>NC_143032.1:41720000-42360000 GCF_057628025.1 Oncorhynchus mykiss
ATCTATCTATCTATCTATCCCCTGCCCTGCCCTGCCCTGCCCTGCCCTGCCCTGCCCTGCCCTGCCCTGCCCTGTCTGAGGCAATGAGTCCCGTCCACCCCCTCTCTCCCTCTGCCCCGCCGACCTGTGGCCATTTCTGTGTGTCTCTCCAATTTATGGGTTCATTACAAAAGCTATCCAGACAGGGCGAGTGGGAAGGGGAGGGAGGGAGGGAGGGAGGGAGGGAGGGAGGGAGGGAGGGAGGGAGGGAGGGAGGGAGGGAGGGAGGGAGGGAGGGAGGGAGGGAGGGGGAATTCTCTCCCGTCGCTCTGTGGCCTTGGTCGTCTGTTGCACAGTCACTGTTCTAATCCCTCCATGGATACATATTTTGCGTTGCATTGTTTAACCCCATGAAGTTACACAGGAACATCATTGGATATGTTTAGACAGGCAGCCCAATTCTGATGTTTTTTCACTACCTTCAGTGTTGGCAATTTACACTTGGAATAGACAGACAGTTAGCAAGTTGCATCTAGATCGGTTATTTTCAGCTTCAGTTGACTGGCACCTGTGTACCAAGAAGAGTGGCATGATAGGGGCACAACCTTGGATTGGTGCAGATTACTGTGCCAAAATGTAATTTCAGTTTGAACACTCACCATTATCAGGCTGGAAAGTCTACTAGGAAATTCTGAATAAAGGGAATAATAGAAATTAGGTCCTCACTGCTCAGCGATCTAATTTACTGTATTGTAATGTCTAAATAACAGAATTACTCAGGAAGCCTCTGATTGTATATACTGCAATGTAATATTTAGGTGAACTGGGAGAAACAATGGTATGCCGTCTCCTTTTGAGTCTATATACAGTACGAGTCAAAGTTTGGACACACCTACTTATTCAAGGGTTTTACTATTTTCTACATGTTAGAATAATAGTGAAGATATCAAAACTATGAAATAACACATACTGAATCATGTAGTAACCAAAGAAGCGTTAAATAAATCAAATAATATTTTATATTTGAGATTTTTCAAAGTAGCCACCCTTTGCCTTGATGACAGCTTTGCAAATTCTTGTCATTCTCTCAACCAGCTTAATCAGGTAGTCACCTGGAATGCATTTCAATTAGCAGGTGTGCCCTGTTAAAAGTTCATTTGTGGGCCTCCCGGGTGGCGCAGTGGTCTAGGGCACTGCATCGCAGCACAGGCTCTGTCACAGTCGGCCGCGACTGGGAGGTCCGTGGGACGACGCACAATTGGCCTAGCGTCATCTGGGTTAGGGAGGGTTGGAGGAGGAGGTGTGATGGTGTGGGGGTGCTTTTCTGGTGATGCAGTCTGTGATTTATTTAGAATTCAAGGCACACTTAACCAGCATGGCTACCACAGCATTCAGCAGTGATACACCATCCCATCTGGTTTGCGCTTAGTGGGACTCTCATTTGTTTTTCATCAGGACAATGACCCAACACACCACCAGGCTGTGTAAGGGCTATTTGATCAATAAGGAGAGTGATGGAGTGCTGCATCAGATGACCTGGCCTCCACAATCACATGACAACCCAATTGAGATGGTTTGGGATGAGTTTGACTGCAGAGTGAAGGAAAGCAGCCAACAAGTGCTCAGCATAAGTGGGAACTCCTTCAAGACTGTTGGAAATGCATTCCAGGTGAAGCTGTTTGAGAGGAGAGTGTGCAAATATTTCATCAAGGCAAAGGGTGTCTACTTTGAAGAATCTAAAATCTAAAATATATTTAGATTTGTTTACCACATTTTTGGTTACTACATGATTCCATATGTGTTATTTCATAGTTTTTGATGTTTTCACTATTATTCAACAATGTAGAAAATAATAAAATCAAGAAAATCCCTTGAATGTGTCATGATAGTCGTAATGATGAGACCAAGGTGCAGCGTGAATAGAGTTCCACATATTTTGAATGAACTGAAACTCACCAAAACAAAACAAACAAGCGACCGACCGACCGACCGACCGAAACGTGACGCTACTAGTGTGCACACAGGCACCTAACTGGAGACAAGATCCCACACCAGAAAGTGGGAAAAAGGGCTGCCTAAATATGATCCCCAATCAGAGACAATGATTGGGAACTATATCAGGCCAACATAGACATACAAAAACCGTAGACATACAAAAACCCAGATTACCCACCCTAGTCACACCCTGACCTAACCAAAATATATAGAGAACAGAGATATGGTCAGGGCGTGACAGAATGAGTTGGTGTGTCCAAACTTTTGACTGGTACTATATGTTTCATTTCTTTAGTCTTCTCAGAAATATTGTCTGCAGAAGTCTGAAAAAATAATCTGACCTGTTACTTTTACATTTGCGCACTTCCGCCTTTTATGTCAAGCTTCAAGCCACGGGTTTCCTTTCTCCCAATTAGCTTGCATTATGTTGCCCCGCTAGGTTGTCCTTTTCCTTTGTGTCAGAGACCACAAACAGTACAGTGCCTTGCAGCCTCTTTGTCTTTTTCTAAGGTGGTCTTACATTTAAACACAAGTCTCTCTCTTTAAATTATTCACTGTAAATTGCACTGCAATTAAATTAATGAATAATTTCCACAGCATAAGTTTGATCTGAATAGATCTTCACATGCTTAGCTTGAGCACAATGTTCTTGATCATAAATCGGTGGTCTTTCAGTTGTAATTGTTTGACAAATTTAGTCGTTATAGGTGCATATGTGCATGTAGCCATGACTCCAAGGCTGATGTGAAAAGATCTGATGTGATTGGTCAAAAGACCAATTATTTGGAAAAAAAAATAATTAATTGGGCTGCCTGTGTAAACGCAGCCAACAGAGAAGGATATATGCCCATTCAACTAGAGCACATGTGTCAAACTCAAGGCCCATTCAATGCGGCCCGCTAGGGGTTAAAAAAATTATAATTGGGACAAAAAACAAATGGAAACTGAAGAAATTTGATTGGACTTACATCTCTTCACTCTTTCCAGGTTGCTAAGAATCCCGAAACAAAAGCTGGATAGTCAGGGAGCATCGATTATAAAAAAAAAATTTATAGATTACTATTGTTTTGCTCATTTTGACAGCAAAGAAATGTAAAGAATTTTCAGTGCGGCCCTCCGGACCTCTGTGAAGACCGAATACTGCTCACAGGCTAAATGAGTTTGACACCCCTGAACTAGAGAGATAGCCTTTCCGAGGCTCCGACTAAAGAGTTACATATACATAAATAATGTGGCTTTGAAGAGAGAATATATAAATACAGTCATATTTGACTGTATATAGGTGTACAGTAATTGTGTATGAATTCAGTGAAGTATCCAATATGCCCATAACAACTCCTATCATGAATCGGTTTATGGTCAAGTGTTCCCTCTTACATTGGCTCTTGGTGGATAAAGCATGTCTTCAGGGTATGCTTGGATGTCGAAAGGGTTGGTATACCAGAAGGCCAGCATCCTGGAGTCGCCTCTTCACTGTTGACGTTGAGACTGCTGTTTTGCTATGACTATTTAATGAAGCTGCCAGTTGAGGACTTGTGAGGTGTCTGTTTCTCAAACTAGTACTTGTCCTCTTGCTCAGTTGTGCACCGGGGCCTTCCACTCCTCTTTCTATTCTGGTTAGGGCCAGTTTGTGCTGTTCTGTGAAGGGAGTAGTACACAACGTTGTACAAGATCTTCAGTTTCTTAGCAATTTCTCACATGGAATAGCCTTCATTTCTCTGAACAAGAATAGACTTATACGAGTTTCAGAAGAAAGTTCTTTGTTTATGGCCATTTTGAGAGTGTAATCGAACCCACAAATGCTGATGCTCCAGATACTCAACGAGTCTAAAGAAGGCCAGTTTTATTGCTTCTTTAATCAGAACAACAGTATTCAGCTGTGCTAACATAATTGCAAAAAGGGTTTTTAATGATCAATTTAGCCTTTTAAAATGATAAACTAGGATTAGCTAACACAACGTGCCATTGGAACACAGGAGTGATGGTTGTTGATAATGGGCCTTTGTACGCCTATGTAGATATTCCATTAAAAATCAGTCGTTTCCAGCTACAATAGTTATTTACAACATTAACAATGACCACACTGCGTTTCTGATCAATTTGATGTTATTTTAATGGACCAAAAATTAGCTTCTCTTTCAAAAACAAGGACATTTCTAAGTGAACCCAAACTTTTGAATGGTAGTGTATCTGCATAGAGGAAAAGGTCACATGTACAGGCAGATTTCATGTTGTCAAGGCCAATTCCTTTGGAATGGTCAAGTTCTTTCAGCTTCTTTAGCACAGTTGACTCAGACAATTTTTCGATTAAAACTCGAAACTGCTAGAATTGACTCTCCCCATCCAGGCTGTACCACATCCTGCCATGATTGGGAGTCCCATAGGGCGGCGCACAGTTGGCCCAGCGGCGCCCGTGTTTGGCCGGGGTAGGCCATCATTGTAAATAAGAATTTGTTCTTAGTTAAATAAAGGTTAAATATATATTTTAAATAACAACCTGATTGACAAGGTAACTTAGCTATAGTTGTTAGGTGCAACCATGGTCTTGTCTGATGTAACCTTTCCTCCAACGTCCAGGCTAAGATTTCGAGCTTTGTTCTTTAATCTGTTAGTGTAACCTAACAGCTTCAGACACATCCATATTTTACTCAGATTGTTCCTGTTCTCACCTATTTTGTCATTAAAACAATATTTCTTGGCCTTCTCTATCATCCTGTTAGCCTCATTTCATAATTTCTTATAGTCTATAAAAACTTAATCTGCCTTGGATTTCCTGAACTCCAGAAAGAGTTCATTTCTTAGCTTAATTGCCTTTAAAATATTATTGCTTAGCCATGGTTCTGTTCTTTGCTTAATTAAAAAAATGTTTATCTGGAACCAGCTTGTCAACATCATCTAAAACAATTATTTAAAATTTCCCCAGGCATTTTCCACCTCATTGCATTTTCAATACAGTAAACCAGTCCAATTTGCTCAAACAATTAACAAAAGCATCTGCACTATAGTTCTTCATAGACCACATTTTTATTGAGTTGTGACACTTAAAAAACTGTTTTCTGAACCTTCCTACTACAAAAAAGGATGGAATGATCACTGAGCCCATATTTTACATCCCCACTGTATGACATCCTTGATCTATCCGACACCAACACAAGTTCAATGATGGTTTGGGTAGAAGGGCAGATTCAAACCATTCTTAAAAGCTTTAAAAATAAAATTGTCCTTTTTACGCATGTCTGTATTAAAATCACCAGTAACAATAACCTCTGATTTACCAAAATCTGTACAGTTAGAGCAAGTCTCCTCCAACAATTCATAAACTGGTCTTGTAGTCTGTAACAGGTTCTGACTATAATGGGTTTGCATTTTGGTAATAGAATGTCCAGCAACACAGCTTCAGTCTCATCATGGCTTAAATCTAAATCTGTAGTTGAACCCAATCTCTGATCTTACATAAGTACAAACTCCCCTGCCTTTGCGATTGCAGTCTATTCTAATTACTATATAATTTTTTATCTTCAATCTCAGTGTTTTTTATCGAACCATCTAGCCATGTTTGAGTAAAGCAAAGCACTTTCACCTTACAGTTACTGGAGAGTAGGCGAATTTCCTTGATCTTGGGAGGTTAATACATTGGTAGTGCCTGAGTTGGGTGGTGAGATAATAGCATTAACTTGTTTTTGCTGATTCATCCATATAATACTAGCAGATGCGGAATAGATCCAAATGGTGTGAACATAGTTAGCTAGATGTGATGGTCTGCCTCTTCCTCCAAGTTGAAAAGACAACCATGACCACAACCGTAATCTTTGAACACAGAAATGGGTTCTCTCCAAGGCATGGTAGATGTACTGTAACCTCAAAGCATTTCCTTTCATCCTCCCTTCCAGTCAACGGGGTATGTACTGTGTTTTGTGTTTGCACCGTTTAGTCTTTCAGCGAGTGGCAGTTACACATCAATGAACACATTTCAGTGAGATTGAGATTTTATCATTTTCAGACAATGCCTGTGTATGTAGAGGTTACAGCTCTGGACAACGATGCTATGAAGTACAAGTGGCTTTGAAGTATGCCCAGACAAAGCAGGCAGTATAAGCAACAACTGGGTTCCACTAGCTACACAGATTAAAAGACTGTCTATGAGAATGTTCACACATCTCTGTCAGACTAGATGACAATGTTTCTCATTTTACAAGGAAGTGCTGGGTTGTTTTGACACGTAGGAATGCGTATTAAATATCTGTGTTAAGGCTTTTGGAGGTATGAAATTCAAATTAGATTGTTGGACAGGAAATGTATTCTCCTGGTGGCTATTCACACTGCAATCTGACAATGAGAGTCAAAACTAGATGATATTAGATGATATAAGAACACATTTTTAGGCAATGAATAATTACAATTGCTTTACAGAGCCTTCAGAAAGTTTTCACACCCCTTGACTTTTTCCACATTTTGTTGTGTCACAGCCTGGATTTAAAGTGTATTAAATTGATATTTTATGTCACTGGCCTACACACAATACCCCATAATGTCAAAGTGGATTATATATTTTTTTATATTTACAAATGAATGAAAACTGAAAAGCTAAATAAGTTTTAAACCCCTGTGTTATGGCAAGCCTAAATACATTCAGGAGTAAAAATGGGCTTAACAAGTTACATAATAAGTTGCATGGATATAAAGGAAACCACTCAGGGATTTCACCATGAGGCCAACGGTGATTTTAAAATGGTTACAGAGTTTAATGGCTATGATAGAAGAAAATTGAGGATGGATTAACAACGTTGTAGTTACTCCGTTTCTAACCTAAATGACAGTGTGGGAAGAAGGAAGCCTGTACAGAATACAAATATTTCAAAACATGCATCCTGTTAGCAAAAATATACTGAAGTAAAAGTGCAAAGAATGTGGCAAAGAAATTAACTTTATGTCCTGAATACGAAGTGTTATGTTTGGGGCAAACACAACACATCACCGAGTACCACTCATCATATTTCCAAGCATGGTGATGGCTGCATCATGATATGGGTATGCTTGTCATCTGCAAGGACTAGGGAGTTTTTTAGGATAAAAATAAACAGAATAGAGCTAAGCACAGGCAAAATTCTAGAGGAAACCCTGGTTCACAATGCTTTCCAAAAGACACTGGGAGACAAATTCACTTTTCAGCAGGTCAATAACCTAAAACAGAAGGCCAAATGTACACTGGAGTTGTACATTTTAATGTTCCTGAGTGTTGCTGAGTGGTGTGGTTAAAGTTTTGACTTAAATTTGCTTGAAAATCTATGGCTAGACTTGAAAAGGACTAGCAATGATCAACAACCAACTTGACAGAACTTGAAGAATTTTTAAAACAACAATGTGAAAATGTTGTACAATCCAGGTGTGCTGTAATCACTGCCAAAGGTGACTCAGCTGTTTTTATGTTCAATTTTTTTCTCCCACTTTGACATTAAATAGTATTTTGTGTAGATTGTTGTCAAAAAAAAGACAATTAAATCCCTTTTAATCCCACTTTGTAACACACCAAAATGTGGAAAAAGTCAAGGGTTTTGAAGTTACTGTAAATGTCAAGCCTCAACACTGTCCTTGATACTCTGGGGCTCAAGGTCATCCAAGACCATTCTAGTAGTAAAAAGTTGATTGTCAGTTTCCTTGATGAATGAGCCCTTCAAATGAATAAAGCCACCTTGATTTAAAAGACTGCCATCTTCTGATTTGTCTGAGGCCTAGTGTCCTTTATGGTTGTGCCCTCTTTGTAGTTAAGATGAGAAACAATTGACTTCATACATGAAAGATATACATCTTCAAAGGTCTCAGGAGGCCTTGGGGTTGTTTTTAAATCCCCCCTAGTTGCTCTAGGCAGGGGAGCTATGTTTGATGGAGACCAAGTCACTGCTGGTTGAGAAATGCCTTAACCCTCCTCCTACACTGTGAGAAGACGAACTGCCAGCTCCATAGCACTCCTCTCTCAACAATGGATGCTTAGGTCTGACATTCTCAGCCCTCTGACTGTGTTGTTCTCAAGTCAAATCCAACTCTTTGAACTGCACAATTGTGGACGATTAATATGCTTCAATTCAATGTAACTAAAGTTTTCTAACAAAGTTTTCCATGCCCTTCCAAAAGTAAGCAAGTGAGCCAGAGACATATGTATTTATGTTTTAGAAGGATTATAATGGAATGAGCCAGTACTGCCAGAAAACGGCACACACATTTTTTTGGACAAAATATTTATCTACAAGTCAAACGTTTCAGTCCAACACTTCTCAAATATAACAACATCTCCAGATGTAATTTCAGTCACAAGACAATAACTTAGAGACCACAGGCCTAAATTGGAGTGGGATGATGTTTTTAGAATATTTTACAAATTAATCAAAAATGAAAAACTGAAATGTCTTGAGTCAATAAGTATTCAGCCCCTTTGTTATGGCAAGCCTAAATAAGTTCAGGAGTAAAAATGTGCTTAACAAGTCTCATAAGTTGCATGGACTCACTCAATGTGCAATAATAGTGTTTGAAATGATTTTTTTAATGACTATCTCATCTCCGTACCCCACACATACAATTATCTGTAAGGTCCCTCAGTCGAGCGGTGAATTTCAAATACAGTTTCAACCACAAAGATCAGGGAGGTTATCTAATGCCTCGCAAAGAAGGGCTCCCATTGGTAGAAAGGTACAAATAAAAATAAATATAATAAAAAGCAGACAAAAAGCAGACAAAAAGATAAGCAGACATAAAAATAATAAAAAGCAGACATTGAATATCTCTTTGAGCATGGTTATTAATTACACTTTGGATGGTGTATCAATACACCCAGTCACTACAAAGATACAGATGTCTTTCTTAACTCAGTTGCCGGAGAGGAAGGAAACCGCTCAGTAATTTCACCATGATGCCAATGGTGACTTTAAACAGTTACAGAGTTTGATGGCTGTGATAGGAGAAAACTGAGAATGACTCAACAACAACATTGTAGTTACTCCACAATACTAACCTAATTGACAGAGTGAAAAGAAGGAATCCTGTACAGAATTAAAACGTGGCAAAGCAATTCACTTTTTGTCTTGAATACAAATTGTTATGTTTGAGGCAAATCCAATACAACACATTACTGAGTACTACTCTCCATATTTTAAAACATTGTGGTTACTGCATCATGTTATGGGTATGCTTGTAATCGTTAAGGACTGAGGAGTTTTTTTAAATTTTATTTCATTTATTATTATAATATTTTTTTTAGGTAAGCACAGGCAAAATCCTAGAGGAAAACCTGGTTCAGTCTTCTTTCCACCAGACACTGGGAGATGAATTCACCTTTCAGCAGGACAATAACCTAAAACACAAGGCCAAATCTACACTGGAGCTAAGCACAGGCAAAATCCTAGAAGAAAACCTAGTTCAGTCTGCCTTCCACCAGACACTGGGAGAACAATTCACATTTCACTAGGACAATAACCTAAAACACAAGGACAAATCTACAGTGGAGTTGCTTACCAAGAAGACAGTGAAAGTTCTTGAGTTGCTGAGTTACAGTTTTGGCGTAAATCTACTTGAAAACATTTGGCAAGTCCTGAAAATGGTTGTCTACCAATGATCAACAAACAATTTGACAGATCTTGAAGCATTTTTTTTATGAATAATGGGAAAATGTTGCACAATCCAGGTGTGGAAAGCTTACCCAGAAAGACTCTCAGCTGTAATCATGCCAAAAGTGCTTGTACAAAGTATTGACTCGGGGGTGTGAATACTTATGTAAATTAGATATTTTTGTATTTCATTTTCAATAAATCTGTTTTCACTTTGTCATTATGGGTATTGTGTGTAGATGGGTGAAAAAATCAATCCAAAAATGTATTTTGAATTCAGGCTGTAACACAACAAAATGTGGAATGAGTCAAGTCAAATCAAATTTTATTGGTCACATACACATTGTTAGGAGATGTTAATGCGAATGTAGCGAAACGCTTGTGCTTCTAGTTCCAGTGCAGTCATATCTAACAAGTAGTCTAACAATTTCCCAACAACTACCTTATACACACAGATCTAAAGGGGTGAATGAGAATATGTGCATATAAATATATGGATGATTGATGGCCGAGCGGCATAGGCAAGGTGTAATAGGTATAAAATACAGTATATACATATGATGTGAGTAATTCTGGTAGTGGTAGTTCTGAAGGCTCTGTAACTCTAGGAGCGTGGATGGGCATTGGGTAACACTTTCATCAAGGAGTTGGAGGTTATCATTTCGCTCTCCATGTTTATAGTGAAGAGGACTTCTAATGGAGCTGGCCCATTTTTATTAAAAACAACCCACTGCCGTTTCACTTGATGCAGTATCTTCTCCATCCCTTTCTTTGCCAAGATGCTTGTCATCTCTTCTGCTGCACTTTTATTGAATCATCACTTTAGTAGCCCATAACCGCCTGTCTTTTTTTCTCTCTTCTTTTTTTAAAAATTGATTGTCCTGGAAAGTGACCTCTAAGAAATTTATGACACAGGTCCTTTGATTTGGAGGTCTAATCATAAATGCAATATATTCTCTGATATATGAGATTGTATCACAGCCATATAAAACGAGTTCCATTTGCATCAAAGAAAATAAGATTTCCCTTTGAACGTTCATTTATCTAATATATTTTTTTTCATTTCAGCTGCCGATGTTTAATCTTTTAATTCTTTGTAGAAGCCATAACATCATTTTTGCCAAGTGTAAGACTGGATTTAAGCGGATAATATTTTCTCAAAAACAAGAGTCTACAGTCCTGCTGCAAATAGGACAAATTAGATAGGACAAATGCTTCGTTATTATTTGTGCTTTATTCGTCAATTAATTGAACCATTTGATTTTCACCTATATCATTGATCACTAATTCATTTGCTGATATATTTGAAATAATTTCATCCTTGTCTTTGCAGGAGTTATCCGTGAGAGTTACCAGAAGGGGCGTGACCAGCTGGTCCCTGTCACACTGCTGGCCATCGCTGTCATCATGGCCTTCGCCATGGGTGCCATCTTCTCTGGTATCCTCGTCTACTGTGTGTGTGACCACCGGCGACGAGACATTGAGCTGTCTGGGCGTAAGGACAAAGACCACGACAGGAGGGGCTCCATGAACAGCGTGACCAAGTTGACCGGCCTGTTTGAGACCGGGGCCAAGGACAGTCGCCCTGAGGCCATCCTCACCCCGCTCATGCACAACGGCCGCCTCACCAATGGTAAGATTCTGATCAAAGCCGACCAGCACCACCTGGACCTGGCTGGCATGCCCACCCCAGAGTCCACCCCCATGCAGCCCCGACGCAAGCCCAGCCGGGGAAGCCGCGAGTGGGAGAGGAACCAGAATCTGATCAATGCCTGCACCAAGGACCTGCAAACCATGGGCTCCCCAGTCATCCCCACTGACCTGCCCCTGAGGGCCTCTCCAGGCCACATCCCCAGTGTGGTAGTGCTTCCCCTGCCACAGCACCAGCATCAGCAGCCCTACCAGCATGAGTATGTAGAGCAGCCCCACCGCAGCGACCTCAGCCAGATGAGCCTGGGTGACCAGGGTGCCACACTGGAGTACAAGTCCCTAAAGAGCCCCTGCCACAGCCTCAACCTGGTGGAGAGCGACGGACTGCCGCCCAGAGTGCCCCAAAGGGAGGCCTCCCTCACCATCCCCCCTGCCGTGCCCCAGATGGGCAAGCGGCTCGAGGTGCACTCCTCCGTCTATGGCCATGAGTACAAGCGGGGCTACCCGATGAGTGCCCAGAAAGGCTCTGCCCTCAAAAAGCACAACACCAACTCGTCCAACTCCTCTCACCTGTCCAGACACCAAAGTTTTAACCACGTGGAGTCGCCGCCCCCCGCCCCACAGAGGGTGGACTCCATGCACATGAATTCCCAGGGGATGTCCCACTCCCGACAGCCCAGCATGAGCTCTTATGGTTCATTGCCCCGGACCGGGGTCAAACACCTCAAGCCTGACGTACCGCCCAAACCCTCTTTAGTGTCCCTCTCAACGAAAGTCAATTCCAATGACTCCTGCACATAATCAGCACGCTAGGAATACAGAACAGGAAACACAATTGCATCTCCTTTTGTCCTTGTACAGCAAGGACAAAAGTGTACAGCAAACACAACACTGCAAACACAACACACTTTTTAAAAGTTTTTTGTTTCTTTTATATATGTGTAAATATTCCACAAATGGTTGATGTTGAGCTCAGGCTGTTGACTCCCAGTTCCTCAGAAACACGGAACACTTGCTACTGAGAAGAAAATTACTTTCATGAATATTTAATTGACAAGCAACATGTCACCCCTGTAGCATTCAAGACGGTGGCTGTGTTGGACTTTTGAACACTATGACTTGACTGATGTTTTGTTTTCTTAACTGACTGCTAAACGCACATAGACAGTGAGAGTAAAGGGGAGCAATTATATAGTGAGGACTGGGGTGTTCTCCCAGCAAGCACTTGGGCACAGCGAGCTCTGACTGGAATGACAGCTTCAGTTTACGTGGAAAACTGTGAAATGCCTCTCAGTGTTACAGCTACTGGACACAGCAATCAAGTTCTGCGTTGGTTGAAAAAAGCCTTGGTCTGAGAATCTTCTACTGCATTGGTTACTGAATAACACATGACTGTTAATAGTAATAGCTTGTTGTATTTATTTTTAATAAGTGCTTTTGAAGAAAATACTGACATTTTAGGCTCATAGAGAAGAGTTATTTAAATATGAATTAATCAAGAATGAAATTATTTAAAGTCAATCAACTGGAGCCAGTACAACTTTCTTGACACAAAAGGTCCACCAGGTCTTCTAGCGCCTTGGGTTTTTGAAGCTTGGGATATATGTGACCTCTGTATGGAGGATATATTTATTTAACTGTGCCAGATGGGACCTACATGATGGAGCAGAACCTCCCATGTTAAAGAAGTCAGAAAAATACAAAAAACAGAACTCCTGAAACTCACTCACTCCTCCATGGGCATCTACATACGTTTGGCACTGTGGTTTTGCAGTCAGTCTCTCTCTCCCGGTTGGCTTCTGGCTCACTGTGTATTAACAAGGTTCACTCTTGCATATAAAAGTGCAAAGGGAATAAAACGTGGAATTCCACACATGAAAAAGAGAAGCGTGAGGATGTTGGGCGCTCTGCCAGGTGTGGAGAGCGGCCATTTTGGCAGGTACTGAAATGTCTTGTTTTCTCTTGGCGCGTCACGCAGTCCTCTGATTGAATTATATCTGTTGATAGCCTGTTTCTCTTCCACATGTAAAGTTGTGCCTTACACCCTGAGTAGTGACATTTTCTTTAGCTGGTAACTATGTCTCCTCTTTGTATTTTCTTATGTCGTCTTTCACTGGTTTGATAAAGGCAAATAAAGAATGTGATCTTGTTGTAATTCTGTTCCCTAGAAATATACAGACATATTCTTCTTTGTAGTTCATTTCAGATAGTGCCAATGATGCGCTTAAAGCAACCCTTTTTGTTGTGCTGGCAGTGTCGATGATGTTGTTGTGTGTTGAATTTTTTACTTTGCTGTTTGATTGGAGGGATTAATGTTTGTTCTTGAAATGGCCTCTTAGGGTCTTGCTGGTGCACAGCAATAATCAAACACTAACATATGAAAAACACACCAGTATACTGTACAGACATGGCACCAGGTTCCTAGTGTACATGACAACACTTCAGTTTCTAGGCAGTGAAAAGCAGGCTGGTTCCTGTGATAGAAAAGAGTAAAAAAAAATATTAGGAGATGTTTTTTAAAAACACATGTTCCAGGACGATTAGAGTAATTTAATTTGTACTAACTCTCTTTATCAAGGTCTTATGAATGACAGTTCATTGACCAATCTGATCACATTTTTATTGATCACATCTCCCCAAATCAACAGAGCACTCCTTTAGTATTGTGTGTAGATAGGTGAGTTTCTTGATCTCAAGCAGATTTCCATTTACAATGGAGGAAAGCCAACTATTTCTCATCCACAGCCAATGCAAGAAGAACGAGTAGGATATTTCCACTTTTGAGGCATATACAGTATGTGTTAATTGAACTAACGTGTAAATAGATGCTTATAGGGTTCGATTGCAGCGACTGCGACATACATCATGATCAGATTAGGTTTAGTAAAGGGAAGGGAAGGTCATTTGAACTTTCCACCCCAATAGTGCAGATTGCATCTCTAGCCACGGTCTACATGGCTACTGTGGACAGTGTGTCTCTTTGGTGTGTGTGCCTTTGTCTTTCACCCTTGCTATACACTGCTAGATGCAACTGAGACAGACTCAACTCGTTTTGAACTTTGTAAGCTTGTAAGATATTGTGATGTCACAAGGTTTTTTGCCCTACTCCATTTAACATCTGATTCACAGCTTAATGTATGTTGTAAAAAACATTCTCTTTAATAAATGCAAAATGGAATAAAAAAATATATATTGTCATGAAGATGGTTGTATTTCCATGATTTGAGAGCAAAACATGCTATAAAAAAAGATGCTTGCTCTGATAGTACAACAGAACAGATAAAATGCTTTTAACTTATGGGAAAATACAGCTAACTTCCGTGATATGGTTCTTATTTATGCTTAGAGTACAAGAGGTAGCACTTTAAAACCTACGTTATGTTGATCCAAGATATTTTGGAGAATTGTTGGCAGTATTTCAGTGTGAATAAACAGGCTGATAAGAATCAGTCTGGAGCCATTAACTGGTTTACAGGTTGGAGTCATTCATTCAACAACACCTTTATGATATGAAGGTGAGTCACTATGCGTAGAGATTAGGTTACAAGGATGTGACGCTAACAATAAGGGTCCTTGTTCTCTCACAATCTTGTATTGTTCATTCACCTTTTTATTACCTTTGAGTCACATTTTCATCACTAATGTAGCAATACAGTCAGTGGTAGAGAGCACAATAAGTACACAAACAGCTCTTTTAAAAAAGTTTTTAAAAAAGGACACTGGAACAGCTCCATATCATCACAAATTCAAAGCAAACATTATGTTATGTATCTACCATATGTCTTTGTGTTTGTTAAACCAGTTAAACAGATAGGTTCAGGAACAACAAAGCTTTTGGAAAAAATACATAGAGAGAGATCAGGGGCCTGCTAATAAACAGACAAAGTGCTCACAGGCCATTGCTGGAAACAAAATGACAATGTATCCAAACGTAATGTAAGATCATGTATATGTACACTACATGTCCAAAATTATGTGGACACCTGCTCGTTGAACATCTCATTCCAAAATCATGGGCATTAATATGGAGTTGGTCCCCACTTTGCTGCTAATGTTAGAACATTGCTGCAGGGACTTGCTTCCATTCAGCCACAAGAACATTAGTGAGATCAGGCACTGATGTTGGGCAATTAGACTTGGCTCGCAGTCGACATTCCAATTCATCCCAAAGGTGTTCGATGGGGTTGAGGTCAGGTATCTGTGCAGGCCAGTCAAGTTCTTCCACACCAATCTAGACAAACAATTTCTGTATGGACTTCGCTTTGTGCACGGGGGCATTGTCATGCTGAAACAGGAAAGGGGCTTCCCCAAACTGTTCCCGCAAAGTTGGAAACACAGAATCGTCTAGAATGTCATTGTATGCTGTAGCATTAAGATTTCCCTTCCCTAGAACTAAGGGGCCCTAGCCCGAACCATGAAAAACAGCCCCAGAACATTATTCCTCCTCCACCAAACATTTGGCACTATGTATTCGGGCAGGTAGCGAAACCCAGATCCATTCATCGGACTGCCAGATGGTGAAGCGAGATTCATCACTCCAGCGAACAGGTTTCCACAGTCCAATGACGACGAGCTTTACGTCACTCCAGCCGACGCTTGGCATTGTGCATGGTGATCTTAGGCTAGTGTGCGGCTGTTTGGCTATGAAAACCCATTTCATGAAGCTCCTGACGAACAGTTATTGTGCTGACGTTGCTTCCAGAGGTAGTATGGAACTCGGTAGTGAGTGTTGCAACCGAGGACAGACGATTTTTACTCCCTACGAGATCCAGCACTCAACGGTCCCATTCTGTGAGCTAGTGTGGCCTACCACTTCGCGGCTCAGCCGTTGTTGCTCCTAGACATTTCCACTTCACAATAACAGCACTTACAGTTGACCGGGGCAGCTCTAGCAGGTCAAAAATTTGACAAACTGACTTGTTGGACAAGTTGAAGGTCATTGAGCTCTTCAGTAAGGCCATTCTTCTGCCAATGTTTGTCTATGGAGATTGCAGGGGTGTGTGGTCATTTGTATGTTATGCCTGTCAGCAAAGTGGATAAATTTGAAGGGGTGTCCACATTCTTTTGTATATATAGTGCATCTGATAATGGACAAAGAAAAATAGGCATGTAATAACATTTGCTACATGTTATAAATACTCTCCTGGAAGAAAAAAAATCTATGGGAATTCTGTTTGGATCGTGATCTACTGTGACACAACGGTGGGACTACTCTACTAGCTTCAGTGTTTGCCAGTAAATGCACAAGCGCAGACATAACACCCCACCTTCCACCACCACGTCTCCAATTCCTGCTGGCAAGGCTCTGTGCTCATTTTGAGTGCTGCTGCCCCACAATCTGTGGTCACAACAAGCTTAGTGGAGTAATCCTTGACCTCTCATCCAGCTATCAGTTCCCCCTTCTGATACATCTCTTAATGCCCTACATCCTCTTATTATGTGTGACATTCCCTGCCACTGGTCCACTGTTTCAGCCAAAAGAGTAACCATCACAGAGACTATACAGTACAACAATGTCCCTCTTAATGTCCCTTTGAATTAATACAGTTCAACAAGTCATTAACCACCAATGACCCCTTTAATGATAATTATCACTGGTTTGTTGTGGTTTATTTCTCATAATGGTATTGTGTGTCTATTTTACAGTGTATGATTGTGAAGCACGGTCTCTAAGTCCTCTACCCTATTCTACCTCCTGCTAGCCCAAACCACAGGAGGAAAACCTAACACAAAGCAAACCTGAGAATGGAATGTAAAACAAGAATCTATGATGTTGGTGGCTGGCACATAATGATTGTTTATATGAATTCCTATGTCATGCGTATTCAAGACACAACGTCCCTGAGAAATCTCTATCAGAATCACACAAAAGAAGAAGAGCATGCCCCTTGACAATTAGGTACTACTACTGTGGCATTGAGATTTTAGAACACAAATATTAAGAGGGAAGGTTGATGTGACATGTGCAGGACAGGGCTGTTCCATGGTTTAATTTGAGGGCTTCATGGTGGTGGTGGGAAGAGTGGAATGAACTATGGGAATGAGGAGAGAAGAGGCATTCAGTGCAAATCTTGAGCACACATGTGGCTTAGCATAATGGTTGGCAGGGGGATCAAAACAATGCCCACGGGTGACGTGAGGGAGTAGAGCAGAGCAGAGCAGGGGGACTTGGACATGGTCCTCCCACTCACTCAGAAGCCACTGCCTAGGACTGGGAGTGACTGACTGGCTCTATCTAACAGGAGCAGGGGGTAATCCTCGGAATAGGTTTATACGCTGAAAGATGACTAGGAGCAGCACAATGTCCTCATAACACTGTCATGATTAAATTAAGACCCTATTCTATTGAATATAAAAGGGGCCCAGAGTTCTTCCTGGTAAGGTTGCATGGTCAGGAAGAACTCAGACCTCAAATCATGACAGTGTTTTCTGGGTATTCTGATGGCCACTAGCATGATCAGGAACAAGCAAGTTTGAGAAGTGTGAAATAATAGATCTTAATGATTGTTTCATGCCTCATGATTATGGGTAATAGTCAGATATCTGGTTTGACTGGGATTATTGTCGGTCATCCCAATGGCAGTTTGCATTATGATGACCACTCTGATAAATTGTGACTGAATGTTGTTAAGGGTATGTATAGCTGGAAAGCGCAGACTGACCACTGTTCCCCTTCCTGTTGTAATTAAGAGTGGTAGAGTGGGAGGTCAAAGGAGCGATGTGGAGAAACTTTCACCTCACTCAACTGACACAAAACTAAAAGAAACATAGAAATGTGAAAGTTATCACGTAACTGAAAATTGGTTGTGAAAATTACATTTCCTACACTGGTTTTATCACATTGTTTCCTTTTCTCTGATTTCAAGATGTATGTTGTTCTATGGCTTTGTCATTCCATGATTTATTTATTTTATATAAAGGATAATTTCATATTTATTTGGTATAATTTTTTGCCCTACACTTTTCAGAGAACTGCGTCAGCTAGAGCAATAAAGTACACTGACAAACAGTCACGGAAATTATTAATGAGCATGTCACCAGCACGGTGGCTGTGCGTGCCTTCAAGGCTATGGTGAAATGGATGGCAATGACAAAGGACTATGAACACATTATCTGGCATGGCATATTAAAGTCAAGAAGAACTGGCACCAGAATCATTCATCCACCTGTCTTGTCCGAAAGTCTACCAACATCACACATAATAAGAGGATGTAGTTCATCGAAGGATACCAAATACCATTTGAGATACAGACACATAGTTGGAGCTGGTATGATTGTTAGGACACAAACACATGCAGGGAAACATCTCACCTAACTTCAGATAGGGCCACAAAAAAATACTCACGACTGCCTAGGGCAAAACATTTGTCTGCAAACAAAATTGACACAAAGAACTCCACAATGGTCAGACACATGTGGTTTGCACTTCCATGCCATTATCTAAAACTGACAAAACAAACAAAATTATACACAACCAGACACTTGAACAACCAATTACAGAGTCCTGAATGAACAGAGCTAATCCACCAACATTCCACTAATAGGAATCACTTACTGCACACATATTTTTTTTAACCTTTATTTAACTAGGCAAGTCAGTTAAGATCAAATTCTTATTTTCATTGATAGCCTTGGAACAGTGGGTTAACTGCCTTGTTCAGGGGTAGAACAACAGATTTTTACCTTGTCAGCTGAGGAATTTGATCTTGCAACCATTCGGTTACTAGTCCAACGCTCTAACCACTAGGCTACCTGCCGCCACAGTGACATCCCCTCTGCTATCAGGCCTTGTCTGATGTCGCTGTACCCAGACTTGCTGTGTGTGTGTGTGAGTGTGAGTGTGAGTGTGAGTGTGAGTGTGAGTGTGAGTGTGGGTGTGTGTGTGTGTGTGTGTGTGTGTTTATCTCCCAGGTGTATAGTGGAAAGATATCATTGACCTTGAATTCAATCACCTTGTGTTGATTTCTCTTCAATTCTCAGACTAAGAAAGTGAGATGAAACGTGTGGTGTGAAGAGGTCTAACAACACCAAATTGCAAAAACCCTAGCTACTTGTCAAGATGTATTGTTCTTCAATGTTGTGAAATGATTTTCAACTTGGCATCTGTTCCAAAGCTGAGATTACCCTCGCTAGCTACACCATGTACCTACCTGCCTTACCTTGCCCCGTGCCACTGCCTGCCGTGCTGCTATGATGCTCTGCTATATTTACTACAAATTACAACTCATTGTTAATAATCAATCCAAGGATTACCTGGACGTAGTCACATGATGTGTGACGAGCAAAAACTAAACTATCTGGCCAGGCCTGCACCCTGTTGGAATACAGCCCCACTGGACACGCAGACAGACATGGTGAATAATGGCCCCTCGTGCATCACCCCTCCCCCTTCCTTCTCTGACTGCCACCACCCCTGTCACCTGATCCTGGCGGTATGGGGAACGGCTGTCATGTCTGTCCCCTCCCCGCACACACCCATCCACACAGATACAGACAGACTCTCTCTCTCTCTATGTCTCTATGTCTCTGCTATAATCAGGGGGGTACAGCTGTTGCCAGGGTCATCCAGGGCTGAGGAGATCACTCGTGGAGGATGGCTGAGGAGCTGGAGGTCACCAGTGTCGTAATTATACGCCAGAGGTGGCCCGCCATGGAGCACTCCCATTGATTTTTATGTCACACAGGATGGAAATTCATGGATGAGATTTATTTCCGGAACCGATGAAAGATTTCGAAGTTGCCTGGTACAAGGTTAGGTATCATTGTTATGATTTTGGCACGGCTATGTTTTTATGTGTGGAAATTAATTAATTCAGAGATTTTTATAGACTGTCAAGTGTGTTTGGGAGGATTTTGATTCCCAAATATGGAGACATGACTGAAGTTCAAGTCATCACAGCCCCAAATTCAAGAGCTTACAATCAAAATCACTGAATATGAAATAATTTACTGTAGCACATGCATGACTAAAGGATTTAATGAATAAATCAACTCTTTAGTCTCATTTGTGATTATCTGACCACAAACCAATTGTCTTATAATAAAGAGCTTATACCACACTAAGTCCTTATTGTAATTTCTGTGTCAAACCTATTTCATGTCATTACAAGGGAGTTCAAAGGGCCAGACAGATTCTAGGTAGATCATCAGTCACTTTTGACATTTAATATTGAGCCCTATGTGCATGGGTCAAAAATAGTGCTTTACATAGGGAATAGTGTAGTATTTGGGACACAACCCTGGTCTGAGGCACATTAGGGAGCGCAGACTGAGTGCCTGAGACAACTCATCCTCATGACAATATGATCGGAACCAAACCCATTGGAGACGTTTATCCCAACACTTATTGCTATTTTTTCTTGTAATTATTATGGAGATTACTGTTAAGGGTTATTCATTGTTTGCTCACAACCATTAAAGTGACAGATCATTAATAGATACAGGGGAGAATGATTTATTACCGCAATTCCATTGATTTAATACACAATGTATTGTTGAAAATGTTTCTATGCAATCATGCTATATAATAATATGACAAGTTCCTATCTAACTCTGAAATATCAATGTGAGCAAAAATGAACAGAAATTAGCTCATATTTCTTACACATTGATTTTGCATATCTACATTAATTCTGCACAATTCTTTCCAGAATTGATTTACTATTTTTTCAAAATATGTCACACACCTCCCTCTCCATGCACTAATGCAGGTCCATGTGAATCATAATGCGTGAGTTCTCAGATGTGTTGCTGTGCTGATGATGTGTGATGTGTGAGATAGTAGGGCTGAATACCATGACCAGGGCATGCTTGGTTCCCAGCTGTGAGCTAGCTAGGGTTCTGTCTTGTCCTCCGTCCCCATCTCTTCTTCATCCATAATAGATGAGGGGGTTAAACCTCCCAGGGGTCTGTCCTCTCCCTCCCCATCTCCCCAGCTGTTCTCAGCCAGGGCCCCATTTGCATGCATGCTTGTCCACTTGCATTCATTTTGCTGACAATGCAGCTGATCCACTACGGCAAAGCACACATCACAGCCGCTCTCACCAGGCTTCTATGGTACATGTAGGCTAGTAGCACAAGGCCTGAACTGACTCCCTTCAGGAAGTGAAGTAGTGTACCTTTAGACAGCTTTGCACAGTACCGCGAAGATCACCTTCTAATGGGCCATCTCTTCACGCCTGCTATCCGCACACATCATGATAAGGCCGGGCAGGCTGGCTGTACATCTCCTACTACACCCAGATAATGTTATGTATTTCCTCCGCCCTGACTAGATGGAACAGTCAGAGAGGTGCTTTTTTTTATTTTAAATTTTTTAGACCCTTTTTCTTCCCAATTTCATAGTATCCAATTATTAGTAGTTACTATCTTGTCTCATCGCTACAACTCCCGTACGGGCTCGGGAGAGACAAAGATCGATAGTCATGCGGCCTCTGAAACGTAACCCAACCAAGCCACACAGCGCGCATACAACACGGAAGCCAGCCGCACCAATGTGTCGTAGGAAACACTGTGCACTGCGCCCAGCCCGCCAACAGGGGTCACTGGTGCGCGATGAGACAAGGATATCCCTACCGGCCAAACCCTCCCTAACCCGGACCTCCTAGTAACGGCAGCTGCGACAGAGCCTGGGCGCGAACCCAGAGTCTCGGGTGGCACAGCTAGCGCTGCGATGCAGTGCCCTAGACCACTGCGCCACCTGGGAGGCCCAGAGGGATGCTTTTTAATGGGGCTGGCTAGTGAGGTTTACAGCCATGCATAATGAAGTAACAAATACAGCTAGGATTATAGTGCATCCAGGGATACCGTTGTCTCGGCTGGTGGACTGGAGATAGAGACCCTTGTGTCATCATCTAGGCTGATCTAGAGTGGTGTCGTGGAAGATTCAGTTTTGTTGGTAACATTTGTAAGATGTTTTATATTCATCAAATGTGTGTAAGTTACTTCTCATCAGAATGGTATTTTTGTATAATTCTGTGGCGGGGTTGCAGTTTTCTGTTCTATGTCGAGACTAAGTTGCATGGGCTGCAGAGAGGGGAGAGGTCAAAGTGTCATCATGTGTAAACATATCTTTTACTCCCTACCTTTCCCAGTGGGGAAAGGAGGGTGGCAGTGTCTGGAATCATTCTATGCTCCCTCTAATGTTGTTTCTATCTTAACCTATAGCCTCATTCTCCTCTCCGTGAGTTTGTCCAGGATTGTTTGTATTTATAGGGTTGGTTGTATCTAAATGACAATTTGATATATGCCTGTTGATATGGAGGATTGGTTTATGGTTCCGGGGTTTGAGAAAGGAGACAAAGCTGAACGATGAATTATGTCTATGCTGTCTGACTATGTGTGTTCTTTGCTATTAAAGGATCTCAGTTGCATTGTAAGGGGGCTCTCAGAAAATTCATTGAGAGACACTGCATTTATCTGAGTCACAGAAAATGCTATAGAGCTTATATAATTAAAGATGGACTTTGATAACTAACTCTGACTTGTGTTTGTGGTTTGCTCCCATGATTTGGTAAATAGAGGAAATTTCCACGACAGTGGCCATGGATGATGTCTGGTGGGGGGCCTCGGAGGCAGCCCTTCAGCCCAGACTGAGTCAATGTTCCCTGGGGTCAATCTGCCCTCCTCCCCCCTGCAGATGGTAGAGTCCTGGAGCTTTTCCCTGAAAACAACTAAATAAATGAAAACTTCACTAAATAGTCTGAATTAATAAAAAATGTGACTCTTGGTTGACTCCATGTTAAAATGTGCATCAGAAAACATGTTTCCATTCATAAAGTTAACCTCTCTAAGCAGTCTGAGAATATCTATGGTATTTCTGTAGTGCCTCCTCCTTTTTTTATATATATATATATAATGCTTGTCTATTAATATATTTTTTCTCAGTACAGTGAATTACTGGTGTCATAAACTTCTTGTCATAATCAATACATGTTTTGCCCTCAGAACAGCCTCAATTCGTAAGGGAATGGACTCTACAAGGTGTCGAAAGCGTTCCACAGGGACGCTGGCCCGTGTTGACTCCAAAGCTTCCTACAGTTGTGTCAAGTTGGCTGGATGTCCATTGGGTGGTGAACCATTCTTGACACACATGGGAAACTGTTGAGCATGAAAAACCCAGCAGCGTTGCAGTTCTTGACAAACTCAAACCAGTGCGCCTGGCACCTACTACCTACCATACACAATACATGTCTCGATTGTCTCGTCTTCATCTTTTTATTTAACCTTTATTTAACTGGGCAAGTCAGTTAAGAACAAATTCTTTGTACGCTCAGTGTATATTGCAATCTAGTTCTCTGTATCTCTATTTCTATACTTCAAACTGCTTCTCTGGATCTCTATTTCAATTATACATTTCAGAATACAAATCTGTACTAGGCAGATGAAATCCTCCCAGTGGTTTTTTCACACGATTGGAAAAAACATGTGGTCTTTAACACGAGGGGCACGCTGAAGAATGTACCCTTGCTAGGGATGGGGGAAAAGTATGACACCAATCAGGCCCCCGAGGACTGGAATTGCCCAGGCCAGTTCTAGACGATTCTGTGCTTCCAACTTTGCGGCAACCGTTTTGGGGAAGGCCCCTTTACCTGTTTCAGCATAGCAATGCCTCCGGGCACAAAGTCGAGGTTCATACACTTTGACATGTTGAGTTGATATTTTTGTTCGGTGTAGATTCACAGTTGCCATCAAAGTCATTGTAAAGGGTAGGTTTACCAGAGAAAATTAAAGTTAACCATACTCTATAAGCCATATATCCTAATGATACTATTTAGTCCTACATAGCATTTGCAAATGTTAATACGATATCCGAATGAGAGTGAATAACAAAATCAACGAGGGCCCCCAGGAAGTCTGGGCCCCTGGGCACGTGCCCCGCATGCCCGGTCGGTAATTCGGCACTGATTACTACAAGTTTATATAGCTGGCTAGACTAACTACACTAATTTGCCAATCTTAAAACTGCCGTGGGCTCATTAAGTGACTGTCAGTGAGTGACATATAAGAGGTAAACTGCTGATGCACAACCAAGTTTTGAAATTGCACCTTACGTATTCTAATATTCTAACTCTCAAAGGTAAGTTTAGACCCCGACTGAGTCCCTACATTTTATTTTTATTGTTGTTATTTGGTGTCCTCATACTCTATGTAGCTAGGGCCCTGCTTGCACTACGTACCTTTGATGTAATCTCAACTGCATTCCAGGTCATTTGGTTGTTACTAGATGAAGCACAGTGAGAACACTAAGTTATTGTGCAGATACAACATATCTGACATTGTATTCCCATTTGAACTTTGTTGCACAGTGATAACACATTTAGATGTCAACTAAACCAAAATCAGACATAGTTTTTTCCACTGGAATTTTTGATGATTCTAGATGGTTGAAAGTATAGTGATAACACATTGGGGAATTCAACAAACTTCTGGGCGTCGCAACCAAATATTACCCACACTTCCATGTCGAAATTAAGTGGTGTTCCCAGTGGAATGGTAATTCACATTGGCTGAATGGGTAGTAATCATGCTCGCTGGAAAGCGTTCTCCATCATGCACGTTAAGTTACTCACACCTCACGCAGCTGCCGACCCTGCAGTGCCTCAGCCAAGCACATTATGGCATTATGTAGAGTAGACTGTAAGCACTGCAGAGTTTATGTGTTGTCAGACTTACTCGTTTAGCAGAGAACTGTGGCTCTTGTCTCGCACACATGCTTCAAACCTGTTAATATTGTGACATGTCCATGAGGCGATCATAGCACAGTAGCATCACAGAAATAGGAATTAACTCTTCTGCAGTAAATGGATGATCCTTTTACTGGTGCACAGTAATATTTAACCATAATCGCCACTGCAGCATTGAGAGCATGCTAAGCTATAACTTGCTTTAGCTTGACAGCAACAAAGCTCTTTTATCCACTGCGTCAACATGTTACAGGAAAATGTTCATCAGACAATATAGCCTACTTTAGTAGCTATTTATTTACCATAATTCAGTATTTTATTAGTAGTGTAGACAAAACGTGCAATTTGCATGATCTTATTGTGATGACCCTCCCACTCTGTCTGCCGTATTCTTTCTCGCTGCTCTTGTTTTCCTTATTAGGATGTCAGTGGGCGGAGCTGGAAGGGTTGTCAGCGAAATGGGTGTGTCCCGGGGATAAATATACCTTTCCCCCATACATCGAGGAGACTCTCCACACAGACACACATTTTTGTGGTGGCATTTTAGGGCTTCTTTGTGTTCATTTGTTTTGGCACCTCGTAACACCCCTCATTATCATCATCATCTATGCACTCATCCACTCACTTACACTACTGACACCATTGTCACTTGTATATAGCTTATATATATTGCTTAATAAATATATTTTTGTTATTTCTTCATCTCCGCTTTGTCTCACTCATTATTACGGGCTACGAGCTGGTTCGTATGCATTATGCAACTTATTAACTCAAAGTCGATGAGTTGTGTCGCATCTATAACATCAGTGAAATACTGTAACAGACCATGACCGTAACAGTTAAAGATCATGACCATTAGAGACCATGCCAAAAACAGTCATCAAATTCTAGGACTACTAATTTGAAGACTAATATTTTCTTTGCATGGTCTAACATTCAAGTCTACAGAAGTGTAATGAGATGAATACAGTTCTAATTGCCTGTTTCTGAGAAGTCCCAGTAAAATAAGGTTATAAGGGGGATGAGAGTAGGGGTTAGTGAGGGGGAGGGCTTGGCTGAGCTGGGCTGAGGGAGGTAGTGTGTCATGTGTGTGAGCACAGCAAGCGGCATGGCTCCTAACCAGCATTGTCAATCTCATTAGCACACTCATGCACATGCACACTTCCCTGCCTAGAAGCAATGACACACCTCCTTAATCTGCTCTTCATCCCACAATATCCTCCCACATACGCACAAACATACACGCAAACACAAACAAGGAAGCATGCAATCGCATGAGAGCTACAGTACAGGCAAGCAAATACGCAAGCACAAACAGGGACACAGGCAGAAAGAATGACTGGCACACACGGGCACAATTACAGGCACACACGCACGCACGTACGCACACTACTTAATAAATTGCGTTTGGCACAGCAGTCCTGTAACAGCTGTCCTTCAACTTTGGGTGAAGACGGCATCATCTGGCTATTGAAAGATTTGTTAATTTCCAAATTAGGAGACACACTCATATTACACAGGACAGAATAAAGACCCATAAATACTTAATTCCTGCATAAATAAATGAACAGAATAATAAATAAACAAGCAAGTTAGTTACAGCAAACAGCCAAACACACAGACTCAAGCAAAGACTATGTATGTGGGTGTGCAAGGCAGGCACTGAACAGCAGGCCAAAATAACAAGTAGTAAAGTTGGACAACATTTTCATTTAACCTTCATTTAACTAGGCAAGTCAGTTAAGAACAAATTCTTATTTACAATGACAGCCTACCGCTGTCGACGGGACTCCCAATCACAGCCGGTTGTGATACAGTCTGGGATTAAACCAGGGTCTGTAGTGATGCCTCTAGCACTGAGATGCAGTACCTTAGACCGCAGCGCCACTCGGGAGACCATGGTATGGGGTAGATTTCAGTATTAGGAAGCTGCAGAAAGACAAAGATTCTGGAGTGAAGGATTCTTTTATGGTAAACAGGTGGAAAAAAATGTGAGGATTTGGCAATAGGATTTTCTCTCTGGAACCATAGGTACTTGGATTTGTGAAACAGGATTAGTTGGTGTGTAATAATATGGATGCTGTGGGGGTAGACTAAACTCTGGTGTGTGTGAGTGAGAGAGTGAGAGAGAGAGAGAGAGAGAGAGAGCGAGAGAGAGAGAGTTGAGGATGTTGTTTCAACGTAACGTGGCGACAATGTGATCTGGAATCTTGGTGGAAAATACATTGGATTTGGAGAAAAAATTATCTACATAAACTGTTGTTTTGAGGGTGAAATTTCTACCACAGGATTATGTCATCATGGTAACTAGCACGTCGAACTGGCCTCACAACCACAGACCACAGAGTGCCCTATGGTGACGGTGGGGTTATGGTATGGACAGGCGTAAGCTACGGGCAACAAACTATTTGAATATACAGAGATACCGCGGCAAGGAGATATAAGAAAGCTCTGGAAATATTGTAGTTTTTTGGACACATATTTAACCCCTTTTTTTGTTTGAACAAAACTACCTCCATACTTCCATTATTTTATTTTTTTTACCTGTACCGGGTTACCTTTAGACGAGTCCCGTGACACTATTTTGTTCATGAGAGACTAACCTTTCCATATAGTCTTCACATTAGTTAGCATAGGCTTTTCGGATGCTACAGCCGTTTTCATGAGAAGAACCATTTTTGGGATGTCTCCTGGTCTGACAAACAGCAGTGTAGCTCTGCCACTTCCACCACTGATGCGAAATACTGAAATAGGCAGTTGTGGTGGATTGAGATGCAGCCCATGCAAAAAAACAAATATCTCTAGCTTAAATTGATGGATTTTGATGTGGATTTTTTTATTACCTTAATTCAATTGACGCAGGGGTGGGTAAATAACCTCTTACAGGAAAAATCCACCCAAAACCATAATTCCTTTAATTTACAGTGTTAAATAACAATAACATGTGTGAACAATATTCTTTGTGAACACATTTTTATTTTGTTCGTATAATAAAGTTGGATAGCAACATGGAAAATCATTGTGGACATTTTTGCAACTCAAGTTGACTACAACATCCACAGTGCAATGCTCTCTCTAATGGCTGGCTGGTTTGCTAGGTAGCAAATGTAGCTACACACAATAATACAAAAGACAATATCAGCATGTAACGTAGCTGTAAAAACAAAATGTACTATCAATTTAGGAGTCTACAATCTCACCATGTTCAACCTGCAGATCACATAGTGAAGTCTAACATTCGTATTGGCAGATCTACTTTTGAGGAGATGGGAAACATTGCCCTTGCTATATCAAGCTCTGAGAGCTCTCCTTCAAGGAGTGAATGGGAGTCTATTGGGCACTAGCTCAAAAACACAACATTAGAACAAATTTCGTCAACAAGAAGTACAACATTGCACATATTTTCAAAGATATGAGATAATTAACTTATCTGTAGTATCGTATAGCATTGGAATCGTGACATTACATACTTTGACTTTGAGAAGGGTTTGCTGTGACGATAAGCTTAGCAACCGTGTGTCACAGCATGACAACATGAACGCCATTGGTCACCAGTCTGCTGGGTGGGGCGTTACACGTTCCTTCATTAATTGTATTCCTATTTCCTTTCTATAATATCTGTGGCAACTGCAATGTTCAATGCACCCTGGAGTAAAGGAAAAATGTGCTAGACCCTCCATTAAATTACACATTTCTCGAGGAAGGAAAATCTCCAAAATATTATCAATGGCTCATTCGAAGGAATACATCCTGACATCGGCAAGTATTGAAATCTTACATGTATGATAGACATTTTCACTATCTAAAAATCGTATTCTTATTAACTTCCAGTGTAGTGAGAGCGACTTCATCACAGCGCTACGTAATACCGGCGGGATTTCTGCCTGCTTGAACGCCAATAACTCAGATACACATGAAAACATGGAATGACCCAGGGAACCGATAGAACATCACTCAGAAATGAATAAAATCAATATAGCATTCAAAATGGGTGAACTGTCTTTAAAGTGTTTTGCATGTTTGTCCAGTGTGGCTCAGTTGGTAGAGCATGGCACTTGCAATGCCAGGGTTGTGGATTCAATTCCAACAGGTGACCAATACTAAAAAGTAAAAAAAATGTAATATATTTTTTCTTTATTATTCCCCGCAAACCCTACCACCGCTCCCCTAATTGGAGTAAACTATTAAACAACAACACTTAGGCTTCTACTTTCAGCTTATACATACTATATACAGTTGAAGTCTGAAGTTAACATACACCTTACCAAATACATTTATACTCAGTTTTTCAACATTCCTGACATTTAATCATAGTAAAAAATACCCTGTCTTAGGTCAGTTAGGATCACCACTTTATTTTAAGAATGTGAAATGTCAGAATAATATAGCAGAGAGAATTATTTATTTCAGCTTTAATTTTGTTCATCACATTCCCAGTGGGTCAGAAGCTTACATACACTCAATTAGTATTTAGTAGCATTGCCTTTAAATTGTTTAACCTGGGTCAAACGTTTCGGGTAGCCTTCCACAAGCTTTCCACAATAAGTAGGGTGAATTTTGGTCCATTCCTCCTGACAGAGCTGGTGTAACTGAGTCAGGTTTGTAGGCCTCCTTGCTCTCACACGCTTTTCCAGTTCTGCCCACAAATGTCTATAGGATTGAGGTCAGGGGTTTGTGATGGCCACTCCAATACCTTGACTGTGTTGTCCTTAAGCCATTTTACTACAACTTTGGAAGTATGCTTGGGGTCATTGTCCATTTGGAAGACCCATTCGCGACCAAGCTTTAACTTCCTGACTTATGTCTTGAGATGTTGCTTCAATATATCCACAGAATTTTCCTGCCTCATGGAGCCATCTACAGTGCCTTGCGAAAGTATTCGGCCCCCTTGAACTTTGCGACCTTTTGCCACATTTCAGGCTTCAAACATAAAGATATAAAACTGTATTTTTTTGTGAAGAATCAACAACAAGTGGGACACAATCATGAAGTGGAACGACATTTATTGGATATTTCAAACTTTTTTAACAAATCAAAAACTGAAAAATTGGGCGTGCAAAATTATTCAGCCCCTTTACTTTCAGTGCAGCAAACTCTCTCCAGAAGTTCAGTGAGGATCTCTGAATGATCCAATGTTGACCTAAATGACTAATGATGATAAATACAATCCACCTGTGTGTAATCAAGTCTCCGTATAAATGCACCTGCACTGTGATAGTCTCAGAGGTCCGTCAAAAGCGCAGAGAGCATCATGAAGAACAAGGAACACACCAGGCAGGTCCAAGATACTGTTGTGAAGAAGTTTAAAGCCGGATTTGGATACAAAAAGATTTCCCAAGCTTTAAACATCCCAAGGAGCACTGTGCAAGCGATAATATTGAAATGGAAGGAGTATCAGACCACTGCAAATCTACCAAGACCTGGCCGTCCCTCTAAACTTTCAGCTCATACAAGAAGAAGACTGATCAGAGATGCAGCCAAGAGGCCCATGATCACTCTGGATGAACTGCAGAGATCTACAGCTGAGGTGGGATGAGGTGAGGTTTGATGAGGTGAGGATTGTTGTCCCAGCTGAGGTGGGACAACAATCAGTCGTATATTGCACAAATCTGGCCTTTATGGAAGAGTGGCAAGAAGAAAGCCATTTCTTAAAGATATCCATAAAAAGTGTCGTTTAAAATTTGCCACAAGCCACCTGGGAGACACACCAAACATGTGGAAGAAGGTGCTCTGGTCAGATGAAACCAACATTTCTCTGTGTCTTTTCAAGGTCCTTTGCTGTTGTTCTGGGATTGATTTGCACTTTTCACACCAAAGTACGTTGATCTCTAAGAGACAGAACGCGTCTCCTTCCTGAGCGGTATGACGGCTGCGTGGTCCCATGGTGTTTATACTTGCGTACTATTGTTTGTACAGATGAACGTGGTACCTTCAGGCTTTTGGAAATTGCTCCCAAGGATGAACCAGACTTGTGGCTATCTACAACTTTTTTCTGAAGTCTTGGCTGATTTCTTTGATTTTCCTATGATGTCAAGCAAAGACGCACTGCGTTTGAAGGTAGGCCTTGAAATACATCCACAGGTACACCTCCAATTGACTGAAGCTGTTTAAAGGCACAGTCAACTTAGTGCATGTAAACCTCTGACCCACTGGAATTGTGATACAGTGAATTATAAGTGAAAAAATCTGTCTGTAAACAATTGTTGGAAAAATGACTTGTGTCATGCACAAAGTAGATGTCCTAACCGACTTGCCAAAACTATAGTTTGTTAACAAGAAATTTGTGGAGTGGTTGAAAAACGAGTTTTAATGACTCCAACCTAAGTGTATGTAAACATTCGACTTCAACTGTACATTTTACGGACACAATATATTTTTTAATAGTTATATTTTGTTTGTTTTTAGTCCTGGCCTTCTTCTATGTTTGATTTCTATTTGCCATGTATTTGTAACTGTGCTATTTCACAAAATTTCTGAACCAAAATACATTTTACAGACCCCGGATGTTATACATTTGTTATCTTGTGGATTTTGTTCCTACCCTTCAGCTCCATTCAACCCCTTCCATCTATCTCTTAACACCATCCATATTGGATCTCTATTTGCCACATATTTTTCAACTGTGCTGTGATGCTTCACAAAAGTTCTGAACCTTTCTATTGTCATAGTTTCTGCAGATTGTAAATTAAAGATAATAAAATTAAAGATAATTAAAAAATAATTATTACATTATTTATCTTTTGCCTATGACTTTTCAAATCACCCAGTATTGCTATCTGCAGCGTTAGTTCAAGGTAAATGTTGCAGTTCTTCAGCCATCGCTGGACCTGTGACCAAAAATGAGCTACATATGGACAGTACCAAAATAAATGATCTAATGATTCTGCCTCCTCGTAGCAAAATCTGCAGAGCTGGGAAGGTTGTATCCCCCATAACATTACATTGGTTGCAAAGAATTTTGTATAATTTCAATTGAAAAATTAGAAGTTTTGAATCCGGCGTCATTTTGCATGTCAATTCATAAACCATGTGCCATGGAATCAGTACATTGAACATCTCTTCCCATCTATTTAGCAAATTATATGTCACATCTGTCAATTTTTTGTCCTTAAAAACGGGTATATTTTTTTATTCATCACAATTTTCTTTAACCAATTTTGGTCTTTAATACAGGACCGGCAGATAAGTTCCTTACCTTTTCCCCCTTCCACTTGCCTCTTCCATTTTTGCGGTAATGCCGCAATTAGTTGGTTGTAATTTTGGGTAGAGCAGACATTTCCATATATCTGTGTTAGCTGTGTGTGTGACATAACTCCACCAATCCTATTTATGATATAATTTACAAAGATTATACCTTTTTATAATCAAATAAAACATTTTTTATCCATTAGTATATTTGAGTTTAACCACAATATTTGTTGTATTATTTGTTCGGTCTTTTCAGGTGGATTAAACCGAAATTTCAACCAACATTCTATGGCTTGTTTAAAAAATAACAATATTTTGGAGATTATTTTGTTTTCAAATAACCGAAAGAAGAGAGAAAAAAGCCTAAATAGCCTATTAACTTGTCGACAAGTTAACAAATGATGTGTTGGATTAACGCCTCCCATCTCAACCAAAAATGTATTTAAAAATACAGGATTAAGCCAGTGGTTTAGATGGAATTATCCAAGCAGTGGATACATCTCCTTTACATTTTTATAGTTATGTATTTATATTTATTTGTATTTAACTAGGCAAGTCAGTTAAGAACAAATTCTTATTTACAATGACCACCTACCAAAAGGCAAAAGGCCTCCTGCGGGGACGGGGACCGGGATTAAAAATTCAAAATAAAATAAAATATAGAGCAACACACACATCACGACAAGAGAGACACCACAACACTACATAAAGAGAGACCTAAGACAACAACATAGCATGGCAGCAACACATGAAAATACAGCATGGTAGCAACACAACATGGCAGCAGCACAACATGGTAGCAGCACATAACATAGTACAAATATTATTGGACACAGACAACATCACTATGGGCAAGAAGGTAGAGGCAACAATACATCACACGTAGAAGCCACAACTGTCAGTAAGTGTCCATGATTGAGTCTTTGAACGAAAAGGGGGAGATAAAACTGTCCAGTTTGAGTGTTTTTTGCAGCATGTTCCAGTCGCTAGCTGCAGCAAACTGAAAAAAGGAATGACCCAGTGATGTATGTGCTTTGGGGACCTTTAACAGAATGTGACAGGAAGAAAGGGTGTGGAAGATGAGGGCTGCAGTAGGTATCTTAGATTGGGAGGGAGGCCTAAGAGGGTTTTATAAATAAGCATAAACCAGTGGGTCTTGCGATGGGTATACAGAGATGACCAGTTTACAGAGGAGTATAGAGTGCAGTTATGTGTCCTATAAAGATCATTGGTGACAAATCCAATGACCGAGCATCTAGCCGCTCGAGAGCACCCTTACATGCCGATCTATAAATGATGTCTCCGTAATCTAGCATGGGTAGGATGGTCATCTGAATCAGGGTTAGTTTGGCAGCTGGGGTGAAAGAAGAGTGATTATGATAGAGGGAACCACGTCTATATTTCACCTTAGCCTGCAGCTTTAATATGTGCTGAGAGAAGGCTGCGTTGTCAACCAAACACAATTCAATACTACTTTTGGAAGACAATAAATAAATAGCCTTGTTAAGGCTATCTTACAAACTAATATAACCGTTTTTATTCAACCTTAAAATGACTAACACATCCATGGCCACATTTTTTGTTTGTCTTCTTGTGTAATCATAGAAAGCGTCCATGCTCAGGGTCGCAGGGCTGCAGAAATCTTCACAATTCCTATAATAATCTGCACTGTATCTCAAACGGCATTGATCACTTGCACCATGTACTCTACTTGAATGTAATCTCAACTAACTGCAATCCAGGTCATTTGTTTGTGCTATTAGATCAAGCACAGTGATAACAAATGAAGTTGTATAAATAAACAAAATACCGGCCAAAATATCTGTTATCCCATTTGAACTTTGGTGTGCTTTTAAGTGGTTGAAATTGCAGTGATAACACATTTAAGGTGACAACATTACCAAAAATCAGACAGTGATTTTCCATTGGAATTTGGTTGTGCTTTTATGGTTGAAAGCATACTGGTAACACATAGAGAACTCAACAAACTCATGGCTGTCTTTTTGAGTTGGTGAAAATAGGTTGGAAACTCGTTGATCAACGTATCTACCAAGTATTACCCAATTCTCCATGCTGAAATGGCAAGGTGTGCCCAGTGGGTGGTAAAGATTAGAAGATCTCAAGGATTAAATGGGTTTTAAGAATTTATTTGACTCTCCTAATTTTAGGACTTTGGCTGTGGTAAAATATGAATGAGCAGGTTATTTTTGTAGGGCCCTCTCACACAGCATTGACACTGTACTGAAAAGCAAAAAAAACTATGTCCCCAGACAACGACAGCTACAAATTACACAGGAAGATCATGGCAGGAGGTCATCCCTCTCTCATGTCACTCCTCTATTACTGAGGAAATGGCAGCTTCGCTCGTAACTCCACAAGTGCTATCTAGACAAACATTATTTTGCAGTGATATCAACAGTCTTGTCTTTCGGCACTCGGACACAGCCTGGTCCCATTTACAAGCTATCTTTTAAATGTGTTAGCTTTCAATACATGGCTCACAGCATGATCACAAACACAAATTAATATAAAAAAAAAATAGAAAATGAAAATAAAGCGAGGACTGGTTGTTTGATGGAGTGCCTGCGGGCTGAGCAGTATGTTTGCGCTGACGGCCACCACTCATTGTGTCAGCAGAGGGCGGAGAGGGCTCTTCTCTCCCTGAACCTGCCATGTGTACCACCACCGCCTCCCATCTGTGCCTCAAACTATTTACCCAATGTACTGCAACAAAACGGAGCGCCGCCACACTTTATGCAACACACAAACAAGGACATCTGCAGCAAACCGAGAGAGAGAGAGAGAAAGCAAACAACTTAAAGCAATGATCTAACAGAGTGGAAGAGAAAAGACAACGGTTGAAGAAACAGGTGAGGAGAAAGAAGAAGCTACTGTGTAGTGACACTACTGTCATGGAGCGGCGCTGCCAAGAAGACTGGAGACGTCCTCAGCAGACACTGGCCTCCACTCAGACAGCAGCAGTGCAGCTGCAACAATGGCGCTTGTTTTCCAGACCCTTGGGATGATTCGGCCCCTACTGCTGATTTCAGGCATGAGCGTGTGTGATAAGGGAGCACTGGGTCTGATATGAGGAGGCATTGTTGGCGAGGCTCAGGGCTCGGGCTACAGTACAGTAAGTGGGCTGATGAGTCTGGCTTCATTGGAGGGGTGGATGGTGCGGTTATGGGGCTGTGTGCATCCTCAGGGCTGGTGATGCCCCCGGTCCCAGCTGGCTGTGGATCCACTGCACCCCACCCCATCCTGGCCCGCCATACCATTACATCACATCGTCCATCACAGTGGAGACACCATATAGATAGAACACTTGTTGTATTGTCTATGGGAAACAACTGTCTCTCAGCACGCACTAGCTCACTGTTAGCCATGCAACTCACACAGACTAGGCCTAATACGGATTGCATAACTCCACACAGAGATCTGTATCAAAAATGTATAAAAAAGAGCAAATTGTGTCCTATTATCTGCCACTAAAAGCAAGATTTGACTTTAATATAGTTGCAATGATTGTTCTGTGAAGCATTAGCCTGGCGCCCCAAAGACTTTTCCATCAAATCTGCAGTTCCTTCGACACACTACAGATTTTTCCCTATTCTGTTCTCCATGTTATTGTCCATCTCTATGGTTGATGTGGTGATCGTGTACAGATCATTGAGGTTTTTTTTCATTGTCAGTTTGTGATTGGGTTCAAATGTCTGTCTGCGTCTTCTTGGTCCATTCGTACCAGAGCTGCCATTATCTCTGCCTATTATTTCAGGGCCAGCATTCTTTGCACAGCAGTCAACCAGTCTTATCCAGGATTAGTGCATTATCCACTTATTTGAGTTAGTTGGTTCAGGCCACCCCTGACACTTGCCCATAAAAACCTGACTGCTTCGTGTTTACAATAAGGTTAAATAAAAATACAAATAAAATAAATACTGTTCAACAGGCCTCCGCGGTGTCACAACACGCACATGCACAGACACTCGAGAAGGACTCTCTGTTCTGTGTTTTGCTTTCTCTCAGTTGGAGACTTTTAGCACCAATACTTTTTTCCATGGCAGGCTGCGATATGCCATCTGTTCCTCGTGCTGTGGAACACACAGCTCCCTCAGGCAGTGACTTTGGTGTTTTTTTCACATGGTGGCAAAACTGTAAATTGGGTAAAATAACAGCCATTACAGAACACTAGAGAGGTTTTCTAAAGAGAGGTGACTGCCCAGGTAGCAACAAATGTTACCAAAACTTTAGAGAACGTTCCCTTAGGTGTCTCATTAGGTCATTAAACGTTTTCATAGGAATGTTCCCATGATGTGCAAGGAATGTTTCCAAGAGACCATTCCCTTAATGCAAGGATGGGCAACTCTAGTCCTCGAGAAACCATGTTCTATGTATGTTTGATGTGACGTTGATGGAATATTCTCCCAACCCTCAGAAAACTGGACACATGAATGTTCTTGCAATGTCCCATAAAATGTGTCTAGAACATGAATGTTGTATATTATGAAAACATTGTAACCACGTTCTCGGTGAGTTCTGCTTGACATTAATTAAGGTAATGTTCTCCTTAGTTTAACACCAAAACATGCTAAACATCTACTCAGAAGGTTTTTGCTAACATAGTTCCGGTAAGTAACAGAAAACTGGACACTCGAACATTAGGGGAACATTTCGGGTAACATTACAAAAATGTTCTCTCTCCCAAGAATTGTTAACTAGGTGGAGCCTTTTTTGCATTTCGACATTGGGTTCAGAGTGTTTACCGCCTGGCATCTTCACTTCAGAGTTCATTCAAAGAGGAACAATGTGCACAAGAGTAAAAAAAAAAAACTCCAACATGTCCTGCCTGTGGCAGAAGAATCATGGATCAGCTGTCAGAACCTACTCTTCAGTGAGTGACTAACTCATCCATTTTACAACAGCTATAGATCCCATTCTACATGCTTATTATCCCATTAACACAAATGCTGCCTGCTAAGTTTGATACAAAAACAACAGTCAACAACCAAAGGCTACTTATTTCTTAAGTAGGAAAGAGCTAATTGAAATGGTAACTTCTCTCAATAAAAATCTACTTCATAAATGTGAAACGAGGCCATAAAGTGTTTTATTGGCTCTCTAAAGAGGGTGGGGAATACAGTTTCACTCGTCTTTTGTTCGGAGTGCTGTCAACTTGACAGGAGAGTCATTTGAGATTAGGGAGGAGCACCTGTAGCTATCTGTTATGGTGAAACCTTGACCATTGGATAATTCAGATCATTGCACAACTCAATTGATACTGCTCCATTTTGTAACGCTTATTGAAAAGAATATACTGTATCTGGGAACCTCTCTTCTGCAAACAGTGGAGACGAGGGATTTGTATAGTGTCTCTGTAACCCTATCTGGTGAAACCAAAGGTGGGGTAGGATGAGAAATAATGAAGAAAGGTCTTTTTAGATTACAAAATGGTTGTATTCATCTACTGCTAAAGATTACATATACCTAATTTCTTGACACGTTCGTACATTAGTGACATTTCATACAGAAATATTCCTAAATACACATTACCTGCATTCCACAATTAAAAAACATTTGTGTCGCGAATCAAAAGACACAGGTAGAAAAAGACAACTCAATTGAACGATAAAGTGAAGTTGGATGACAGTCTTATATGCACATCCTTCCCACTCTAAAAACAGGGACAAAAATGGATATTTCCCATTATACCAGCACATTATCAGGACAGGGGTCTTGTCAGTGGGAATGTTAACGACGACACGTCTTCTTGCAAAGCCGTCATCACACAAACATGTAAAAATAGAATGGGACCCGCATCAAAAGTGAGGGAGTCCAACTGTTGCCATCTCTAGCTGCAGGGAGACAGATAATGTTTGTTTGACAATTAGGAGAAAGGCAACATGGCTGAGGGTGTTAGGCAGTCAGTCATGTGGAACTTGCAGCACTGACCTTGTTGTAGAACTCAAGCAGCTCCTGGTGGCTAAATTCCAAAAACACGATCTCCACACTCTGGAAGACAAGAGGAGAAAGGCTCACTGTGAGTCAAGGGACGTCACGGCCGACAACACTCCCTCAGCTTTCTATAAAAAACATCACTCTCATCAATTATTTGTGCACTTTTGTCCAGTGAAAGTAAGTACACAGTCATAGAGATGGTGCATGTACTGTCTAGTACATGTGTCCCCACCATTCTCTCTGAAACGATTTTCACCCAAAACCTAATAGCCATGCTCCAACTATCATGATTCACCAAAACGTAAAACCACAATTTCAGTATGAGAGGGTTGGTTGGTATTCACATTTTCAATGAAATGAAGACACTTCTTTAGCTCAGAAAAGGGCACTTACAGTATAAGACAAGACATATCTTGCGATCGGAAATAAACATACATTAGAATGAATAATAATATACCGTTAAGGATTAAGAGGAAAGCAAGACATTGCTGTGAGAGTTATCCCAGTGTTGGTCTGTGCACCAACCAACACTTCTAGCCGGTGCTGTGGGGCTGAAGGCACAATGAAGGAGGGAATGTGTCAGAGCACATTAATGACAGGGATATTAATTAGAGCCAACATTATCATCCATAATTAAGAGGAAAATGGGAAATGTTATCTCTTGCCAAAGCCCACTTGGCATGTGCTAACATGAAATCTAGGGCACACACACCCATCCACCCACACTTGAATTGAGATTTGACAAGGTAACAGCTTTGTGCAACCATATTTGCACATTACAAATATAATAAGACACAGATCAAATATGATAAAGTGGCAAATTAATAATTGGAATGAATCAGAAAGATAAACATCCACATGAATCGTAAAAGATGACAAAATGCCAGAGCGTATTGACTTTATAATTGTCCATTCAATCTTAATCTGTTAAAGGGATAATTTGCGATTTTGTCAACGAAGCCCTTTATCTACACTGAACAAAAGTATAAACACAATTTTAAAAAATCCATTGCCAAGATAATCCAGCCACCTGACAGGTGGGGCATATCAAGAAGCTGATTAAATAGCAGGATCATTACACAGGTGCACCTTGTGCTGGGGACAATAAAAGGTCACTCTAAAATGTGTCACACAACACAATAACACAGATGTCTCAAGTTTTCATTGAGAGTGCAATTGGCATGCTGACTGCAGGAATGTCCAACAGAGCTGTTGCCAGAGAATGTAATGGTAATTTATCTACCATAAGCTACCTCCAACGTGATTTGAGAGAATTTGGCAGTACGTCCAACCGGCCTCACAACCGCAGACCACATGCATGGTGTCATGTTGGGGAGCGGTTTGCTGATATCAACATTGTGAACAGAGTGCCCAATGGTGGCGGTGAGGTTATGGTATGGGCAGGGGCAGTACACAATTGCATTTTATCCATGGCAATTTGAATGCACAGAGATACCGTGACAAGATCCTGAGGCCCATTGTCGTGCTATTCATCTGGCACCATCATCTCATGTTTCAGCATGATAATGCACAGCCCCATGTCGCAAGGATTTGTACACAGTTCCTAGAAGCTGTAAATGTCCAAGTTCTTCCATGGCCTGCATACTCACCAGACATGTCACCCATTGGCATGTTTAGGATGCTCTGGATTGGAGTGAACGACAGCACGTCCAGTTCCCGCCATTATCCAACAACTTTGCACAGCCATTGAAGAGGAGTGGGACAACATTCCAATTTTGGATGAAAAGTGTGCCCAATTTCAACTTCCTGCTACTCATCCCCAGAATATAAATCTGCATATTATTAGTATATTTGGATAGAAAACACTGTGAAGTTTATAAAACGGTTTGAATCATGTCTGTGAGTTTAACAGAACTTAAGTAGCAGGCAAAACCCAGAGGACTAACCATTCAGATTTTTCACTGTCACTGTCTATTCAATGAGTTTTCATTGGCCAACTAGATTTCTATGGGACTTGTTTGCAGTTCCAACCGCTTCCACTGGTTGTCGCTAGTCTTTAGAAATTGGTTGAGGTTATTCCTTTGTGTAATGAAGAAGTACGGCCATCTTGAATCTGTGTCACGTTATGTGTACTGTTTGAGAGTTGCGCAAGACCAGGGGCCTGTTGCACAAAACTAGGATAAGGGATTAAGCCAGGATATCTTGGTGATCCTGGCTCAATTGATCCGTAATCCGGTTGCACTAAAGATGGATAGGGGGCAGGAGGATATGTTATGGTATAAATTACCATGGAGATTTATTCTGTGGAGCTAGCCTGCTCCAGACCAGGCTAAATTCCAGGATCTATTTAATCTCATCCCTAATGTCAGTCAGCAGTCACCACAAATGGAAACCAATAGTTATTTCACTGCTCACTATACATTGTTATCACATATAACTAGACCCACTGTTATTTAAACGTTTGTGATCATTAATTTCAATGATTTTGGATAAAAAATGATTTTTAGATGATGTTGCTATCATTAGATAATTTACAGTTTCCCATAGACTATAAGGCTATATATAAAATGCTAGAATATTAGGGCCACAGAGGGGAAAAAAACACAAGTCATAATATTGTAACCAGTTGTTTTAAAGGAGGACAGTTGTTAAAATGACAGATGTGGGGCATTTCGTGAAATTGTACTTCAGTATGGTTTCATAAACAAAGACATGCTGATGTGCCAGAATATTAAGTATCACATTGTCATAAGTATCAAAACTGTAAAAACAATATGTAGCTTTTCTGCAGAAAGAACCAGCCTCATAAATTTATGACTTTATCCTTTTTCTTCAGTGTGGCCCTAGTACTCTGTCATATAAACAAATACACATTCCATATGAATATAAAAACACAATGTGTAACATTATGTTCCTTTATTGAATAAGGACAAAACAAAGCAGGTAAACCATCAGCTCCTTTCAAAACTGAAGTCACAGTGACTCTACAAGATGGAAAGCACAGAATCTAAGCATATTATACAAAATGATACATATACAGACCTTTGAATGTGTATAACACACCCTGCATGTCTGCACACTAAAATAAATGCAGGACAAATCCATACACATCAACTGAACAGACAAATGAATGGATGCAGTAGCCTCCCTGCAGCCTTGTATTACACACAGTATACCGCACAAACATCATAAGAGGCCAAATTCGTCAAAAAACGAACCCAAAAAAACCCAAATTCCTCTGCCACCGCAGGACATATTTAACCAAAATTGAAAGCACACATACTAACTAAAATAATTCAACACATATTGGTCCCTCAGCAGCCGACCACTGTCGTCATCAGGGAAGATTGCCGGATTGTCCCAGTCCATGGCTGGTGGCACTCTGGGGGCCCTCTCCTTCCTCAGGCAGGCCACATTGTGGAGGACAGCACAAGCCACAGTAATATCACATGCCCTAACAGGGCTGACCCTTAATTTGTGAAGGCAGTGAAAGCGTGCCTTCAGGAGGCCAAAGGTCATTTCAACTCTGGCCCTGGTCCTGGCATGGGCATGGTTGTAGGCCTGCTGTGCTTCCTGGGGGTCTGTGAAAGGTGTCAGGAGAAAAGGCTGGCAGCCATACCCCCTGTCTCCCAGCAACACACCAGAGAATTCACCTGTCAACACAAAATCTCATCATTACTACCTCATAAACACAGTGATATTCTTGACACAGCCATGATGGTTATAAATAGGGGTTGTGTGGCTTACCTTGTGATAGGCACTGATAGATTTCAGAGGCCCGAAAGATTCTGGAGTCATGGACTGAGCCAGGCCATTTTGCCACAACATTGCTGATCACACAGTCAGCATTGCAGACCATCTGAAATCATAAGATGAGGAATATTACACCAATCAATGCACATCACTGGCAATGCAGAGTGTTCGTCAATGGACAATATCAAAAAGTTATGTTCACCTGAACATTAATGCTGTGAAAGGATTTCCTATTCACAAAATCGGCCTCATGGGCACCTGAGGGGGCTTTTATCCTTATGTGTGTGCAGTCCACTGCACCAATGACATTGGGGAAACCTGTCACACAAAGTAATGAGTATCCTACTATGTGTTAACAGTTGTCCTGTAATTTGTAGATCCTCTTACCTGCAATCCTATAGAACTCCTCTTTGATGTCACAGAGTCTTCTGTGGCCAGGGAAGGAGATGAAGACATCTGCTAATGCTTTGATAGCCAGACACACACTCCTTATTGTGCGGCAAATTGTGGCCTTGTTCAGCTGTTCTGCATCCCCCACTGAGTACAGGAAGGCTCCACTAGCAAAAAAGCGCAAGGCCACACAAACCATTTGCTCCACACTCAGTGCATGGCTCCGTGCAGTGCGGTGCTTAATCCTGGGACCCAGTAGTCTGCATAGATACCTGATGCCATCTGCAGAAAACCTGTATCTTTCATATAGATGGTCATCAGGGAAGGCCAGTGGGTCCAACCGGTCCCTGAAGACCCTTTCTCACCTGAAGGCTCTCCTCAGCACAAGTGCTTCTTCATCCACCACATCTCGCACGAATGGGCATGCCATTGTCAGAGCAGAAAGGAACACACAATTTTGGGCCTTCATATAGGCTAGTGGCCACACCTGGTGCTGGGGGGGGTGGGCAAAAGAGGGCGATGCCTTATAACGATGACTTGGTTGTACTGATTGCTGGGAAAATAAAAAAAACCTTAGAAAGATGCCACCGTCCTGTGTGCTCACAATAAGAGCTCATATGTCATGGCTCACTTGACTTTACGAGAATATACCTAATTTTTATTTTGAGCTGTGTCATCTTCTTGGAGCTGGGGGAGGAAAGAAAAATAATGATTAATACATTTGTGTTACAGTTAGCATACAGTGTACATTGAAGGCATATCTCACCTCCCTCTCAAGTTTTTTTATTTCAAGGTCCAGTTTCCTAATTGTCCTCTTTTTTATTTCGAACTCCAGTGCAAGATTTTCCATCTTTTTCTTCTTGTACTGAATGTCTATGTCTGCCAGTTCTATTTGGCACCGGAGGTGGTTGCCATACAACTTTCTGATAGCTTGTGAGCTCTGTGAACACAATACAATTAGCGCAGCTGGAATTTGGCAGGATGTGGTGTCCTTTTATTAATACGCACTATGTTGCCAGGCTGGTTTTCCCACTGTATAGCATCTGGGTCCTGTAAAAGAAATTAGATTTTTTGATTTTGATGAGGACTCCTCACCATTGTAGAGTAAATAGTACTTTCACAGTCTTAACATGATACCTCATGCCTTCTGGAATCCAGAGAGATGGTCTCCTCCTCATCATCGTCTCCATCATGTGCTGTTGCTGCTGCACTGGGGCCTTCACCCTATCACATTTAATCGGATTCATATTGAAGCTAGTAGACAAGACATGCCAGGCCTACAGTATGCCTTTGATGGAGTACTCACTGGATCAGCATCGTCTGGTGCTTGTGCTGGTGGCTCTAACAGGAACACAGTGCTGCCAGACACTGCAAGGCAATAGGTAAACCAAAGTCAGACAGTCCAAATTGATTCAATATGAATGTGGTTGTATCCCATGTAGAGATGGAAGGACATACCTTGAATGAAGCGGGTGGCATCTTGGGAGGAACCTATGCTCGTCTCTTTCCCCCCAGGGATCCCCTCTAAGACGGGCCTGCCTTTATTTAGCTCCAAGGCCATGTCCTCTGCTGGGGTAAGGTCAGCCTTTGGTGACCCACCACCCGTGCCTTGTCTGTGGGTATTCTTTTTCACTGCTAAAACAGTACAGACAATGTGTGAGCAGGCACCTTCTGGGTACAATATATGCTTGTGCTTTGTTAAATATTAGTCAGGGACCATACCATTCTGCAGAATGTTCTTGTATTTGATTTTGACCTGCTGCCATGTCCGTTTTGGCCCGTTCATGTTTAATCTACACACACACACACACACACACACACACACACACACACACTTAATGGAGTCACACTGCAAAAAATTACTTGGTATTTTTGTCTTGTTTTCAGTAAAAATATCAAAAATTTTATCATAGCTTTATACAGTGTGATGGAGTTACTTTACACAATTTCACTCATATCTGCAGTGCATTTCAATAAAAAAAATTAACCGTTTCATAATTACAGTACAACTGCATTTTTGGAGATGTGAATTAAATATTTGAATTGTAATTGTGATGTTTCAGCGGAGCGGTGAGTGTGTAATTGTGCACTACTTACGCATTCAGGCGGTCTGCAATACTTTGCCACGCTTTTTCTCTTTGCTTTATCACTGTGGCGGTGTTGCCTTTCTTCTTAATTATATCTTTTACCTCCTCGTATGCCTCCATGAGGATTTGTGCTTCCGACGGGGAAAAGTACGCGGCTCTAGTTGCCATGGTAAATCAGTTAATCTGTGATCTGTGGCGGGGTCTATTTGAGTGAGCCGTGAGCGCGCACCTATCCAGGATTGGTTTCACCTGGCTTAATGAATCCGTGTCTGCTCATCCTGGCTTGGTCTTTGTGCAACCAATTAAGCCTGGACGCACATGTTTTGGCTTCATTGAGCTCAGCTGAGTCATTTATCCCGGATGTCTTAATTCTACTTTTGTGCAACAGGCCCCAGAAAAGTAGCGTTAGTTTGTTGTCGTCCTGTATTGAAAACAGATAGACCCGTCTTCAATTTGATCGATTATTAACGTTTAAAAATACCTAAAGTTGTATTACAAAAGTAGTTTGAATTGTTTTGGCAAAGTTTACAGGTAACTTTTGAGATATTTTGTAGTGACGTTGGGCAAATTGGAAGCTGTTTTTTTCTGGATCAAACGCGCCAAATAAATGGACATTTTGGATATATATCGACTTAATTAATCGAACAAAAGGACAATTTCTGATGTTTATGGGACATATTGGAGTGCCAACAAAAGAAGCTCGTCAAAGGTAAGGCATGATTTATATTTTATTTCTGTGTTTTGTGTTGTGCCTGCAGGGTTGAAATATGCTACTCTCTCTTTGTTTACTGTTGTGCTATCATCAGATAATGGCATCTTATGCTTTCGCCGAAAGCAAAATCTGACATGTTGGCTGGATTCACAACGAGTGTAGCTTTAATTTGGTATCTTACATGTGTGATTTAATGAAAGTTTGATTTTTATATAATTTTATTTGAATTTGGCGCTCTGCATTTTCCCTGGCTATTGGCCAAGTGGGACGCGACTGTCCCGCCTATCCCAGAGAGGTTTAAACAGCTTGGAAAATTCCAGAAAATGATGTCATGGATTTAGAAGCTTCTGATAGGCTAATTGACATCATTTGAGTCAATTGGAGGTGTACCTGTGGATGTATTTCAAGGCCTACCTTCAAACTCAGTGCCTCTTTGATTGACATTAAAGGCAATGCTACCAAATACTAATTGAGCGTATGTAAACTTCTGACCCACTGGGAATGTGATGGAAGAAATAAAAGCTGAAATAAATCATTCTATCTACTATTATTCTGACATTTCACATTCTTAAAATAAAGTAGTGATCCTAACTGACCTAAGACAGGAAATTGTTACTGTGATTGTTACTGTTACTGTCTGCCGTATTCTCTCTTTGTTGTTTCCTTATTAGGATGCTGGTGGGCGGAGTTGGGAGGGTCGTCAGCTACATGGGAAACACCTGGGCCCGGTGTGTCCCAGGATAAATACACCACTTCCCCATTCATGGAGGAGACTCTCTCCATGCAGACACCTTTATGGATTTTGTTGTGTTTCGTGGTGGTTTTTGGGTTGTTTGCTTTAGCAACTTTCAACACCCTGCATTATCACATTCATGCATGCAAAACACTCACTTACACTACTGATTAAACACACCATTGTATATTTTCCTTAGTTGCTTTAGTTAATAAATATATATTTTGTTATATCTTATCTCCACGTTGTCTCCCTTTTGTTACGTGCTTTGAGCCTGTTCGTGACAGTTACTAGGATTAAATGTCAGGAATTGTGAAAAACTGAGTTTAAATGTATTTGGCTAAGGTGTATGTAAACGTCTGACTTCAACTGTACCTGCGTTTTCTGTTGTCAGTTTGTCTCGTCAAGTCCTACCAGCATGTTCCTGTGTTTCCTGTGCTCTAGTTTTTGTTTTTCTTAGTCTTCCCATTTCTGATCTTTCTGCCTGTTCTGACCCTCATCCTGCCCGCTGTCCTGTACCGGCCTGACTCTGATTTGGATTACAACCTGTCTTGACCTACCATTTGCCTGCCGTCCTGTACATGCCTGACTCTGATTTGGATTATGACCCTTTGCCTGCCTTAACTTTTGCCTTCCCCTTGAACTATATTAAACTCTGGGACTCGTACTATCTGCCTCCTGTGTCTGCGTCTGTTTCTTAGCCTGAGCCGGGGATATGTTTTAGAGGGAGAGAAACGTAAAGCCAACTGTCCTTATTTAGTGTGTCATTGTATTTAATTAAGTTCTCTCTCAATTCCAGGACCACCCGCCAGCAATATATATTTTTTGCCTGATGCAGGACTCTAGTGCCAGGGAAGAGAGACTCTCAGACTGAAACATTCACAACTTCATTAATTTATGGAAATATAGTCAATTTGTGCCACAGTTTAGACTACCAATAGCTCAGTGTTCTAACTCCCCATTGTGAAAGTGTGGTGCACTGCTCCATCATCCGGAATGGCATAAATCTTGAGATTAATTTCTCAAGAGCACCGGAACCACCTTCAGGAGAACCCAACCAACTTGGTTGAGATGAGTGAGGAACACTCTGCCATTAGAGACTTTGATTTGGGAAGCAGATGGTTCCTGCTGGGCCACCTGACGAAACACCTGTAAATGTGACAGAAAGGAAAACAGAAAGGAAAACAAAGTAGTAATCAGAGACCTGGAGGGGGTTGCAGTGAGATTAGTAGGTGAACAGCCTACTTGAGTGTCCAATATGCTAATCGTTAAATGCTACAACAATATAACATGACTGTTCTGCCCTCACAATGTGTATGCTAAACTACAAAGCTTGGCAGACAGTTTACACTCTTCCAATAAAGAGTCAGGAGGCATTGGTACAACCTCTTGAAACTCTGGGGGCAGTATTTCATTTTTGGATGAAAAACATTCCCGTTTTAAACGGGATATTTTGTCACGACAAGATGCTCGACTATGCATATAATTGACATCTGGTTTCTCATAAGAAGCAATTGGAAAAATGGCTACTTCTGTACTTTACGCAAGATTTTCTGCGGGAGACACCATGTGACCACTTGCTCAATGTGGTCCCTTACGGCTATTCTTCAACGTAAATGCGTAAAAAGACGTCACAATGCTGTAGACACTTTGGGGAATACGTAGAAAGCATAATCTCATTCATAGCCCATTCACAGCCATATAAGGAGTCATTGGCATGAAGCGCTTTCAAAAAATGCGGCACTTCCTGATTGGATTTTTATCTGGGTTTCGCCTGTAAAATCAGTTCTGTTGCACTCATAGACAATATCTTTGCAGTTTTGGAAACGTCAGAGTGTTTTCTATCCAAAGCTGTCAATTATATGCATAGTCGAGCATCTTTTCGTGACAAAATATCTTGTTTAAAACGGGAACGTTTTTCATCCAAAAATGTAAATATCGCACCCTAGTCGTAAAAGGTTAACAGATTGTATTTATGGGAGAAAGATGGAGGCGAGTGAAGTTGTGGTCTGGACTAATGAGGCTTAGGTGGCATCTGTAAAATTGAAACAAACATTAATGTCTACACCTTGCTTGGTTTGCCAAACAATGCTAGCAGTTTTGACACAGTATCATTGAGTGTGATATAGACCTGTTTGTTATTATTCTAAAAGACTGGATATTGTAATCAGGGGAATGGTTTCCGGTTTGAGATCGGTAGCAGCTGTTTTGACATGTTCTCCTCTTACCGCACATGTGCCCCATGCTGTGCATGCAATTATTACACAAGAAAGAACGCTTGCGAGATTGCTAGACTATCAGAGGATTCTGATGATAATGTCACATGTTACTCTGAAACAATGTACAATTCTTAACCCTTCAACTCTTCTCCCTACTGTAGATGTCGGTGAAGATCATGACTGTGACTTAGCTATTGAAGTTGACTGTAGCCTTAGGTTGGACTTGAGTGACACCCCATTAGACAATCCGGACCTTGAGTTTTTTGTAGATGGGTTTGCTCAGAGAAATGAAAAAGGGGAACCATTGGTTGGTTATGCTGTTGTGACTATTTTGGTACTGTGGAGATTCTAAGGTTTTTGACGTCTGGAAAACAAATTGCACACAGTAATCTTGTTGTGTCTCTGTTACAGTCTGCCCAACTGCCCTCCTCTATCTCTGTAACCAAGTGTCAGGCACATACTTCCTCTAAAGATAACATTTCTCTGGGGAACGCAAAGGCTGACTGTGCAGCTAAATTGGCTGCTTCATCTTCTGATTCCCCCCTCCAACAGATGGCAGCAGTTCCTGCTTCTACTAACGCTTTCTCTGTTAATGACATTGTTGCTCTGCAGGCAAAGGCTAATGCATCAGAGAAACGCACATGGTCTGGATGCTCTAATAAGGACACCTTGGGTGTATGGCTGGATGAGTGGAGCAGACCAGCCATGCCCCATTGTACTTTCCAATTCCTTGCCAAATTGTCACATGGTCAAGACCATGTGTCAAAAGGAGGGATGGTGGATCTTGTAAATAAAAATTGGTGTACAGTAGGTTTTACTGTGTTTGCAGAAACTTTCTGCAAGAAATGTTTGATTTGAATGACTAACAATGAAGGACATTTTGAGCACTTAATGATGGACTTCATTGAGTTGACCCCTTGTGAGGGGAACAAGTATTGTTTGGTGATCATTGACATGTTTTCTAAATGGATTGATACTTTCCCTTGCAGGAGAGCCACAGTGACTGTTGTGGTGAAAGCACTCATGAGAGCGATCATATCCAGGTCGGGTCTGCCATCAAAAATCTCTTCTGACAATGGTCTAAAATTTGTGAATGAGATTGTTCAATCCCTGTCAGAGGCTTTGTAGATTGATTTAAGAACCCATTGTGCCTATCGTCCTCAATCTGGGAGTGCAGTTGAATGGGGGAACCAAACTCAGAAACAAAAATTATTAAACTAATTGGTGAAACAAGCCTGACATGGGTAAAGGTGCTTCTATTAGCACTGATGAGTATGTGAGGCAGAACCCACACATTCACTGGACTCTCTACACACGAGGTGCTAACTGGCTGTGCCATCAGGATGACTAATATACCTTTTCCCCAGAACAGGTAGACCCTGCAAGGAATGGAGGAAGACATGGTTGAGTATTGTGTCACCCTTAACAGTGTTCTGAAAGGCACAGTCAACTTAGTGTATGTAAACGTCTGACCTACTGGAATTGTGATACAGTGACTTATAAGTGAAATAATCTATCTATAAACATTTGTTGGAAAAACTTGTGTCATGTACAAAGTAGATATCCTAACCAACTTGCCAAAACTATAGTTTGTTAACCAGGGGGTGGAGAATTAAGGATTACGGAGAAGGTGGAAAATAATTTCCTAGGGTAGGAGGCAGAAGCTTGACATTTAATGACTCTAACCTAAGTGTATGTAAACTTCTGACTTCAACTGTATAAATACACAGGGGATAATGAGGGGAGATGGTGGGGGTTGGAGACAAGCACAAAGACAGGTGAAACAGATCAGGGTGTGACAAGAACATAAATAAATTATTCTAAATAACAAACTGGCTTTATTTACCACAGTGTGAAAGATTGAATATTAAAGTGAGTTTCTGAAACACCGAGTCCTTCTTTGCTGATGTGAAGAAGAAACTGAATGAAAGCGAGTCCAGTGAGGATAGGGAGGGGACACATTTTTCCCATACTTTCAAGACCTGAGCTACTTCATTTATTTATGAAATGTACTATTTTATTTAGGCAATTTAATATATTTGCCTATTTAGTAGGCGATTTCGCAGCATAAAGCTGTGACTCACTCTATCGTGTCTTTGGATCAAAAATAAATGAGTACCAACATTCTTTCTGATTGTCTTTAATAAAGAAATATTTTAAACAAGTTAATCTGCTCATGTTGTGTGTGTTCAAATATTTGTGACATTGTGTTTACAATGAAGAACGTAAATTAATATACATCCTATTCATAATGAATAATCAGGTGCGTGTTGCAAGCTTGTAATTTTTGCTGATAATTTTGTTTTTAAAGATTTGATTTTATATTTTTAGACAATACAAATTCATACACATACAAACGACAACTACATAACCCCTGCCCAGACCCACCTGCTCTCACCCCCCTCTCCAGCACCCGCATCACTCTCCACCACATGGCCTCAAACTGCACCATTTTGTTTCTCTCGCCCACACGCACTTTCAACATTTAGATAATAAAGCATTTAAAGGCTGACATTAGTTGATTTTAATACTTCTGACAGCCAAATTTCTAAGTCCATCTATAACTTTTAGACTTTAACGTTCCCAGAAAATATGGATTAGTATAACCCAATGAAAAATGTATCTGGTAATCTAATTTGATTTACTGCAGGCCTAAAACCTATTGGTTTAACCTTCTGAATGTATGATTTTATTGAAGATAGAAGCCGCCTCTTAATGAGTTCTGAGAGCCGATCAGTTACCCAACAAATTAATATCAATTTATTTAGCCTAATTGTTTTTATGACAAAAGACAGTAGGCTATTATTCCTCTTTTCCTCCCTGCATTAATTAAATTGTCTGCATGTCTATTCAACATTTGGCTAAAAAGAAACCACCCCATGAATTAAAGACAGATATATATTTATTTCACAATGCAATGCGGCAAATTGACAACTCAAATCGCTTTAAAGATCCTTCTAATATTAGACAACAAATAAATAACGTCCAAAACAATCCATTCATCACTGGATTTCTTCAAATTGATGTGCAGTAAGAGAATGTCATCCACTGTGCCTGGTCGCAGGCATGCAGTTGGATTCTCTCTAAATCTACACATCCATCTGAAGGTGATGCTTTATCCTTTGGAACCTCCAAATTACCAGGTGGACAGTAGACCTCTTGAAGCGATAGAGGAAAGTATTCTTTCACAATAGCTGGCAGCTGATTTTTAATGCGGGACACTAGTGCGATAGGAGAGTGACTGACTGAAACGTTTCCACAATTAATTTACAAAAGGATAGTCTAATTGCTCAGCTACGTATGAAAAATCCCCCAATTTGTGTCACAGTTTAGACTACCGATAGATGCTGCCGTCAATCAGAATTGAGTCCTATTGAAAAGTGTAGCCTAATGGCCAAAAAATGGCAAACTTTCAATGTATTCGATACTTAAGTACTCTAAAGTTTTACATTTCCAACTCAATATCACAGACCAGATTTGCCCTACGAAAAATGCATCAACCCCTACAAACATATTAATTTATTATAATTCAAACAAAATTAGCTGTAGCGAGAGGAGAGACTGCATGCTAATGACAATCAGAAAGAATGTGTATTTAAGCCTGCATGTTGTGAAAAAGTATTTGCCCCCTTCCTGATTTCTTTTTTTTGGGACATTTGTCACACTTAAATGTTTCAGAACAAACAAATTTAAATATTATGCAAAGATAACCCAAGTAAACACAAAATGCAGTTTTAAGTGATGATTTTATTTATTAAGAGAAAAAAGCTATCCGAACCTTCATGGCCCTATGTGAAAAAGTAAACCTAACAACTGGTTGTCCCACCCTCAGCAGCAACAACTGCAATCAAGCATTTGCGGTAACTGGCAATGGCTCTTTCACATCGGTGTGGAGGAATTTTGGCCCACTCTTCTTTGCAGAATTGTTTTAATTCAGCCACATTGGAGGTTTTGAGCATGAACCACCTTTTTAAGGTCACCACAGCATCTCAATCGGATTCAAGTCTGGACTTTGACTAGGCTACTGCAAAACCTTCATTTAGTTTTTTTAAGCCATTCAGAGGTGGACTTGCTTTTGTGTTTTGGATCATTGTTCTGCTGCAGAACCCAAGTGCGCTTCAGCTTGAGGTCACGAACAGATAGCCGGACATTCTCCTTCAGGATTTTTTGGTAGAGAGCAGAATTGATGGTTCCATCAATCACAGCAAGTCTTCCAGGTCCTGAAGCAGCGAAGCAGCCCCAGACCATCACCATATTTGACTGTTGGTATGATGTTCTTTTTCTGAAATGCTGTGTTACTTTTACGCCAGATGTAATGGGACACACACCTTCCAAAAAGTTCAACTTTTGTCTCATCAGTCCACCAAATATTTTCCCAAAAGTCTAGGGGATCATCAAGATGTTTCTTGCCAAAAGTGAGACAAACTTTTGTTATTTTTGGTCAGCAGTAGTTTTCACCTTGGAACTCTGCCATGGATGCCATTTTTGCCCAGTCTCTTTCTTATGGTTGAGTCATGAACACTGCAAGTGAGGCCTGCAGTTCTTTAGATGTTGTTGTGGGTTCTTTTGTGACCTCTTGGTCGCTGCGCTCTTTGGGTAATTTTGGTAGGCCGGCCACTCCTGGGAAGGTTTACCACTGTTCCGAATTTTCTCCATTTGTGGATAATGGCTCTCACCGTGGTTCGTTGGAGTCCCAAAGCTTTAGAAATGGCGTTGTAACCCTTTCCAAACTGATAGATATCAATTACATTGTTTCTCATCTGTTCCTGAATTTCTTTGGATCGTGGCATGATGCCTTGCTTTTTGAGATCTTTTGGCCTATTTACCAATTACACAAATTATTTTGAAAGCAGTATTACAAATGACCATACATTTATTTTCCAAATGGCTTTCCAATGCGGGTGATCAAGCCACAACGGAAAGTCATCAGAAGGTCATAGGTCATACAAAACCCTCCAAAGCAGTGTTTTGCACTATATAAAACAATTTGCAAACAATAATCAACTAGTTCCAAACATTTTCATAATTCCATGTTCCCAGAACATTCCTTTAGCAAAAGAATTTGCGTGTGTAATGAAAAGTCAGAAAATAAAAACTCATTACAATCCCAATGTGGTGAGTGCCCCAATTTCACTCACTCTCCCCAAGAGTATATTCCCTGGACACATTCCAGAGAGAGACAGTGAAATATCAATTTTCCCGAAGAAAACACAAAAACACTTAGTATTCATTTACACTACATTGATTCAGAAACTCAAACGTGAACTATAAACCAAACCTAATGATAATTCCACTGTACCTCAAATCATTAATCATAAGTTTTAATCAAATCAATGTATATGCATGATAAGTTAAATCAACTCTTAAAAAAAAACTCTTAATCAGCAACCTAATAATTTCAATCTGTTGATATAAATTTAGTAAAAAAACAAATCTAAAATCCTTCAAAAGTCGGTGCTGTCTCATCATCGTAAAATAAAAATAAACTTAATTTTTTTCCCCACTGATATCCACAAAGGTCAATACTGTTCAGCACATCCATTAATGAACTTCCTTTAGTCTGTACATGTTACGGTGCGTGAATGAGGACCCAAAAGCGAATCAACTTAAACAGAGCTTCTTTAATTACCAAACATAGGTAGGCTCAGATGGACCGGCAGATTCCGACAGGACAGGACAAGGTTACAGCAAACATAACGACAGTCTGGTTCAGACATGAATGACACAAACAAACAAGAATCCGACAAGGACAGGAGCAGAAACAGAGAGAGATATAGGGACCTAATCAGAGGGAAAAAGGGAACAGGTGGGGAACGGGGTGAATGGGTAGTTAGAGGAGACAAGGGACAGCTGGGGGAAAGCGGGGGAGAAAAGGTAACCTAACACGACCAGCAGAGGGAGACAGGGTGAAGGGAAAGGACAGAGACAAGACAACATGACAGTACATGACAGTACAGGGTCTGAAATTCCAATGTACGCAGATGATACAGTGATAAATTCATGCAAATAACAAACTACACAAGAACTCACTTCTATAATGATTCAGATGACAAAATAGCTAAGTGACTCATGTTTACATCTCAATAAAATAAAACACAGTCTGCATGTTCCTCAAAAAACAACTACTGATGTAAAAAGCTCCTGGTGGTATCTGATTTTAAGTGCCAAGGCATCATACTTGATTCCAACCTTTCTTTTAAAAAGCAAATAATAAAGGAACTCAAATACCAAATTCAACCTAGCTAATTTACCAAAACACATGAAATTGTTTTGACTACACTATATAACTACTATAACAACACTATAATTAAAATCTATGATACTCCCCCACTTAACATACTAGTTCAGTCTTTGGCCCAATCTTGCTTTTCAACATTCATACCCATTCAGTCTTCTGTCAACAGGTTGGCGTACTATTCAATCCAGCAATCACCTTTAATGACCTGACATTGTTCCACATAATGGAAACATACCATAACCTTAGAGTACATGAACTTTCCTGCTCAAATTTACTGGTGTTACTTAAACAATCAAACCAAGAATCAATAACAATCAGAAGCTATCCTTACGATGTTTTATGATTCATACATCCAGTCTCCCAATTCTCATAGCCTAATACAGTAAATATAAACGCCACAAATCTATGATGCCCACCTAGCGAATCAGCTGCTAGAAATACAGAAAAAAAATGGACCTGAACAACGGTCAAAACAATTAGAGTAAGGTTATTGTATATTCAAACTAATAACGCAAATGTACGTTATTCTACAACAATCTACCTGCCTCCAGCAACTTTCCCTGACAATGAGCAGCCAACATAACAACTCACTCTCTTCCATACTTTCAACTCAACTTTCCTATTTCTTTTTCCCCCAGTTGGGCAAAAATATAACCCCTCTCATTTCAACGTTTTTCCCTTACCTCTATCGTAAGATTAAAACCTCAACTTTATAACTTCCTCTTCTCTTTGCTCTCCACACTTATGAAATGTATCATATTTCTTTAAAAATAACACACACAGCGCCAAAATTATAACATGCGTCAGTCAATCTATAAGAATGAAAAACATTTCGGTAACCACTTTCCTATCGCCATTCTCTCCCCGCTATCATTCAGAGTGTCTTTAACTTAGGTAACTGTCTTCTCTATTGATACAGTAATTTAAATACGACCCAATTCTCAATACATTATTCCAGCAGATAATTTAGTGAACAGACATCGTCTTGCATCAGAATTCGCTTCGTTATTGTTTTAAATTGAATTAGCCTATCAATTTAACCTAAACAATCTATTGAAAACGTTCAATTTATCCCTTATACAAACACTAGCGACCATAACTTTCCAGGCAAAACATACAAATAGATTATTTACAGTCATAAAGTCTGAATTCAGCCAGCGCCGTGACTGGGAATGGAACTCGGGCCTCCCGCGTTGCAGGCGAGAATTCTACCACTGAACCACTAATGCTATTGCCAATAACCTAAATTCTCCGGATATAAACCCCATCTACAAAGTAAAATCAAAACACGTCACTATCGGTAATTCCCAGAAGTATAATAGCCCAATTTTAATAGTACAAACATTGCTCCAGCTATGATTCTCAAATTCCAAATGAATATATTAGCAATCAAATAAAAAAATCGACACTAATGACTAGGAAACAGTAAAAGTAGATTATGTTTACTTATGCAACGTATTTCAATTACTTTACTACATCACTTTAATCACGCAATGATAATTAGCTTGATGGAAAACCTTAGGCTTTGTACAACATTATAAATTACATCGAGCATCCCTCGAATTCTCTTTAACTTTATGGAAAACAGTTTATTCAATAAATCCCGCAACTTCTCCCATACTGGGAAGAAAAAGTATAACATGTTCAGACCTTAAGGGCAGTTTAATTTTAAATGTTTCACCCAGACGGAGATAATCCAATATGCGTTCTATAGTTACACCGTTAGGGTAAAATAACCAAAAGTGGACACACTCTAATCAGTTTCTAGAGCTCAATTTCCCAGATTTTGTAGATTACTGTAATAGTGCTTAAAAACTTCATCTTTATCAAATTATCCATTTAAGATATCAACTCAAAACCTACGTACGTCTACGAATGGGTGGTTTAAATTGTATCTAATCATTTTCAGCATTACTTTATACACACATACCATTTATCATAATTTCAAATAATTCACAGAATCCATATAAAATTTAAGAAATCTTAGTTACTCACACACTTTCAGGATCATCCACACAGGATTGGTCAGATTTTTCACATAGAACTTTTCTGACGTCCACACAGAACATCAAAAGGTTTGCCCACACAGAGTAAACCCTACCCCGCTCACACAGAACGGTCCGACTCACACAGAGTAACCCTACCCCGCTCACACAGAACGGTCCAACTCACACAGAGTAAACCTGCCCCGCTCACACAGAACGGTCCGACTCACACAGAGTAAACCTAGGGCATACCTGGCTAGCACATTTAAAATAATTGGAATTCACCACATCTGAGGGTCACTTAGACAAATCACACAGACGCACAGAATGAGGTCCTTCTTCCAATAGGGCTTCACCAAGTGCTGTGTTTCACCTAGAACACACAGACCCCCTGGCCCCTCACCCCGACAAACCTCACCAAATCCCCACTGTGATCAATTCAGTGTCAGGAGGGCTCTTGGTCACTGGCAACCGGACAGCGCAGAGTATCTTTTGAGTCCATAAAACCCCCAGATTACTCTCCTCTGACTCGGCCCTGCTTACGCCGCCAAGGTGCCTTCCTTACAAAGGAATTCACGCTCAGAGTATACGTAACAGGCATAATAAAAAAAACTCGACTTCAAATCTGTGTGTGGTTCGCTCACCTTTATCTTTAAAAAAAACTCAGTTCGAGATGTGGTATCCACTCGGCTCGCTTCCTCTTAGATCAAAGGTTGGTCCATCTGCTCCGTTTCCCGAAGTGTGGTTCTCCCTGAGATCCCAAGTTTAGGGGATCCCTCGTGCACGATTTATTTACCTAGATCGTAGGAACGGTCACCGAGTGAAGATTCACATCCCATCCTCGTCGCCAAATGTCGTGGAAATTTCCTCTATTTACCAAATCATGGGAGCAAACCACACACACAAGTCAGAGTTAGTTATAAAAGTCCATCTTTAATTATATGAGCTCTATCACAACCCTGTGACTCTCAGATAAATTCAGTGTCTCTCAGTGAATTCTCTGAGAGCCCCCTTACAATGCAACTGAGTTCCTTTAATAGCAAAGACCCACATAGTCAGACCGCATAGACATAACTCATCGTTCAGCTTTGTCTCCTTTCCCAAACCATAAACCAATCCTCCATTACAACAGGCATATATCAAATTGTCATTTAGATACAACCCACTCTAAATACAAACTCCTGGACAAACTCACGGAGAGGAGGGTGAGGCTATAGGTTAAGATAGAAACAACATAAGAGGGAGCATAGAATGATTCCAGACACTGCAACCTTCCTTTCCCCACTATGGGAAAGGTAGAGAGTGAAAGATATGTTTACACATGATGACACTTTGACCTCTCCCCTCTCAGCGGCCATGCAACTTAGTCTTGACATAGAACAGATACTGCAACCCTCACCACAGAATAACACAAAAATACCATTCTGATGAGAATTAACTTACACACATTTGATGAATATAAAACATCTTACATATGTTACCAACAAATTCTGAATCTTCCCTAACACTACTTCACTTTGTCAGACAGGTTCTATTTAAGTGATTTCTTGATTCAACAGGTCTGGCAGTAATCAGGCCTGGGTGTGGCTAGTGAAATTAAACTCTGCTTTCCTAAAAATGTGATTAACCACAGTAAATTCATGATTTAACAAGGGGGAGCCATATCTTTTTCACATAGGACCATGAAGGTTCGGATAGCTTTTTTCCCTTAATAAATAAAATTATCACTGAAAAAATGCATTTTGAGTTTACTTGATTTATCTTTGTGTAATATTACAATTTGTTTGGTGATCTGAAACATTTAAGTGTGACAAATGTGCAAAAAAATAAGAAATCAGGAATGGGGCAAATACTTTTTCACAAAACTTATTTTGAATGAAAGCCAGGAATGAGTGAGTCACTCAGGCCTATGCTTTTCCTGACTATTTGAGTGTTTGTTTAATATCCTACTGATTCGGTGATCACCAATCCTGCAACCGCAAAATGTCGGATAAAGCAATTTCACACAAAAAAAAAACTTTTTTCTTCATCTACTTTTTAAGGAGATGCAGTAACGGGACCACACATACAGACGCATATACAGTATTTGTTCATTAACATCTTAAATGCTTTTTTAAATGAAATAATGATAAAGTCTTTCAAAATGCAGATGTTTATTTCAACTACATCTCAACTACAATATTTTATGTAACCTTTTGCTTTGTAAATAGCTAAATTTACCATCAAATATGGGCCTGGTCCCTGGCGAGAAATTGCTCCCCACACATGGAGTTTGAGGGGATGTTTGAGACTCGGCATGCTTGATCTTTTTTTCTGTAGCAATTTTGAGCAAATTGCTCAAGGGCCACGGTTGATTAGTCTGTGAAGATGACATCATTGAATGTCTTGCCAGCTTCGATCCATGCCTGGGCCTGCATCATGTGAAGTGCTTTGTTTGTCAGACGAACCATTGGGTCGAAACTTGAAAATGAGCCGGAGCTGAGAGGATCACCAAAACTAAAGGTATTTTTGTTTCAGTGTATTTTCACAATAACAAAAAATACATAGCCTATAAATGTGTAGGCATACTGTGTAATTAAAATCGATAATTGTGTACTAAAAACGTGAATGTGTGTTTGAAGAGCATACAGCCATGCCGACAACCATCCATGGAGATCAGTGGACAAAGGGCTAGACAACGGGCCTCACCGAAAAAACGCATGGTTCCCAAGAAAGCGGTGAGTTTTGCTAGATTCTTAAAATGTGTTTCATAATAATTCTTAATTCATAATTTATCTACTGTTTCTATCATAGGCCACTGTAATCGATGGGGGCTCAGGATGGTATTATTCTGCTCATCTGATGAAGGTGCACACTTTGAAGACCGAGTTTGAGATATTGAAGGCAGACCAACAGAAAGAGAAACATTCTCTCAGGGCAGAGATACGGGCGACAGATGATGCATTGGACCAGAGACAAAAAAGCATTAAAGACAGAGCTAATGAGTACTTGAGGTCACTGAGAAAGTCTGGACATGGCCTGCTCTCACTTAAGTAAGGAATTAGGCACTTGTATGACGTTTACTATGTAGGCTACAGTAAACCTATTTGTCCTGTTGGTTTTTGTCAGACTGCACAGTAGCCTAGTAAACATATGCATTTTAAAACAGTTGTATTTATTTTAAAATCAAATTCAATAATATACTTGTACCACTGTAGATAATGTGTTTTTATTTTTTAGAATACAGTTCTCGGTTTACAGTAGTGATGGACAGTTGGAGGCATTTTGAAAACATGTTTTCAAACACTTGTTTTTCACAAGTGTAGCAGGTTGTGAACTCTGCACACAACGTTTCCATTCCGAGAATGAGAATGGTAAATGGCTGTATTAATACATTCACTCAGTACATTGGAATACAAAAGAAGCCATCAACCCATGATGGGCTATTATCAGGACAATGGACTCTTGCCAAGGAGGAGATGAATAAGGAGGGTAGGAGGAGCGTTGTATTTAAAGACACTGCACAGAAGCCCAACAAACAAGTGCATTTTGAAATAGTAAAAAAAAAATGAATTCAATAATAAAATGATTCTACTGTAGATGTATGCTGTGTTTTTTGTTGATGGCAAAGCCATAAAGTCTCTACTATTAAGCGCAGATAAAAATAAATGTTTCACATATTTTTAATTAATTCCTGAATTCAATTGCTTTAGCCAATTATTTTCTGTTCACTCGCAGTTGCTTACTAGCCTAGGCTACAAACAAATTATAATCAATCCCATATAGCCCTTGATGGGCTATCAGCAGGACAATAGACTCTTTCCGAGTTTAGGGACTTTCACTTCATCCATCTCTTTGCGTAGCCCACCAAATGCACTGTTTTCTAACCACATCTGGATGGATCCATAATGAATTACTATGGGAATAAATATATCACTGAATAACAGATATATTGAAATAAAGTAGGCTAATGAAGGCAACAAATTGTTTCTTACTGAAACACCCAAAGTCCTCCAATCGTTATAGTAGGATTTGAAGCAATAGCCTACCCTCGTGTGGTCAACTATTTCAGCACTGTTTCACGCTGCTTTGAGACAAGTGTTGATAAATCCATAATTTGACATTTTGGTCATTTAACAGACACTCTTATCCAGAGCGACTTACAGGAGCTATTGGGGTTAAGTGCCTTGCTCAAGATTATTCACCTAGGTGGCTCGGGGATTCAAACCAGCAACCTTTCGGTTACTGGCCGAATGCTCTTAACTGCTGGGCTAATGAATTTTTTTCACTGAATCTCCATTTGGGAATATTGGTTAGCTTACAATTAGGGTGTGGAAATGTTTGGAATATTTTGCTCTTTACTCGCAGTCGCTTAGTAGCCTTGGCCTACTCCTGACCGGTCACATTGTACACCGCTTTATTTTCTTAATGGAAATCCTGAGGCCTACATAGGCTACCTTTTCTATTTTCTTGGAATAGAAACACCATAATATTAACACATTTAATTAAGCTAAATATCTAACAGTATAAACAGCACAACAAACACTATAATCATTTAAAAACAAAGTATAATCAATCCCATATAGCGTAGCACCTCGTATTATCGGCATATTCAACAGCGTTTAAGAAATATATTACCTTCAACAGTGTTATCTTGTGATCAAGCCATCAATGTTTTGTGATTTTTGGTGTTGTACAAATGTTAGCTAAAGGGTTAGCAATTAGCAAGTTAAACATTTCAGTGGAAATACTACTACTATCAGCTTTCTGATAAGCGGATTAGCAAAATAATATGCCCTGTATTATCGGCATACGCTCCTAAAAGATACCAACAACTATTTAGTCCAATCAAGGTAAGCTAAATATGAAGTGGCTGTCCATGGTTCTGATTTTGTGTGTGTGTTCGTGCAAGTAGAAAAAACATGTTGACTCACCATACCAATGCCTTCTTCCTCTCTTTCATGTTGATGAAACAGTCTATGACTGTGTCATACAGTACACACTTTTATTGTTTTGTCCAAAGCTACCTGTCTAAAATGAATGCTCGCTAGCCTAACTTCCATTCATGGGCATCATTTGCTAGTTAACATTAGCCTTCTACATCTATTTTTTATTTATTTAACCATTATTTAACTAGGCAAGTCCGTTCAGAACAAATTCTTAGTTACAATGACAGCCTACCCCAGCCAAACTTGGACGACGCTGGGCCAATTGTGAGCCACCCTATTGGACTCCCAATCATGTCTGGATATGATACAGCCTGGATTTGAACCAGGGAATGTAGTGACGACCTTAGACCCCTGTGCCACTTGGGAGCCCATCTAGCTACACATTGAACTTCCATCCTCTCAGTCCAGGGGCACAATGTATGTATTTATTGTTGGATCAGAATCGCCATTATAATAATTGGACAGTACGAAGAATTAAGTAAAACCACAAATCCCTATCTCCATTCATGGTTAACTGAGGAAAGGGACAAGTTTAGCTAGCTGGCTAGCTAGCCACCAGAGGACAACAACACAACAGTATACAACAATTCAAGTTGTTTCTCTTGATGCAATGTGATAGGAGTGAAGCAAAATCCAAACTGGCTCCCCATGACATGATTTTGGTGCACCAGGACCATTCACAGTTGAGCTCATTCAGTTTAGCTTAATACTGATTGGCTACTATTTTATTGTTTTATCAAGGGAGGCCAAATGCTCGCTGACTTCCCTTATATTCAATGCTACAGGTGACAAAAATGTCCTACTCTTATGACCAGACAGCTAGATAGATGGCCGGTGAGATACATTCAATCTCTTGCGACTTGAAGGAAAATTATGAAAACACAGAGAAACTAAATATCAAATAATTCGTTTTTTTCTTGGTACATTCTTTTGGGGAAGCCTGGCTTCCCTTGGCATCCATGAGTACATGCCACTGCTATCCAGCGAAGTCCCAGCAGCGAGGTTATTCTCACCTGCAGTCTATCAGCAAAGTACACCCTATTCTGTTGATCGGGCCAGATAATACACACCTGATCACACCCACAAAGCCAGTACGCCTAGGCACCAAAAGGAAGACCAGCAGCAGTCCATTCAAGACTAGGCTGGACCCTACAAGGCTATGAGGATCTCCCTACCAGTCACATTCCAGTGCAACAGTGCCTTCTGACTTCCCCGGCCATGCCCTCAGACACCATGTGCCATCAAGTGGTGAAGCTAAGTTCACAGGTCCTTGATGATCCTGCAGAACTGAAAGGACTCACCCTCTGCAGCTTCACCTTTACAGATGTAAAGAACCACATCCCAGATCCTGCCCATTATGCTTCTTGAATGGAGCTTGTAGAGGCAACTTACCTTGACCTCCAATGGGCAGCGCTGAAGGATACCACTCTTCCCAAGCCTTCTCGCAGAGATGCAGAAATAACCCTCCTCAGACACTGCCAGGCTCAGTCCCTCAGAGCAGCCGACTCGGTAAGCCTTTGCTCCTGAGCTGGACCATGCAACCTCTAACTTTTTTCAACCATGACCCAGTGATCCCTAACCTGCTCTTTCTAACCTGCTCTTGATGGGATGGCAGGATGCACCCCTGCCTCAAGTTGCCTATGCACCTGACTCCATGGGTGGCGGAGATGTCAAGGACTTTATTCATCTATGAGTACCAACCCACACTACCATGGGAAATGTGTATTGTTGAACTGTATAAAGCCAAAGTAATTGAAGTCTGCTTTTAATGTTTATTGTGGATTATGTTTAATATGAAAAGAAAAGTGATCAAAGAGAAGTCCTGAATCTGAGCCTCTCTGACAGGAGTAGGAGTAGGAAGGATCGGACCAATATGCAGCGTGGTAAGTGTTTGTCATTTTAATCAATAGCACTGAACACTAAAAATACAAAGTAACAAAAAAAACAACCGAAACAGTTCCGTCTGGTAAACTACATACAAAGACAGAAAACAACTACCCACAAATCATAGTGGGAAAACAGGCTGCTTAAGTATGGTTCTCAATCAGAGACAACGATAAACAGGTGCCTCTGATTGGGAACCATACCAGGCCAAACACAGAAATACAAAAACAACACATAGAATGCCCTCCCCAACTCACGCCCTGACCAAACTAAAATAGAGACATAAAAAATAAACTAAGGTCAGAACGTGACAGAGCCCTTTGGCAGCCATCACTCTTCTTGCTAAAACCAGCCATACAGTCCTTTCAAACCAAACCATTTATATGTTTCTGCGTACAGTATGAAGGAAGTTAGGTGGTTTGGCGAGCCAATGTTTACTAGCATCTGACTCTGGGGAAGTAAATAAAGACCTTCATTGTCAAAATCCCAAATTCTCTCTTTAATACTTAGATTTTCTTTGCTTTGCAAAGACCTCAGGAAAATACCATAGAGCTGATTGAGATCTCTGACATCCAAAAACAACCCCCCTGTGAGGTGAACCAGAGGACAGACCTGCATTTATGTGGGGGATGTTTCTGATATCTGATCTTCTCCAGTGTGGACATCGACTGGGGATCCTAAACGTCAATGCATCTGTCTGACACAGTCACGGAGGAGGTTTATCTATGAGCTGTAAAGGAATCAGTACGATGTCAGGACCCGGTTACGAACCCGGGTCTCCGGTGTGAGAAACAGTCACTTAGCAAACTGAGCCACGAATAGTCGGCAGAACCCAGAAGATGAGGCAGACACAGCAGTACTTGAGACGGTGTTTTAATAAAGTAAAAAGGAAAGTTCTTCAGGCAAAAATATAAATCCACAACGTCCAAAGTAATTCCAAGAGAACAAAGGTAATCCTCCAAGTCAAAAAGGTAAATCCACAAGGTGATAGGTACAGCAGGAAAAAGCCTCAAAAGATAATCAAAAATAAATCAACAAGAACAAAAACAGAGTACCACAAGCGAGTCCAACAGGAGCAACAAATGTTCACAGGTGCTAACATTCAAACACAGAGCAAAGAACTGAGGAAAGCTAAGGGTTTAAATACAATCAAGGGAAACTAGGCACAGGTGCAAATAACAACTGGGAACAAGGGAAAACAAAAGGGTCAAAAAGCACAATGGGGGCATCTAGTGACCAAAACAGGAACAACCCTGGCCAAATCCTGACAGAACCCCTCCCCCCCCTCCTCGGGACCGTAGCCTTCCCAGTCCACCAGATACTGCCAGGACCGCTGCACCCGGCGGGAATCCAGTATTCGATGGACGGTATAAGCCGGCTGGCCTCCGATGACACGGGGCGGAGGGGGAGGTCTGTCTGCCTTGACAAGGGGAGAAAAAAAACAACAGGTTTTAATAAGGAAATGTGAAACGTGGGATTAATCTTAAGGGATCTGGGTAAGTGTAGGCGATATGAAACGGGGTTCACTCTCCTGGCAACCTTAAAGGGACCAATGTATTTCTGGGACAGCTTCGTGGAGAGCCAGACTCTCTGGCCGGGGCGCAGGGTAGGCCCGGGACGGCGACTTCTGTTGGCTTGTTGTTGGTACCGCTGTGAGGAACGCAGAAGATTAACTTCTTCGATATAGGGGGCGCTCTTTTAATTTTTGGATAAAAAAAACGTTCCCGTTTTAAACAAGATATTTTGTCACGAAAAGATACTCGACTATGCATATAATTGACAGCTTTGGAAGGAAAAGACTCTGACGTTTCCAAATCTTCAAAGATATTATCTGTGAGTGCCACAGAACTGATGCTACAGGCGAAACCAAGATGAAATTTCAAACAGGAAATGCCCCAGATTTTGAAGGCGCTGTGTTCCAATGTCTCCTTATATGGCTGTGAATGCGCAAGGAATGAGCTTACACTTTCTGTCGTTTCCCCAAGGTGTCTGCAGCATTGTGACGTATTTGTAGGCATATCATTGGAAGAGACTACATTTACCAGGTGCTCGCTTGGTGTCCTCCGTTGCAATTATTGCGTAATCTCCACCTGCGTGTATTTTTCTGTTTGCTTCAGAGGAGAAACCCAACTGCCACGAATGACTTATCATCGAATAGATATGTGAAAAACACCTTGAGGATTGATTCTAAACAACGTTTGCCATGTTTCTGTCGATATTATGGAGTTAATTTTGAAAAAAGTTTGGCGTTGTAATGACTGAATTTTCGGGGTTTTTTCTTAGCCAAACGTGATGAAGAAAACGGAGCGATTTCTCCTACACAAATAATATTTTGGGAAAAACTGAACATTTGCTATCTAACTGAGTCTCCTCATTAAAAACATTTTTTCTTCAAAGGTAAATGATTTTATTTGAATGCTTTTCTTGTTTTTGTGAAAATGTTGCCTGCTGAATGCTAGGCTTAATGCTATGCTAGCTATCAATACTCTTTTAAAAAAAAATGTTTACCCCTTTTTCTCCCCAATTTCGTGGTATCCAATTGTTGTAGTAGCTACTATCTTGTCTCATCGCTACAACTCCAATACGGGCTCGGGAGAGACGAAGGTTGAAAGTCATGCGTCCTCCGATACACAAACCAACCAGCCGCACTGCTTCTTAACACAGTGCGCATCCAACTCGGAAGCCAGCCGCACCAATGTGTCGGAGGCTACTCCGTGCACCTGGCAACCTTGGCTAGCGCGCACTGCGCCCGGCCCGCCACAGGAGTTGCTGGTGCGCGATGAGACAAGGACATCCCTACCGACCAAGCCCTCCCTAACCCGGACAACGCTAGGCCAATTGTGCGTCGCCCCACGGACCTCCCGGTCGCGGCCGGTTACGACAGAGCCTGGGCGCAAACCCAGGGACTCTGATGGCACAGCTGGCGCTGCAGTACAGCACCCTTAACCACTGCGCCACCCGGGAGGCCAGCTATCAATACTCTTACACAAATGCTTGTGTAGCTATGGTTGAAAAGCATATTTTGAAAATCTGGGATGACAGTGTTGTTAACAAAAGGCTAAGCTTGTGAGCCAATATATTTATTTCATTTCATATGCGATTTTCATGAATAGTTAACGTTGCGTTATGGTAATGAACTTGAGGCTATGATTACGCTCCCGGATACAGGATTGCTCGTCGCTAGAGGTTAAGACGGGTCTTCCTCCACGTAAGCCGACAGCGTCTGACGAACTTCAAGGCTGAAGGCCCTCCGACTTCTGCCTCCTGGTCCGGGAACAATGGAGGGGCATAGCCAAACAGACTCTCGTGCGGGGACATACCAGTGCAGGAGGAGCGCAAGGTGTTGTGCGCGTATCTGGCCCAAACAATGAAGGATGGCCATGTGGACGGGTTTATAAGGGCCATACATCTGAGGGTGGTTTCCAGCTCTTGATTCATCCTCTCTGTTTGGCCATTGGACTCCGGGTGGTACCCTGAAGATAGGCTGGCAGAGGCCCCTATGAGTTGGCAGAAGGCCTTCCAAAACCTTGAGGCGAACTGGGGACCTCTGTCGGAACACATATCTTGAGGAATGCCGAGGACTCGGAATACATGGTTAATTACCAATTCAGCCGTTTCCTTGGCAGAAGGTAACTTAGTCAGGGGGACGAACCTGGCCGCCTTAGAAAACCTGTCGATGATGACTAGGATAGTAGTATTACCATGGGACGGAGGAAGGCCAGTAATAAAGTCCAACGAGATATGGGACCAGGGTCTGTGGGGAACAGGTAAAGGGTGAAGGAGTCCTTGAGGGTGGAGGTGAGAAGATTTGCCCTGGCAGCACACGGGGCAGGCCTTGACGAAAGTGACAACGTCTTCTTTTATGGTGGGCCACCAGAACTGTCGCTGGATGAACTCCAAGGTGCGACCTACGCCCGGGTGACAGGTGAGGCGAGAGGAGTGCCCCCACAGAAGGACCTGGGTCCTCGCTGCCTTGGGGACAAACAACCGATTGGCAGGACCTCTTTTCGGACCCGGTTCAATAGCTTGAGCTCGTCTCACGGTATCCTCAACTTGCCACGAGATCGGGGCCACGATCTTAGCAGCAGGAAGGACAGGCATGTCAGTGTCGTCTCGAATGGCAGGAGCGTAGATTCGGGACAAGGCATCCGGTTTGAGATTCTTCGACCCGGCCGATAGGTGAGGATAAACTGGAATCGATTGAAGAAAAGAGACCATCGAGCTTGTCTGGAGTTCAACCGCTTCGCCTGCTGGATATACTCCAGATTTTTGTGGTCCGTAAGCACTTGAAACTGGTGAGAAGCCCCCTCGAGCCAGTGTCTCAATTCCTTCAATGTCATCTTAACCGCTAGGAGTTCAGGATCCCACACATCGTAGTTCCTCTCGGCCGGGGTAAGCCGGTGTGAGAAGAAAGCGCAATGGTGGAGCTTCTTGTCTTCACCCCTCTGAGACAGGACAGCTCCAACACCAACCTCTGATGCGTCTACCTCCACCACAAAAGGTTCATCCGCAGTCGGTAGTGTCAGGATGGGAGCAGAGAGGATGCGCTGCTTGAGTCCTTGGAAGGCCGTCTCAGCTTCTTTTCCCCACAAAAACCTTGCGTTGCCACAATTGGTTAAAGCTGAGAGAGGGGCTGCCACCAAGCTGAAGTTCTTGATGAACTTGCGGTAAAAGTTTGTGAAGCCCAGGAAACGCTGAACTTCCTTAACGGACTTGGGTGTGGGCCAATCCGCTACCGCCCCTACCTTCCTGGAGTCCATTTGGACTCGACCGGGTTCCACTACAAATCCCAGGAATTGTACTTGGGATGAATGGAATTCACATTTTTCCGGCTTAACGTACAAATGGCTGTCTAGGAGGCGTTTGAGTACTTGTCTGACTTGCTTTGTGTGTTCTTGAAGGGAGCTCGAAAAGATGAGAATGTCATCCAAGTAAACGAACACGAATATGTTAAGCATATCCCTAAGCACATCTTTTATGAGCGCTTGGAACACAGGCCGAAGGGCATCACCAAGTATTCGTAGTGACCAGTAGGTGTGTTGAAAGCGGTCTTCCACTCGTCACCGGGTCTGATCCGCACAAGATGGTATGCGTTCCGCAGGTCAAGCTTAGTGAAGACAACTGCTTCCTGGAGCAGCTCAAAGACTGTGGCCATAAGGGGTAGCGGGTAGCGGTTACGGACGGTTATGGCATTGAGTTCCCGGTAGTCGATGCAAGGACATAATCCACCGTCTTTTTTGGCCACAAAGAAAAACCCTGCTCCCGCCGGAGAGGTGGATGGACGCGTGAGGCCTGCTGCCAGAGCGTCCTTGATGTAGGTATCCATAGCAGCTCGTTCGGGAGGAGATAGGGAAAAGATCCGACCCCTGGGGGGGGCAGGTGCCCAGAAACAGGTTGATGGGGCAATCGTAAGGTCTATGGGGTGGTAGCATGGTGGCCCTCTGTTTGCTAAATACCGGGTTGAGGTCATGGTAACACTCGGGAACTCAGGACAGGTTGATGGATTCTAGAGACTCGGGAGTAGAACTCGGGGAACTCGGGAAGATACAAGTGGCTTGGCACGTAGGACCCCACTGCTTGATAGTGCCCACAGACCAGTCGATGTGAGGGTTATGGCTGTGAAGCCAGGGGTATCCGAGGACGAGAGGGATCTCGGAACAGGAGATCAGATGAAAGTTCATCACTTCCTGGTGTTGGGAAACTGAAAGTCGCAAGGGGGTAGTGACACAAGTAACAAGTCCAGATCCCAAAGGGCTTCCATCCAATGTAGTAACCCTCATGGGGTCACTTAGAGGTTCAGAGGGAATGCCATTCTCCTTCGCCCAGACACCCTCCATGAAGTTACCTGCGGCTCCAGAGTCTACCAAGGCTTGAAGGTGAAGCTTATGGTTGTCCCAGGAAAGGGTGACTGGAATGAGCAGACGGGAATTGGACGGATGGGAGGAGATTATGTTTCCCGTTACAGTCCCCCCAGGTCTGCACGGGACAGAGCGTTTCCCTGGAGCCCGGGACATGTGGAGCGGAAATGGCCCGGTTTGCCGCAATATAGACAACATCACTCCCTCATCCGGCGGTCTCTTTCAGCCTGGGAGATGCGTCCAATCTGCAGGGGTTCCGGTGGAACCAGCGAGGATAAAGGTGGGGATTCGGAGCTGGGACTGATAGGGGCTAGGGCGAGAGGTCTACGGTTGAGTTCTCTTTCTCAGACGCTGGTCAATGCGCGAGGCCAACTTGATCAGGGACTCGAGATTGTCCGGTGGTTCCCGAGTGGCCAGTTCATCTTGGATAGTTTTGGAAAGACCCTTCAGAAAGCACACCGTGAGCGCCTCGTCGTTCCAGCCACTCGCTGCTGCCACCGTGCGGAACTGGATGGCATAGTCCGTCACGCTGCGCCGACCTTGGCGGAGAGTCAGGAGCTGTTTGGCTGAGTCAGGGCCGCTTGAATTCCTCAGCAAAGGCAGAGTAGCTGGCACAGCAGGGACTTTGGGCATCCCACACAGCAGTAGCCCAGGCCACCTTTTCCCGACAGCAGGGTGATGATATATGCGATCTTGGACCGGTCGGTGGGAAACGACGAGGGTTGCAGCTCGAAGGAGAGAGAACATTGGCTGAAAAACCCCTTACAAGCACTCGGATCACCTGAGAACTGTTGGGGAGGCGGAAGACGAGGTTCAGCCAGGGGTTTAACTGCCACGGGCACGTGAATCTGAGGTACTGGGGGCGGGAGCTGTTGTCGGGGGAAGTCGATCAGATATCTACTATATGGAAGTCAGCATCTCCGACAGAAGATGATAATGTCTAGCCATTAAGGCCTCTTGCTGAACCAGAGCGGCTTTGTTGCGTAGGACAGTCCCCTCGTGGTGGGACAGCGTGGCAAAAAAGTCCTGGGAACTGGCTGCCTCTGGGTTCATTTTGGCTCTGTGTTTCTGTCAGGTCCCGGTTACGAACCCGGAAACAGTCACTGAGCAAACTGAGCCGAATAGTCGGCAGAACCCAGAAGATGAGGCAGACACAGCAGTACTTGAGACGGTGTTTTAATAAAGTAAAAAGGAAAGTTCTTCAGGCAAAAATATAAATCCACAACGTCAAAAGTAATTCCAAGAGAACAAAGGTAATCCTCCAAGTCAAAAAGTTAAATCCACAAGGTGGTAGGTACAGCAGAAAAAAGCCTCAAAAGATAATCAAAATAAATAAACAAGAACAAAAACAAAGTACCACAAGAGAGTCCAACAGGAGCAACAAATGTTCACAGCATCACTGGGGCTGGGTGCTAACATTCAAACACAGAGCAAAGAACTGAGGAAAGCTAAGGGTTTAAATACAATCAAGGGAAACGAGGCACAGGTGCAAATAATAACTGGGAACAAGGGAAAACAAAAGGGTCAAAAAGCACAATGGGGGCATCTGGTGACCAAAACAGGAACAACCCTGGCCAAATCCTGACAGTAAACTTACCCAATGATATTCCAAGATTATGTCACACCGAGATCCCGCAAATGAGGAAAGGTTGACATGAAAAGGCACATGTCTTTGCTTGGTAAAGCCCCACCTTATCTCAGCTCACTGGTCACCATAGCAGCACCCACCCGTAGCACACGCTCCAGCAGGTATATTTCACAGGTCACCACCAAAGCCAATTCCTCATTTGGCCGCCTTTCCTTCCAGTTCTCTGCTGCTAATGACTGGAACGGATTGCAAAAATCACTGAAGCTGGAGACTCATATCTCCCTCTCTAACTTTATGCACCAGCTGTCAGAGCATCTCACAGATCACTGCACCTGTACATAGCCCATCTGTAAATAGCCCATCCAACTACCTCATCCCTGTACTGTTATTTTTTTTATCTTTTGCACCCCAGTATCTCTACTTGCACATTCATCTTCTGCACATCTATCACTCCAGTGTTTAATTGCTAAATTGTAATTATTTCACCACTTTTGCCTAATTATTGCCTTTACCTCCCTTATCTTGGTGTTGTCAGTGTTGCAATCTACTGCAAAGATAGCCTGCAGAGTTCTGTCCTACTATCCAGGTCTGTACCCAAACAATTTGAACTTCTACTTTTAAAAATCCACCTCTCTAAAAACAAGTCTCTCACCGTTGCCACCTGCTATAGACCACCCTCTGCCCCCAGCTGTGCTCTGGACACCATATGTGAACTGATTGCCCCGCATCTATCTTCAGAGCTCGTACTGCTAGGCGACCTAAACTGGAACATGCTTAACACCCCAGCCATCCTACAATCTAAGCTTGATGCCCTCAATCTCACACAAATGATCAATGAACCTACCAGGTACCACCCCAAAGCAGTAAACACGGGCACCCTCATAGATATCATCCTAACCAACTTGCCCTCTAAATACACCTCTGCAGTTTTCAACCAAGATCCCAGCGATCACTGCCTCATTGCCTGCATCCGTAATGGGTCTGTGGTCAAACGACCTCCACTCATCACTGTCAAACACTTCAGCGAGCAGGCCTTTCTAATCGACCTGGCCGGGGTATCCTGGAAGGATATTGATATCATCCCGGCAGTAGAGAATGCCTGGTTATTTTTTTTTAAATGCCTTCCTCACTATCTTAAATAATCATGCCCCATTCAATAAATTTAGAACCAGGAACAGATAATGCCTTGGTTCTCTCCAGACCTGACTGCCCTTAACCAACACAAAAACATCCTGTGGCGTTCTGCATTAGCATCGAACAGCCCCCGTGATATGCAACTTTTCAGGGAAGCTAGAAACCAATATACATAGGCAGTTAGAAAAGCCAAGGATAGCTTTTTCAAGCAGAAATTTGTTCCCTGCAACACAAACTCAAAAACGTTCTGGGACACTGTAAAATCCATGAAGAATAAGAACACCTCCTCCCAGCTGCCCACTGCACTGAGGATAGGAAACACTGTCACCACCGATAAATCCACTATAATTGAGAATTTCAATAAGCATTTTTCTACGGATGGCCATGCTTTCCACCTGGCTACCCCTACCCCGGCTACCCCTACCCCAACAGCACTGCACCCCACACAGCAACACGCCCAAGCCTTCTCCATTTCTCCTTCTCCCAAATCCAGTCAGCTGATGTTCTGAAAGAGCTGCAAAATCTGGACCCCTACAAATCAGCTGGGCTAGACAATCTGGACCCTTTCTTTCTAAAATTATCTGCCGAAATTGTTGCAACCCCTATTACTAGCCTGTTCAACCCATCTTTTGTGTCGTCTGAGATTCCCAAAGATTGGAAAGCAGCTGTGATCATCCCTTCAAAGGGGGACCCAAACTGACCTATATCTATCCTACCCTGCCTTTCTAAGGTCTTCGAAAAGCCAAGTCAACAAACAGATTACCGACCATTTCAAATCCCACCATACCTTCTCCGCTATGCAATCTGGTTTCAGAGCTGGTCATGTTGTCCGGGCCTCTGGCAGTCTCTATGAGGGTAACACAGGGTTCAATTCTTGTACCGACTCTCTTCTCTGTATACATCAATGATGTCGCTCTTGCTGCTGGTGAGTCTCTGATCCACCTCTACGCAGATGACACCATTCTGTATACTTCTGGCCCTTCTTTGGACACTGTGTTAACAACCCTCCCGACGAGTTTCAATGCCATACAACTCTCCTTCCGTGGCCTCTAATTGCTCTTAAATACAAATAAAACTAAATGCATGCTCTTCAACCGATCGCTGCCCTCACCTGCCTGCCCGTCCAACATCACTACTCTGGACGGTTCTGACTTAGAATATGTGAACAACTACAAATACATAGGTGTCTGGTTAGACTGTAAACTCCTTCCAGACTCATATCAAACATCTCCAATCCAAAGTTAAATCTAGAATTGGCTTCCTATTTCGCAACAAAGCATCCTTCACTCATGCTGCCAAACATACCCTTGTAATACTGACCATCCTACCGATCCTCGACTTTGGCGATGTCATTTACAAAATAGCCTCCAATACCCTACTCAAAAAATTGGATGCAGTCCATCACAATGCCATCCGTTTTGTCACCAAAGCCCCATATACTACCAAACACTGCGACCTGTACGCTCTCGTTGGCTGGCCCTCGCGTCATACTCATCGCCAAACCCACTGGCTCCAGGTGATCTACAAGACCCTGCTAGGTAAAGTCCCCCCTTATCTCAGCTCGCTGGTCACCATAGCAGCACCCACCTGTAGCACTCGCTCCAGCAGGTATATCTCTCTGGTCACCCCCAAAATCAATTCTTCCTTTGGCCGCCTCTCCTTCCAGTTCTCTGCTGCCAATGACTGGAACGAACTACAAACATCTCTGAAACTGGAAACACTTATCTCCCTCACTAGCTTTAAGCACCAGCTGTCAGAGCAGCACCTGTACATAGCCCATCTATAATTTAGCCCAAAAACTACCTATTCCCCTACTGTATTTATTTATTTATTTTGCTCCTTTGCTCCCCATTATTTATCTCTCTACTTTGTACATTCTTCCACTGCAAATCTACCATTCCAGTGTTTTACTTTCTATATTGTATTTACTTCGCCACCATGGCCTTTTTTTGCCTTTACCCCCCTTATCTCACCTCATTCGGCCAGGTCGCAATTGTAAATGAGAACTTGTTCTCAACTTGCCTACCTGGTTAAATAAAGGTGAAATAAATCAAATACAAATTTGCTAACATTGTACTGTATATAGACTTATTTTTCTACTGTATTATTGACTGTATGTTTTTTTATTCCATGTGCAACTCTGTGTTGTTGTTTGTGTCGCACTGCTTTGCTTTGTCTTGGCTAGGTCGCAATTGTAAATGAAAACTTGTTCTCAACTGGCCTACCTGGTTAAATAAAGACGGGAAAAAAACATTAATTATTTGTCATTGTGCAATAACTTATTTCTGATTTGCAACACTTGTCAAAGCTGTATGGCTCAAGTGCTATTGAAGTGATAATTCATATTCCTGATAAAAACGGAGATAACCGAAGAGTGCTCCCACTTGTGACAAATGAGCTAAACTATCAACACAGGACTTAAATAAATACCCAATGTCGGAGATATTTTGATTGAAATAATGGAACAGAAAAAAACATACTATGAATAAAAACATTGTCAGAGAACCATTGGTGGATTCATAGAGAGAGAAGGGGAATGTCAGATCCGGTTACTTGATAAAGGAAAACGTCTGCAGGGTGTGAAATACACATGCAATGTCCATATTAGATTTCTAACTGTATCAACAAATTGATCATGTTTAAATAATGGTCAATACAGTCCTATGTATGAACTTTATTGCATACTTGCCGTATACTTTCAGTGAAAGGGACTAATTGGAAAACATACAGATTTCCCTGGAAATCAACATGAACTCCTGAAATACACTTAACAAAAATATAAAACGCATCATGTAAAGTGTTGGTCCCATGTTTTTTGAGCTGAAATAAAATATCCCAGAAAATTTCCAGATGCACGATAAGCAAATTTCTCTTAAATTGTGTGAACAAATATGCTAACATCCCTGTTAGTGAGCATATCTCCTTTGCCAAGATAATCCAACCACCTGACAGGTGTGGCATATCAAGAAGCTGATTAAACAGCATGTTTTTTTATACTGGTACAACTAGTGCTGGGGACAATAAAAGAGAAGACTAAAACGTGCAGTTTTGTCATACAACACAATGCCACAGATATCTTGGCATGCTGACTGCAGGAATGTTCACCAGAGTTGTTGGCAGATCATTTAATGTTAATTCCTCTACCATAAGCCTCCTCCAATGTCATTTTAGAGACTTTGGCAGCACGTCCAACCGGCCTCACAACCGCAAACGCGTCTGGCAGAGTGCCCCATGGTGGTGGTGTGATTATGGTATTGGAATGCATAAGCTATGGACACCGAACACAATTGCATTTTATTGATGGCAATTTAAATGCACAGAGATACCGTGACTAGATCCTGAAGCCCATTGTCGTGCCATTAATCCGCCACCATCACCTCATGTTTCAGTATTATAATGCACGGCCCCATGTCACAAGGATCTGTACACAATTCCTGGGAGATGAAAATGTCCCCGTTCTTCCATGGCCTGCATACTCACCAGACATGTCACCCATGTTTGGGACACTGTGGATCGATGTGCACGACAGCGTGTTCCAGTTCCCACCAATGTACAGCAACTTCACACAGCCATTGAAGAGTGAGACAACATTCCACAGGCCACAATCTACAGCCTGATCAACTCTATGCGAAGGAGATGTGTCGCGCTGCATGGGGCAAATCATGGTCACACCAGATACTAACTGGTTTTCTGAACTACGCCCTTACTTTTATTTTTAAGGTATCTGTGACTAACAGATGCATATCTGTTTGTGAAATGAATAATTCATTTATTTCAATAGACTGATTTCCTTATATGAACTGTAGTGTTTGAAATTGTTGCATGTTGCGTTTATATTTTTGTTCACGTATACATTTCCAAGGCAGTTGTTTAGGGTTATGTGGCTTGACAGTAAGGAGGCCACTTTGAATGATCTTGCCTTTCCCTTGTGAATTGTTGATGTAAATCTTGACAGAAACCCGAGGCAGAACTGTTGGTTTTTGGCACCTCACCCTCCACTCCCCAAACATTCTTAATTATGAATAAAATCCTCCAACTCCTGGGTTAACCGTTGCCATGGACACTGAGCTCTTAAAAAGCCAGCTTGATGGTGTACCATGCTGTTTGTCGCAGCACAAAATGTCAGACTTCCCTTTGTGTAATTGCCGAGCTGCTCGGAGGGATATGCTCTTAAGTTCTATTTTTCTGTCAATCATGTCTCACAGGTTATAGTAAAATGAATATGTGCAAGTGAGATATCTGTAATATTTTGCTACATGAAAACTGCTCCATTGTCAATGCAGTTTGTATTTTAATTGAAGGTGAGAATAACACTTTCCTGCTCGCTGGAGTACTTATTGACAAGTCCTGGATGGCTTGGAGTGGGATTGGCAGAAGCAAAATGTGCATCTCTTATAATCAGAATATGTTGGACATTAAGGTAATCATGAAATCTATAAAAATTCTGCACTCACGTGTCAACAACTATTAGGTTGAATTACATAAATGTAATGAAAAGCCCTAAATCTGACATACCATTATCCATTGTTATATTGCAGAATGAGAATGAGACCTCTGAGACAACAAACATAGCACCACATGAAGGCTCCAAACATCCAACTTGCACTCATATCCAAAGCAATAAACAAGTGCTGTCAAACACAGTTGTCCCTGTCACACCTCCAGGAGGGCCTGACACCATCCTGTCTGTCTGCATGTCTGCCTGCCTGTCTGTCCGTCTGTATCTGCCCGTCAGCCCGTCAGCCCGTCAGCCCGTCTGTCTGTCTGTCTGTCTGTCTGTCTGTCTGTCTGTCTGTCAGCCCGTCTGTCTGTCTGTCTGTCTGTCTGTCTGTCTGTCTGTCTGTCTGTCTGTCTGTCTGTCTGTCTGTCCCCCAATATGCATATGTGTAGATTAAACACACTGAGCTGAGAGGAGCCCTAGGCGGGGGCCAATGTGCCATTCTGCCACTCAGAGCTCCTTTGATTACAGCCACCAGAGACCGTGCCAGGATCCTAATGCCTGGTGGTACTGGTTCAGGGAGAAGTGAGTGACTTAGAACTATGGTTTACTGTATTATGACATTCAACTAGGAACCGTGGGCTTTCGCAACAACAACAACTGACTCAAGATTGTTTTGGTATGTCTCAACAGAACAGAAGCATGACTGGGTGAAGAGTTGCTCCTGCTAAGCCTGTGCAGAGTCAGGAGTGTGACCTCCTGTCTTTTGCACCTTTCCCCCTAGCTCTGCTCTGCATGCATTATGAAAGCCTCCATCCATTGAGAGATTGGATTGACATTTGTTGAAAGCTAGGTTGAGTCAATCCCCAGATGAATACAAAGATCCAATTAGAGAATAGGAGGGCATATGCCTACATGCTCGGCCAGCCAGACTTGAGTGCTGCAGAAAGATACAAACAAAAAATGACGGAAAGGATTCAGACAGAGGACACAGGAATAAGACAGTATACACTCCTAATACATTGCTGCACACTAATTGTAGCATTCCTGAAAGGATTGGGTTATAAAACTGTTGCAAATGGTAATTGGGGCTTTCTGGAGAATTGTGAATATTAGAATGTTTAAATGGAAGCCTTTTTGTTGGCAGAAACCTGAGAGAGAGACAAGAGACATAAGGATTTGTCTAAATAAGAATATATGTTCAAGACTTATGATATCAATGAAACACGCTCCCTAGATGTTGTTTAACACTAGGTTTTACCGACACACCAAGCAAATTTTCAACGATGAGCATGTTTATGAACTGTACATGGCCCAGTTTCCCAAAAGCATCTTAAGGCTAAGTCCATCGTTAGAATCTCTGAGCTGTTTCCAAAAAACATTGTTATTTACCGGCTGCCTCAGACCACAGCTAAGTGCGTTGTTAGATGCTTTTTTGCCCTTCCACATCACTTTATACACAGAGGATCTCCGCTAAACATATAATCAAGTTGTTTGTCGGTTGCTGATAACTTGGGAATTTGTTGACTACAAATGCAAAGTTGCCAAAGTCTTTACAATTGAACAAGCAATGGATAAAATATGCTTAAAATGAAAACAGAGATGAATGCATAAAAAATAAATACAGTAGGCCTACAAGCTACGTAGGAATATATATTTCAATCATTGGTGTAAAGTCCTTAAGTAAAAATACTTTAAAGTACTACTTAAGTAGTTTTTTGGGGTATCTGTATTTTACTTTACTATTTATATTTTTTGACAACATTTACTTTTACTTTACTACATTCCTAAATAAAATAATATACTATTTTCTCCATACATTTCCCCTGACACCCAAAAGTACTGGTTACATTTTGAATGCTTAATAGGAGAGGAAAATGGTCCAATTCACGCACTTATGAAGATAACATCCCTGGTCATCCATACTGTCACTGATCTGGTGGATTGACTAAACACAAATTCTTCATTTGTAAATTATGTCTGAGTGTGCCCTTGACTATCCTTAAAATAAAAAAACAAGACAATTGTGCTGTCTGGTTTGCCTAGTTTAAGGAATTTGTAATGATTTATACTTTTGATACTTGAAATTTGAAATTACATTTATTTTTGATATATTTAAAGTATAAAATGTCATGTTCAGTCAATTGAGTTCTATTTGTAGGCTACACTGTCTATAATTTTTGCCTCAATGTACATTATTTGACCAAAATTATGTGGACCCCTGCACGTCGCTCATTCCAAAATCATGGGCATTAATATGGAGTTGGTCCCCCCTTTGCTGCTGTAACAGCCTCCACTCTTCTGGGAAGGCTTTCCACTAGATGTTGGAACATTAATGAGGAGATTGGCTTCCATTCAGCCACAAGAGCATTCGTGAGGTCGAGTACTGATGTTAAACTAATACCTCTGTAGGCCTGGCTCACATTCGGCGTTTCAATGCATCCCAAAAGTGTTCAATGGGGTTGAGGTCAGGGCTGGGTGCAGGGCTGACATGTTCTTCCACACTGATCTTGACAAATCATTTCTGTATGGACATGTGCACGGGGGCATTGTCATGTTGAAACAGGAAAGGGCCTTCCAAACAGTTGCCGCAAAGTTGGAAGCACAGAATTGTCTAGAATGTCATTGTATGGTGTACTGTTAAGATTTCCCTTCATTGGAACTAAGGGGCTAGGCCGAACCATGAAAAACATCCCCAGACCATTATTCCTTCTCCACCAAACTTTACAGTTGACACTATCCATTTGGGCAGGCAGAGTTCTCCTGGCATTCGCCAAACCCAGATTCGTCCGTTGGACTGCCAGATGGTAACGTGTGATTCATCACTCCAGAGAACTTGTTTCCACTGCTCTAGAGTCCAATGGCGGCAAGCTTTACACCACTCCAGCTGATGCTTGGCATTGCACATTTTTATTTGTATTTAACCTTTATTGAACTAGGCAAGTAAGTTAAGAACAAATTCTTATTTTACAATGACAGTCTATCCTGGCCAAACTGTCCCCTAACCCAGACGACGCTGGGACAATTCTTGTAAGCCCTATGGGACTCTTGATCACATCTGGTTGTGAACCAGGGTCTGTAGTGATGTCTCTAGCACTGAGATGAAGTGCTTTAGACCGCTGCAACACTCAGGAGCATGAGGATCTTAAGCTTGCGTGCAGCTGCTCAGCCATGGAAACACATTTCATAATGCTCCCGACGAACAGTTATTGTGCTGACATAGCTTTCAGAGCCAGTTTGGGACTCGGTAGTAAGTGTTGCAACCGAGGACAGATGATTTTTACGCACTACGCGCTTCAGCATTTGAGCTTGTGTGGCCTACTACTTCGCAGCTGTGCCGTTGTTGCTCCCAGATGTTTCGACTTCACAATAACAGCCCTTACAGTTGACCGGGGCAGCTGTAAGTGCTGCCACATACTTTTGTAAATATAGTGTATTTCATGATGTGTAACAATGTGCGCAATGATTTGCCAAATTATTCTGTGGTTGAGTGAATTATTATAGGGTAAGCATTAGGTGATAATACCTCTGTAGGAGCTGATCCATAGACAGTATTGTGGAACAATTCCAATGTTAAGGTAAGGTGAAAGCTGATCGGAGAGCAGCGCTGTCTTTCTTTCAATCCTATCAGTATCGACACATGGTCCAACGATGCACTTAGTGAACGTTCTTTCTGCATTGTGTTTTGGGAAACGCATGTTACATCGTCAGCCATTGTAGGAAAGATGCATGTTAAAACACTAGTAAGCCAAAATTCCATCGCTATCGGGAAACCGGGCTTGGTGGTCGAATAAAGAGAACAATGGCAGTTTTGCCTATAGGTTTGTATAGCAAAAATGTTTGAGACAGATTCCCTGTTGGTCCTCCATTAGAATAACCCACATCCTCTGTTGTGGCTTCATAACGAGGCCGTCACTGTACTCTAACCTAAACATGCTTGCGCACACATCTGACTCCTGATCCACCCAATCTGCATTTCTCACCCACAACACAAAACCTTAACACTTTTTGAGAAGTTAATATTGGCTTGAGAGATCAAAGCCTCCGGGGCATTTGTCGTATCATTTTATTTAGCAGTTAATTAAATAGAAAAAAAACATGCATTGTCGCCTTGACGGACTGTTGCCCCCACTAGCTGACTGAATGTAGCTTTGCTGGGCCGGAGGAGATTTATGCTTGCCTCTCTCACTGCCATTCAGTACAGTACACAGCCCAGAGCACAAAGGGTGGGATTGTCCCTGGCAGTGGCCTAGTCAAAGGGCCGTAATGATAGGTCCCGCCACACAGAGGCTACTTTCAAAGCAGGGCCTCATTTCTGGGCACTCACCTTCCCTCCCGGTGTCCCCCCATCCCCCACCCCCTCCAACCAGCTCCCAACATGGGAATGAGGTCTCCTCCTCTTCGGTTCCCTTGAACGCTGCACACCAGGAAGACTGCAGGGGAAATGAGGTACAACGTTGTTGTGACACTCCCTGTTAATCACTTAGCCGGCTGTTTGGTTAACTCCTGCACTGGTTCTTTCCTGGCCTCCATAAACAATTTTGAACGTTTACACTGATTAAACTAGTGCAATATTGCGTTGAGCCCAATACAAGCTGATTACTAGACTAAAACTTAAACACAGCACCAGATCCTAAATATCTCTCATCCTCTTTTGCCTTTGATCCAAAGGGGGAGGTCGATATACAATGCCTTTAGAAAGTATTCATACCCCTTGACTTATTGCACATTTTGGTGTGTTACAGCCTGAATTCAGATGAAGCCGATCCTAACTGTTATAGGCCTATTTCTATGTTGCCCTGTTTATCAAAAGTGTTGCAAAAACTTGTCAATAATCAACTGACTGGCTTTCTTGATGTCTATAGTATTCTCGATGGTATCCAATCTGGTTTCCACTCAGGTTATGGATGTATCACTGCAACCTTAAAGGCCCTCAATGATGCCACCATTTCCCTTGATTCTAAGCAATGTTGAGCTGCTATTTTTATTGACTTGGCCAAAGCTTTTTGATACGTAAGGGAATACCCCCCTGAAATGGACAAAAATGAATGGCAACATATTGGCATTGGACAAACCATGTACACGATGTCCAATACCACCCAATGTGGCGTTGATTCGTGCAAAGTATATCAAATCAAATCAAATCAAATCAAATTTTATTTGTCACATACACATGGTTAGCAGATGTTAATGCGAGTGTAGCGAAATGCTTGTGCTTCTAGTTCCGACAATGCAGTAATAACAACACAAATAAGTAATCTAACTAACAATTCCAAAACTACTGTCTTGTACACAGTGTAAGGGGATAAAGAATATGTACATAAGGATATATGAATGAGTGATGGTACAGAGCAGCATAGGCAAGATACAGTAGATGGTATCGAGTACAGTATGTACAAATGAGATGAGTATGTAAACAAAGTGGCATAGTTTAAAGTGGCTAGTGATACATGTATTACATAAGGATACAGTCGATGATATAGAGTACAGTATATACGTATGCATATGCGATGAATAATGTAGGGTAAGTAACATTATATAAGGTAGCATTGTTTAAAGTGGCTAGTGATATATTTACATCATTTCCCATCAATTCCCATTATTAAAGTGGCTGGAGTTGAGTCAGTGTCAGTGTGTTGGCAGCAGCCACTCAGTGTTAGTGGTGGCTGTTTAACAGTCTGATGGCCTTGAGATAGAAGCTGTTTTTCAATCTCTCGGTCCCAGCTTTGATGCACCTGTACTGACCTCGCCTTCTGGATGATAGCGGGGTGAACAGGCAGTGGCTCGGGTGGTTGATGTCCTTGATGATCTTTATGGCCTTCCTGTGACATCGGGTGGTGTAGGTGTCCTGGAGGGCAGGTAGTTTGCCACCGGTGATGCGTTGTGCAGACCTCACTACCCTCTGGAGAGGCTTACGGTTGAGGGCGGTGCAGTTGCCATACCAGGCGGTGATACAGCCCGCCAGGATGCTCTCGATTGTGCATCTGTAGAAGTTTGTGAGTGCTTTTGGTGACAAGCCGAATTTCTTCAGCCTCCTGAGGTTGAAGAGGCGCTGCTGCGCCTTCTTCACGATGCTGTCTGTGTGAGTGGACCAATTCAGTTTGTCTGTGATGTGTATGCCGAGGAACTTAAAACTTGCTACCCTCTCCACTACTGTTCCATCGATGTGGATAGGGGGGTGTTCCCTCTGCTGTTTCCTGAAGTCCACAATCATCTCCTTAGTTTTGTTGACGTTGAGTGTGAGGTTATTTTCCTGACACCACACTCCGAGGGCCCTCACCTCCTCCCTGTAGGCCGTCTCGTCGTTGTTGGTAATCAAGCCTACCACTGTTGTGTCGTCCGCAAACTTGATGATTGAGTTGGAGGCGTGCGTGGCCACGCAGTCGTGGGTGAACAGGGAGTACAGGAGAGGGCTCAGAACGCACCCTTGTGGGGCCCCAGTGTTGAGGATCAGCGGGGAGGAGATGTTGTTGCCTACCCTCACCACCTGGGGGCGGCCCGTCAGGAAGTCCAGTACCCAGTTGCACAGGGCGGGGTCGAGACCCAGGGTCTCGAGCTTGATGACGAGCTTGGAGGGTACTATGGTGTTGAATGCCGAGCTGTAGTCGATGAACAGCATTCTCACATAGGTATTCCTCTTGTCCAGATGGGTTAGGGCAGTGTGCAGTGTGGTTGAGATTGCATCGTCTGTGGACCTATTTGGGCGCTAAGCAAATTGGAGTGGGTCTAGGGTGTCAGGTAGGGTGGAGGTGATATGGTCCTTGACTAGTCTCTCAAAGCACTTCATGATGACGGATGTGAGTGCTACGGGGCGGTAGTCGTTTAGCTCAGTTACCTTAGCTTTCTTGGGAACAGGAACAATGGTGGCCCTCTTGAAGCATGTGGGAACAGCAGACTGGTATAGGGATTGATTGAATATGTCCGTAAACACACCGGCCAGGTGGTCTGCGCATGCTCTGAGGGCGCGGCTGGGGATGCCGTCTGGGCCTGCAGCCTTGCGAGGGTTAACACGTTTAAATGTCTTACTCACCTCGGCTGCAGTGAAGGAGAGACCGCATGTTTTCGTTGCAGGCCGTGTCAGTGGCACTGTATTGTCCTCAAAGCGGGCAAAAAAGTTATTTAGTCTGCCTGGGAGCAAGACATCCTGGTCCGTGACTGGGCTGGATTTCTTCCTGTAGTCCGTGATTGACTGTAGACCCAGCCACATTCCTCTTGTGTCTGAGCCGTTGAATTGAGATTCTACTTTGTCTCTGTACTGGCGCTTAGCTTGTTTGATAGCCTTGCGGAGGGAATAGCTGCACTGTTTGTATTCGGTCATGTTACCAGACACCTTGCCCTGATTAAAAGCAGTGGTTCGCGCTTTCAGTTTCACACGAATGCTGCCATCAATCCACGGTTTCTGGTTAGGGAATGTTTTAATCGTTGCTATGGGAACGACATCTTCAACGCACGTTCTAATGAACTCGCACCCCGAATCAGCGTATTCATCAATGTTGTTATCTGACGCAATAAGAAACATCTCCCAGTCCACGTGATGGAAGCAGTCTTGGAGTGTGGAGTCAGCTTGGTCAGACCAGCGTTGGACAGACCTCAGCGTGGGAGCCTCTTGTTTTAGTTTCTGTCTGTAGGCAGGGATCAACAAAATGGAGTCGTGGTCAGCTTTTCCGAAAGGGGGGCGGGGCAGGGCCTTATATGCGTCGCGGAAGTTAGAGTAACAATGATCCAAGGTCTTTCCACCCCTGGTTGCGCAATCGATATGCTGATAAAATTTAGGGAGTCTTGTTTTCAGATTAGCCTTGTTAAAATCCCCAGCTACAATGAATGCAGCCTCTGGATAAATCGTTTCCAGTTTGCAGAGAGTTAAATAAAGTTTGTTCAGAGCCATCGATGTGTCTGCTTGGGGGGGGATATATACGGCTGTGATTATAATTGAAGAGAATTCTCTTGGTAGATAATGCGGTCTACATTTGATTGTGAGGAATTCTAAATCAGGTGAACAGAAGGATTTGAGTTCCTGTATGTTTCTTTCATCACACCATGTCACGTTGGCCATGATGCATACGCCCCCGCCCCTCTTCTTACCAGAAAGATGTTTGTTTCTGTCAGCGCGATGCGTGGAGAAACCCGTTGGCTGCACCGCTTCGGATAGAGTCTCTCCAGTGAGCCATGTTTCAGTGAAGCAAAGGACGTTACAGTCTCTGATGTCCCTCTGAAATGCTACCCTTGCTCGGATTTCATCAACCTTGTTGTCAAGAGACTGGACATTGGCAAGAAGAATGCTAGGGAGTGGTGCACGGTGTGCCCGTCTCCGGAGTCTGACCAGAAGACCGCCTCGTTTCCCTCTCTTTCGGAGTCGTTTTTTTGGGTCGCTGCATAGGATCCACTCCGTTGTCCTGTTTGTAAGGCAGAACACAGGATCCGCGTCGCGAAAAACATATTCTTGGTCGTACTGATGGTGAGTTGACGCTGATCTTATATTCAGTAGTTCTTCTCGACTGTATGTAATGAAACCTAAGATGACCTGGGGTACTAATGTAAGAAATAACACGTAAAAAAACAAAAAACTGCATAGTTTCCTAGGAACGCGAAGCGAGGCGGCCATCTCTGTCCATCTCTGTCGGCGCCGGAAGTCAAATGCCATATGGCAATTGCCAGTTGTAACACTTCAAAAATCCAACAGGGGGCGAGTGCGCTCCACCGGGGTTTTTCATATTGGTAGACCATTCCAGGAGTATTAGTGTCTCTGATGGTCTCTGACCTGGTTTGCTAACTACCTCTCTCAAAGAGTGTATAAAGTCAGAACAGCTGCTGTATCAGCCACTGCCTGTCACTAAGGGAGCACCCCAAGGCTCGATCCTAGGCCACACACTCTTCTCAATTTACATCAACAACATAGCTCAGGCAGTAGGAAGCTCTCTCAGCCATTTATGAGCTTAAGGTAGTCACCTCACACAAGTACTTGGGAGTATGGCTAGATGGTACAATGTCCTTCCCTCAGCACATATCAAAGCTGCAGGCTAAAGTTAAATCTCGACTTGGTCTCCTTTATCGTAATCGCTCCTCTTTCACCCCAGCTGCCAAACTAACCCCTCAGATGACCATCCTACCCTTGCTAAATTACAGAGACGTAATTTATAGATCGACAGGTGAAGGTGATCTCAAGCGGCTTGATGGTCTTCACCATTCGGCCATCAGATTTGCCACCAATGCTCCTTAGGACACATCACTGCACTCTATACTCCTCTGTATACTGGTGATTAAACTGATGCTTATTTATAAACCCCTTTTAGGCCTCACTCACCCCTAGCTGAGAAATTTACTGCAGCCCTCATCCTCCACATACAACACAATAATGCCAGTCACATTCTGTTAAATGTCCCCAAAGCACACACATTCCTGGGTCGCTCGTCTTTTCAGTTCGCTGCAACTATTGTCTGGAACCAGCTGCAACAAACACTCCACCTGGACAGATTTATCACCATCTCTTCATTCAAAGACTCAATCATGGACACTCTTACTGACAGTTGTGGCTGCTAAGCATGATGCATTGTCTCTACCTTCTTGCCCTTTGTGCTGTTGTCTGTGCCCAATAATGTTTGTACAAACATTATTGGGCACAGACAACAGCACAAAGGGCAAGAAGGTAGAGACAATGCATCATGCTTAGCAGCCACAACTGTCAGTAAGAGTGTCCATGATTGAGTCTTTGAATGAAGAGATGGTGATAAAACTGTCCAGTTTGAGTGTTTGTTGCAGCTGTTTTGTGCTCTTACCATATTTGTGCTGCTGCCGTGTTGTTACCATGTTGTGTTGCTACCATGTGGTGTTGTCATATGTTGCTATGTTGTTGTCTTAATCTCTTTATGTAGTGTTGTGTTGTCTCTTGTCGTGATGTATGTTTTGTCCTATATTTAATTTTTAATTCCAGCCCCCGTCCCCGCAGGAGGCCTTTTGGTAGACCGTCATTGTATATAAGAATTTGTTCTTAACTGACTTGCCTAGTTAAATAAAATAAAATTAAAAATGGTTGTAAAACATCTCACCTATCTAAACACAATACCCCATAATGACAAAGTGAAAACATGTTTAGAAATGTTAGCAAATTTATTGAAAATAAAATTCAACTAATTCACATAAGTATTCACACCCCTAAGTCAATACTTTGTAGAAGCACCTTCGGCAGTGATTACAGGTTTGAGTCTTTCTGGGTAAGTCCAACAGCTTTCCACACCTGGATTGTGCAACATTAACCACTATTCTTTTCAAAATTCTTAAAGCTCTGTGAAATTGGTTGTTGATCATTGCCAAAGGTGTAAAGTACTTGAGTAAAAATACTTTAAAGTAGTACCTAAGTAGTTTTTGGGGGTGTCTGTACTTTACTATTTATATTTCTGACAACTTTTACTTGACTATAAGGGCACAAGGCGAGACTCAGATGCAGATGGTTTGAGTCTTTGATATTTATTATTAATCCAAAAGGGGTAGGCAAGAGAATGGTCGTGGACAGGCATAAGGTCAAAACCAGTTCAGAGTCCAGAAGGTACTGTGTGGCAGGCAGGCTCGAGGTCAGGGCAGGCAGGCAGGCGGGTACAGAGTCCATAAGACAAGGGTCAAAACCGGGAGGACTATCAAATGATAATAGAAAAGGCAGGCGCACGGTAAAAACACAGTGGTTGACTTGGAACATACAAGACGAACTGGCACAGACAGACAGAAAACACAGGTTTAAATACCCAGGGGATAATGGGGAAGATGGGTGACACCTGGAGGGGGTGGAGACAAGCACAAGGACAGGTGAAACAGATCAGGGTGTGGCACTTGACTAGATTTCTAAAGAAAATAATGTACTTTTTACTCCATACATTTTCCCTGACACCCAAAGTTCTTCAAAGCTTAGCAGGACAGGAAAATGGTCTAATTCTCAGTGTGTGAATTGGACCAATTTCCTGCCTCTGATCTGGCAGACTCACTAAACACACATGCTTTGTTTGTAAATTATCTCTTAGTGTTGGAGTGTGCCCATGGCTATCCATAAATAAATAAATAAACAAAGAAAATTGGGCCATCTGGTTAGTTTATTATAAGGAATTTTAAATTATTTATACTTTTACTTTTGATACTTAAGAGTATTTCAGCAATAACATTTACTTTTGACACTTAAACCAAATACTTTCAGACTTTTACTCAAGTAGTATTTTACTGGGTGACTTTCACTTAGGTAATTTTCTACTAAGGTATCTTTCCTTTTAATCGTATGACAATTGGGTACTTTTTCAACCATTGATCATCGCTAGCCAACCATTTTCAGGTCTTGCCATAGATTTTCAAGCAGAAAAATCTGTAATGCTGCCACTCAAATACATTCACTGTCTTCTTGGTAAGCAACTCCAGTGTAGATTTGGACTTGTATTTCAGGTTATAGTCCTGCTGAAAGGTGAAGACACATTTTTTTGCAGTAGTACTTTAGTGCCTTGTTGCAAACAGGATGAATGTTTGTTAGATTTTATTCTGAATCTGCTTAATTATTTTTACTCTTTAAATTAGGTTAGTATTGTGGAGTAACTACAGTGATGTTGATCCATCCTCAGTTATCTCCTAACACAGCCATTAAACACTAACTGTTTTAAATTCACCATTGGCCTCATGGTGAAATCCCTGAGTGGTTTCATTCCTTCCGGCAACTGAGTTAGGAAGGACGCATGTATATTGTAGTGACTGGGTGTATTGATACACCATCCAAAGTGTAATTAATAACTTCACCATGCTCAAAGGGATGTTCAATGTCTGCTTTTAAATTTTTTCCCCATTTCACAATAGGTCCCTTCTTTGCGAGGCATTGGAAAACCTTCCTGATCTTTGTGGTTGAATCTGTGTTTGAAATTCACTGCTCGACTGAGGGTTCTTATAGATAATTGTATTTGTGGGGTACAGAAATGAGGCAGTCATCCAAAAATCATGTGAAACACTATTATTGCACACAGAGTGAGTTAATGCAACTTATTATGTGACTTGTTAAGCACATGTTGACTCCTGATCTTATTTAGGCTTGCCATAACAAAGTTGATGAATACTTATTGACTAAAGACATTTCAGCTTAACAATTTTTATTAATTGTAAACATTTCAAAAAAACATTTCCACTTTGACATTATGGGGTATTGTGTGCGGGCCCGTGACAAAAATCTCTATTTAATACATTTTAAATCAAGGCTGCAACACAACAAAATGTGGAAAAAGTCAAGGGGTGTGAATAGTTTCTGAAGGCACTGTATCTCTTTGGCTTAATCAAAAACACATCTATACATACATTCTCATCAGGCAGTAATCTTTGTGGTGCCTCTGATGCCTCTTTAACTTCCATGACCAATTTTCTCTCTCTGGCTGCTGTGGCTGGGTGCTGTCGGTCTTAGTCTGAGCTCATTTTGAAAGGCTGACTTTGGTAACTCTCCACCGCATGAGAAATCAACTGGCCCTTGTGGTAACGACCGGGAGCTGCTTTTTATTTGTCTGGAAACAAGCGCCAGTGTCTGCCATGTGCTGTGGCCTTAAAGGACCATGAGGAGATTCCAGGGTTTCAAAGCCTGCAGTGTTTGAGGGGAGAGCAGATGTCAGAGGAGAGTCTGAGGTCCTCCCTCTGTTTACTCAAGGAATGACACAGAGCTGCAGAGACTGAAATAATACTCAACACTTTGATTCAAATCTGAGGTTGAAGAGGCCTGGCCAAAATCAGCATTTCATATGTGGTATAGGAGCTGGCCTAGATACATGCAAATGAATCAAGTGGTACTCTTTGATAAAAGTCTGGGAATAAGGATTATACATCTGTTCCTGGTTTAAATCTGGTTAAAGTATTTCCCTAAATATAGCTATATATTATCATTATCGTCACCATATCTTATGCACGGCAGGCTCTGACATGCTTAATAGAACATGCTAATTTGATGGAAAATGTTAATCCAAATTGATTCCTTTTTCAGCCAAGTAATTCAACATATACAGTGCCTTCAAAGTATTCATAGTCCTTGTATTTTCCACATTTTCTTGTGTTAAAGCCTGAATACAACATTTTTTTAAACTTTTTTTCTTCACCCATCTACATACAATACCCCATAATGACAAAGTGAAAACATGTTTTGGGGGAAAATACAGAAATATCAAATTTACATAACTATTTACACCCCAGAGTCAATACATTGTAGAAGCACCTTTGGCAGAGTTTACAGCTGTGAGTCTTTCTCTACGAGCTTGCCACACCTAGATTGTGCAACATTTGTCCATAATTCTTTTCAAAATTCTTCAAGCTCTGTCAAATTGGTTGTTGATCATTGCTAGACAACCATTTACAGGTAATGACATAGATTTTGAAGCAGATTTAATGTTAAATCAAAACTTTCACTCAGGAACATTTATTGTCTTCTTGGTGAACAATTCCAGTGTAGATTTGGCCTTGTGTTTTAGGTGATTGTCCTGCTGAAAGGTGAACCACTTTCTTTGCTTTTTCACATTTTTACCCATCTACCAATAGGAGCCCTTCTTTGCGAGCCATTGGAAAATCTCCTGGGTCTTTGTGGTTGAATCTGTATTTGAAATTCACTGCTTGACTGAGGGACCTTACAGATACTTGTATGTGTGGAGTACAGAGATATGGTAGTTATTAAAAATCATGTTAAACACTATTATTGCACAGAGTGAGTGCAACTTATGTGACTTTTTTTTACTCCCGAACTTATTTATGCTTGCCATAATAAAGAGATTGAATACTTATTGACTCAAGATATTTTAGCTTTTCATTGTTGGCCAGGTCGCAGTTGTAAATGATAACTTGTTCTCAACTACCTGGTTAAATAAAGGTGAAAAAAAGGTGTAAACATTTTGAAAATCACAATTCCATTTTGACATTATGGGGTATTGTGTGTGGGCCAGTGACCAAACAATCAAGGAATGTGAATACTTTCTCAAGGCACTGCATGTTCCACTGCATTAGGAGTAGAACAGGATATATATAGAACAGTGCCCACGTACACTAGTCATTTCAGAACAACAAGTTGAAGCACATCATGGATGGTGCTTGGATGTTTCTCTAACGGTGGCCTATTTACCACCATCCCCTACTTTGTCTGAAGCATCAAACCTCACTTGTGAAGTCTTTCCATGCAAGTCATTACCCAGCTAGAACATTTGGTTCCTTGGAAGCTGTGGGAATGTATGTTTTTGGTTTCACATTGGTTGTGGGAACGAAGCCATGCGCTTCCTGACCAGTAAAACGAATCGTTCTGAGAATACAAATGAAAATGTATTTTTAAGTTACAAGGAGGTTCTGAGAACGTTTTACTCTGATTCCTTGAAAGTTTTCCTGGGAGGTTTTATTAATGCTCTGAGAACAGAAATAATAGGATATTAGGCGGTTTTTCAATAAATTCCTTAAATCTCTTGCTGACTGTTTCAATATGATTTTTAATAATACTGATAGCTTATTTTGGTTTAACTTTTTTCTTACTCCAAGCACAGATCTTCTGTTCTCTATCCATGGAATTAGTCCACTGCGCCACCAGGATGGAGATAGCATGTGCCTTTAACAATTAGATTGTTTTATCTGTATTTTCTTTTAAGTGTCATAACTGGCTAAAACCTGGCCAACGAACTAAATTATATATTTTTTGTTTTGGGGTTTAAATGTGGTTTTGTTATTTTTTTCATGGCATGTTTCAAGGAAACAAGAAAGGTATAAACGGCGACGTTCTGTAAATATCTTTTCCAACTGTCCCGTTATCTGGTTTTAATGTCCATTCTAGAATGCCCTTCTAGCCAATCAGAAATGAGTATTCAACAATGCTGTGGCATAAGCACTTATTAAAGGTGTACTGTGCAGAAATCTATACGCCATTTTCTGGTTGTTAAAATAAAAATAGTTTGCCTAATTTCAGTTTATGTGACAAAACTACCAAGTATAGTGTAGAGAATCATTGTACCATCTAAACCGCTGTGAAATATATTTTTCATTATATATATATATTGTATTTTCAGCTGTTTGAAGCTGGTGTACGAAACAGAAATCCAAAGAGCAAAAAATTAACTTTGAAATAGTGCACATAGAACAGATTTCTATGTGAATTTGGTTGGGTCACCCAAAAAGTTACACATTGCAGCTTTAAGATCAGGGGTGGCCAATTAGGGGGTGTTGCCAACACACCTGAATATACTTGACAAGATAGAGGATAGAGAGTTTTGTTGATGCTAAAAACTGAATGTATATGTTTTTAACTAACATTCTCAGAACATTGTGAAATTTGCTAAAGATTTCTTGTGGTTTTTATGGAAAGTTTTCTCAAAGTTCTCGGAATAATTTGAGAATGACTTTAAAAAGAACCATGAGGAAACGTTATGCTGAAGTACTGACATTCCCACAGAAGAAAGTTGTTTCTTAACGTTGCCATTGTCAAACCAGTTGGAGAACGTTCCTAGAACATAACCCAAATTCAAATTAAATGTAACCATGTCGGAACCTTTAGGAAACGTTCTATTGAAGTAATTAAAAACCAAGAAAATAATGTTTTTTTGTCAGATTCCTTAACCTTTCGAAGAGTACATTCTAAATACTAATAACGGCCCTTACAGTTGTTTTTGCACATGATACCAGAATGCTTGCTGAGTTCTAGAATTTTTGCAGCTATTCTCTGCACCCCACACTGTATCAAGATCACATTGTCTGCTTCATAATCAGATTTGATAAAACTGTCATTTTTAACCACTCAATCTGTTATCATTTCTTCCTATAGGAGTAGCTGTGAGTATCTATTGTATTATTGATCATTATATAATTGTTATTGTCAGCTATATGCAATGTGTTATTATCTCAAAGAGGCTTTATTATTAGCCCATCTGAGGGGCTGCGAGTGTGAGACAGGGTGGGAAACCTGAGGTTCTAAGTCCATTATATTTCATACAATAGTGGCGATCAAACAAAGTGAGAACGGGGTATGAGCATATGGAGTGCATTCGGAAAGTATTCAGACCCCTTAATTTTGTCCACATTTTGTTACGTTAGTCCTATTCTAAAAAGGATTAATTGCATTTTTTGTTCATCAATCTACACTCAATACAAAAAAATTGAAATATCACATTTACATTCAGCACCTTTGGCAGCGGTTACAGCCTCGAGTCTTCTTGGGTATGACGCTACAAGCTTTGAACACCTGTATTTGGGGAGTTTCTCCCAGTCTTCTCAGCAGATTCTCTCAAGCTCTGTCAGGTTGGATGAGGAGTGTCGCTGCACAGCTATTTCCAGGTCTCTCCAGAGATATTTGATCGAGTTCAAATCCTGGCTCTGGCAGGCCAATCAAGGACATTCAAAGACTCGTCCCGAAACCACTCCTGCGTTGTCTTGTCTGTGTGCTTAGGGTCAATGTCCTGTTGGAAGATGAACCTTTTCCCAGTCTGAGGTCCTGATCGCTCTGGAACAAGTTATCATCAAGGATCTCTCTGTACGTTCATCTTTCCCTTGATCCTGACTAGTCTCCCAGTCCCTGCCGCTGAAAAACATCCCCACAGCATGATGCTGCCACCACTAGGACTGTGGCGGTCACAAAATTGTCAGCCCATGATTGTCAAGCAAATAACTGTCTCACGTTAATTCACATAAATACATTTAACATCTCCTGGCTTCCACACATAGCCTACAAGCCACTGATATCCAATTGGTAGTTACAGTCTTGTCCTATCGCTGCAACTCCCCTACAGAGTCGGGAGAGTCTAAGGTCGAGAGCCATGCGTCCTCTGAAACAAGACCCTGCCAAGCCACACTGCTTCTTGACACACTGCTCGCTTAATGTGGAAGGTAGGCGCACCAATGTGTCGAAGGAAACACTTTCCAGCTAGTGACAAAGTCAGCTTGCAGGCGCCCTGCCCGCCACAAGGAGTCGCAAGAGCGCAATGGGACAAGGAAATCCCAGCCGACCAACCACTCCCCTAACCCAGATGATGCTGGGCCAATTGTGCACCTCCTCATGGGTCTCCTGGCAAATATATTTTCTGTGTTTCTGTGTTGAGTGGTTAACAAAGAAATAGATACTCCTATATGCTTAATTTAGAGTTATTAATATAACTTTATTTGTTCTTCAAACGTTGGGCTGAATATTTACAATTTTTAATACATTGTAAGGCTGCATGATAAGACTCTAATGATGATTTGAAAAAAGTTACTTGAAAGGCACGAGCTCTGCTTTGTTTTTTTTTTGCACAGGCTGTACAGACTTCATCAGTCTCTCATTCACAATTTGACAAGCACTTGATAATGCCTAAAATTTCCCGTCAGCATCCCATTTGTGGATATTGGAAGAACTGTCCACGTTTCCTTTTCATCAGCCAAACAGGATGAGCGGGCCTATGAAGAACAAAAGCACTAGCCTATGTCAATCTTCTATCCCCCATTGTACAAAAGACGACCTATTCTATTCTGTGTGAGAAATACATATTCCAACCTAGTCTGGGACAGTTGTGTGATGCAATTGATCCCAAATTAATACAACCACTAGCATAAAAAAAAAGTTTTTATGCAATGTGGTTGACTCAACCACAACATTTAGCTTAAAATGTTGAAAAACTATTAGGCTATTTCTTCACATTATAAGCGCAGCATTGCACACATGGCAGTAGGCTATAAATGTAAATGTTCCTTTAGCGGGAAAACACCATTATCAAAAGTGACCGCATGTAATGCTTTGATTATAAAGGTGCATTTTTTATGGTGAAAATTCTCCTCCCCTAAATTGAAACTCACACGCTGCTTATGTATGTCAGTTAGACTCTAAACCCTTGTAAAACAGATTAATGTGCTTAATTTGAAGAAGTTATTTGGCAACTTTAGTTGTGATACAAGCCTTATCAAAACATATACAGTGGCAAGAAAAAGTATGTGAACCCCTTGGAATTACCTGGATTTCTGCATAAACATAGTGTGCTTAAAGTAATAACAATAATACACCAATTATTGTATTTTTCTTGTCTATATTGAATACATAATTTAAACATTCACAGTGTAGGTTTAAAAAGATACGTGAACCCCAAGGCTAATGACTTCTCCAAAAGCTCATTGGAGTCAGCTAACCAGGAGTCAAATCAATGAGACGAGATTGGAGATGTTGGTTAGAGCTGCCTTTCAAAAACACTTTTGAGTTTGCTATTCACAAGAAGCATTGGCTGATGGGAACCATGCCTCGAACAAAAGAGATCTCAGAAGACATCAAATTAAGAATTGTTGACTTGCATAAAGCTGGAAAGGGTTACAAAAGTATCTCTAAAAGCCTTGATGTCCATCAGTCCACGGTAAGACAAATTGTCTATAAATGGAGAAAGTTCAGCACTGTTGCTACTCTCCCTAGGAGTGGCCGTCATGCAAAGATGACTGCAAGAGCAGAGCGCAGAATGCTCAATGAGGTTAAGAAGAATCCTAGTGTCAGCTAAAGACTTACAGAAATATCTGGAACATGGTAGCATCTCTGTTGACGAGTCTACGATATGTAAAACAAGAATGGTGTTCATGGGAGGACACCACGGAAGAAGCCACTGCTGTCCAAAAAAAAAAGTTTGCAAAAGTGCACCTGGATGTTCTACAGCGCTACTGGCAAAATATTCTGTGGACAGATGAAACTACAGTTGAGTTGTTTGGAAGGAACACACAACCACTATGTGTTGAGAAAAAAGGCAGAGCACACCAACATCAAAACCTCATCCCAACTGTAAAGTATGGTGGAGGGAGCATCACGGTTTGGGGCTGTTTTGCCGTCTCTGGGCCTGGACAGCTTGCTATCATCAACGGAAAAATAAATTCCCAAGTTTATCAAGACATTTTGCGGAGAATGTTAGGCTATCTGTCCACCAATTGAAGCTCAACAGAAGTTTGGTGATGCAAAAGGACAACGACCCAAAACACAGAAGTAAAATAACAACAGAATTGCTTCAACAGAAGAAAATACGCCTTCTGGAGTGGCCCAGTCAGAGTCCTGACCTCAACCCAATTGAGATGCTGTGGCATGACCTCAAGAGAGCAGTTCACACCCGACATGAATATTGCTGAACTGAAACAGTTTTGTGAAGAGGAATGGTCCAAAATTCGCAACTACAGAAAATATTTGGTTGAGGTTATTGCTGCCAAAGGAGGGTTAACCAGTTATTAAATCCAAGGGTTCACATACTTTTCCCACCCTGCACTGTGAATGTTTCCACAGTGTGTTCAATAAAGACATGAAAATGTATAACTTCTTTAATTAATTGCATTTATTCTCCCATGGAAAAACGAGGCTACAGCGGTGGCTACATTTCATCATCATGTCAACGTATTATCACCACTGGACATGTAGCCAGATATCTGCCTTGTCAGCAAGCGGGGAAGATATTTCACAATGATCAAATGCGGCGATTATTATGGCTTGGATAGGTTTTAGCCTGGTCGGGGAAGAGGAGAGTGACAGCAGGGTGGATCATGTCACGTAAGCAACAAAGTGAGGTAGTTTGTGCGTCTGATCAGATTGAATGGTGTGTGTATGCAATAAGCTATATCAGTGGAGGCTGCTGAGGGGAGGACGGCTCAGAATAATGGCTGGAACTGAGTAAATGGAATGGGTTCAAACACATGGAAACCATGTGTTTGATGTATTTGATACCATTCCACTTATTCTGCTCCAGTCATTACCACGAGCCCGTCCTCCCCAATTAAGGTGCCACCAACCTCCTGTGAGCTGTATTGTATGCAGAGACCATGGCAACTGTGAGGCGAGGTTGTAGATATAATGGGTTATGATTAGTTTATGATTAGATATAATCATAAACAAAGTAGCTAGACAGATAAAGGAGATAAACAAAGGAGCTAGACAGGATTATCTAGGTTTATGCTTTGGCGACATCAACGGGCTGAATGTTATGTGGACCAGTTATGGCTCTCCTTCCACAATGTGGTTACATTTGTCTAAACTTCAAGTATTACGAACTATATTCCTAGAAAAAAATCTTTGTCATGTAACAACTCAAATCATGCCCTTTAAACTACAGTAGTAGCCAGCTGATGAAACATGCTAGTCTAAAGGTTGCTGGCTAGGGAAAATATGATTTTGAAAAGTTTTCTTGAAATTGCTAAATCATGATTGTGAGAATGCATTACATATCAAGGAATATCAAATTAATTACATACTCTTCTTTTTACGTTTTATTTCAGCAATGGAGACCAGGAGTTAAACAAAGTATTTCCTTTGAGGTAAACAAATGTATGTTCCATTTCCATTTTTTGTATTTTATTTGTTATTTACTTTTTACACATCCCCATTCCCCCTCACCCACCACGCATCAAACACCTCAAGTCATGTATTTCAATACATTTTACAATTACATTTTTAAAATCAGCAAAAAACGTTTGTTGCCCCCCTAGATGTAACTTCCCCTTCTCCTATCAGTCATTATATACAGGTCATAGGTCAATCAGCTATTCTTTTCAGCCACTATAGGCCTACTTTTCACTCAGTAGTACTTGAGGGTGTGGTACTTGCCAAAGCAAGGGACTGCACACATGGCTGTGTTACAAGTAATATGTAATTGTTGTACTGTATCTGTGTTTATAGCTTTGTTTAATGTTGTGTTAGTGTATGTAAGTTGTTTTGTCTGGAACTTTGTTCCCCCTGCTGCTATTGGACCAGGTCTCTCTCGGAAAAGAGATGTTATCTCAATGAGAAAAACTTGTATAAATAAAGGTTAAATAAAAAATAAAATAAAATAAAAACAAGGCTCACACAGGTACTTGGTCAAATTCCTTTGCTTCTTTGAATATTGGCATCCCCTTCCTGTTCCTGATCTCACTGTGTCGCAGGCCCCTTTATTCTCCCACAAAAAGTACTGGAAAAGGGTAGGGCTGCCGTACCAGTTGTCCACAAAGACAGTCTGCTCCATTTTGGGGTCAGGCTGGTCATGATCACTGATCCAGATATATCAAGACCCTCAACATGCCCTATACACAGCATGTGATGGTACCGGTGTAAATTTGGCACTTTGATAGGAGGCATTGGTGGAATGCAAGCCTCCCGTTCCAAGCCATGAGAGACTCCTCAATGCACAAGTACCTGTGAGGCACAAACACACTTCCAAATAGCCTGGTCAAGCTGGCCAGGACATTCCACATTTTGTGAAGGGGGTCGGCGTGCTTGGCAGTGGCGTTGTTCAAAGTGGATCCCTCTCAGCAAGACAAGGAAGAGGTCCTGGGAGAAAAGGAATGGAAAAATGGGGTCTCTGCAGCATTGCAGTCCCTCACAGAGCCCTTCTTCACTAGCCCCATCATCAGCACCGTGATCAGGAAGGTATTCATTTCACTGATGGTAGTGTTGACCGATTTTGAGACTTTCCCTTTTACACCAATGGTAGTCTTCTCTTTCAGTTTAAGAGCATACCTGTATATTTAAGTAGGCTTAAAGCATTCTGAATTTTTATACATTTGAAAAGAGAGCCTTGAGTTTTTCTCGAATATGCTAATATCTGTTGTTTTTTTGCACCACACTCTCCACCAATTCCTCATCAAGGAAGAGTTTGAAACACTCTGCCTCTGAGGGGGTAGGCAGGGTGCTTTGTACGCCAGACAGGGTGTCATCCATCGACATCTATCTCTGATGGTGTGAAGTGACAGGATCTCCAGCATCCTCCTCAACTTCAAACTCTTCTTCCTCACAGTCTGCAAGATTGGCAGTGCACCAGCATCTTGGGAAGGTGAGGGATGCTCAATGCCAGCAGGGTCTGTCAAGTTACGTTTTTCTGTCAGGACTGAGCTCAGGCCCCCCCAGGGGTTTAATTCTTATTCATTTGATAAATCCCCCATCATAGTAATATTTCCTCCTTCATATCCCCCAATTATACATTTCCCCACTTCTACCACCACCACCCCCCCCCCACCCCCACCCCCCCATAAATGACCCCACCTAAAATGGTTTCACCCAATTCTGGCAACCATGGTTAGCTTTCATAACAAGTTGTTTGCTTTGTGATTTGTCAAAAACTGTAAATGAAATGTTATCACCTTACATGTTATCCCCTGTCAAAAACTGTAAACGACTTGTTAAATCATGTGCTTCAGTTTTTAGTTTGTACGTCCAATACCAGATGCGGAGGTCCTGGGCTGGCATGGTTATACAGTGGTCTGTGTTTGTGAGGCTGGTTGGACGTACTGCCAAATTCTCTAAAATGACATTGATGGCAGTTTATGGTAGAGAAATGAACACTTCATTCTCGGCAACATTCCTGCAGTCAGAATGCCAATTGTATGCTCCCTCAAAACTTGAGACATCTGTGGCATTGTGTGACAAAACTGTACATTTTAAAGTGGCCTTCTATTGTCCCCAGCACAAGTTGCCCCTGTGTAATGATCATACTGTTTAATCAGCTTCTTGAAATGCCACACATATGCTCACTAACAGGGATGTTCACTAACAGAGATGTAAACAAATTTGTGCACAACATTTGAGATAAATAAGCTTTTTGTGCGTACAGAAAAATTATGGGGTTTTCTATTTCAGCTCATGAAACAAGGGACCAATAAAAAAATGAAGATTTGTAATATGCTGAAATGTGCCCAAACTAAGTTGATCTTATTCGGGCAATCGCTGTAGCTATCTTTGACATTGTTTATTTGCATGTTATAGTGAATGGCATTCTGGGATTAGGGAGTGTTCGCTTGTCAAACATAAACAAAAATGGCTGCCACCATAAAGAATTTAGCCGCTGTTCAGTTAGCTGACACGTATCTTTTTCCTAAACAATATTACATTTCTCCCTTCTGCTCACCAGACATGTTGTACATTGTAAACAAGTCTAGCTGTTAGGTTGCGCTGACAGAAAACAAAACATAAGTTAGCAACCTGTTATTTAGACTGGCTTATAGAATGAGTTTGGCTGTGGATTTGTTCCGTGTGATCAAATCAAATCAAAGTGTATTTGCCACATGCGCCGAATACAACAAGTGTAGACTTTACCGTGAAATGCTGACTTACAAGCCCTTAACCAACAGTGCAGTTCAAGAAGAAGAAAATATTTACCAAGCAGGCTAAAATAAAAAGTCATGATAAAAAGTAACACAATAAGAATAACAAGGCTATATACAGGGGGCACCGTTTACGGAGTCAGTGTGCGGGGGTACGGGGGGGGGGGGGGGGGGTCAATGTAAATTGTCCGGTGGCGATATTTATGAATTATTCAGCAGTCTAATCGCTTGGGGGTAAAAGCTGTTGAGGAGCCTTTTGGTCCGAGTCTTGGCTCTCCGATATCTGATGCATGGATGATGAAGTTCGCATTTATCTTTTACAACAAAACTTGTGAAGACCCTTGTTTTCCATCAGTACAAAACATTGTTTAGATGCTTTTCATGCAACAATGCTATTTAGACGCGTCTGTTGCATCATATGTAGACGTTCTGTTGATATGGCTCCAATCACATATTTTTGCGATGGTACGCTGCAGGGACCACTCAACAATGATCTCTATATGTGATCATATGCATCAAAAGGTTAAATGTGCTGAGAACGTTCCAAAGCCAAGCAACTACTCTGCACCATTCCCAGAAAGTTGTGGGAAGGGTGTATGCAAAATAACCAGAGGACAAACACACCCTCACCAAGCTCTAAGAAACATATGGTTCTCAGAACGTTATGTGCTAGCTGGGTACTGTGTTTGTTTATCTTCAGCTTGTGGCCTCAAAGGACAACATACCTTGTTATAGGGAAGCCTTAAAACTGGAAATAAGCCATACATTTCCGCTGTCCACAAAGCTAGTTATTTACATGATGCAGCTCTCACAGAGGGCACGTCACCCTCATTAAGACAATCGCTCAGGACCAGATTAGCACTGCATTAGCATACAGGAGGGTCCTACAATATAATTACTTTCTATTTCACTGTAAAGTGCAGAGACGGAAATAATTGGGAGAAAATGTATTAATTTCAGGGTGAAATAAAATCAATTTATATCCAGAGTTAGTGACTCACTACAATGGCACCCTGAAGCTTTTTCGTGAAGCGAAACGTAGGACAGCCCTTCGTTAACCAACTCAAAGGAGCTCTGGCCTGGATATTGTTTTAATGACGCAGGCTACAGCAGACAGGAAAGAGAAACTTCCCCCCCTTCTAGTTAGTGAGAAGTGAAGGGAAACAGAGTTCCAGTAGGAGGAACGGTGGAACAATGAGTCTGTACAGAGAGAGTACCACGAGGCCAAGCACCTCCAGAAGCCTCCGTAATAGTCATGTGCTGCTCATGTCTCACTGCTCTCCATTGAAATTCCTCTCCAATTTGAGCTCCTGGGGCCAAGTGATGATTAGTTAAAGGTTGGTCAGTTCATTAGAAGCCAGTCCATGCTCGTACCAGCCAGGTCCCACTCGGAGAGTGTGAACACTGTAACTCCTAATGAGGTCTACCCCTCTCCGTGCTCCACTCATGTAGTTATTCACCATTAAATCGGTTCTTAAAAAGTATATCTTTCAGATATTCTTTGAGATAAGAAATGATTGGTTGATTTGGACGAATTTGGAGATGCAATGCTAAATACAAGAATCACATTAGGTTTGATCGTTACTATGATAAATAAATTAAGCAAACTGAACTGAGTTCACAAAAATGTAACTTTGCTGGAATTCATTTTCAAAATAATATATAATGTATGCATCCATGTACAGTGGATTTCAGAAAGTATTCAGACCCCTTGACTTTTTTCACATTTTGCTTTGTCAGTGTGGTGTATTGTGTGTAGATTGATGATAAAACAAAATATTTACTACATTTTAGAATAAGGCTGTAACACTGTAATAAAAAGTGGAAAAAGTCAAGGGGTGTGAATACTTTCCGAATGCACTGTATAAACCTGTTAATGAGATTATTAAAAGACTTAAAATGAAATAATAATAATAATACTGTCAGGAAGTTAAAAAAATATATTTAAAAAATAAACTCTCAGAAATATTACAAAAGTAGTCTTCAGCCTTTCATAACCAAATCAAAATAGTTCAGTAGTTGACTTCTGAATGTAAAGCAGCACCCCTCTGGTCACCTTTGAGCTGCTCCGTCTTTCATAACTTATTCAGGACAAAGACAGAGACGTGATCGAGGAGACCTGTGCCCTTGCCAAGATGTCAGAATTGCTTGAGTTGTTTTTCTACCCTATTTCTCCATCTCAGGCCAGGCACAGTCACATCAGACTTGTCATGCAAACTCTACAAAGGTCTAAAATGTAGAGGTCTGATGGTTTCCCTCAGAAATTGATGACTTCAGGTGACTGTTTTTAAATAGAAATTCACAGTGCTACAGGGTATAAGTTACACTGCAGACTGGCGATCTGACCATAAACAGAGCGAGCTTTAGGGATAAGGTAGACCCAAAAAGTGAGGGCGAAATTGTCTCCTTTTGAGTACTTCTTCCAGCACAGCTGTGACTAAAAGGATTCTGGGGGTTTTGACGTAATGGTGAGGAAACTGCCTTGTTGGAGTAATGGCCAAAGGCAGAGAGGGCTTTTTTTACTCTCTTCCCCATCTTATCTCCTCATTCTGCTAGACATCAATGTGCCTTTTTAGGGGCTGCAGAGCTTGGCGTCTTATCAACGATTCCCAGGTCCTTGCAATGCAGAGTCAAATCCACTGTCAAAACCATCCCGTATCATTCCTTCACCAGTGCAATTAAGCTGAAATACACATTTCTCGTTACAGATTTATCACGCTCAACAAAACTCTGACATCTACTGGAATCAGTCACTAGGAGTGCGAACATCTCAATCTAGACAGGAGCCTTAATGAAATTAGATTTGATACACAAACTGGTCATTACCATACAGATAAATGATTCACACAGAGGCAATTATTGGGAGAGATGGAGTGTTAATTTATGAAGGTAAATGACACAACATGGCCGACCAGGGTTGAATATGCATCAACAATATTTGAAACACCTGGTGGCATGCAGATTAAGCACCTGGTTCCATTACGTCAGAAAGCCTGAATCATATCAAATAATGCATATCGAATACTATTTGAATAACACACTAGATTGCACGGTCCAAAATATTACGCATCTTACATGTATAAAAACGCTCCAGTTTACTACAGTCGGTCTCACATCGTCATCTATTCACCATTGCTCATTTTGTTATTTCATACATTTCACATACTGTGACGGGACCAAAAGATGCAAGGTATTTTGAGCAGTGTAATCTAGTACGTGAAGTAGACAGAATTCGTCAGATACTGTCAATGCAAAACAAAAGCAGGGAACTTCCAGTAAAAGTGCTGCTATTTGATGCATGACTGCAAAGGCAGATCCATGGCAAGAAAAGACAGGCAGGAGTGTTCGCCGGCCATTGTTCACAGCCTACCCAGATATGCATGCAATCAAAATACCCATATTGTGTTATCACCTCAACCTGCTCAAGTTTCGACAAAGTTGTAATCACAATGTTGCCTAGAGAGACTTTTCCACTTCCTTGTAGCTGCCCATTGCCACGTTTTCCATCCTGTTGGGAAAGTCACAACCAAATGAGAAGGTGATAGTGTGGGGGGCCAGATGGGGGTGGGTTTAGAGCCAGAGAGAGGGTGTAGGCAGAACCCAAATCTTGGCCAAAGACCCAGGATAGATGACCTGCAGGATGCATTACACCTAGAGAGGCATCCTGTCTAGGGCCACAGCCTTGGAAATATCACACACCTACAGAAAGAGCATGGTTTGACAGTTGTAATAAGCTACTGAGAAGAACAATGGATATGAGACCACCTACATCATGTTTTGTCTTGTAAAAAGCACAGTCTGTGTAGAATACAAAAGCACACAAAAATGTACCTAAATCCGAGGAGCTTATGTAGAAGCCAAAGTCCTCATATAGAAACGAACAATTCCGATACAAAATATTTGGCTTGCCTGCTTACCAGTTGGTAGAATCAATGTTGAAATGAATTATCAAACACATAGCCTATTTATAATACCAAATGTAATTAAAAAAAAAACATGTTTTCAGTGAACAAACAAGTAGCTAGGAGCTGCTTGGCGTGGCATGAAAGTTTCATGAATCTACCATTCACAGCTGTAGGGATTTGAGGGGTACATCATTAGTGTGCGCAGAAAAAGGTCCGTGTGACACTAACATTAGCTCATAAATAATAATTAAGCGATACAGAAATGAGACTTTATACTGTAATTACACTTCTCAACAGTATTGTGTGAAGAGCTGCAACGTCATTTTCTCCAGGAGAATGTATATTTTTTGAGTGGTTAAAGTCTAGGCAGAGGAGCGTAGTGCGTGCGTGCACGTCTGTTAGTCGTTCAGGTCCACCTACAGTTCACTTCGCTATCACCCATCTTCAGCAGCACATGATATTTGGCCGCTGCTCCGATGACATTTAGGAAGGACCAAGAGGGACCATCCCTCAGACCATTAAACAGATGCAGTATTACACATGAACTACAGTAGGTAGGAGCAGTTTTAAACAGCCTCCCTAAAATGTGGGGTGCATAATTAGAGGGCACAGCAGAGCACCTTGCGGAGCACCTTGATGAGGCAAGCACTTTTGCCTGAATGGTCAAAAACAAAAGTCAAAGTCCGGAAAGTCATGCTATATCAGCACCTTGGGGCTGAACTCATCCTTTGTGAGCCTACTCCTTAACACGCAACTCTAAAGGTTAGGGTCTCAGGGGCTGCACACCTCACCTGATACAAAAAACATCTGTGTGTGTACACAGTACCAATCAAGTTTACACCGTTACTCATGCCAGGGTTTTTCTTTATTTGTATTATTATGAAGGTAAATTACACAATCTTCGGCAAAATCATTCGCAAGGAGATTCCTGCAAAAATATTATTTGAAGAATAATGGACCATAAACAGAGCGAGCTTTAGGGATATGTAGCAGAAAATGAACGCTTAATGCTTTTTAGCAAAGGCAAGCCTGTCCTGTATGTCCTATGGGAGGTATATATAAAAATATTTTAAAAAGGGTCACTTACTCTGGCTTATGAAGACAATGGGTAGTATTCTAGTACTGTATAAACCCTTGAATGGTTCAGTCTACATATGTAATATAGTCTTGGCTAGCCATTTGCGGTTCAGTCTGTAAAACCAGCTGCACTGACCACTGTGGAGGGTAGTTTTTCAAGAAGCGCAGAATGAATGTACAGTATTTGACGTTGAGCGACAACTTTATTGGGACTTTTAAAACGGGAAGGCGTGAATGTATAAGATGTGGTTCTTCATCTACTGCTATTCTAACCGGATCAGTTTTAAAGGCAATGATACTGGCAGACTATGGGAATGCGGTCTTGTTCCCCAGGCCCATGACCTACAAATTGTTTTGGCGTGATTAAAGTAGAACTCATCAAAGAACGGACTGTTTTAACGTTCAGGTTAAATCCTATGCATAATTTATACCTGACAAAAAGGGAACTTTTTAAAAGCACACAATGGATTTAAAGTATGACAGGCCTCAGCCAGGCAGCAGCCCCTGAGAAAGCAAAGAGAAAACAAAACTAGCTTCATTCATTCTTTCTGCGTTAAAGCTAAGGTATATTGATTCAAATCCAGTATCAATGTCATTGCTTTAACAGCGTAATGTCCAAATAATCTTCCTCTTAAATACAGTAAATCATAAATAGCTGATCAGTCATGTTTATTTTATACTATTTTTAGAGTTCAAATGAGAGGTGTTTGATACAAACCTTAGTTGTTGAGTTCGAATCACTGGATATTAGCGGAGCGCTTCACACTCTCTACAATATGGGCCTTGTATGTTATGCATCTCTCCACGTCATTAGCTAAGTAACTAGCGACGCCACAACAATAAACATGGTTTCCCTCACATCTCAAACGTCTTTCATATAGCTTTGTTTGCGAGAGCCATATCTCAGCGCCACCTATCTGCACTACCTTCGCTGTCTAGCTCGCCCGAGAATGCATTGGTATTTAGAATTGCTTTGATGAAGCATTGATGCAATAAAGCTATCTGGTCTCATCATGCAGAGCTTGCTCGCTTTTCTAAGCCCCGTCTCTGCCGAGCAGATCCCAGCGGATAAACTCCAACAAGGAGCGGGTCCCAAGTATTGTGTCCACACAGCCTTTGTGATCCAACAACCGATAAGAACCCCTGCTATTAATAGAACAATAATGGAGACCTTTGGCAGAGCGGGGGGAATGACAGGGAATGTAAGTAAATTGCTTACAAGTTCATTCCAACCAATCCCATATTTCATTGAAAAGGTGCAGTGCAGCAGAAAATGAACGCTTAATGCTTTTAGAGGTTCAGTGCCACTGTAAGCAACATTGCCATTACTCAGATTTGATGATGTTAAGAGTAGATACACAGGGGCCAAGGACAAGAGAGTTGAGCAGGAAAGAGATCAGTTTATAGCTATGGATGGATGGAGTATTCCTAATCGGTAATACAGTACTGTACTGACGTAGGCATGCTTTCACTAAACCAATGTTGTACAAAAATATAACATTTTATCAAACTGATGAGAGCTGAAGAGAAACCTGAAAAGAGCTGCCACAGTATTCTTCAAAACTCGCCTAAATTGTTTATGACAAGGGGGAAAAAATACATTTAGCTTAACCAACCAACACACATTTCAGAGCTCGTTTTAACAAAGCTTTTCAAGCACATCTTATGCCCCCTGTCTCAAATTTAAACGATGAAGCTTTGATGTCGAAAATGCCTTGTTTGTGTTATGGTGGGGATTCAACACTGACGGCACACAGACATGAAACAAAAATGGCTTCCAGAGAGTGGGATGCTGTGGGCATCTCTTTAGGCACTCCAGTGAAGCCTGCCGAGCCATTTCCCATGGAGCAATCTGACGGGAAGAGCGGAGCATGAAAGTGACATATTGATGCTGCTTCCTGTGTCTATAATTCATCTGGATTCTCTAAACAAAGGTCTGAGTGTAGGGTTTGATCAGACATGCAATGGGGATTTGCCACTGAATAAAACAAAAACAACACCCCTTTTGCTCCTTTGGACATATATCTAACACAGTATATTAGAGAGAGAAGGTTATTTATACACTGCCCACTAGTGCCAGGTAAATAGTGAATCGTGATCAAAGAAAGGTGAGAATAAAGCAATCTATTGGTTGCATGCAACAAAACAACATATTTCTCAGCTAAAACTGTCTCAACATCACCTCATCTTTCTGTATATAACATTAGGCTATTATTAGATATATAGATATTCTCACGTGTTACATGTGGCTGATAATGTTATGCTCAAACATTTCTAGCACTAGTGTGCGTCATAGGGCGATTAACATATATTAACAATATCGTTAATAATTCTCAGGTGAGCAAAGCAGATGCCTGTGACTGTGGAGAGGGAGAGAGGGAGAGAGGGAGAGAGGGAGAGAGGGAGAGAGATGCCTTTCTATCCAACGCATGGATTCCCTGCATCTATTCATATGTCATGACTCATCTTCTGAATGCCCAAAATAGCTTGGCACAAACATTATTCAACCCTTTCCACTCATTCCTTTTCAGATCTCTCATTGAGCCCATTCGGAAGCCACGCTGTGGATGAAGGTCTGTCTGAGGATGTTTTCACATATAGTCCTTTTTAAAGTAACCGATCTCAGTCCTCTTTAAAATTAACTCTGGGATAAAAAAAAGAAAGAAGCTAAATAACTCAGTTCTCTTTGTATTCACACTTCCCTTGCATTTGAATGAGGACTCAACTCTTTTTCCAGTTCACTTCAACTATTTTGTGTTCCAAGTCCCCTTTGCATTCACATGTCTATGTTTGGAATGAAACCAAGATCTTTTCCCGACATTCACTCAATGCACTGTACACCCAATGTAGGCTACTGCCCCTTTAAGAGAAAGAATAGATTTTGTACCCTATGTTGTGATTCTCACAAAACATGTTGTAATCTCACATTATTCAAACCCCACAATCGAATAAACAGTGAATGAAGATGATCTCTTAGCCTATAGAGCACATACTGCAAACAAATAATCTGAGCTAAAAACTCCACACATACATTGTGCAATTTCTGTGCATCCATGACAATCGCTAATTCAAATCCAAAAACAGCATACATTTTTTCCCCCCGAACCTGCACATAATCATCTTATCTCTTTTCCATTGTGAGAGGTTATGGCAAAAAAAAACAGTGTTGCAGTAGTCTAGTGTTTGGTGCGGGAATAATGACAAGCAAATTTGGGGAGCTTTGTGTTCACATTGCCCTAAAAAAGTAAACCGGACCATGGAATTCAAGCGAACCGAACTCAGACCACCTCTCGAGATCTCAGTTCAGTTCGCTTCAGGGGCTCTTTTGAGGGGTCTGAGTTTCTTTGGAGTGTTCACACTGCACACAAAAAAATGTGAAAACACCCCGACACAGAATCCATTGTGGCTGTAGATTGTGAGGGATACATTAACTTTGGGATTTTTGGTAATGAGGCCCTTTATCTACTTCCTCCGAGTCAGATACCCATAGACTTCCAGTCATTAGCACTGGCTCGCAAAACCACCTCTAACTTCCTTCATACTGGACATTGAGACATAAAAATGTTCATCTGACTCTGGGGAAGTAGATAAAGGGCCTCATTGCCAAAAAGTATCCCTTTAATAACAATAGCACACACTTGGTGTGCTGTTGAGTAATATTCAAATATACTTTCATCATATATTAATGTTCTACAATATATGTTTAGGATGTGCAAATTGGAGAATATTGCCACACGGTTGACACAATCTAATAGGTTAAACTGACTGTTCTTTCTACGGGGACCGTTCCAAAGCAGTATGTCTTACAGCCTCGCCACAAGTGGTTCAGGATGGAAAGCACGGTAGAGACAATTTACACTGAACAAAAATATAAACAGTGGTCCCATGTTTCATGAACTGAAATAAAAAGATCCCAGAAAAGATGCATACGCACAAAAATCTGTGCACAATAAAAGGTGACTCTAAAATGTGCAGTTTTGTCACACAACACAATGCCACAGATGTCTCAAGTTTTGAGGGAGTGTGCAATTGGCATGTTGACTGCAGGTATATCCACCAGAGCTTTGGACAGAGAATTTCATGTTAATTTTTCTACCCTAAGCCACCTCAAATGTCATTTTAGAGAATTTGGAAGATTGTCCAACCTGCCTCCCAACCGCAGACCATGTGTAACAATGCCAGCCAAGGACCTCCACACCGGCTTCTTCACCTGCAGGATTGTCCAGCCACCCGGTCAGCAGATGAAACTGTGGGTTTGCACAACTGAAGACTTTCTGCACAAACTGTCCGAAACCGTCTCAGCGAAGCTCCTCTGCTTGCTCAACAAGGCAGGTCCTACAGAGTCTAGTTTAATCGCAACTGGACTACTGTTCAATTGGCTCAGAACAGGGCAGCACAGCTGGCCCTTAAATGTACATGGAAAGCTAACATTAATAATGTGCATGTAAATCTCTCATGGCTCAAAGTGGAGGAGAGATTAACTTCATTATTACTTATTTTTGTAATAAGTGTTGACAAGCTGAATGCACCGAGGTGTCTGTTTAAAATACTAGCACACAGCTCGGACACCCATGCAGACCCCACACGACATGCCACCAAAGGTCTCTTCACAATCCCCAAGAGCAGACTATGGGAGGCTCACAGTACAATATAGATCCATGGCCTATATGGAACTTGATTCCACATCAGGTAACTGATGCAAGCAGTAGAATCGGATTTAAAAAACAGATCAAATACACCTTATGGAACAGCGGGGACTGTGAAAAGACACACACAGGCACACATACACATGACAAGACACGCAATCTACACACACGTGCACATGGATGTTGTATTGTAAATATGTGGTGGTGTAGTGGGGGCAAGAGGGAACACTCTGAATGTGTTGGGTAAGGTGTTATGAAATGTAATGTCATGTAGTATTTTAAACTGTCTTATGTTGCTGGACCCAAGGAAAAGTAGCTGCTACCTTCGCAGCAGCTAATGGGGATCCATATTAAATACAAATACCAGGGTCTTGACCTGACTTCAGTGCTCACCTTCGATGGCCACTGGCATGCTAGAGAAGTGTGCTCTTCACAGGATGAATAACGGTTTAAACTGCATCGGGCAGAAGGACGAGCAGTTTGCTGATGTTAAAGTTATGAACAGAGTGCCCCATGGTGGCAGTGGCGTTATGGTATGGGCAGAAATAAGCTACGGACAACGAACACAGTTACATTTTATCACTGGCAAGTTCAATGCACAGAAATACAGTACCGTGACGAGATCCTGCGGCCCATTGTTGTGCCATTCAGCCGCCGCCATCACCTAATGTTTCATCATGACAATGCACGGCCCCACGTCGCAAGGATCTGTACACAATTCCTGGAAGCTGAAAATGTCAGAGTTCTTTCATGGCCTACATACTCACCAGACATTGAGCATGTTTGGGATGCTCTGGATCAACATGTAACCACAACGTGTTCCAAGTCTAGGCAATATCCAGCAACTTCGCACAGCCATTGAAGAGGAGTGGGACAACATTCCACAGGCCACAATCAACAGCCTGATCAACTCTATGTGAAGAAGCTGTGCCGCGCTGCATGAGGCAAATGGTGGACACACCAGATACTGACTGGTTTTCTGATCTACTCCCCTACCTTGTTTTAAAGGTATCTGTGACCAACAGATGCATATCTGTATCCCCAGTCATGTGAAATCCATAGATTTGGGCCTAATGAATTTATATAAAGACTGATTTCCTTTTATGAACTGTAACTCAGTAAAATCTTAAAAATTGTTGCATGTTACGTTTATATTTTTTGTGTAATTCTGCCAAGATAAAACAGTCAAAAACAGGACTAGTGTTAGTCATAACAAAATGATTAGAGGGAGCTTTGCCTGATACGGACTAGGCACTATACACTTACACCGGTGCCAACAGCCAACCCCACAGCCCTTTCAAGAGCAGCTCACGCTGGAAACAATGTGCTCAAACAAAATGACAGAAACAGCAACATGCCAATTCTGTATACACATGGACCCAGCGCGGCCTCCATTTTGAAACAATGTACATGTAGTAGCATGTATGCTTTGACCCAGGGAGGAGGAATAGGGGAGGCTGATGGCTGCTATTCATAACTGTAGAGTCTCTTCTGTGTGGCAAGCCTAGTGATTGCCTAGGCAGCCAGCTTGGGCCTTTTGGTATGCAGACAGTGGCTGTGAGAGTTGGAGAGCCTTGTCCGTTTTTACAGAATGGTTGTTGGAAACAAGCATCTTCCAGGTCAAACATCTACAGCTGCCTCCCTCTCCAAATCCAAAAGGTTTAATCAACTAAATGCAACCCATTGCTGGACATAAAGGGGGTGCCCCCAACAAACGATATATTGCATCCAACTGCAACATTGTTATCGTCGTATTTATTTAGCAAAAAAATACATAACAAAGACAATAGGCTACATTTAACAGTTCATGACATAATACTCTTGGCTGACAGACCTGAAAATGCATTTAATGTACATGCAGTTATAATATTACTATTATATACCTGTGGCATGTCTATTTTAAGTAGAGGTAAAAAAAGTGTGCATGGCAAAATGCCAAGATTTGATTCCCTAGATAACATGCAGAATCATTCAACAGTGTCCTCTAGGACATAAAAATGTAGTAGGTCTATGCTATAAAAATAGCACACCAAAAAAAGATATACAGTGGCAAGAAAAAGTATATGAACATATTGGAAATACCTGGATTTCTGCATAAATTGGTCATAAAATTGGATCTAATCGTCATCACAACAATAGACAAATAAAGTCTGCTTAAAATAATAACACACAAACAACTAATGTTTTAATGTCTTATTGAACACACCATGTACACAGTCACAGTGCAGGGTGGGAAAAGTATGTGAACTGCTTGACCCTCCTTTGGCAGCAATAACCTCAACCAAACGTTTCTGTAGTTGTGGATCAGACCTGCACAATGGTCAGGAGGAATTTTGGACCATTACGAAACTGGTTCAGTTCAGCAATATTCTTGGGATATCTGGTGTGAACTGCTCTCTTGAGGTCATGCCACAGCATCTCAATTGGGTTGAGGTCAGGACTCTGACTGGGCCACTCCAGAAGGCGTATTTTCTTCTGTTGAAGCCATTCTGTTGTTGATTTACTTCTGTTTTGGGTCGTTGTCCTGTTGCATCACCCTACTTCTGTTGTGCTTCAATTAGCGGACAAATAGCCTAATATTCTGCTGCAAAATGTCTTGATAAACTTGGGAATTCATTTTTCTGTCGATGATAGCAAGCTGTCCAGGCCCTGAGACAGCAAAACAGCCCCAAACCATGATGTTCCCTCCACCATACTTTACAGTTGGGATGAGGTTTTGCAAACTTCAGACGTGCAGCAATGTTTTTTTGGGACAGCAATGGCTTCTTCCGTGGTGTCCTCCCATGCATATCATTCTTGTTTAGTGTTTTACGTATCGTAGACTCGTCAACAGAGATGCTACCATGTTCCAGAGATTTCTCCATTTATAGACAATTTGTCTTATCGTGGACTGATGGACATCAAGGCTTTTAGAGATACTTTTGAAACCCTTTCCAGCTTTATGTAAGTCAACAATTCTTAATCTTAGGTCTTCTGAGATCTCTTTTGTTTGAGGCATGGTTCCCATCAGCATCACTTCTTGTGAATAGCAAACTCAAATTCTGCGAGTGTTTTTATAGGCAGCTCTAACCAACATCTCCAATCTCGTCTCATTGATTGAACTCCAGGTTAGCCGACTCCTGATTCCAATGGGCTTTTGGAGAAGTCATTAGCCTAGGGGTTCACATACCTTTTACAACCTACACTGTGAATGTTTAAATGATGTATTCAATATAGACAAGAAAAATATAATCATTTGTGTGTTATTAGTTTAAGCACACTATGTTTGTCTATTGTTGTGACTGAAGATCCGATCAAATTTGATGACCAATTTATGCAGAAATCCAGGTAATTCCAAAGGGTTCACATGCTTTTTCTTGCCACTGTATAAGGGAAAACTGTCATTACATGGCTGTTGACAGTACCAGGTCTGGCAAAGAAAACCACACTGTAATTATTATTAGAAGGAAAGAATGGTTAACTACCCTTTCACAACCATTGTGTGTTACAAAAAATAAATTAACGGTTATGGTAAATCAATACAGAAATATGCCTTTGTTAAGATGAAAAGTTCAGATTTTTCTTCCCATTCTGCAATTATCAGGGCTTGTTTGAGATGTCAGAAAGCACATTAATGTGTACTAACAGAGAGAGTCCTCCAGACTACCTAAAACAACACCTCTAACAAAAACATTGGCTAACACCTGAAAATCACACTTGGCTACTGCAGTAAGAAAAGCTGTCATTTGGTAATTTACAATCGACTGAAAAAAATGTGTTGTACAGTGCAATAAAATGAGCTCAGATGTGAGAACCAAGATCTGACACCAAACAAGTCAAACAAATGGGAATTAAATGCCACCTTCCCCGCTCATGTCTGCATGTCAAACATGTATCGTGGGTGTGCTAAACACCCACAAATCCCCAAGCTCTTTAAGAAGCACAGAATTGGGGGATAAAAAAAAAGAGGAAAAGGAGGAAAGAGGGGAAACAATGGTCCCCAGAGCAAGCAAAGCTGTGACATCATTGTATGGGTAAGAGGACTATTATGCCACTCGGCTGTACACATCACCAGAGGAATGGATAATCACGGAACAATGGACGCCCTGAATGGGATCCCAAAGGAGAAAAACAAGTCACCAAGGAGAAAGGAGCCCAAAAGATGGCTGCACAAAGCATCCTGGACCATGGAGAGGAAGACAAGCCTCAGACAGGGCTTTATTGTGCTGTGTGACGGGAGGGAGTTTGAAGGGATTTCAGTCTGTCTGCCTTCCTACCACCATTTTGGTTTAAGCTATCCAATGTATTTCTCGCCTAACATAAACCGTCAAATAATAGGAAGAGGTTTCATTTCTAAGACTGCTTGTTAGTTCTGCATGTTTTGGTCGGGAGGGAAGGGGGAAGATGGAAACAGAGCTTTGTGCAACTTTCGGGGCTGTGTGTTTGAAACTTGTGGTGATCGTCTGTGGCAGAGACATGTGAGGAGAGGAGTGTGGATGTTTTGAATAGGGATGATCACAGCGCCTCTTCACAAGTCAAAATGTGATGTTTAATTGCATTATTTATCTCTAGGTGATAATAAATGAGGTCACAGCCTTCACTGGGAAAATTCCAGCTTCCGCTCCTCAGTGGCTGAACCCAGAAAAAATACATTCGAATCAGAAGTCTTTCAAGTCAGACGCTTTGATACAAAACAAGTAGGTTCAATGAAATAGAATTAGTTAGCGCTCACTGGCTGAGAAAAGCATTACAAGGAAATGGAAACCAACAACACCTCTCATTAATAAGTCACAATGAAGTAATAGAAAAATACAAGTAGGCATCATTTATTTATGGAATCTATACCAAGTGAGATGCCAGAAAAGGTAGACTGTAGAGGTAGGATAAAGGGTTAGTAAGGTGGGCAGAGTTTTGAGGAGGCGACAAACAGTTCCGAGGAGGAGATGGCCACACTTGGCTAAAAGTCACCCAAATTCCATCGTAATCGACTTAATACACAATCAACCTAATATACTGTACCTTAGACCATCAGATCAAAGACCCAATAAAGGAATAGCCAATCGATGACTACTGAAGGTTACATTACATTATCACACTCACAGGTTTACAATAAATATTCAAATGAGCTATGTCTACAAACACATAGAGTGGGGCAAAAAAGTATTTAGTCAGCCACTAATTGTGCAAGTTCTCCCACTTAAAAAGATGAGAGAGGCCTGTAATTTTCATAATAGATACACTTCAACTATGCCAGACAAAATGAGTAGAAAAAAAATCCAGAAAATCACATTGTTTTCTGAAAGTCTTCACAAGGTTTTCACACACTGTTGCTGGTATTTTGGCCCATTCCTCCATGCAGATCTCCTCTAGAGCAGTGATGTTTTGGGGCTGTTGCTGGGCAACACGGACTTTCAACTCCCTCCAAAGATTTTCTATGGGGTTGAGATCTGGAGACTGGCTAGGCCACTCCAGGACCTTGAAATGCTTCTTGCGAAACCACTCCTTCGTTGCCCGGGCGGTGTGTTTGGGATCATTGTCATGCTGACGTTTCATCTTCAATGCCCTTGCTGATGGAAGGAGGTTTTCACTCAAAATCTCACATGGCCCCATTCATTCTTTCCTTTACACGGATCAGTCGTCCTGGTCCCTTTGCAGAAAAACAGCCCCAAAGCATGATGTTTCCACCCCCATGCTTCACAGTAGGTATGGTGTTCTTTGGATGCAACTCAGCATTCTTTGTCCTCCAAACACAAGTTTTTACCAAAAAGTTATATTTTGGTTTCATCTGACCATATGACATTCTCCCAATCTTCTTCTGGATCATCCAAATGATCTCTAGCAAACTTCAGATGGGCCTGGACATGTACTGGCTTAAGCAGAGGGACACATCTGGCACTGCAGGATTTCAGTCCCTGGCGGCGTAGTCTGTTACTGATGGTAGGCTTTGCTACTTTATTCCCAGCTCTCTGCAGGGCATTCACTAGGTCCCCCCCGTGTGGTTCTGGGATTTTTGCTCACCGTTCTTGTGATCATTTTGACCCCACGGGGTGAGATCTTGCGTGGAGCCACAGATCGAGGGAGATTATCAGTGGTCTTGTATGACTTCCATTTCCTAATAATTGCTCCCACAGTTGATTTCTTCAAACCAAGCTGTGTACCTATTGCAGATTCAGTCTTCCCAGCCTGGTGCAGGTCTACAATTTTGTTTCTGGTGTCCTTTGACAGCTCTTTGGTCTTGGCCATAGTGGAGTTTGGAGTGTGACTGTTTGAGGTTGTGGACCTGTGTCTTTTATACTGATAACAAGTTCAAACAGGTGCCATTAATACAGGTAACGAGTGGAGGACAGAGAAGCCTCTTAAAGAAGAAGTTACAGGTCTGTGAGAGCCAGAAATCTTGCTTGTTTGTAGGTGACCAAATACTTATTTTCCACCATAATTTGCAAATAAATTCATTAAAAATCATACAATGTGATTTTCTGGATTTTTTTTCTACTCATTTTGTCTGGCATAGTTGAAGTGTACCTATGATGAAAATTACAGGCCTCTCTCATGTTTTTAAGTGGGAGAACTTGCACAATTGGTGGCTGACTAAATACTTTTTTGCCCCACTCTATGTATAATGAATGAACTAGTCCCCCAAGATGGTACATTTAGAGCGGTGAGCAATTGAAACCTCTAATGCTGAGGGACAGAGAGATGACAGCGAGACCAGAGTTTTGAAGGATTTCACTTTCTCAGACTCCTCCAAGTTACATCTGAGAGACTGTTTGTGTGTGTGTGTGTGTGTGTGTGTGTTTTGTGTGTCTTAGAGATAATGTATATCCAGCTGCTCACTGCCTGGCTTGGATGGAGAGGAGACGTTTCGTTCTGTACACTGGAGTTCTGCCTGCTTCCCCTCGGGATTGGGCTGACAAAGCACGACACTGATCAGGTGGGAGTTCTCTAACTCTGCTGCTTGGCTTCCAAATAAGTCATGTACAGCTGTCTTCATCCACCACCACCTCTCCTCCTCCTCCTGTTTCTTCCCTCTCTACTGGAGACACTACTGGAAGATTATGAGGGTATTATCAAGCCTTCTCCTTTCAATCAACAATATCGCTACATTTATTTCTGAGATAGTTCTTATTTTGTTATAATGTGCATGCAGAATAACTTCAGAATTGAATTGCATTAAATCTTTTTATTTGTTAATGATATTGTGATACTGTGGAGCCAAACAAGACATACAGATCTACAACAGAGAGAAAAAATTAAGCAGCTCAACTTAGAAGAAAAACAATGTGTGTAGCCGTACACTTTGATCTCCAGTGTAAATTTGAACCAGTAAACCATTCCTCTCTGTCGACAGCCTGCGAAAGATAGTATCTGTTGTGGGGCAACAGTGCCCCCTCTTGTGTGTTAGAGGAACCACCTCTAAACGGATTTGTGAACTGTGGGCTGGCTGCTCCCATTAGCTTGGCTTGCCTCAGGCCTGTAGCTACCTATTCCCAACAGGGCCCATGTAAGTGGATTTAAATAAATTAATTCATGTTTTACTTGCTTGGGAGAAAAAAAATATTTGTACTGTATGCATGTCAGAGAGACAGAATACCAAACAATACATAATAAACAACAATTGATAAACCTGGTGTTACCATACCAACCAAGGGAACCATTAGGTAAACATTTTCTGATGAAAATCTGCAGATGCTGTCCATATTGATGGACATGTACGGCCTGCTGATACTGTACAGATACAGACTCCCATAAGACTAAAAGGAAAACTGGCCCTCGAGGCCATCGTTAACAAGCTCCCTGCTCTCTGGTTTCAGGTCTACTTCAGTGTCAACAGGGACAAATGCAGAATTAGCATCCATTTGGAAGCCTGGATGGATCCCCTGAGTAATGCTAAGTAAACAGCCCCTCTGTTTTGAGCAGGTAACAAAGGACTGTGTGTGTGTGTGGTGTGTGTTGGACAGTGTCAAGTATTTACCTCAGAATCCGAATTTCTGACCCCGAGCTCCAGCACCACATCTGGATCCTTCAACGTGGCTTGAGTGGAAGAGTTTTATGATGCAGAGTGGGATTATAAACCAGGAGTTATCTCTGTGTGGTCCCTGTTCGTCACAGCACCAGGTGTGATGACAACAGCCCCAGCCTCCCCATGAGGGACAATGCTATGTCCCATATGGCACCCTATTCCCTACTTTTGACCAGGGCCGACAGGTATTGTACTATATAAGTAATAGGGTGCCATTTGGGACACTCCCAAAGACTGATGTCGCTGAGGTTATCATGACAACATCACAGGCTATGGCTGCTTTGAGTCTCTATTCTATGGTTGTAAAGCGGCAATCAGCAGTTGAAACAATAACAGTGTTCCCCTCACCACTGTTTAACTAAAGAGCTGTGGGATGGAGAAATGTAACCAATCTCACATTCATAGATAGAGATATGGACTGACAATCCATGATACCAAAATGATAGTTTTAACAATGTTTTCAGGCTATACAGTGTTTGTTGACATTACCTTTGTTTACAAATATTGGAGAAAACAAGCTTATATTTTTGGTTCTGATGGGGGTACCACGGTTGAACTAAGCTCATGAGGCATTTTTAAGTTCTATTCTTCAAGAATCAAGGGGCACATATGCATAATTTATAAGTCACAAAATGGATGTAGCAACTGCACATTTTTATTTTTATCATCCTTTGTGATCAAATTATCAGTTGGATCTGGCAGTTTCCAATGCATGCCAATGTTGATCGGGGATCCAGCTCAACGGGACTGGTTTAATGTCACAAAAAAGTGCAAACGTTGGCTGCTTTCATTGCATAGCCACCAGAAATGTATACCTCACGTATGTAAGTATGCAACCCAATAATGCCTGTTCTGCCTTCTTGGGTAGCAAAAATACGCAAATGTGTACAGAGACGCAATTTGCAACTCGATTCAATTATGCAGGATTGCCATTTTGCGTATTTTATTGCATTCATGAGTTTTGTACATTTAGAAGTTGTAATTTAGGCTTTATCTGCATTGCAGGAACATACTTATTGCACCGCCCTTGCAATTTTTTTTGTAGGAGACTCAGGAAGTTTTCCCTCACCTTTTTGGGGGTGAAAAATTCTCTGCCAGACCTTCTCCATGACATCTGGGCCGGCAGTGGTCCAGGCCCGGCAGAAGGCCTCCGCCTTCTCTGGGGAGAGATGGATGTTCTAAACTGCTGCTTCAGGGAGGCTGGCTTAACATTATGATAAACAGCCTGCAGAGGGACAGAGAGAGGATCTGCAATACTCAAGGTACTTTTTTTCTTGGCCTTAGCTAAATAATAGCCTGGGAACAACACCTTGTGGCTAGGAGTGGAATAATAGCTGAACAGATGGTACCTGGTACCTTGTCTAGCTCAAAACATGCTAAGATGCAGATTCTGCATCTTATCTCATGCATGATAGTAGTCATATTGTCGTATTGTTCTGCAAAACACGTATTGTATTGTACTGAGTATTAACCTAAGCTTTACTTTGTTTTACGTGGCCATACCAATACATTGTTGTTTTGCCAATTCTACACGTATTATGCCAATTCTACACATGATACCTCACTTCTTATTGCACAATGGAGATACCTACCTTCAGGTGAAGTTTCTGCAGAATTTGTGGTCAATTGAATTGATGAAAGTCAGTTTGGCTAGCAGCTGCCGCTTAAAACACACTTATCCCAATGATGCTTCTCAAAACATATTGTTACCTCTCTTTAGGCATGACTTCTTTACATTGTAAAAACCATTATCACCAATAGCGCCATAATAGAATTGCAGTGTGCATACTTGATACTTGTGCACAGTTTATAACATAATTATTTGAATTGCTCTGCATGTGACAATTCTCCCTCAGCTTCAGACTGGGAAACAGTGCAGTCATGGCCAAAAGTTGAGAATGACACAAATATTAATTTCACAAAGTCTGCTGCCTCAGTTTGTATGATGGCAATTTGCATATACTCCAGAATGTTATGAAGAGTGATCAGATGAATTGCAATTAATTGCAAAGTCCATCTTTGCCATGCAAATGAACTCAATCCCCCAAAAACATTTCCACTGCATTTCAGCCCTGCCACAAAAGGACCAGCTGACATCATGTCAGTAATTCTCTCATTAACACAGGTGTGAGTGTTGACGAGGACAAGGCTGGAAATCACTCTGTCATGCTGATTGAGTTCGAATAACAGACTGAAAGCTTCAAAAGGAGGCTGGTGCTTAAAATCATTGTTCTTCCTCTGTCAAACATGGTTACCTGCAAGGAAACACGTGTCGTCATCATTGCTTTGCACAAAAAGGGCTTCCCAGGCAAGGATATTGCTGCTAGTAAGATTGCACCTAAATCAACCATTTATCGGACCATCAAGAACTTCAAGGAGAGCGGTTCAATTGTTGAGAAGAAGGCTTCAGGGCACCCAAGAAAGTCCAGCAAGCGCCACGACTGTCTCCTAAAGTTGATTCAGCTGCGAGATTGGGGCACAACCAGTACAGAGCTTGCTCAGGAATGGCAGCATGCAGGTGTGAGTGCATCTGCACGCACAGTGAGGCAAAGACTTTTGGAGGATGGCCTGGTGTCAAGAAGGGCAGCAATGAAGCCACTTCTCTCCAGGAAAAACATCAGGGACAGACTGATATTCTGAAAAAGGTACAGGGATTGGACTGCTGAGGACTGGGGTAAAGTAATTTTCTCTGATGAATCCCCTTTCCGATTGTTTGGGGCATCCGTAAAAAGCTTGTCCGGAGAAGACAAGGTGAGCGCTACCATCAGTCCTGTCATGCCAACAGTAAAGCATCCTGAGACCATTCATGTGTGGGGTTGCTTCTCAGCCAAGGGAGTGGGCTCACTCACAATTTTGCCTAAGAACACAGCCATGAATAAAGAATGGTACCAACACATCCTCTGAGAACAACTTCTCCCAACCATCCAGGAACAGTTTGGTGATGAAGAATGCCTTTTCCAGCATGATGTAGCACCTTGCCATAAGGCAAAAGTGATAACTAACTTGCTCGGGTAACAAAACATCAATATTTTGGGTCCATGGCCAGGAAACTCCCCAGACCTTAATCCCACTGAGAATTTGTGGTCAATCCTCAAGAAGCGGGTGAACAAACAAAAACCCACAAATTCTGACAAACTCCAAGTATTGATTATGCAAGAATGGTACCATCAGTCAGGACGTGGCCCAGAAGTTAATTGGCAGCATGCCAGGGCAGATTGCAGAGGTCTTGAAAAAGAAGGATCAACACTGTAAATATTGACTCTTTGCATCATCTTCGTGTAATTGTCAATAAAAGACTTTGACACTTATGAAATGCTTGTAATTATACTTCAGTATTCCATAGTAACATCTGACAAAAATATCTAGACACTGAAGCAGCAAACTTTGTGGAAATGAATATGTGTCTTTCTCAAAACTTTTGGCCACGACTGTACACTAAAGGCTGGAGTGGAAAGGTAGGTTAACGGAGCAACAATTAATTAAAGATTCTTTATTCCAGCTACAGTTGAGGCGGACATCGAGGCCCACCTACCTGTTCTAGAATGAAAAACCAGACAGAGGGCCGGCTTGTCCAATGACAGAGCACTCTGCAGTTTCTGTTCTTCCTCCTCACTGAACATGCGCTCTTCCTGAAGGAAACGAGTAACTAGATACTCCTTTAAAAACATGTGCACTGGGCAAATAATGATTAAAGTAAGCTGAAGTAAAATTATTACAAAGACTGATGTTTGATGGCACTAGAAAACTAGAATGCACCATTCTAGACAAGGGCATTTCCATCGAAAGTTCATAGGAGCATATCAAATTTGGTTTCAAATGACAGCTAAGAGTCAATATTTTTGAAAAATAAAAAAGTCTTAAAAGGTATCAGAAATGGATCAAAGCACAATCATGTTGACGTAAAAATCCCTGCCAACTAATAACACTTTTGGAGAAATTGTTAACCTTTTGTACGTTTAAGAAATATTGCCTTGTGCCTTGTAATTCGTTATCTTAAACCCACATAGCTAAGATATTTTCACATTTCTCTCCCTCATGAAGAAGGAGGATAATCCAAGTTCACAGAAGTAATAAGTAATGGTAGACCGACCAATTAGTTAGTGATTTTACTGATATCACATTGGTTTATGAATTATTAAGTGATTAAAACTCGTAATTCCATTACCAAATTGGTAATGGAATTACCAACAAATCAGTAACGGAATTCCTGGAACTGAATTGGCTAAAATGGGAAATAATAGTCACAAACCACAGTTGGGTCACCTGCTACTGTCCTCCCTTCCCCTGGCATACTGTTATGTTCAGCTGATAACGGTTTACTGTCTCTTTCTGTTGTCTGGTGGTCAAACCCCTGGACAACCCCTCTCTCTCTACCTCCCTTTCTCACTCTCCAGTTAATGTCACCTCTCAGAGGTCTTACTTACATTACAATTACCCATAAGCCCTCACTCTCTCCCCCTCTCTTTCCGTGCCTGGACATCGGCGCAGAGGAAGGCTCCGGCCCTGGAGCGGGACTGGACGCCATGCCTGGACGCTCCGGACCGTTGACCCTCGCCGGACTGGGGACCGTCGCCGGAAGCTCCGGACTGGGGACCGTCGCCGGAAGCTCCGGACTGGGACCGTCGCTGGAAGCTTCGGACTGGTGACACGCATTTCAGGGCGCGTGCGAGGAGCAGGCACAGGACGTACCGGACTGGGGAGGAGCACTGGAGGCCAGATACTTGGAGCTGGCCCAGGTTTCACCGGACTAATGACACGTTCCTCCAAATGCCTGCGTTGCCGCATACTCCTAGCCAACTCCATTCTCCGGTATCCCTCCTCACACTGTTCCAGCGAATCCCAAGCGGGCTCTGGTACTTTCCTTGGGTCGACCGACCACCTCTCTATCTCCTCCCAGGTAGTCTCTGGCTCTCTGCGTTCACTCTCCTCCAATTTCTCCATCTTCTCCCAGATGGGCTCTGGTTCCCTCCTCAGCTCCGCCGACCACCCCGTGTGCCCACCTCCAAGATTTTTTGGGGGGGGGCTGTCCTTTGGGCTTCCGTTGTGGCTGCGAACCCCGGCTTCGGTGCCGTCCTCCCTTCTCCCCTTGCGTCTGTCACCAAGGAAGGCGATCCTGTCCTGACAAGATCCCTTCCCATCCAAGATCTCCTCCCAAGTCCAGGATACCTTCTCCTCCTGGGTATGCTGCTTGGTCCTTGTGTGGTGGGGATCGTCGTAATAACATTCGGACCAAGGCGCAGCATGATATGGGTTCCACCTCTTTGTATTTGTGAAACGCACAAAAAAACAATAAAGCGTAAATGACACGTGAAGCTATGGAGTGCTCACAGGCAACTAAAAATAAACAAGATCCCACAAAAACCTAGTAGGGAAATGGCTACCTAAATATGATCCCCAATCAGAGACAATGCTAAACAGCTGCCTCTGATTGGGAACAATACCAGGCCAACATAGAAATAAACCTAGATAACCCACCCTAGTCACACCCCGACCTAACCAAAATAGAGAATAAAGAGGCTCTCTATGGTCAGGGCGTGACAGTTCTGGTAGTCTTTAACTGCAGATTCTAAGATTTGTAATTGATCATGTATTTTAGTTTTGATGTTTGTGCTTTATTATAGAGCTAAAAAGATTGGAGAAGTCCACTCATCTCCGATTTGGATAGATAACTCTTCGCGTTGATTGTTTAGTGTGTTCCAATTTCATTGAGCTGATTTCTGACGTGCTGTTACTTCTTTTTCTATAGTGTATTTCTGTATTGTTTTAGAGATTCACCATAGGGAAGGCATAGGGTCAGGTTTTCTGGGTCTCTATGTTTTTGGTTGGAAGGTTTCTTAATTTCTTTCTTAGGTTTTTGTATTCTTTATCAAACCATTTGTCATTGATGTTAATTTTCTCAGGTTATCTACTTGACATTTTTAGATATGATAGGGAAGCTGAAAGGTCAAATATACTGTTTAGGCTTTCTACTGTCAAGTTTACACCTTCACTATCACAACGAAATGTTTTGTCCAGGAAGATGTCTAAAAGGGATTGAATTTGTTGTTGCCTAATTGTTTTTTTGGTAGGTTTCTACACTACTTTCCTTCCATCTATAGCATTTCATAATATTGTGCAGTTCCTTTGGCTTTGATGCTTGATGATTCAGTATTGCTCTGTTCGGGTAGACTGTGATTTTGCTGTGACCTGATACAGGTGTTAGTGGGCTGACTGTGAACACAGAGACTCTGGGTTGAGGTCAGTGATAAAATAATCTACAGCACTACTGCCAAGGGATTGGGAAGGAATACTGTCACCTCCAGGTAGATGTTTGTCCCCCTGTGTGCTGACAGTGTCAGGTTCTTGTCCAGTTCTGGCATTTAGGTTGCCACAGACTAGTACTGTACATGTCCCTGGAACTGGAAATGGTTGATCTCCCCTCTAGGATGGAGAAGCAGTCATCATTAAAGTATGGGGATTCAGGGCCTCCCGGGTGGCACAGTGGTCTAAGGCACTGCATTGCAGTGCTAGCTGTGCCACCAGAGACTCTGGGTTTGAGCCCAGGCTCTGTTGCAGCCGGCCGCAACCGGGAGGTCCATGGGGCGACGCACAATTGTCCTAGCGTCGCGCGGGTTAGGGAGGGTTTGGCTGGTAGGGATATCATTGTCTCATCGCGCACTAGCGACTCCTGTGGCGTGCCGGGCGCAGTGCGCGCTAACCAGGTCGCCAGGTGCACAGTGTTTCTTCCGACACATTGGTGCCGCTGGCTTCTGTGTTGGATACGCGCTGTGTTAAGAAGCACTGCGGCTTGGTTGGGATGTGTTTCGGAGGATGCATGGCTTTTGACCTTTGTCTCTCCCGAGCCCATACGGGAGTTGTAGCGATGAATAGTAACTACTAACAATTGGATACCAAGAAATTGGGGAGAAAAGGGGGTAAAAAAAAAAAAAAGTTTGGGGATTCTATTGGGGGGTATAGGTCGAACACAATGACATTTTTCGCTATTGAGTTTAATTTCCTTATTAATTTTTAGCCAGATGTAAAATGTTCCTGTTTTGACTAATTTAATAGAGTGGGTTAGGTCTGCTCTATACCAAATTAGCATAGCCCCTGAGTCCCTTCCCTGTTTCACACCTGGTAGTTTGGTGGACGGGACTACCAGATCTCTGTAACCTATAAGGCAAACAGTGGGTCAGTCTCTTCTATACCATGTTTCTTGTAGGATGACAATGTCTGTATTTCCAAATTCTTTGATGAAGTCTGGATTCCTGTTCTTTAGGCAAAAGGCAGATGATCTCAGACCTTGTATATTCCAGGATGAGATAGTATAAGCTTTGTGTTCCAGTGTCTAGTGTTGTTTTCCTGTGGTTAAGGCCTGGACCATTACAGTAGGTGTGAGCAGAGCATGTCGATACATAGCTCTTAGGGCACAGTATGGGGCTTGGGCCTGTTACTCTGCTCACGGCCTGGGCATACGTGCGGCTGCCATGTTGAGGTCTTTTCTGCAGGGGCGGGGGGCAGATGGGGCATAGGTCTGATCTGGGGGGCCTATAATGTGTGGCCAGGGTTTGTTTGGGGTGGTCTCAGCTGGTTGGGGTGTGGCTGGTGAAGCTGTGGTCTGGCTGTAGGTCCTGTTGGCGTTGGTTCTCTCAGTGCAGGTCCTTCGGGAGGGGGTCTTGAAGGTCTGGGAGGGTGTCTCGCTGGTCTGGGCAGGGTGTCCGTTGCTCCTGTGAGGTGCTTGGGCTGCACTTTGAGGGTTGACATCCTTCAGTGTCCTGGCAAAAGTTGGGATTGCTGCCTTGTAGAGGTTGACCTGGTCGTAAAAGCTGTTCCTAGTCAAGGGTGGAGTGGTGAGTCAACTAGACATCAGGTTTTGAGGCACAGTGTTTTCGTGGTAGCAGGGAGGAGATAAACTTGCGCTTTGGGGAAAGTGGAAGAAGCTTTTTCAATCACTCCCTTGAGTGCCGTGGCCTCCCTTTTCCTGCTGGGTCCTCAGGTCGTTTGTGCCTGTGTGAATTATTATGTGGCTGGAGGACCCTAGTCTGTCCTTTGACAATTGCTCCAGGGCATGCCTAGTGTTTGAGCACCAGAGTTTAGCCACTTTGCACTTCGGAAAAAGTTCTCGTTAGAATGTATTTGCCATTTGAGTCAATGAGGAGCATAATTTCTGGCTTTTGTGTGTCCTCAGTGGATGTGTTAGGGTTGTCAGGAGGGCTATCAGGGGAGCTGATAGGGGGACTGTTAGGAGGGTGGTGGGGTCTGTTGAGTTGGTGGGTCCTGTGTTGTCTGTCCCATTGTGGTTTTAAAGTAGTGGTCCGGGTCTGAGATGGGCTGTTCTGCTGACTTCTCTGTGGGAGTGTCCTGCTCTCTGTCACACCTCAGCTTTCTCACATTCTCCTTATTAGGGATAGGCAATGGGACAGTTGTAAATCACGCAGCGCCTTGTGTCACGATCGCAGATTTTAGAGAAACAACAAATGTTGGTACATACAGGTGTCTTATATTGGCTGAAAGCTTAAATTCTTGTTAATATAACTGCACTGTCCAAATTACAGCAGCTATCACTGCGAAAAAATGCCATGCTATTGTTTGAGGAGAGCTCCTAACAAAACACTTTTTCACCGCGATAGGTTTGATAAATTCATCTCTGAAGGTGAAATGTGTCCTTACATTCTGAAATCTTGCTCTGATTCATCATCCAAAGGGTCCCAGAGATTACATGAAGTGTCATTTTGTTACATAAAATCATTTTTCATATCCTAAAAAGGTCCATAAAGCATGCACGATCGATTTTGTATTTCCAATCTTTCAAAATGCAAACAAAGGAATCTGTGAAGATCTAACCCCAAACATTGTTTCAACCAGTCAAATCATGTTCGTATTTATTCCTCAGAGATCCTAGAACGTAACCAGACTTCACTATATCATTAGGGGTGCAGTATATCCAAGAGGACACAAAATTTGGTCAGAGAGCGACGCCGAAGACGAGGGCGGTCTTCAGTTGATAGACTGTTTCTTTGTCAAATAAGCACCAATCAGGGTCAAACAAAGCTACAGTTGAAGTCGGAAGTTTACAAACACTTATGTTGGAGACATTAAAACTAGTTTTTCAACCACTCTACAAATTTCTTGTTAACAAACTACAGTTTTGGCAAGTCGGTTAGGACATCTACTTTGTGCATGACATAAGGAATTATTCCAACAATTGTTTTCAGACAGAATATTTCACTTATAATTCACTGTATCACAATTCCAGTGGGTCAGAAGTTAACATACACTAAGTTGACTGTGCCTTTAAACAGCTTCAGTCAATTGGAGGTGTACCTGTGGATGTATTTCAAGGCCTACCTTCAAACTCACTGCCTCTTTGTTTGACATCATGGGAAAATCAAAAGAAATCAGCCAATACCTCAGAAAAAACAGTGTAGACCTCCACAAGTTTGGTTCATCCTTGGAAGCAATTTCCAAACGCCTGAAGGTACCACGTTCATCTGTACAAACAATAGTACACAAGTATAAACACCATGGGACCACGCAGCCATCATACCGCTCAGGAAGGAGACGTGTTCTGTCTGCTAGAGATGAACGTACTTCGGTGCGAAAAGTGAAAATTAATCCCAGAACAACAGCAAAGGACCATGTGAAGATGGAGGAAACAGGTACAAAAGTATCTATATCCACAATAAAACGAGTCCTATATCGATATAACCTGAAATGCCACTCAGCAAGGAAGAAGCTACTGCTCCAAAACCGCCATAAAAAAGCCAGACTACAGTTTGCAACTGCACATGGGGAAAAGATTGAACGTTTTGGAGAAATTTCCTCTGGTCTGATGAAACAAACAGTTTGGCCATAATGACCATCGTTATGTTTGGAGGGAAAAGGGGGAGGATTGCAAGCTGAAGAATACCATCCCAACTGTGAAGCACAGGGGTGGAAGCATCATGTTGTGGGGTGCTTTTCTGCAGGAGGGACTGGTGCACTTCAAAAAATATGGCCTCATGTGGAAGGAAAATTACGTGGCTATATTGAAGCAACATCTCAAGACATCAAGAAGTTAAAGCTTGGTCACAAAAGGGTCTTCCAAATGGACAATGACCCCAAGCATACTTCCAAAGTTGTGGCAAAATGGCTTAAGGACAACAAAGTCAAGGTATTGGAGTGGCCATCCCAAAGCCCTGACCTCAGTCCTATAGAAATTGTGTGGGCAGAACTGAAAAAGCATGTGCGAGCAAGGTGGCCTACAAACCTGACTCAGTTACACCAGCTCTGTCAGGAGGAATGGGCTAAATTTCACCCAATTTATTGTGGGAAGCTTGTGGAAGGCTACCCGAAGGCAATGCTACCAAATACTAACTGAGTGTATGTAAACTTTTGACCCACTATTTCACATTCTTAAAATAAAGTTGTGATCCTAACTGACCTAAAACAGGGAATTTTTACAATTAAATGTCAGGAATTGTGAAAAACTGAGTTTAAATGTATTTTGCTAAGGTGTATGTAAACTTCCGACTTCAACTGTAGCTAGATAGCCAATGAGCTTGGCTTTACGAGAGTATCCGGAAACCCCTTATCTTGTGCGACAGCAAGCCTTTTCCTTTTGGACAAAAATGATAAGAATATGGAGAATTATATTATGAAAACTGGGTGTTTTGCAAATGTTAACGTATAATATGGCTACAAATACTGGAAAAGCTCAATTAAAGTCCAAGTATACAGATTTAACGATATTCTTGCAGAAAAATGTAGTGTGAATGTAAATGTCTCTATCACGATTTGCCCAAATGTACCTCGGTGACTTCACACCAAATGTCATGTAGTTTGCTCATACATCAAGTTATCCGTCTGAAACTTTGCACATACACTGCTACCATCTTGTGGACACCATCGGAATTACAACCAGACTGATGGCAAGATGTGGGACATTTCTGTTGCATTTCAAAGATCGTGGTAGGATTTTATTTTTTTTCTGTTTTTCTTCCACCAGATCTATTGTGTTATATTCTCCTACATACAATTTCCAAAAACTTCAAAGTGTTTCCTTTCAAATGGTCCCAATAATATGCATATCCTTGCTTCAGGGCCTGAGCTACAGGCAGATTTGGGTGTGTCATTTTAGGCAAAAATTTGAAAAAAGGGGGCTATCCCTATTAATGCTGTTAGCTGTGCCTCTCCCTCCTCCTTCACTGCTATTAGCTGTGCCATGTGTTTCTCTCCCTCCTCCACTGCATTGACCTGTGCCATGTGTTTCTCTCCCTCCTCCTTCACTGCATTTACCTGTGCCATGTGTTTCTCTCCCTTCTCCTTCACTGCTATTAGCTGTGCCATGTGTTTCTCTCCCTCCACTGCATTTACCTGTGCCATGTGTTTCTCTCCCTCCTCCACTGCATTTACCTGTGCCTTGTGTTTCTCTCCCTCCTCCTTCACTGCATTTACCTGTGCCATGTGTTTCTCTCCCTCCTCCTTCACTGCATTTACATGTGCCATGTATTCCTCTCACCTCATTCCGGAATGCAGCCAGCTGCCTCAGACAGGCGTCCATTTCTACCTTCAGCCCTTGTGTACTTATTCCGTGCAGTATTTTTAATATCCAAGGGGTACTGTACTGTGATGACATCTGCACAGGGTTATGCCATAGCGCAGGGGGGACTTCAAAGGCCTCTGCATTTGGGTGGGGGAGGCTGTGAAACACTCCTGCCTTTGTTAGGCTCAAAAGTTTCTCACTTCAGTGCTAATTTAACTTGCAGCCAGGTCTGTTCTGTCCTGTCCTAGCAACTTGGTAGGCTTATTTACTAGGCTTTACATAAACAAAATTACCTAGAGATCGTCTTTTGCTTTTTCAGAAGTAAGTAGGTTCAGACGGATCATTACTCACTCGGTTGTGTGTTATTTCCAGGTTTCCACTGTGGTTCTTCTGCAGGTTTTGGTTTGTTGAGAGAAAAAAAAATGGATAGACCTTGGTAGTCAGAATCCATTCAGGTAATTTTGTCCAAAATCATGGTTTTAGGTATGGAATTTTGATGTAGTCCTGTATAAATCCTTGTGACAAAAAAATCCAAGTTTATCTACATTATTCCAACTATAATTAGATTTTTTTGCCTTAAGAACTAGGAACCCACAACCTCTCTCTCTCAGCAACAGCCTGCTTCGCTTCCTGAAAGTCATCATGGCACAGTGAAATATAGTGTTATAAAGAGAAATACCATGGCAGACACAGTGCAAATTAGAAACTGCCCAATATCCTACAACCAATACATTTTCACACATGACGTTGTTTTCAAAGTAGCCCCATTTATTAGGAAAACCAGACATGGCAACCCTGCTGACCATTGTGAATTGCTGCATTCGCGACCACCATATTGCACGCTTCATTGAATCAATTTATTACGCAACAAATACGAAATCAACTGAATAAGACATTGTCATCTATAGTTTTATTACTTGTTTTCATAGAACCGGCTATGAAAGAAAGTACATTTTTACTAATTGTGTTGCGCAAGAGCAGAGGAAAGCAGTCACGTGCCCTTATCAGCTGTGCTGTCACTGGGACACGTGATGGCCAAACTGCACCTAATAAGTGTAAACCACAGTACATTGTGAATCAATTATTAATTGCATTGCAAAAAGTTTGAATCATAGGATATTTACTGTCCATAAAATGCAAGCTATTTGGATCAACAGCAGTCCAACTTGCTCTTCTTTCAGAAAACCTATCAGGCACTATTACACAATTGTATAGTATGAAACCAGGTTCACTGCAAACACATAGGAATTAAATGATTCAATACTTTATTGAGTTGCAAAAAGGAGAAAAAAAAAAACTTACATGCACTGATTAAAATCAAGAGAAAATAATTTGATAAGACAAGATCATTTAAAAATGTTGTATACAGACGAGACAAAGAACTACAATTCCATCATATTGTATATAAGAATATTCTGTTCAGTTTGTTTTACAAACTACTAAGGTATGATTTTCCAATACTGTAGCAGCCAATACATAATGGAACACCTCCAGTGAGGGTAGAGGAATGTAATAAATAAATACTTAATTTTCTAAAACATAGCCACATCAATGACAGTCATTTAAAACAAATGATGATTTAACACCAGAGGAATTCACACAGTACCTTCATGATCTTTGTTGATATTTGTTTAGATTTTGGTAAACAAATTGCATGGTAAACATTGGTCAACTTCGGCACAGTGGGTCATGCCGCTATTTGAAGGAGGGTAAGTTTGGCACTTTTATGCTGATGTCTCCGATGTTGATGTTTCTGGGCATTTCGGGAAGGTTCATGTTCTTTACGGCAGATACAGCACGAGCAGGTGCACCTGCAATACCAGCCTACACACAAAACACAGAGTTAAGAGTCACCAGAAACGCTTAGAAACATATTGCACATTACAACTTTCACACCACCAGACCTACTCACAATGGACAGGGACACACAACTCCACAGTACTAAATATAAAAGCACTATACGGAGACAGTCACCAACAGACAAAATGCAAAGCATCAACTATTAACAGACGTGTGCAAATGTACATTCAAATGCCTAGCTTCTTATGCACATGCATTATTTAGTTCATTTATGATTTACATCACAACCAGAGCCAATTATGAATCAACTGTGAGAACATAGTGCTACATTCATAGATCTTAAAATATTCAATAATATTGACTTTTAAAAAGATGGAGGCAGCATTGCTTGAAAAGTGAACCCACCAAATTCTTGAGGACTGATAAGGATAAAAATGCAAGGAGAGAATTGGGTAAAGAAGAAAAAAAATTGAATTTGATATGAGAAGGAAATGAAGCTATAGATCTGTATAGAATCTTTATTGAATTCCGAAAAACTAATTTGAGCATGACTATAGTGAAATATCTTATTTATGTGTGTTAGGAAAGAGGAACGAACTAGAGCAATATCAGAAGGCCCAAAGGAAATTATCACATTGCACAAAGATTTATTTTGCTACATATTTATATATACTGTATTTATGTGGAAAGTAATCAGATTAAAATTGTTCTCTGTGAAATATAACACCCTTATGACAATTCAGTATAGTTTCATAGTCCTTTTTCTGGCCATTCCTAAAGTACAATAAACAGGCTGTTTCAATGAAAGTGGATTTAAAAACGTGGGAACTTTTTCAAGGACATACAATGCATTCGGAAAGTATTCAGACGCCTTCCCCTTTTCCACATTTTGTTACATTACAGCCTTATTCTAAAATGGATTAAATATGTTTTTCCTCAATCTATACATAACACCCATAATGACAAAACAAAAACAGGTTAAGACATTTTTGCAAACATATATATATATTTTTTTTTTACAGAAATACCTTATTTACATAAGTATTCAGACCCTTTGCTATGAGACTAGAAATTGAGCTCAGGTGCATCCTGTTTCCATTGATCATCCTTGAGACGTTTCTACAGCTTGGGAGTCCACCTGTGGTAATGAATTCAATTGATTGGACATGATTTGGAAAGGCACACACACCAGTCTATATTAGGGCTGTGGCAGTCACAAATTTTTATCAGCTGGTGATTGTCAAGCAAATAACTTCTGTTCTCACAGTAATAGACCTTTAACACAAACACAGCATCTCCTGGCTTCCACACAACCTACAAGCCACTGATGCAGAACATATATTTTAAAAAGTTTAATCAATCCATGTAATATAGCCTACACCTTAACAATAAATCCATTATTTTAGACGGTCTAAAGAAACATGATATGAAGAAAATGTAGTCTATTTCAGAAGAACAGAATTCCAAACTCTGATTTGTCCTTATGTTAGGTCCTGATCTGGCTATGCCATATGGCTGTGGGATACACTAGTTCATTTAGCAGAGAAGGTTTGCTTAGAATTCCATGGCATTATTTAATATTATGAAGAATACAATTGAACAAAGCTGAATAAAATAGAAAGGATATTTTCTCCAAACGATGAGGGAGTGCGCACACGGCTATTCTGTGTTGAGCGGTTAACAAAGAAATAGGTACCCCTATATGCTAAATTTCAAATTAGGTAACTTTAGTTCTACAAGCATTGGGGTATATGTTTTGATTTTTAATACATTGTAAGGCTGCTTGAAAGGCATGACCTCTGCTTTGTTTTTGGCGCAGGCTGTACACACTTCAGTCTCTCATTCACAATTTGACAAGCATTTTATAATGCCTCAAATTTCCCGGTGGCATCCCGTGTGTGGCCGAAACGCCCCCTAAAAAAAATCCATGCCTTTTGCAGGCTATTGTGCCCTTGGGCTATATATAATAATTCCCTTCTCCCCGAGTGCTCCAAATCTGGGGAAGGGTACCAAAACATTTCTGCAGCATTGAAGGTCCCCAAGAACAAAGTGGCCTCCATCATTCTTAAATGGAAGTTTGGAACCCCCAAGACTCTTACTAGACCTGGCCACCCAGCCAAACGGAACAATCGGGGTAGAATGGCCCTGATCAGGGAGGTGACCAAGAACCAGATGGTCGCTCCATAGTTCCTCTGTGGAGATGGGAGAACTTTCCAGAAGGACAACCATCTCTGCAGCACTCCACAAATCAGGGCTTTATGTTAGAGTGGCCAGACGGAACCCACTCCTCAGTAAAAGGCACATGACAGCCCGCTTGGCGTTTTCAAAAAGGCAACTAAAGGACTCTCAGACCATGAGAAACAAGATCCTCTGGTCTGATGAAACCAAGATTGAACTTCTTGGCCTGAACGCCTAGAGGAAACCTGGCAACATCCCTATGGTGAAGCATTGGGGTGGCAGCATCAAGCTGTGGGGATGTCTTTCAGCGGCGGGGACTGGGAGACTAGTCAGGATCGAGGGAAAGATGAACAGAGCAAAGTACAGAGAGATTGTTGATGAAAACCCGCTCCAGAGCGCTCTGGACCTCAGACTGGGGCGAAGGGACAAGTCTCTGAATGTCCTTGTGTGGCCCAGCCAGAGCCCAGGCTTGAACCCGATCTAACGGCTATGGAGAGACCTGAAAATAGCTGTGCATCGACGCTCCCCATCCAACTTGACAGAGCTTGAGTAGATCTTCAGAGAAGAATGGGAGAAACACCCCAAATACAGGTGTGCCAAGACGACAAGGCTGTAATCACTGCCAAAAGTGCTTTAACAAACTAGAGTCTGAACACTTAACTGAAATAGTACATTGACTTTTTTTTTTTTTAATTAATACATTTGTTTTAAAATCTTTTTAAAATCTGTTTTTGCTTTGTAATTATGCGGTATTGTGTGTAGATTGAGGATTTTTTTTTTTTAAGTATGTTTCAGAAAAAGGCTGCAATGTAGCAAAAAGTGAAAAGTGGTTTGAATACTTTCCGAAAGCACTGCACTGTAATATATTCGAATTGTAACAACTCAGTGGAAACACGCTGAGATAAGGACTTACTAGTTGTATCGGGGGTGACAAGGTTAACAGGACTTACTTGTTGGTAGTGGGGGGTGACAAGGTTCAGTGTTTGTAAAATATGACAATGTTCAAAATGTACAGAAAAGTGTATAGCGACAGCTATTCAATGTGAGAATTATTTCCATAGTATTACCTAATGACATCATTCATGTGGGGAATTGATGTAATACTGCATCACAGGACCATCTCAATTTAACCAGCATGGCTACCACAGCATTCTGCAGTGATACACCATCCCATCTTGTTTGCGCTTAGTGGGATTATCATTTGTTTTTCAACAGGACAATGACCCAACACACCTCCAGGCTGTGTAAAGACTATTTTTCCATGGAGGAGAGTGACGGAGTGCTGCATCAGATGACCTGGCCTCCACAATCCCCCGACCTCAACCAAACGGATGGGTTTGGGATGAGTCGGACCACAGAGTGAAGGAAAAGCAGCCAACAAGTGCTCCGCATATGTCGAACTCCTTCAAGACTGTTGGAAAAGCATTCCAGGTGAAGCTGGTTGAGAGAATGCCAAGAGAGTGCAAAGCTGTCATCAAGGCGAAGGGTGGCTACTTTGAAGAACCTCAAATATATTTGGATTTATTGAACACTTTTTTGGTTACTACATGATTCCATGTGTCATTTCATAGTTTTGATTTTATTCACTATTATTCTGCTATGTAGAAAATAGTACAAATAAAGAAAAACCCTTGAATGAGTAGGTGTTCTAAAACTTTTGACCGGTAGTGTATATTTCCACACTTTGAGGTTAGAATAATACTGTGAAATTGTGAAAATTATGATACTGCCCTTTTAGTGTAATTGCGGTTTGGAAAATTAGTTGATAGACCAATAAGAAAAAGGCCAAACCTCCGCCAATAAGTTATTTTTCAGGTTTTCCCCTCCCCACAAAATTCTTGATAAATTGCCATTTATTTTTGACCATTTTAATATATATGAAATATATATATATATATTTTTTTTAAATCACAGTAAGGTACTTATGTTACCCAGAAATGGTTTAATATTGGAGATAAAAACAGCTGCATTGGGCCTTTAATTAAAAACATTGCAATGAAATACATGGAAGTTTCAAATGATAATTGAAACATGTTAACCGAAATAGCCAAGTAATTTGTGGTTTCAATGCTCCTTTTAAGTACCATTGATATATTTTAGGGTATGCTGTAAAAATATGTAGATGTTAGTGATGTCATTTTGTTATTAAGTGGTCAGCCTATGGAGAACTACGGATAGTGTAAATAAATTTGGGAAGTTACAGTACTTGTTGGAAATTTAGCAGTACCTGTGTCTACCTGTCCTGCCTGGGAGACTGAAAGATAAATGTCTGTAAAGAGAGAAGAATGGAAAGAACTAGAAAGGGTCAGGGGAAAAGAGGAATGAGGAATGTTGTTAAAGCAGATCAAAGAAATTACAGTTTATATAAATAGAAAGTGATAAGACCTATCGTAGACCGCATTGATAGACTGCACTGAAAGAGGCCTCAACACCTCCAAAGGCATAGCAACACTTCTGATGTTTCATATTGATGAGCATGTGAAAGTGAACTAAATACAGCAGATCATTCTTCACCAATTTGTATTGACTTGTATCCATTTTTTTTTCTTTACACACTACTAGGAATTTATTTTGTTTACGTCATTATTTATGGCTCTGAATTAGCGTTGAAGTTTGAATGATCGTGACTATAAAAACACTGCGGTCTAGGGTAGGTCCAAGAAGGAAAAGACAGAGCACATCTGATGTTTGTTGAGCAGTCAAAGACTTGGCGAACAATACAATAATGATTCCATTTAAAATCAACCACACAATACGGCCCAAAAGTTGTTACCAAAGCATGGTTTCCATGGTTAGATACAGCCACATTGCTACAGTGAGGTAATATCTGTAAATGTTAGCCAATGGTGCAGCACCAATTTGATAGAAAGTTAACAGCAAGTTACACATCCGTAGGACTTTTGCGTCACACCATGTAACTTTACATTGTGCAGTAAGCAAACAAAACCTAAAAGAACTCCTCAAAAAAGAACTTTGATAAACATTTGTGGCTTTTAAATATTTGGCTTCATATCCATTTATTTAACTGGAATATTTTGTGTGTCAATTTCAAAATACACAGGGTCTTGTATTTAGATGGATCAGAATACACCTAGTCAGTCATAATGGCATTGTTCTGGAATTGGTAAATGGCAACGACTCCATAAAATTATCTATGGCTGTAACAATCGGTTTTCATGAATGATGAAATTTAGAAATTGTATTCAAATATATTAATATCTAGACTTGAACATCGAATGTCGTTAATTCAACATCGCTCTCTGACCACAACGAACCATTCAACAGCCATAGAAACACTACCACCATCTCCTGGTTTAAGCAAAAACGTCAACACGAGATATCCAGCCTGTAGAGTGGGATGAGCAATGCATCTCATTAGTGTGTGATTGTTGAGGATCAAGATTCCGCAGATGCGTTGGACAATGTGTAAATTTAGATTCCAGAGAAGAGACCATCGGTATCTGTGATGATGATTATAACTTAGGGGGAAGGAAGGAATATAAATGTAATTCTGTGTGGTTCAGCAGTGCAGTAGCGGAGGGCCAAGAGAGCACAAACACTCAAAAGTCAAGAGCATCACAAGGGCACTGGAGGGGCATGCAGGTTCCAGCATACGCACATGCCTACACATACCTGGAGTATGAGAAGTCAGAACGAATAACTGCCACTCTTACCTCCGATTTCTCCATTTTGTTTTGGGCGTCCACCTGTGTGATGATCTCATTCATGTTGGTCTCTAGCACCATTCCTCCCATCACCATCTCTGCCAGTATATTGTGTACCTACAGGTTCAATCCAAAATTTTATATTTATAGGCTCTTCTCAGACTGAGATAACATCCTATTGCTTTCACCCCTTTAGAGATGTTTTAGGGGGGGGGGGGGGGTTATTTTCTGTGCCGTTCACATTTTTGTAACCTGCTGTAGAGAAAAGGTTTACACAAACTCGGTCCTCTGTACACATGAATATCAATGGCATCTCTGTGTGTGAAATGCTGCAACCTGTGCAGAAAGTACTGTAATATCCTGCTTCGCTGCCACAGACTTGGCTAGACAATCACAATAGATTTTCTTGTGACAAGTGCCATCAGGGCCGAAGCATTGTCACAGGGATATCATTAAGATGACGATGATGGACACAGCCGCCCTGTTTTTACAAGGATTTTGCTGCATACAAGGATTTCGCTGGACCCGCTATAACATCTGCTAAACTGTGTACGCGACCAACTTTGATTTGACGGGAGATGAATTCAGACAACCTTATAGTAAACAAATGACACTATAACACTGAGTTTCTATGGAAAGTCAGACACTTCATTGTGAGCATTTAATGCTGCTGTTTGGGGCAAGGTTGACTTACATCCTTGGTATAGTGAATATAAAAAGGAAGGATGAAATAATAGGATATAGTTGATAAAATAATTCTCTACCTTGTCCACGTGGAAAATTAAGTCAAGTTCACAAACATTCTCAAAGCATTTGTCCAGAGTTTCCACAAACACCTGTGGAGAGACGATCACATTCACTGAACAGTGTAATTGTTTCCAGTGGACGGTAGATTATCTACAATTGTGGTACCAAATGGTCGTAGTTGAACAATATTTTTTCTTTTTTCCAATACAATTCCCTTAAGACTTTGGAAACACTACCTGGATAAGGTCAAGGATGCCAAGCTCACTCTCCGAGGAATCAACGCAGAATACGAAGTAGAGCGTAGCATAGTGTCTGTAGATGAGCTTGTTCTCTGACCCACCGATCAACCTAACGAAACAAAAACAAAATGAAGGGACAATCAAAACTCTGAACAGGGGTGTACTCATTAGTGCAAACCGTAACAAAACCTTCGCAATGAAAACTTGTTTCTTATTGGGCAAATTCAGGTAGGTCCTGTCCAACCCGTTTGCATGAGTTTGGAGCCTAGTAAATAAACCCCAGTTGGTGTGCGGTTGCCTGGGATCTGTGAAGACTGGCATGCATGTGGAAGTGAGCCAAGGTTGGTTAACAGAGATCAATGCAACAACAAGCCATCTGCCCTGTGTGCTTGCACTACAAAGTAACACATCAAGCAGCACTGTCTCCTAGTACTTCACCTCTACATCGGAACAACAGTCCACACGACAAGGGGCATACACTCACACGGCACCAATCAATGCATGGGATAGTCCAGTGTCATGTTAATTACTCAACACACACATTCCATGATGTGAAACACAGCCAAACATGCTGGTATGATGAACAAGTAAAAGGGTCACGTGTCTAGCGCAAGTTTAGTCCAGGCCAAGTACAGAAGCCTTGAACAATCTTTGTAAGGCCTGGTAAAAACATGTTGACCTGGATCTGCTTGAGCGACGACATACTTGCTGATGAGCATAAACAGTAGCAACAATCATATACCAGGGAAACCAAAAAGAAAAAAGCACAGGCCAAAACAGAGACTAACCTGAACTTGTCCAATAAGAAAGGCTCATTCTTGATGCAAAACATTTTGCTACAGTGTGCACCAATGATCACACCCCAATTGTATTATTCTGTTATGTGAGAGGAGGTTCCATAATGCAATAGCCTGCTTCATGAATAATTAAATAATATTTAACTATTCATGATGATCTAATTTCTCTCCCCCACAGCTGGCCACCATTTGATACCACTCTCCCTCTACCCCTTAGCTCTCCCATGCAGTGCAATGTGTCATGGGGATGTTGCATCATGAAAAGCTGATTCAACTCATGGAGCGTTTTGTTGAGCAGCCCACATCATAAGATCAAATCGTTGGTTTGTATCAGTTGTACGTATGTACATGACATTGAATGGTTATGCATTTCATTGTTACATGAGCAGGAAATGTTAAGACAAAGCCCAACATGTGGGGGTTATTGTTTTCAGTACTTGTGGACAGTTTATGACGTCTTAAAGAAATCTCTTACATTCCACCTTCTAGGAAATTGCAGACGTTCTCATCCCTTTTGGATACCAGATGAAATGTTTCTCTGATGATTTGTTGTTCTGTGTCTTCACTCTGTGGAACGTAAAGAACAAACAGTCAGTGTGGATAAGAAAACAAATTACAACAAAAAATAAATATTCCATAGACTTATAATTCTTGTGCAATTCACATCTAAAGTGCATTCGGAAAGTGTTCAGTCCTCTAGACTTTCTCCACATTTTGTTACAGCCTTATCTTCCACACACACAAACACAATACGTCATAATGACAAAGCAAAACTTTTTTTGGCAAATATAAAAAACAGAAATAAACAATTTGTATGAACATAAGATTCAACAAGTTTCACAGACATGTGACTAACAGAAATTGAAAAGTAACAGTCAGTGTCTGGTGTGGCCACCAGCTGCATTAAGTACTGCAGTGCATCTCCTCCTCATGGACTGCACCAGATTTGCCAGTTCTTGCTGTGAGACGTTACCCTACTCTTCCACCAAGGCACCTGCAAGTTCCCAGACATTTTTTTGGGGGGAATGGCCCTAGCCCTCACCCTCTGATCCAACAGGTCCCAGACGTGCTCAATGGGATTGAGATCCGGGCTCTTCACTGGCCATGGCAGAACACTGACATTCCTATCTTGCAGGAAATCATGCACAGAACGAGCAGTATGGCTGGTGGCATTGTCGTGCTGGAGGGTCATGTCAGGATGAGCCTGCAGGAAGGGTACCACATGAGGGAGGAGGATGTCTTCACCGTAACGCACAGCGTTGAGATTAACTGCAATGACAACAAGCTCAGTCCGATGATGCTGTGACACACCGCCCCAGACCATGACGGACCCTCCACCTCGATCCCATTCCAGAGTACAGGCCTCGGTGTAACGCTTCTTTCTTCGACGATAAACGTGAATCTGACCATCACCCCTGGTGAGACAAATCCGTGACTCGTCAGTGAAGAGCACTTTTTGCCAGTCCTGTTTGGTCCAGCGATGGTGGGTTTGTGCCCATAGGCAACGTTGTTGCCGGTGAGGTCTAGTGAGAGACCTTCCTTACAACAGGCCTACAAGCCCTCAGTCCAGCCTCTCTCAGCCTAGTGCGGACAGTCTGAGCACTGATGAAGGGATTGGGGTTTCCTGGTGTAACTCGGGCAGTTGTTGCCATCCTGTACCTGTCCTGCAGGTATAATGTTCGGATGTACCAATCCTGTGCAGGTGTTACACATGGTCTGCCACTGCAAGGACGATCAGCTGTCCGTCCTGTCTCCCTGTAGCGCTGTCTTAGGCGTCTCACAGTACGGACATTGCAATTTATTGCTCTGGTCACATCTGCAGTCCTCATGCCTCCTGAAATATGGATACTGACTGTAGGTCTATAACCTCTCACATACCCTAAGTTCAATGTTAACTTCTTCCACTGCAAATCTACCATTCCAGTGTTTTACTTGCTATATTGTATTTACTTTGCCACCATGGCCTTTTTTTTTGCCTCTACCTCCCTTATCTCACCTCATTTGCTCACATCGTATATAGACTGGTTTCTACTGTATTATTGACTATGTTTGTTTTTGCCCCATGTGTAACTCTGTGTCGTTCTATGTGTCGAACTGCTTTGCTTTATCTTCGCCAGGTCGCAATTGTAAATGAGAACTTGTTCTCAACTTGCCTACCTGGTTAAATAAAGGTGAAAAATAAATAAATAAATAAACTCCTGTGGAATTCAGCATTTTTTGCGGTAAAATTATACACAAAATGTACATTTTGACTCGGTAACAGGAGTGGAGAATCGGGATTTATTTTCTTTCAGTATCTTGAGAGAATGAATGCGCAGTTAGGGACCGTCAGCAGAGTTGGCGGTGCCATCTTTATCAGCATCATAAAAGCTAATAGTATTTCAACTACATAAAATATGCATCCAAGCCGAACTGAAATCTTACTTAAATTGTTTTACCAGCTTTTATTTTCCTTAAAACCAGTCAAACTGATGTAACTTGGACATTTTGCACAGAAAATCGTTCCTGTTTTTAAAAAAAAATATATTATTGCATTTTCTCCCCGATCCCTAAACGTCTATGCTGAGCGAGAGAAGCAGAAATGAAAAAAAAAAAAAAATCTTTACTGATGTCATCTAACATTAGATTGGAGCATTAATATCTACTCATGACATTCTGGTGAGCAAGGGTTAATGTAGCCTTCAAGGTAGTGCTGAGCTTTTTTTTTTTAACAACTATTTGACCTATGTCAGTTATTTGAATTCATTTTCATTCTGTTTTTTTCCTGAGCTCGATGTGCAGTTTCTGTAGAGATAAATCAGATCAAGCATGAACTGTGCGATGTAGTAGGGAGTTAAAGTTTCTAACATGCCAATATTGTGCATAGTTTCGTGCAGAAAACATGCGATTATGTGGATCGGATGGATGATGCGTTGCGTACTAACCTGACAATGAGGGATAGATATGATCAAAATGTAGGAATTGATACACCAGCTTTGATGGCAGGTTTGAAACCTGTTATCAAAGCAGCTATCGCAAGGGTAGTAAGACCAGCATTCTCATAGGGATGAAATAGTACAAGCAGTGTTGAGAGTGGAGCCTAATTCAGTTTACTCTGCAGCTGTAAAAGTGGTTAATGCTGCCACAGTGAAAGTCACTAACAGTGGGTTCGATGGCCCTGTTTTATTTTTGTGGGGCTATCGGACATAGGAAAAATGAGTGTTGGGTGGTACTGGAACCTGGAAATGCCGGCATACAAGTCTTTGCGTCTGTCAAAAGAGCAGCAGCAAACCGTCTTGAAGGCAGCCGGACAGGAACATTTTACATAGCAGTGCATTTGAATCCTGCATCGTTAATGCCGTTGCCTGGGGAGGGTGAATCGCATACATGTGACCCAGATCAAATTACTCCAAAACCTAGGCCTGATTTGCAAGACAGTATTGGAATCGGGACAAGTATTGTATACAGATGGCTCTAGTTACACGACCACGGAAGGGAAGAGAGTAACAGGGTACGCGGTGTGTGATGAAAGGGGAATGGTGAAGGCTGGCCAACAGAGTTACAAGCATTAGCCGAGGCCTGTAGATTGTCCGAAGGGGAGAATTACAATATACACAGACTCGACATGCATTTGTGGTAGTTCATGATGTCGGTACATTGTGGTCACAATGGCGCATGTTAACAGCGAAGAGAACACCAATAAAAAAATGGACTGGAGGTAGGGACATTATTAGAAGCATGTCAGTTACCCAGTAAATTAGTAGTGAAATGTGAAGCTCATAGTAGTCGTACAGATGAAATCACCATAGGTAATCGTAGAGCAAACAAAATGGCTAAGGCGGCCGGCAGCCTTGGTGAGAGAAAGTGTTCAAGAACCACATGTAAATATTGTGAATACGAAGGCTGGGATTTTAAGTCTAAAAGATTTACAGCAGCAAACTAACAAGAAAAAAAAATGTGGGACACTGAAGGGTGTCGGTATAACGCTACCACTGGCTGGCCCGTGGCTCCAAGCGGGATACAGGTGCCAAGTAGACACCGAAGGGTTGTGGTATAACACTACCACTGGAAGGCCCGTGGCTCCAAGCGGGATACAGGTTACTCTTCCTGGAATATATAATGGACCAACCCATCAACCGGCTGTGAGTATGTCCTCTCAGTTCAAGACGACGTGGTGGGGAAAGGGTGTGTTAGGAACATTTCGGGACTGGGTTAAAAGGTGTGATATGTGCACAACATAATATTGCCTACTCCTACCCGACAGCAACCCCTGCCGGAAGGACCATTTACATCATTGCAGATAGACTTTATAGGGCCACTCCTTCGGATCAGGGGGAAGACCCATGCATGGTGGTGGTGGACAGACTTTCAAGATGGACAGAAGTATTTGCAACTTCCTCAGCTTCAGCGAACTTTGTGGCACAAACTTTGTTAAGGGAAGTGATACCGAGACGGGGCTTATTTCGGACATTAGATTCTGATCAAGGAACGCATTTCACTTCTAAAGTGCTACAAGGGGTACGTATAAGGCATTGGGAATCTCCCATGCTTTTCATTGCCCGTATAGGCCGCAAGCGGCAGGGATTACCGGGGGCTATTAGTCAAGTCACAAATGAGGGATTTGGCAATAATGGGGAAATGTATGTTATCCTGCTGTTAGAAAATGACCCATGTGTTGCATCCCAGGTGAAATCAGCACACGAGGAGCAGGCGCCAGGAGATAACCGAGAGCACAGGCTGACTCCTGGAGAGCGAGTGTGCATCAAGATCCACCAGGCGGGGGTGCTGGGACGGCGTTGGTCAGGACCATGCACCCGCAGCGGTAAAGACCACAACCTCTCCTCGGTGGGTTCACACTTCTCACGTGAAACGATATCCCGCAGCATAATGGGTGAGGTAGAAGTCGCCATGATAGTTGAAGCGGAGCTAAAGTGAGAGAGGAAGAGTCAACTGTAGACAAGCAGTTGGGTTGGGTCTGGGAGCTATTTTAACCGAAGTTTTGGTGTCTGTTGCTTTGATGGTTACTTAACCATGTAAAGAAGGTAGTCAATCTATTAGCATAGAATGGGTTGCTGAATATGTAGACACGAGAATGCATTGGGGTAAAGTCGGTACTAACGCTACGGATACCAGACAGGTCACTCATCAAAGGTATGGTGATATGGGTGGAGCCACTTGATAACAGAACTAGTACATTGGACGTAGATTGTTCTGAACGAGGTGTGGTTTTATTACAGACAGGAGTGTGGAAGGAACATAATAATACTGAGAGTTTAAAGAACGAAACTAGATTTTCTCTGTTGCCACAGATGGAAGTCATGTGCCAGGGTTCTAGATCAGCTGAAGCTCAGTCGATAACTAACTAATGTTACCAGAACTCAAAACATTTCAGGAGGTTGATAGCATTGCTGACGATGGAGTAGCAAAGGATAGTGAGGGGGGGGGGGGGGGGGGGGGGAGAAGTGCTCTCTCGTAAAATTAGGTTTTATTCACCAGTAATGCCCTTTAGTACAGCAACTGGGGGAGTGAAGTGTCAGGGAAAGTTTTAGACACCAGTAGACCACGAACCTGGGGAAAGATAGTTTGTTGGGGTAATTATACTCTGGACAACATCCTAAGGGGGGAATATGGGAACCAAACTACTCTTACTGTTAAGTGTAAGGGGGAAGAAGATGCATATGAGCAGATCAAAGCATACTTATAGACTCATTTAGGGGCAGAACTAGTGACAAAGACCAACATCCATCAGTGTAGGTGGAGGGGTCAAGGGTCAGACCTACAGAGTGTTAGTTGCAAATTCTGGCAGGACCGATATCAGTGCATTCTATGGAGTCCCCAAAACCAAGGCATTAATGGAGAGCAGAATTGGGAGAGCAGAATTGAATATGACTGGGGCGGAAGTTTGTGTGTCAAGTAAATTAAGGAAGTGGGTACTAGTGTCTCTGGGGAACGATAACTCCTCTATGTATATTGTTACAGGAAATAGCTCGTAGGAAAGGGAGGACAGCTAGTTGTGTACAATATAGGGACTATTATGAAGATTAATTGAACGTTACACATACCCAGATCATGGTGAAAGTAGTAGAGACAGTTGTCATTTCATACACTGTTGTCAACTTTTAGTATTGAGTTTGTCACAAAAGGCATAACACTTGAAAGAATAGCCACAGATCCCTGTAATAATAGCGTCACATCTCCTGCAGAGTGTGATTAAGAAACATGTGACTCAGAGTTTTCGGCTGGATGCTGTCCGGCTGGATACTCTTCCAACGCCACTAATTTCTCCCCCATTTCTGACAGATAGTAAATACTTGACATACCTCCCAGAAGATTGGGACCAAGTGACGGTAAACGCAAAGTGTCAGAAGGTGGCTGCTTATCAACCGTTGGGACCCAAAGTCTACACCGTAACAAGGGTGTTCACAAACGGGTAGAGTGTAGATTGGCCTTGGGATGAGTACCTAACTTGAGCACAGGAAAGTACTATCCACAGGTACCAACTGTAGCAGAACACATGAGGTCATTGGAGATGTTGGCGGCTAAGGACCAGGGAATGAACTGGGAGACAGGTAGGGAGTATCTGAAAGGTTCGGTCCTAAGTGAAGCGAAGATAATCAAAGATACGGTGGAAGTTACAAGATTATGTTATACTGCTATTATTGCATCAAATGGTTGTTTCATGCAACAGAAAAAGGGGTTGTTAGATCACTCATCTGTGTGTGTGTTCTACTGAGGATGGGCCTCTGGGAGATAACACTAACAGGAGATTTACAATGTCTTTTGGGTGATAAAATCTAAAGTGCTTGAGTTAATGTTTCTGTTCTATATGGTACCAGGGAGAGAGAACTGCTTTTACAGCAGATACTGTCTGCTGTGAATTATAAGTATCTTTCATACAAATCTTAACCTTGTGACCCATTCTATACATCTGTTCATCATGTAGGTTGAAAGGGGTGTAATTTTAGCTATAAAAAGGACCGTTGTACTTTTGTCTCAGGGCTCTCAACGAATCATCTGAGGGCGATTCATTGACCAGCCATCATTATTGTAGGGCACTCAATCAATTCACTTTATATGTGTGCGTTGTATTGACCTGCTCCCTTATTAAAAAGTGATTAGACTTAGTTTAAGTAAAACTCAGAGTTGTGTGATAAGTTTGTCTCCCCTCATTTGATAGTAAAAGAAATTAACCACCACAAAGAGCAGGAGACAGATTCCAGGCAATCGCTATTCTCCCAGCAGTCGCTGTAGGAGTAGTAGCAGTGAAGGATGCTATAGTAACAGCATGGAACTGGACTACGGCACAAATGATGGGTGTTGTGAGATGTGTCAGGAGCAGTGTTAGTAATAGCAGGGGTTACTTTGGTGATATCGTGTGCCGAGGGCATTGATATTAAAACGACTACACAGTGTTGAGTTACCTCAAGATGAGGTCAAATTGATAAGGCTACAGCAAGTATATAATCGGGTGGCTATGGAGGAAGATGGGGAGCAGAATGAGAATGACATGGCTTGGGAACACCTCTTAGATCTTGTAGTCTGACTGGGAAGACTGGGAGAAAGCACGAGGAGGCTTTTTAGGGCTTTCATTTTTGCCAACCTCAGCAGAAAAGTATCCTGAAGGCATAGGCTAAGAGGGAGTGGGAATTGTCATGTTATCAAATTTTGGGTTGTCATGCATATATAATTCTGCCTATCTTAACACGTTATTAATGCTGTTGTTTTAAGTGCCTTTTTGTTGTTTTCCAAGTCTTGTGCTATCACTCTCTTGGGAACCAGAAGGAGAAAGTGGAGACACTAAAAGCAGCTCCAGCTGAAGTGTAGGAAGCCAACAGCTTCAGCTGGAATGGCATTCTGTTGTGATGGAATGGAAATAGAGTGTGCAGGTAGAACAGAGGCCATAAGCCTAACAGTGAATGTTAAGTCATGTTTCATTTTTTTGTTCATGTTTATTATTATTATTATTGTTTGTTCATTTATAAGTAATTTTCAAGTGTATGTGATGTTGAACAGTTTGGAGTTACAATGTTCGAAGCGGGGGACTGTTGGATTCAGGGTTAAACTTGGAACATTGCTAGCCAAGAGACTGGTTTTTACATCAGAATTGAATGGTTATCTGTAGGAGCCAGGTGGCTTTGAAATGTGTTGGGTGGACGGGAGGAAGTCACAGGATTGCTATAGGGGATACGGATGGACATGTGTGGATTAGGTAAATTAAGGGTTGAGGTCAGGTCAGATCCCCTTAAGGGAGAAATGATGGTTTATTACCCCATTACTTCCTCTTCCTGTCAAACCATAATTGATGTAAGGATTGGAGAGAAGGAGGAGTGCCTAAATTGGTGTGTGTATATACAGTGCCTTGCGAAAGTATTCGGCCCCCTTGAACTTTGCGACCTTTTGCCACATTTCAGGCTTCAAACATAGATATAAAACTGTATTTTTTTGTGAAGAATCAACAACAAGTGGGACACAATCATGAAGTGGAACAACATTTATTGGATATTTCAAACTTTTTGAACAAATCAAAAACTGAAAAATTGGGCGTGCAAAATTATTCAGCCCCCTTAAGTTAAAACTTTGTAGCGCCACCTTTTGCTGCGATTACAGCTGTAAGTCGCTTGGGGTATGTCTCTATCAGTTTTGCACATCGAGAGACTGACATTTTTTCCCATTCCTCCTTGCAAAACAGCTCGAGCTCAGTGAGGTTGGATGGAGAGCATTTGTGAACAGCAGTTTTCAGTTCTTTCCACAGATTCTCGATTGGATTCAGGTCTGGACTTTGACTTGGCCATTCTAACACCTGGATATGTTTATTTTTGAACCATTCCATTGTAGATTTTGCTTTATGTTTTGGATCATTGTTTTGTTGGAAGACAAATCTCCGTCCCAGTCTCGGGTCTTTTGCAGACTCCATCAGGTTCTTCCAGAATGGTCCTGTATTTGGCTCCATCCATCTTCCCATCAATTTTAACCATCTTCCCTGTCCCTGCTGAAGAAAAGCAGGCCCAAACCATGATGCTGCCACCACCATGTTTGACAGTGGGGATGGTGTGTTCAGGGTGATGAGCTGTGTTGCTTTTACGCCAAACATAACGTTTTGCATTGTTGCCAAAAAGTTAAATTTTGGTTTCATCTGACCAGAGCACCTTCTTCCACATGTTTGGTGTGTCTCCCAGGTGGCTTGTGGCAAACTTTAAACAACACTTTTTATGGATATCTTTAAGAAATGGCTTTCTTCTTGCCACTCTTCCATAAAGGCCAGATTTGTGCAATATACTTTTGATTGTTGTCCTATGGACAGAGTCTCCCACCTCAGCTGTAGATCTCTGCAGTTCATCCAGAGTGATCATGGGCCTCTTGGCTGCATCTCTGATCAGTCTTCTCCTTGTATGAGCTGAAAGTTTAGAGGGACGGCCAGGTCTTGGTAGATTTGCAGTGGTCTGATACTCCTTCCATTTCAATATTATCGCTTGCACAGTGCTCCTTGGGATGTTTAAAGCTTGGGAAATCTTTTTGTATCCAAATCCGGCTTTAAACTTCTTCACAACAGTATCTCGGACCTGCCTGGTGTGTTCCTTGTTCTTCATGATGCTCTCTGCGCTTTTAACGGACCTCTGAGACTATCACAGTGCAGGTGCATTTATACGGAGACTTGATTACACACAGGTGGATTGTATTTATCATCATTAGTCATTTAGGTCAACATTGGATCATTCAGAGATCCTCACTGAACTTCTGGAGAGAGTTTGCTGCACTGAAAGTAAAGGGGTTTTTGATTTGTTAAAAAAGTTTGAAATATCCAATAAATGTCGTTCCACTTCATGATTGTGTCCCACTTGTTGTTGATTCTTCACAAAAAAATACAGTTTTATATCTTTATGTTTGAAGCCTGAAATGTGGCAAAAGGTTGCAAAGTTCAAGGGGGCCGAATACTTTCGCAAGGCACTGTATATACATTTCCTCGGCAAATACGTCATATATACACACACACACACATATATACATACACACACATACATAATGAAAGACAAGAAGTGTACTTCTGAATTCCGTAAAGTCAGTGTGGAAGAGGTGAACAAATTATTGTTATCTTTCAACAATGAAAAGCCACCGGGGTCTGACAATCTGGATGGAAAATTACTGAGGACAATATTACCACATCTTCAATTTAAGCCTACTAGAAAGTGTGTGCCCTCAAGCCTGGAGGGAAGCTAAAGTCATTCCGCTACCCAAGAATAGTAAAGACCCCTTACAGGCTCAAATAGGCGACCAATCAGCCTGATACCAACCCTAAGTAAACAATTGGAAAAAATAGTGTTTGACCAGATACAATACCATTTCACAGTAAACAAATTAACAACAGAATTTCAACACACATATAGGGAAGGACACTCAACAAGCACAGCACTTACACAAATGACTGATGATTGCCAAGTAAAATGGCGCCGGAGCAGAAGGCAGACATTTTACGGCCCCCAACCGATAGTTTTTTTGTTAGTTTATCTGCGTTGTATTTTTTTACTATTTTTGTACATAATGTTGCCGCTACTGTCTCTTATGACTGAAAATAACTTCTAGACGACATCAGGACTGTGATTACAAAGGACTAGCAGAATCCTTTTTCTTCTTTCACGACTCTGACGAGCCCGAGGATACACGGCTCCCTCGGGAACAGGAGAAAGAGAGGCCGGAGGGCGGGCTGCCTTCTGAGGAGAAGGAGGCGATCGAATAAACCCCCACTCCCCTCAATTCTGCTCGCAAACATGTAATCTTTGGACAATAAAATTAGTTATTGAGAAGATTAAACTACCAACGGGATACTAAAAATAAACATCTTATGCTTCACGGAGTCGTGGCTGAACGACGACAAAATCAACAAACTGGTTATATGACGTACCGGCAGGATAAAACAGAGGCGTCTGGTAAGACAAGGGGAGGCAGTCTATGTATTTTTGTAAACAACAGCTGGTGCACGATATCTAAGGAAGTCTCTAGCCATTGCTCGCCTGAGGTAGAGTTTCTCATGATAAGCTGCAGACCACATTACCCACAGAGAGAGTTTATCTATATTCTTTGTGGCTGTTTACATACCACCACAGTCAGAGGATGGCACCAAGATAGCATTGAATGAGCTGTATTCCACCATAAGAAAACAAGAAAAAGCCAGCCAAGAGGCGCTAGTAGCCGTGGACTTTAATGCAGGGAAACTTAAATCAGTGTTACCTAATTTCTATCAACATGTTAAAAGTGTAACCTGAGGGAAAAATCTAGACCACCTATACTCCACACACAGAAATGCATAAAAAGCTCTCCCTCACCCTCCATCTGCCAAATCTGATCATAATTCTATCCTCCTGATTCCTGCTTACAAGCAAACATTAAAGCAGGAAGCACCAGTGACTAGATCAATAGAAAAGTGGTCAGATGAAGCAGATGCTAAGCTACAGGACTGTTTTGCTAGCACACACTGGAATACGTTGCGGAATTCCATCAATGGCATTAAGGAGTACACCACATCTGTCATTGGCTTCATCAATTAGTGCATCGATGAAGTCGTCCCCACAGTGACCATACATACCCCAACCAGAAACCGAAACATGCATGATAGCACCAGCTGTACCAGAAGTGTGTGTGATCACGCTCTCCATAGCCAACGTGAGTAAGAGCCTTTAAACAGGTCAACATTCACAAGGCCGCAGGGCGAGCTGGATTACCAGGACATGTACTGCAAGAATGCGCTGACCAACTAGCAAGTGTCTTCACTGACATTTTTCAACATCTCCCTGTTCGAGTCTGTAATACCAACATGTTTTAAGCAGACCAACGTAGTGTATGTGCCCAAGAACACTAAGGTAACCTGCCTAAATGACTACCGACCCGTAGCACTCACATCTGTAGCCATGAAGTGCTTTGAAAGGCTGGTCATGGCTCACAACACCATCATCCCAGAAAGCCTAGACCCACTCCAAATTGCATACCGCCCCAAAGATCCACAGATGATGCAGTCTCTATTGCACTCCACACTGCCCTTTCCCACCTGGACAGAAGGAACACCTATGTGAGAATGCTATTCATTGACTACAGCTCAGAGTTCAACACCATAGTGCCCTCAAAGCTCATCAATAAGCTAAGGACCCTGGGACTAAACACCTCCCTCTGCAACTGGATCCTGGACTTCCTGACGGGCAGCCCTCAGGTGGTAAGGAAAGGTAACACATCCACCACGCTGATCCTCAACACAGGGGCCCCTCAGAGGTGTGTGCTCAGCCCCCTAATGTAATCCCCCTTCACTCATGACTTAATGGCCAGACACGACTCCAACACCCTCATTACATTTTCCATGACAACAGTGGAAGGCCTGATCACCGACAGCAAAACAGCCTATAGAGAGGTGGTCAGAGACCTGGCCCTGTGGTGCCAGGACAACAACCTCTCCCTCAAAGTGATCAAGACAAAGGAGATGATTGTGAACTACAGGAGAAAGAGGACCGAGCATGCCCCCATTCTTACCGACGGGGCTGCAGCGGAGAAGGTTGAGAGCTTCAAGTTCCTTGGTGTCCACATCACCAACAAACTAACATGGTCCAAGCACACCATGACAGTCGTGAAGCGGGCACGACAAAACCTATTCCCCCTCAGGAGACTGAAAAGATTTGGCATGGGTCCTCAGATGCTCAAAAGGTTCTACAGCTGCATTATCGAGAGCATTGGTTGCATAACTGCATGGTATGGCAACTGCTCGGCCTCCAACCGCAAGGCACCACAGAGGGTAGTGTGAACACCCCAGTACATCACTGGGGCCAAGCTTCCTGCCATCCAGGATCTCTATACCAGGCGGTGTCAGAGGTAGGCCCTGAAAATTGTCAAAGACTCCAGCCACCCTAATCATAGACTGTTTTCTCTGCTACCATACAGCAAGCGGTACCTGAGCACCAAGTCTAGGTCCAAGAGGCTTCTAAATAGATTCTACCCAAGCCATAAGACTCCTGAACATCATAGTCACTTTAACTATACCTACGTGTACATACTACCTCAACTAACCGGTGCCCCCGCACATCGACTCTGTACCGGTACCCCCCGTATAGATTGTTATTTTTTACTGCTCCTCTTTAATTACTTGTTACTTCTCTCTCTTATTCTTATTTTTTGAAACTGCACTGTCGGTTAGGGGCTCATAAGTAAGGTCTACCTGTTTATTAGTCACCTGTTGTGTACGGCGCATGTGACTAATAAAATTAATTTGCCAAAGAGAAATTTATGATAAAATGATTGTAGGGGCGGTGGAGGCTTGTTAGACTTCAGTGCAGCTTTAGACATTATTAATCATAGTCTGCTGCTGGAAAAACCTGTGTTATGACTTTACACCCCCTGCTAAAAAATGGCTGTTTTAGGCCCCTTGCTATTTTCAATTTTTACTAAACGACATGCTTTGAGTAAGGCCAGTGTGTCTATGTACATTTGAAGTCAGAAGTTTACATAAACGAGTTTTAATGACTCCAACCTAAGTGTTTCAACCACTCCACAAATTTCTTGTGACTAGGGGGCAGTATTTTCATTTTTGGAAAAAAAACAGGATATTTTGTCAGGACAAGATGCTAGAATATGCATAATTAGGATAGAAAACAGCTTAGGATAGAAAACACTCTAAAGTTTCCAAAACTGCAAAAATATTGTCTGTGAGTATAACAGAACTGATGTTGCAGGCGAAGGCCTGAGAAAAATCCAATCCGGAAATGCCTCATGTTTTGAAAGCGCTGCGTTCCAATGAGTCCCTATTGAGCAGTGAATGGGCTATCAACCAGATTACTCTTTCTCCATATTCCCGAAGGTGTCTACAGCATTGTGACGTAGTTTTACGCATTTATGTTGAAGAATACCCGTAAGCGGCTACATTGCGCAAGTGGTCACCTGATGCTCCCAGAGAGATTCTCGCGTAAAATACAGAGGTAGCCATTACTCCAATCGGTCCTACTGAAAAACAAATTGTCCCGATGGATATATTATCGAATAGATATTTGAAAAACACCTTGAGGATTGATTATAAACAACGTTTGCCATGTTTCTGTCGATATTATGGAGCTAATTTGGAATATTTTTCGCTGTTTTTGTGACTGCAATTTCCGGGCGATTTCTCAGCCAAACGTGAAGAACAAACGGAGCTATTTCACCTACAAAAATAATATTTTGGGAAAAAAGGAACATTGGTTATCTAACTGGGAGTCTCGTGAGTGAAAACATCCGAAGCTCATCAAAGGTAAACGATTTAATTTGATTGCTTTTCTGATTTCCGTGACCAAGTTACCTGCTGCTAGCTGGACAAAATGCTATGCTAGGCTATCGATAAACTTCCACAAATTCTTGTCTAGCTTTGGCTGTGTAAAGCATTTTTTTTTATTTATCTGAGATGACACGGTGATTAACAAAAGGCTAAGCTGTGTCTCAATATATTTAATTTGTGATTTTCATGAATAGGAATATTTTCTAGGAATATTTATGTCCGTTGCGTTATGCTAATTAGTGTCAGGCGATTATTACGCTCCAGCACACGGGACGGGAGTCGCTAGAGGTTAACTTCTTGGTGACAGGGGGACAGTATTGAGTAGCTTGGATGAATAAGGTGCCCAGAGTAAACTGCCTTCTACTATGTCCCAGATGCTTATATATGCATATTATTAGTAGTATTGGATAGAAAACACTCTGAAGTTTCTAAAACTGTTTGAATGATGTCTGAGTATAACAGAACTCATATGGCAGGCAAAAACCTGAGAAAAATCCAACCAGGAAATGGGAAATCTGAGGTTTGTACACTGATCAAAAAAATAAAGGGAACAGTAAAATAACACATGCTAGATCTGAATGAATGAAATATTCTTATTAAATACTTGTTTCTTTACATAGTTGAATGTGCTGACAACAAAATCACACAAAAATTATCAATGGAAATGAAATGTATCAACCCATGGAGGTCTGGATTTGGAGTCACACTCAAAATTAAAGTGGAAAACCACACTACAGGCTGATCCAACTTTGATGTAATGTCCTTCAAACAAGTCAAAATGAGGCTCAGTAGTGTGTGTGGCCTCCACGTGCCTGTAGGACCTCCCTACAACGCCTGGGCATGTTCCTGATGAGGTGGCGGATGGTCTCCTGAGGGATCTCCTCCCAGACCTGGACTAAAGCATCCGCCGACTCCTGGACAGTCTGTGGTGCAACGTGGCGTTGGTGGATGGAGCGAGACATGATGTCCCAGATGTGCTCAATTGGATTCAGGTCTGGGGAACGGGCGGGCCAGTCCATAGCATCAATGCCTTCCTCTTGCAGGAACTGCTGACACACTCCAGCCACATGAGGTCTAGCATTGTCTTGTATTAGGAGGGGCCCAGGGCCAACAGTACCAGCATATGGTCTCACAAGGGGTCTGAGGATCTCATCTCATCTATGTGGGAAGCTTGTGGAAGGCTACCCGAAACGTTTGACCCAAGTTAAACAATTTAAAGGCAATGCTACCAAATACTAATTGAGTGTATGTAAACTTCTGACCCACTGGGAATGTAATGAAAGAAATAAAAGCTGAAATAAAATCACTCTATACTATTATTCTAACATTTCACATTCTTAAAATAAAGTGGTGATCCTAACTGACCTAAGACGGGGAATTTTTGCTAGGATTAAAATGTCATGAATTGTGAAAAACTGAGTTTAAATGTTGTTGGCGAAGGTGTATGTAAACTTCCGACTTCAACTCTATGGATGTCTCAACATTAAACACATCAGCTACTACAGCGACTGAAATGACTGCAACACTTAAAGAGCTGCAGTTAGTTTCGGAATGGGTAGCAAGGAATAAGATAGTCCTAAATATTTCCAAAACTAAAAGCATTTTATTTGGGACAAATAATTTACAAACCCTAAACCTCAACTACATCTTGTAATGAATAATTGGAACAGTGGGGACTGTGAAGTAACATGATAACATGCGCCCTATGTAAATATGGATTATGCGTTGTAGATGTGGTAGTGGAGTATGGGCCTGAGGGCACACAGTGTGTTGTGAATTCTGTAATGTTTTTAAAATTGTAGAACTGCCTTAATGTTGCCGGGCCTCAGGATGAGTTGCTGCGGTGATCCATAATAAATGCAAATACTTAATTGAAGAATCTCTCCTTTTGACCAATCACAGACGAAGGGGTGTAGACTTCAGCTACCGAACTTGGGTTTTCCTCAGTAAAAAATTAAACATGAACGAAAAGTCAAGAAATCATTTGCAGAAGACCAAAACTTAATCATAATATATGCACCAACTTTCAGATGGGAAGCATGCGGACGCCCTTACTCATGCAATTGTACATCTACCCAAGATGTTTTGCGCAGTATTTCTCAAGTGAAAAAAATTGCCATGAAAACCAGTAATGGGAATTTCAGCTCTTTTTACTTAATCTGATCTTTGACTAGTCAGTAATGCCCAGAGGACGCAGGACCCCCTACCGGTGAACGATGAACTGAAAATTCTACCAGCCTGTCTTTCACCATAAACATTGGAGCTGTCTTTTGTGACAAAGACTTGTACATGTATGCTTTAAATGTACATTTGTTGCTTGCTAGGCATACAATATTATTTATACATTTGAAAGGAGGTCTAGTTGTGGGCGCAACTAGACGAGTTCTTGAAAGATTCTTGGTTGAATGCATTGCTCAAGGGTGATATGCTAAATATTGCTTGAAAGAAGCACAAACGATTCGCTCTCAAATCGAGTTTGTTGAGCACAGACTGCGTGTATGTTTTGGTTCTAAAAAAAGGTGTCTATCATAATATTCAATAATCAATTAATTGCATTCCTTCTTGCACCATGCAATCAATTACCAGTTCAAAATATGTATTTTTCTTCTCCATGTTATTGCTGCCTGCAGCATGATCTATTTGGTCAGAGCACTTCTCCGGTGCCGCTTAGCCGAATGAGCGCATATTAATCCTGATGTGGTCAGTGGCCGGCAGGTCAAAAGAACAACTAAAATGAACGAGTCACTCAAACTACTGAGTCAGTACAAAGACGTTAAAATTGCAAACTGCACATCACTAATGAAAACTAGTTCTCTCTCCTTGAATGAGGACACACACTGCATGTTCCCACTCCCACTCGGAGTAGTACTGTTGACCAATCACCGACGAAGGGGCGTAGACTTTGGCTACAGGAACTTCGACTTGCCTCAAGAAAAGGAATGTGCAAAAACAGCTTTTTGGTCTTTAAGGTTAGGAGTGTGGTTAAGGTTAAAATCATATTGTAAGAAAATAATTTTTTTTAAGCAAGGTTTATGGTTTTTAAGGTTTTTAAGCAAGGTTTATGACTGTGGCAACTAGTGACGATCCGAATCCCTGCCGAAGACCAAAATGAACAAAAGTTATATATATATATTTAAAGTTAAATCCATAATGTATGCGTGAATTGTTTAGACTGGGAAGCATAAGGTACGCTTGAGGACATAATGAACACATTAACAAGAAGTAATGTTCGAGACTGTTAGGAGACCGGTAAACCTGCCCTAGTTCAGTAGCTAGACTTGTTGAGCTATTCCTTCCACGTTACATGTTTAATTATTAGAAAGTACAATACTGCTCAGGTCTGATATTTTATATTCCAAGATCAATGACATAGCCACGCAAACAAAATAGTCAGGTCACGGTTTTAGGCGAGTGTTTTAACGATGCGTCTTTCCTTCAACAACCAAAGATGTGCTTTGGGAAACGCATGACCACGCAGAGATAAGGTTCAATAAGTGCGTTGTTGGAGCATGTGTCGATACTAATAGGATGAAAAGAAAGGCAGTGTTGCTCTTGAATCAGCATTCTCCATTCAAATCTTACCTTAGTATTGTATGGAGGCGACATGTTAAAGAAGGATTTGTAAGTCTTGAGACAATTCAGACATGGATTGTGTATGTGTGCCATTCAGAGGGTAAATGGGCAAGACAAAAGATTTAAGTGCCTTTGAACGGGGTATGGTAGTACAGTAGGTGCCTGGCGCAACGGTTTGTGCATTTCACACACACAACAGTTTCCCGTGTGTATCAAGAATGGTCCATCACCCAAACGACATGCTGCCAACTTGACACAATCATGTGAGAAATTGGAGTCAACATGGGCCAGCATCCCTGTGGGACACTTGACACCTAGTCAGTTGCACAACTGAACGCATTCAACCAAATTGTGTCTTCCGCATTTAACCCAACTCTGAATCAGAGAGGTGCAGGCTTAATCGTTGTCATCAGCGCCCGGGGGGCAGTTGTTAATGGGGGTTAACTGCCTTGATAAAGAGCAGAATGGTAGATTTTTCAATCTTGCCAGCTCGGGATTCAAACCAAAGTGTCTTAATTGGCCGTTGGGCCACCACGTGCCGCCAGAACAGCTTCAATGCGTCTTGGCATAGATTCTACAAGTGTCTGGAACTCTATTGGACTGATGATACACCATTCTTCCATGATAAATTCCATAATTTGGTATTTTGTTGGTGGTGGAAAAAGCGGTCTCAGGCGTCCCTCCAGAATGTATCTCCCACAAGGGTTCAATTGGGTTGATATCTGGTGACACACACAAACACCCTTTAAACTAGAGGTCGACCGAGTCATCGGAATGGCCGATTAATTAGGGACAATTTCAAGTTTTCATAACAATCGGTAATCTGCATTTTCAGACACCGATTGTGGCTGATTACATTGCACTCCACAAGGAGACTGCGTGGCAGGCTGACTACCTGTTATGCGAGTGCAGCAAGGAGCCAAGGTAAGGTGCTAGCTAGCATTAAACTTATCTTACAAAAAACAATCAATCTTAACAATCACTAGTTAGCTACACATGGTTGATGATATTACTAGTTTATCTAGCTTGTCCTGCGATGCATATAATCAATGCGATACCTGTTAATTTATCATTGAAGTACACCCTACTTCGCCAAATGGGTGATTTAACTTCTTTGGAAAAGGGGGCAGTATTTTCACGTCTGGATGAAAAGCATGCCCAGAGTAAACGGCTTGCTACAAAGCCATGAATGCTAGAATATGCATATTATTAAGTTTCTAAAACTGTTTGAATGATGTCTGAGTACGGCAGGCAAAAACCTGAGAAAAAAATCCAACCACGAAGTGGGAAATCTGAGGTTGGTCGATTTTCAACTGAGCTCCTATTGAAGATACAGTGGGGTATTGGTAATGTTGCACTTCCTAAGGCTTCCACTAGATGTCAACAGTCTTTAGAACCTTGTCTGATGCTTCTACTGTGAAGTGGGGCCGAAGGAGAAGGGAATGAGTAAGGTCTGCCATGAGCTGACCATGCGCGTTCACATGAGAGAGAGCTGTGCTCCATCGCACTACTGAAGACAATGGAATTCTCTGGTTGGAACGTTATTGAAGATATGTTAAAAACATCCTAAAGTTTGATTAAATACATCGTTTGACATGTTTCTACTGTTACGGAACTTTGACATTTCATCTGCTTTTAGTGAACGCGCTTCGTGACTTTGGATTTGTTTACCAAACGCACTAACAAAAGTAACTATTTGGACATAAATGATGGACATTACCGAACAAAACAAACATTTATTGTGGAAGTGGGAGTGCATTCTGACAAAGATCAGCAAAGGTAAGTGAAGATTTATAATGCTATTTATGACTTTTGTTGACTGCATCATATGGCGGCTATATTTGTGTCTTGATTGGGCTCTGAGCGCCGACTCAGATTATTGCATGGTTTGCTTTTTCCGTAAAGTTTTTTTGAAATCTGACACAGCGGTTGCATTAAGAAGAAGTGCATCTAAAATTCCATGCATAACAGTTGTATCTTTTAGCCATATTTATTATGAGTATTCCTGTAAATTGTGGTTCTCTGCAAAATCAAAGGATGTTTTGGAACTTCTGAACGTAAGGCGCCAATGTAAACTCAGATTTATTATTATTTCATACTTTTGATGTCTTCATTATTATTCTACAATGTAAAAATAGTAATCATCAAGAAAAACCCTTGAATGAGTAGGTGTGTCCAAACTTTTGACTGGTACTGTAAACAGAACAAAAATATATGTCAAAGTGTTGGTCCCATGTTTCATGAGGTGAAATAACATACCCCAGAAATGTTTCATACGCACAAAAACCTTATTTCTCTCAAATGTTTTGCACAAATTTCTGTACATCCCTTTCAGTGAGCATTTCTCTTTTGCCAGGATAAGCCATCCACCTGACAGGTGTGGCATATCAAGAAGCTGATTAAACAGCATGATCATTACACAGGTGCACCTTGTGCTGGGGACAATAAAAGGCCACTAAAATGTGCAGTTGTGTCACACAATGATGCCACAGATGGCTCAAGTTGAGGGAGCGTGCGATTGGCATGCTGATTACAGGAAAGTTCAACAGAGCTGTTGCCAGAGAATTGAATGTTAATTTCTCAACGATAAACTGCATCCAACATTGTTTTAGAAATTTGGCCAACCGGCCTCAACCGCAGACCATGTGTTAACAACGTCAGCCCAGGACCTCCACATCTGGCTTCTTTACCTGAAGATTGTCTTAAACCAGACACCCGGACAGCTTATGAAACTGAGGGGTATTTGTCCGTAATAAAGCCCTTTTGTGGAGAAAAACAAATTCTGATTGGCTGGGCCTGGCTCCCCAGTGGGTGGGCCTATGCCATCCCAGGCCCAGCCATGGCTTCACCCCTGCCCAGTCATGTGGAATTCCTAGAGTAGGGCCTTATATTTCCTTATATGAACTCAATAAAATCGTTAACTGTTGCATGTAGTGTTTATATTGTTCAGTATAATATGAGTTGGTTTGGAGTGATATAACATTAGACACATTTTCATAATCCATTGTAGTCTATGTCAAGTGATGACTAAAGAAACAAAGTGCAAAAAAAAATCAGTTTGGGGGATCAACTACAATCACATGTAATAAGGCAAAATGGGTGAACTTTCAATTAAATTGGTTTTGGGAAACCGGCCCTGATCTCAAATTACACCGTTTCAGAATATGACTAGTACCGTTAGCTAACAAGTAATGCTGTTTTCAATAATGATATAGTTAATTAGCACAACTAAGTTTTAGCTAACAACATTGCCATAGCTAACTAGTTAACGTTAGCTAGTTGTCAGCCCAAAATGAAATAGCTATTGTTAGCTAGCTATGATGTCACATCAAACAAAGCTTTTGTATAAGTAACGTTACGAGAGTCCCAGTGTAGTTAGTTAGCTAGTTACTCTTGAACTTTACTGGATTCGTAACGTACAGTATGTAACGTTATCTAGCTAGATCATTTTAACGTTAACTGTGTGACAGATTTGCTTGCTATTAACCGTTACTAGCTAGTAGATTAGAAACACTCGCATACTCACGTAATGCTCGTAGAATTTAGAAAGTCGAGGTTTTCCATGGTTGTTGAATATTAGTATGGCTTTAATCATGATGTTCTGTTTTATGAAGGGAGAAAAAATTGTATACCTGGGACCCTAAAATCCTTTTCAATCTAGCTAGCTAAAACGGCAACCAGCTAAATTACATGTCGTTTCTCAATCCAGTTTTTGCGGAAATACTCCACGTCAAAATCCATTAATCTTCTTCTAACTACAGCAGCCGTGGTGGGTCAAACTGCGCTGGTAAACGTTTCATTTGACCAGTCAGAACTCAACCTCTACCACCTCTTTCAAGACACTTGAGACAGCTGGAGATGTCCCATTTTACTAGATCTGAAACCACTGGATAGTGTTACCAAAATGGCGGAAAAGTCCTAGCGATCTTCTTCTTCGTGTAGTTTTCCGGCAGACTTGCATGTTGCTGCCTTTTACAGAGTGTGAATAGCACATTTTACAACCCCTGTAGTTCTTCTGCACTAAAATTGGGGGGGGGGGGGGGGGTAGATATCCTTTATTCTTTATTCTTTTCACTGCTTATGCATAGGAAACATTCTGCCCCACTCGAAACTCTGGCAATCTCAACCTGTCTCTCTTACAGTGCACTTCGGATCACCAGATGCATGGGCACCCCCAAGTTGACACACAGTGCTTTCTCTATCACAACTTTACACTCCATCTGACTATACCCTCCTGCACATTTCTCACATCGTGGGATCTCCCTTCTACACACTGCTGCAACATGTCTGAATCCTTAGCACCTACAGTTCGGAACAGGCCCTCACAGAATAGCCATTGTAAACAAACCTGACCTTATATCAGGTAGAAAATATGTGTCAAAGCTCAATGAGACTTAGACCCAATGGCGTAACTGAGAAAAACCTAAGTCTCACCAAACGGTGGGTGTCACAAAAACCAGGAATATTATTTTTCATTTGATCCACCTCTACCCCACTAATCACTCAGGTTGAAACCTGAGATGCATGACTCGAAGCGGCAGCTTCCTCTGGGTGGAGGATGCACAAAATATTCGAACAATTCCAATTTTTGAAACGTTCACAGATGTAACCATTCCCAGTTTGTCCTTAACCAAGCTTGACACAACGTATGGGTTAGCCAAAAAGCAAGAATTCACTCTTTCCAAAAATGTCACTCCTACCACTCCAAGGGAGCTACCATTCCCACTGACAGGTGACTTCTAAGCTGTGACTTCGAGGTGTTTGAGGCACACTTGCAGCCCACAGCTTCATATTAATCCAAAATGTAATCAGCTGTTAAGAATGATGTAACTGTCAATGACTTACATTTTTAAAAGTTATCTGGGCTGATTACAATTTGTTCATTTTTGTCATCTGAATTACGTAATACGTTACAAGTAATCCGTTACTACCCAGCTCCTCTAACACTTCACTGAACTGATGCCCATTACCCACCCATGACCACTCTCCAACGTCAAACTCATGTCTCTCTGTCTTTCTTTCTCTCTCTCTTCTATGAGTGAATTTGTGTGTCATCAGGTTTCCAATAAACTTTGTACAAATGTACAAATAGGAAAAATTCCACGGTAAAGCCTACAGCTACAATAACATTTTTATGTTTTAAATGGGCCTATCCATATCATGTCACCATTTCCTATTTGATCCAGTCTTTTCATTTAGTAAAGTAGTGAAATAGCTGTGTGGGAGAATGACATCCCCATTACTCCCATTTACCTGATAAATTGGAAACAGCAATCTTCTGGTTAGGCCTACACCCATACTTCCCACAAGTGCCATCGTTTTCATTTTTGGACATAATGTTTCACCTAGGTTGAGCCACTAGGTGGAGCAAGAGCCCAATTGATTTAGATTAATAAGCAAACAAATATACACTCAGTGTACAAAACATTAAGGACACCTGTGCTTTCCATGACATAGACTGACCAGGTGAATCCAAGGGAAAGCTATGATCCCTTATTGATGTCACTTGTAGAATCCACTTCAATCAATGTAGATGAAGGGGAGGAGACAGGTTAAAGAAGGATTTTTAAGTCTTGAGACAAGTCAGACGGATTGTGTATGTGTGCCATTCAGAGGGTGAATGGGCAAGACAAAAGATTTAGGTGCCTTTGAACGAGGTATAGTAATAGGTGCCAGGCGCACCGGTTTGAGTGTGTTAAGAACTGCAACTCTGCTGGGTTTTTAACACTCCTGTGTGTATCAAGAATGATCCACCACCCAAAGGACATCTATGCAACTTAACACAACTGTGGGAAGCATTTCAGTGAACATGGGCCAGCATCCCTGTGGAACACTTTCGACACCTAGGGATACCTAGTCAGTTGCACAACTGAATGCATTCAACCAAATTGTGTCTTCCGCATTTAACCCAACTCTGAATCAGAGATGTGTATCCACGTCACCCACGCCCGGGGAGCAGTTGTTGTAAGGTGTTAACTGTCTTGCTCAAGAGCAGAACAGCAGATTTTTCCATCTTTCCGGCTCGGGGATTCGAATCAAAGTGTCTTAACTGGGCGTTGGGCCACCATGAGCTGCCAGAACATCTTCAATGCGCCTTCGCAAAGATTTTACAAGTGTCTGGAACTCTATTGGATGGATTCTACACTATTCTCCCATGATAAATTCCGTCATTTACTGTTTTGATGGTGGTGGAAAACGCTGTCTCAGGCGTCGTTCCAGAATGAGTCTCCCATAAGTGTTCAATTGGGTTGATATGGTGACTGAGACAGACAAACACACACACACACACCCACACACTTTAAATCCCCTTTTCTCCTTTAAGACCCCTCTTTTAAAGTCACTGAGATATTTTCTAGCCATGGTAGCCTAAATAATGGGCAACTGGGCATTTTTATACATGACCCTAAGCAAGATGGGATGTTAATTGCTGAATTAACTCAAGAACAATACCTGCAGCTGCTTTCAGTATACTTTATATCCCTAATTTACTCAAATGTTTCCTTGATTTTGGCAGTTACCTGTATGTCCAAAGTGTCATGATGCCTGGCCACAACTGTTCATTCTGAAATTCAATCTTAATATTGTCAATATTTCTTACAAAAGTGAAAACGATTGGGCAAAATGATTAGTTCCGTATATTTTGACTATGTCCTTCTGACCTATAGATGTATACAGCGGGGCAAAAAAGTATTTAGTAAGCCACCAATTGTGCCAGTTCTCCCACTTAAAAAGATGAGAGAGGCCTGTAATTTTCATCATAGGTACCCTTCAACTATGACAGACAAAATGAGAAAAAAAATCCAGAAAATCACATTGTAGGACTTTTAATGAATTTATTTGCAAATTATGGTGGAAAATAAGTATTTAGTCACCTACAAACAAGCAAGACTTCTGGCTCTCACAGTGGTATTTAAAAATAATAATAAAGTCAGTTAAGAACAAATTCTTATTTACAATGATGGCTTAGTCATCATTTACAATGATGGCCGACTCATTAAAGAAAAAATCTTTGTTCAGTTTGAGGTAAGTAATTGCTGTTTTGATATCTAGGAGCTCTTTTCGGTCATAATAGACGGTAGGATCAACATTATGTACAAAATATTTTACAAACAATGCAAAACACACAAAATAGCACAGTTGGTTAAGAGCCCGTAAAACAGCAGCCATCCGCTCTGGCACCATTCTATATACCCCCCAAATACTTCAAAGTATTTTTACTTAAGTAATTTACAACATTGTGAATCTGTGACATGGTACCAATGTGATCAAGTGGTTTGTAACTTTGCTCCACGAGATTGTGTTAGCCCACTGAGCTAAAGCCTTTACTCGGGGCGCCAACGCATCTTTTCAGGTCTCAGGCATGGTTACTCATCAGTGTAGTTCACTGCCCAACCGCCATTACACTTAAATGACTGGATGTGAGCTCCAAATTGGTAGTTTGCACAGATGTATGAAAAGCTTAGGTGGTGTTATGATCTGATGGACTTTACATAGGCCTATTCTTCTTATTTAACCAACAATGATAACAAAATATGATCCAGATTTTTCTTAATGCTGTTATTAGCATAAAATAATAACTAATAATTATTATTACAAATCAATGTCACTGTCTGAAACAGAGAAATATAATTGTTTTAAATTAAACTCTTGATTTAATTTTCTCACAATTGATATCACGTTGTTTTGTTATTAGGCTCCTAAAACTCTGCTCTAGCTCTCTCTCTCTCTCTTTCTCTCTGACTCGTTGACTCAAGACCTGCCTAATTAAGAGGGCAAGGGGGCTATTGCAGAGGTCAAGGCCAAATAAAATAATGATGAAAAGAAAGAAGAGATTTTGTTAACAGCTGCGGCCAAGGCAAGGATTGGTCCAAGTTCATGATGTGGGGGTAAATAATGAATAATATTTTAACACCAAGAACTTAAGTGTATCTTGTAAATAAAATACCTGATATTATTTACAACGTTAATGTTGATTTTAAATATTGATGTTATTCCCATAAAGGTTTTCATATTTTAACTAATATGTTCACCCTTTTTCATAATGGTACAGTCCAACAACAGTTGGCCCCAAAAAAGAGTAGGCGACTCTATAAAGACTAGGCGATGCTCAAAAGTTAGTTAGAAAGCAAGCTTGCCGGGATAAATACGCGCTGAACCATGGAGCAAACCGAAGTGATGAAACCAGAAACTCTTGATGATCTGATCAAAGTTTTGCATAAAATCTTTGAAAGTGACAATATCAATGTGGAGGAGGTGCAAAATATAATGGAAGCATATGACAGCAATCCACAGGAATGGATGAAATTTGCAAAATTCGACCAGTTCAGGTAAAAATAAACGAATAAATAGGCCTATGTTTATTATTTGGAAAAATATTATTATGGCTCCTGTAGTGTTGAGATTGAGTAGGCCAGTTTAATTTAAAAGATATCCTATGGCCTGATGATAAACGTACTATTTAAAAAAAACAATAATAATCTGTACACAAATATCACAAATTAGGCTATATGCAGTTATCACCTTATCGTGAAATCCTGCAACGAATAGTATTACAATGAATTGCAAAAACTCCAGTAATTTACTTGAAATTGGTGGGGTGCTGGTGCTAACTTTAACTTCAAAGGTGTAGCACAAATGATCAGCAGGCATAGGCCCTAAACATATTCAACGCATGACAAAGGCTTCTTCTCAGGGGATTTAACAGCCATTTTATTTACATTTTATTTAACCTTTATTTAACTTAATGTGATGTCTCTCATAATATATGTGCAATTATTGATTGTGTTATATATTATATTGTTAATATAGCCCACATGTTGCATTTTATCTGCAAAACTCATTTGAATAGGCTAAAAAAGCATAATTATATTCAACTTTTGCCATGTAAAAAGGTATAAGCAATAGATTTAATATTTGTCAGTTATAGCCTAGCATGCATGCTCTCACTTTAAAACGTTCAAAAAAGTTACATTCGAAGATGTTTACAACAGAATGAGACTTTCAAAATGAGTTTCATTGTGTGCTTCAACAAAAGAAAACGCTCTATCCACAGTTTTCCCGGCTTGCACCATAAACTGGGAGTTGTTTTGGTTCTTGTGGGGGTAAATCGAGGGTGGGAACCCGTCCGCCAATCAGAATTTAGAGACAGATTCCTTTTGCGTTTGCGGTATGGGGTTGCAGCTGCCACAAGAACACGATTTTCTACGCGCTCAAAAACGTGACTAGTGTACCCATTGACTTTCGTGCAAAACGAGGGAACAACATGTCTGTCTGTGATGGCTCGAATTACTTTATAGACGTAATGCACGTGTTGCTTACGCTATTACGCTATTAAATATAATTTATGATTAGAGACATGAACTGGGCCATATGCGGTTCTATATCATCTGATATTAATACTCCTTTGTCAGTACTCCTAATAAATGTATATAGGTCAATCACTTAAGACTTTGAGATTAGCATTTATAGGTCTTTGGACAGAATTGTGGAAATTAGTGGATAAAACAGTGTGGAGCTAAAACATCATTTTTAAGTTTTCTGAATGAGTCACACCACTGAGAACAAAATACATTGCAATCCATCTGTTCAAAACCCTATTCCTCTGGTCTTACTCTTGCGCTAACTGTAACTGTAATGACTGTAGACTCAAGATAATTATGCCCCAACTTACTGTGCAAACTAATGAGCCTTGCATTCAATAATGTGAATGTCACTGCGTGGCATTTGTATTTGTGCCAGATGTTTTGCATGTACAGTATTGGAGTAATCAGAAATCAGTTTGTGGCTATACCATATGATTCAGTTTCCTAAATTTCAGTGAACAAAAGCCGTGGATGTCCTTTGTTCTAGTCAAAATTCATGAGTTGACACACACCCCAAAATGTTGCCGTGGTCGTCGTTTAAAAGACAGTCGCACACCCTATATATGCTCCCAATAATTGAATGGGTAAGCACTACCTTTGTTCTAACCCACACTTCTGTTTGTGTTTTATATTTGTGTTCCAGGTACACAAGGAACCTGGTGGATGAAGGGAATGGAAAGTTCAACCTCATGATACTTTGTTGGGGAGAGGGTCACGGCAGGTAAGACATTTTTTAGAAAACAATGATTCTAGTTATTTGATCTGGGGCAATTAAATCCCTCTACTTCAGAATTAATGTGGTAATTAAGGTGCTATGTCTATACCAGTGTATATATTGGCAGTGTCATAAATATTGACAGAACCAGTGTAATTACAATATATGACTTGTCAGATAGAACACTAGTATAGGTCTAGTGAAATGAAGAAACGGGCTCCAGGTAGAAAGTGTATGGAGATAACAAAGTCCAATGTTCTTGTGAAAGTCAACGTTATGCAAGTTTCATAAAGATAAATACATTTGTGGTAACCATATAATAAATTGCCCTTTTGAAACTTAACAGATATGAACAAGTGGTCACGTTGCTTGAGGCACAATGAAAGGAATATTATATCAGATTGTAGCTAATATAGTTTGAGGAGTTAAGTTATACTTTTTGTCAGTAGATGTGTAATATCCAACACAAAAGGCATAGAGTTTCTCTTTAAACAGGACTTAGAACTAATGGTGGTGTACATACATGTAACCACATGTTTGATTGCTGAGCCCCACATAACACTGTTCTGGCACATTCTAAGACTGTCTGTTTTACACCACTTGCAGCAGTATCCATGACCACACAGACTCCCACTGTTTCATGAAGTTGCTGCAAGGCCAGCTGAAGGAGACGCTTTTTGAATGGCCCGATAAAAAAACATGCAACATGGTTCAGAAATCTCAGAGAATCCTGCAAACAAACCAGTGTGCCTACATCAATGGTAAGACAGTTTACAGTTTATCAATGGTAAGACAGTTTAGTATTTCTTCAACATTGTGTGTCAGACAACATGAGGAGGCATTTGTTCATATGATTTACATACATAATATCATCAAGGTCTGATGAAAATGTCATAATGCAATTTCTCAAATTCTTTTTTAAAATATTTTTTTTGTTTATTGAACGCAGCAAATTCCCTCAATGTACTCTGAACATTTCATGACCCTAGGACCAAGAACATTTATAAAAATAGCTTCTAAAGTGTCATAATTGTATGTTTTTTAATAGGAAAATATGGTAAAGTTTCATCAGTACATCTTTATAAACATTCACTTACTGAATATCTTCACTTTCATTTATTTGATTCTGAAATCTGGTTGTATATGTTAAAAAAGGTTGGTACGTATTATACAAATTCTTAATGTATACTCTGGGACTCTATGGGCTTTGTTTGGTCTATGTGCTGTGTTTGGTGTGAAATTACCATAAGCGGAACTCACAGCTATGTGATACATGAATGTAGAGGTCGAATGATTATGATTTCTCAACCCCGATACCAATACCGATTATTGGAGGACCAAAAAAGCCGATACTGATTAATCGGACAATTTTTATATATATGTATATAAATATTTGTAATAATGACAATTACAACAATACTGAATGAACAATGAACATTTTTATTTTAACTTGATATAATACATAAATAACATCTATTTAGTCTCAAATAAAAAATTAAACATGCTGAATTTGGTTTAAATAATGCTAAAACACAGTATTGAAGAAGAAAGTAAATGTGAAATATGTGCCATGTAAAAAAAGCTAATGTTTAAGTTCCTTGCTCAGAACATATGAAAGCTGGTGGTTCAATATTCCCAGTTCTTCAATATTCCCAGTTAAGAAGTTTTAGGTTGTAGTTATTATAGGAATAATGACGTGTCGACTATTTCTATCTATACCATTTGTATTTCATATACCTTACACTATTGGATGTTCTAATAGGCACTTTAGTATTGCCAGCCTAATCTCAGGAGTTGATAAACTTGAAGTCATAAACAGCGCTGTGCTTCAAGCATTGCTAAGAGCTGCTGGCAAACGCAGTAAAGTTTGAATGATTGCTTATGAGCCTGCTGCTGCCTACCACCGCTCAGACAGACTGCTCTATCAAAAATCAAATCATAGACTTAATTATAATATAATAATCACAGAAATACGAGCCTTTGGTCATTAATATGGTCAAATCCGGAAACTATCATTTCGAAAACAAAACGTTTATTCTTTCAGTGAAATATGGAACCGTTCCGTATTTTATCGAACGGGTGGCAACCCTAAGTCTAAATATTTGTGTTACATTGTAGAACTTTCAATGTTATGTCATAACTATGTAAAATTCTGGCAAATTAGTTCGCAATGTGCCAAACGGCCCAAACTGTTGCATATACCCTGATTCTGCGTGCAATGATCACAAGAGAAGTGACACCATTTGCCTAGTTAATATTGCCTGCTAACATGAATTCATTTGAACTAAATATGCAGATTAAAAAATATATATACTTCTCTGTATTGATTTTAATAAAGGCATTGATGTTTAAGGTTAGGTACATTCGTGCAACGATTGTGCTTTTTTCACGAATGCGCTTTTGTTAAATCTTCACCGGTTTGCCAAAGAAGACTGTGATTCAATGATAAATTAACAGGCACCGCATTGGTTATATGCAATGCAGGACAAGCTAGTTAAGCTAGTTAACCATATGTAGTTAACTAGTGATTATGTGGAGATTGATTGGTTTTTATAAGATAAGTTTAATGCTAGCTAGCAACTTACCTTGTCTCCTTGCTGCATTCGCATAACAGGTGGTCAGCCTGCCACGCAGTTCCCTCGTGGAAAGCAATGTAATCGGCATCCAAAAATGACGATTACCGATTGTTATGAAAACTTGAAATCGGCCCTAATTAATCGGCCATGCCGATTAATCGGTCGACCTCTACGTGAATGTTTCACATTCTGGTTCCATATCTTATAAATGTGTGATGTTTACCTGTTTTAGATTCCTTTGGGCTGCACAGAGTAGAGAACGCCAGCCACACAGAATGTTCAGCCAGTTTGCACCTGTACAGTCCCCCCTTCAAGACCTGCCAGACCTTTGACCAGCGGACTGGACACAAGAACACTGTCAAGATGACGTTCTGGAGCAAATTTGGAGAGAGGACTCCATTTGTAAGACTTCTTTCAGAAATTGACCAAACACAGAACCATAGATGTATAGCTTATCATAGCCATATCATTACCTGCTCTTCTGACTGCAATTTTGGCTTATTAAGTGTTAGCACCCTAGATATTATCTCCAATCGCTGAGGTAAAGTTGTACAACTTTCTTTTACCTAAGCGGATAAGTGCAGGAGAGTGATGCAATTTGTGAACGTATTGGTGAAAGGTGCCATAAATTTGTTTATATTATTCAAGTGGCTTGCTGTTGAAAGTCTACAGAGTACCGTCAGGCATTATATTTCATTCGATTGTCCCAGAACTTTATTGAAACAACCTGTTGTTGTCCCATGAATTGCGCATGGATGTCTTTGAAAAAAAGTCCTGAAAATGGCTGGCGGCTTATCTTAGGTAGTTAAGATGGAATTACAAAAACAACATTTTTTGAAAGCTGTAAAAAATGGATGGTGTGTGGACCTTCATTAACTAACAGCATTGTTGTAAAAAGTATTGTTCAACTTGACTGAGTGTTGTAAAAGTTCATTTTTGGTGACTATAGGATAATGAGATGATATGTGTTTTGGTATCTAAACATCATGACAACACACCTGGTTTGTGAGCGCTTCACACTATTCTGTAAAACTTATCTATTCCGTTGCCTGCAGACACATCCGTACTGTTAAGGCTACATTTACGTTTCCTTCCAAATGTTTACAGATGTTTAATTACACAGGAAGTCTTAAGTCTTTTCCACCCATTTAAATAACAGTACAATCAACAATTCAGTGACACTCCCCTAGTATTTTAAAATACATTTACTGCATTTTCTATGTGTTTAAGTTTATTATTTCAAAGTTAGTTTAAGAATTTCTGTTTCCACAGGCCGCCAGATGTGTAACAGAAAGACTGTATTCCAGACAGTAATAGATTTTAATCTATAGGGCAGGTTAGAGTCTGCTTTTAATGTTCAGGCTAGATGTGTGCTGTTACGCTAGAACAGAACCAGACTAGTTCTGCTTGGGGTTTGCCAACAGCGGAGAGCTTATCTAAAATCCACAAATTGCACAAGTTTACCTTGACCAAACCACTGTCTGGCCAGCACTATTACAACATCGCTTGCATATAGGATAAGATAAGAGTATGGGCACACAATGATCTACTACCACTTACCTTACCACCTCTCCCCTCAATGAATTGACAAAATAAATGCTTATTCAGGTTTCAAATATTGGTTTAGTGCTGGATTCCTCTCATATTTCTCCTTTGATGCATATCATGATGCTTTGGGCTATTGTCTAACTTACTGCTCTTGTCTTTTACAGGAAACCACAGTCTCACAAGAAAATAACTAAGAAGCTGAAGACATTTGCGTTTGGAATGACAATGTTGTAAATTCAGTCAACATGACACGGCAAAGAAGCAAAATGCGGACCTACAACTAAACAACCGTTTATATTGGAGCGGACATTTCAAAAGGACATGTGGGTAGTTAGAATGGCTTTATCACTGCCCAGTGTGAGCTTGGCAAAAACTGATGAGCACAGGATGAATGCATGAATAGGCTCAGCCATGGATTGAATCTGCTCTTTGTTTGGTAGGCCTGAGGAGACCCCTTCCCAATAACAGCATTCCTATGTGTCTATGACCTCTGTAACCACACTTTTGGACTGTTACGGCGGACGGTTGAAGTGTATAATGTATGAGTGGAAATAGGTTGTCTATTCAATCACATAAAGTGATGATCTAAAATCATTCTGTGATCAACAGTTTTACACTCAATGGAGCACTTTTATTGCGGTATAGATTTTTACACAAAATGATCTTAACACTTGTCAAAATAGTGATGTAACATGAAATAGTTTGTAAAGTCAAATTAGAGCATTTGGCAAAGGTAAAGCTTTATAAATGTATTGGAAAATACGATGCCTGTAATTTATATTTGCTGTGTTCAGTTTTTGGGGTACGAGAAGGGGTGATAATTGGTATTAGCTATTTCAGTGTCATTCTTGAATGTGTTTCATTGGTTTTCAGCCTATGTATTAGGAGACCAGTCAAGGAGAGTCTGGACTTTAGGGGCAGGGTTGTATCATAATAAAGGCAATGCTCTCACTTTTTCTCAGGATTTTGCCTGTTGTTTTAATTGTAGATGTATTTATATAGGTTACAACATAGTGCCACAATAGCATTGTCGGTTAAAGAGATTCTACAGTACTTTTGTATACTTTTTAGCCAATAGTTCTGAAAGTAGAGCTCACGAGCCAAAAGTGGTCCCCGGAAAATGTGTACTATTTCACATGTGCAGATATGTGCACCACGTCATTGCTCTCGCTTTGCTGTGTGGGCAACTTGCTGGCTGTCACTCAAATGGCAAGGGGCTGAAGCTCATTGGCAATAACTCGAATTGCTAAGGGGCTGGCCCATGGGGAAAATGTTGGGATTTCGTAGCTAATTGAGGTCAGACAGTAATTCTGCTCATAGATTATGCATGTATGAACTAAACATTGACACATCCAGCCCAAATCTGGAGGCTTAAATAATTAGTAGTTGCCAAAATTACACAACTTTAAAATGCATGAAAGAATATATTGTGAATGATAAGCTTTGCTTTGACTGTTGACCATTAAACATTACATATGTCATGAGAAATTGTTGTGTGTGTGTGTTTATTTTATCAATCTGTACTCTCCAACAAACAAAATGTTTTTGACATTACTGATATAAAACCCACTTACATTATATATATGGATATAAGTTCTCACTTAACAAATGTTTGCATGTGTCATACATTTGTTCTTGAAACAATATTTTATGAATGTGTTAATCTGAATTTGTCCCAGTATTGAATGTGATAAAGTCTTGTCCTGGTATATGCTACACTGATTAAGTGTTTGATGATAAGAGTCCAGTTTTAATGAGGTGAATTAATAAGGCAATTGTAACTGAGATAGGAGGAACACTTTAAATGTACCTTAGTTTGTGTTCCTTGTGTGCCTAATGACATTTGAATGAAACTTGAGAAAATAACTTGATAATGGAAGTATAGTTCCTCTACCAACATTATCCTAATGCCAGTGATTCAGCTAACACGCATGTCCTCAAACAGCAATATATCAACTCATTGATGGTGAAATGGACTGCACCCACAACATACTTTACCAAATGTTTTTCACAGGGTAATAGTTGGTTATTTTGGTGTGTGTAGGTACATGCGTGCGTGTATCAAACTGTTTTATTATATCTCAGCATGATACATTAATCATCGACTAACAATGGATTAATAGCAGTTTAAGGATGTCAAATCAAATGTTGTTCCTTCTACTGTGTCAGTGACTGTAACAATCTTGCTAGCTTGGAAATATCAGATGGGCAGGGTTTTGGTCTAGCACCACAGTACATCCAGTACACAAGCAACAGCTAAAATTAGTGGAGTTAACTTCATGGCTATTGTGTCAGAATGAGTATAAATGTGTAATATAGGTTTCAATATGAGTTTGAGTTAAAAAGACAGAGTTCCTTATGTTTCATAACCATAGCCTGTTTCTTTCCTAACGTAACCTTGCCTATGACCACAAGCAGAAAAGAGTTAAGCTGTGCCAGAGCACTGTGGTTTTACAGCCCCGTCAGTAATGTAGCTAGGGGTCAGACAAATGCCAAAATTTGCCACGTTGCTCATTTAACTCCTCATGGTTCAGAGGAACCATTAACTAAGAATTTCTAACAGACAGTGAGAATGAGTTGTGTAAAACTAAGGATGTGTCCAGTAGAAACTTTGTGACCAGACTTTGTGACCATAATACGACCAGAACTGAACATATAAGGAGTTTGTCACAGGTAAAAAATGGTTACTGCATTGTGGTGGACTAAAACCAAAGTTGCATAACCTGCTGGAGAGTACAGCATGAATTGTGCCTCCTTTTATTGGAGGGCATATTAACCTACCACACATATTAATGGAACCTATTCCTAGGAACCTTGAGCTTAATCTGAAATCTGATACTTGTACTGGAAACTCAAATGAAACTTGATGAACACATGAGTTTGAAAACTGAGTAAGCAAAAATTGACGCAGTCATTTTCTAATTGGCATAACCATAGACAAATAAATAAGCTATTAATATGAGGAAAGATACATATACATGGCATGGATGGTGGTGACTATCTTATATGCACTTTGAAAACTAAAGTGAAATGTTCACTTATGTGATAAGGTATACCGTGCAAGAAACTATCTGACTACCCAATGGACATAATAGTTGCAAATCATTTTGACTGCTGATCATTTTGTTCAGGAAAAACATTAATGTAAAATGCCCTCTCATTCATACCACTGACAAAACGTTTCTAATGCTGCTCATGCATGGATGCAGTTCGATACAACTAGTCCCTTTGCAAGATTCTTACAAATAACAATGAAAAATGTAATCACAAACTTGAATGATTTTCGTTGTTGCACCAAAAATAATCAGCAGCACAAGCATGCAGAACTCGGTAGATTATGAAAATCTACTTCATAACATATTTGACCTTAATGAAATGTTTCCTCTTCATAGGACATCTACTGTGCACATTGTCCTCAGTGGACCACAGTATCATATCTTTAGACCAGTTGTGACAGTCCATAAAACATAATTGCCATGTTTAATTTTCCAAACCATTCCTCTGTTCTGCTCTGACAATTTATTGTTCTTGACTGGGAAACCACACAGCAAAGTCTGCATTCTGTCCACAAACGAAAATGAAGTGTTCTATGATTTATAACCTAGAGAATTATATTACCACTCCTGCTTATTCAGAAAACAGACAGGGAATCAATTTTATGAAATAAAGATCAACTAGGCCATCATTCTAAATTATGATTGCTTCTCAATTATAATTTCACAATTTTCTGATCATTGTAATTTCATCATTTCCCAATAATTTATATATTTTTTTTACGTCAGCACTTTACTGGTAAAAATATGCTACAACTTCCCGGAAACCTCATACAGGAACATGCGGTCTTTACCCAAAATCTTTACTGGCAAAACGATATGCCAAATTCCCAAAAACCTCTGATGAACAAAGTCTATGAGTGGAGTGGGGTGAGTGTGCATTGCATAACCACCAGTATCAGCCTCTGTCTATGGAGGTCTGTATCCTCCAGCAGCTCAGATGGGTCAGATCAAGCAGCAGCAGGCTTCACTGGTGACTGTAGGTTCAGGAAGGAACAAGATTCATCAAGGCCCAAAGAGGCCAATATTCTGTATGGAATTGTCCAGGTGAGTTACCCAAAAATACAAACATTCTTGTGAAATAGGCACTTTTATATGCCATTAAATGTGCACTAGTGCTGTGAAAAGAAGCACAGTGTAGTGACAAGAAGGCAAACACATTTAACAGGTCACTAGAGAAACATATAGAGAAACTTGTTTATTGGCCAGTCTTCCTTAAGGAGAACACAGAGAATCAAAAACGTGTCTATTCCAAAAGAACACTTTGTTCAAGGTCTGGCAATCCACATGCTGAAACAACTCCATTACCTTACGTCACCCTGCATAACTGAAAGGAAGACATGGTAAACAGTAACACATCTCAAAAACACAGTACGCAGATGCACAGTGCTTGCCAGGTGATCAATGGGAGCATGGCATTCATCCCACCATGTCTCAATGAAGTGAGAATGGGGATATATTGGAATGAACAAACTTAAGCGATAAGGCAATAAAAACGTCAGAAAACATATTTGTTTAAAGAGGTCACTGTGGAGACAAATACACCAGGACACAATGTGTTCTCTTTCCAATGATTGCTCCCTCCTTTCAACTCCCCTTTACTTTATTACGTCAACAACTACGTTTCCACTAACTTGTCCAGTTTGGACACACCTACTCATTCAAACTATGAAACAACACATATGGAATCATGCAGTAACCAGAAAACTGTTAAACAAATCAAAATAGATCTTAGATTTTAGATTCTTCAAAGTAGCCACCCTTTGCCTTGATGACAGCTTTGCACAATCTTGGCATTCTCAACCAGCTTCATGAGTTCGTCACCTGGAATGCTTTTCCAACAGTCTTGAAGGAGTTCCCACATATGCTGAGCATATTGGCTGCTTTCCTTCACTCTGCAGTCTAACACATCCCAAACCATCTCAATTGGGTTGGTGATTGTGGAGGCCAGGTCATCTGATGCAGCACTCCATCACTCTCCTTCATGGACAAATAGCCCTTACACAGCCTTGAGGTGTGTTTTGGGTCATTGTCCTGTTGAAAAACAAACACTGTAAGTGGTGTGTGTTGGTGGCAGGGAAGTCAGGAGCAGGAGAACGAACTTGGTATAAACAGAGTTGTTTAATAAATGCTGATAAAACTCCAAAAACCAAAATGTACAAGAAAAAAAAAGTGGGTACAAAACCCGTCGCACACCAACACAATACATGCACATCACAGACAAGCAAACAATCTCCAACAAGGACATGAGGGGAAACAGAGGGTTAAATACACAACATGTAATTTAATGGGATTGGTGGGATTGGAACCAGGTGTGAAGGAAGACAAGACAAAAACAATGGAAAATGAAAAATGGATCAGTGATGGCTAGAAGGCAGGTGAAGAACACCGCCCGAAAATGGAGAGGGACCAACTTCGACAGAAGTCGTGACACCCACTAAGCGCAAACCAGTTGTGATGGCCTATTGCTGAAGAATGCTGGTTAAGTGTGCCTTGAATTCTAAATCAATCAACAACAGTGTCACCAGCAAAGCACCACCACACCTCCTCCAGCACCATCACTCCTCCTCCTCCATGCAGAGATCATCTGTTCACCTCCTCTGCAAAGACATATCGGTTGGAACGAAAATCTCAAATTTGGACTCATTAGACCGTGGTTAGCACACACTGCGCCCAGCCCGCCACAGGAGTCTCTGGTGCGCGATGAGACAAAGACATCCCTACCGACCAAGCCCTCCCTAACCCAGACGACCAATTGTGCGTCACCCCACGGACCTCCCAGTCGCGGCCGGTTACGACAGAGCCTGGGCGCGAACCCAGGGACTCTGATGGCACAGCTGCACTGCAGTACAGCGCCCTTAACCACTGCGCCCCCCGGGAGGTCCTGACATTTTCCATATTGACTGACCTTCATGTCTTAAAGTAATGATGGACTGTCATTTCTCTTTGGTTATTTGAGCTGTTCTTGCCATAATACAAACTTGGTCTTTTACCAAATGTCACGACTTCCGCCGAAGTCGGTCCCTCTCCTTGTTCGGGCGGTGTTCGGAGGTCGACGTCACCGACCTTCTTGCCATCACTGATCCATTTTCATTTTCCATTGGTTTTGTCTTGTCTTCCTTCACACCTGGTTCCAATCCCAACAATCACATGTTTTGTATTAAACCCTCTGTCCTTGTCGGAGATTGTTTGATTGTATGTTTGTGTATTATGTGTTGGTGCGCAATGGGTTTTGTACCCACTTTTTATTATTTTGTCATTTTTGTTTTGGAGTTTTGTGAAGCACTGATTAAACAGCTCCGTTTATACCAAGTTCGATTATCCTGCGCCTGACTTCCCTGCCACCAACACGCACCCATTACACCAAATAGAGCTATCTTCTGTATACCACCCCTACCTTGTCACCACACAACTGATTGGCTCAAACGCATTAAGAAGGAAATAAATTCCACAAATTAACTTTGAACAAGGCACACCTGTTAATTGAAATGCATTCCAGGTGACTACCTCATGGAGCTGGTTGAGAGAATCCCAAGAGTGTGCAATGCTATCATCAATGCAAAGTGTGGCTACTTTGATGCATCTCAAATATAAAATATATTTTGTGTTGTTAAACACGTTCTTGCTTACTACATGATTCCATATGTGTTATTTCATTGTTTTGAGGTCTTCACTATTATTCTACAATGTATAAAATAGTCAAAATAAAGAAAAACCCTTGAATGAGTAGGTGTGTCCAAACTTTTGACTGGTACTGTATATAAATGCATTTAAATCAGTCAAGGATATTTGTATTGTTGTGGTAATTATTCTAATCAAAGGAGATACTTATAGATTTCTTCAAAACAATCAAACTTTAATTACTGCAGTAATGGACTTGGTCGGTAACCACCCTGGAGGTGATCACTGAGACCTCAGAAGAGCAGATCTGAGTTTACAGCTCTTTATAGCAAAGACATATCCTTCTGAACACATGACAAACAGCAGATTTGCATGAAATACATTAGTACCTGCTGTGAAGACTGTTCTCATTGTAAGGAAACCAGGTTTGGCCCCCAAAACAAGGTTCCTCTCAACCCTGAGCCATCTCTTCCTGGTACCTTCCATTACACAAACACCAATTCAGTCTATGAACTGCAGGCTCAGTCAGACCGGGAGCAATCTCCCTCAAAAAAATGGAATGTGGCTTGATAGGTTTATCACCTAAGGCTACTGTCAGCGTTAACACAGACACATGAGAGTTATAAGAACCCTATGCTACGAAAACGTCACTTCCAGTCGTAGCTGTATCGAAGTGCCGCTTTTTTAGGGAATAACATATCGCCACGGTCCGCACCATGATGAAACTTGTACTCCTGTCGATCTGAATTAACTGGATGGTGAAGCTTGCATCCAAGTTTTTGGCAGGCGCCAGGCTCTGAAGATAAATGGAGGTCACTTCCGACGTGGGCAATTTTGCCAGATACAGTGCACACTTCTTTTGTTGTTCATTAACCAAAAACAAAAACAAAACAAGGCCGCTTCTAGTCACCTTGATTGAATCCACCTTTCCCACTACTCTCTTCACAGTCCTTGATAGTAAAACTGGATCTCTCAAATGAATGTCCTTGTCCAAAAATCGCAGTCCTACAAGACATACATTATTGGACCGATCATTGTCTTCCACTACAACTTTTGCTAATTCCATTCCATTTTTTGATTTCACCGTTTTCCATTCATGGTTACAAACTTCAGTTGCCGTACTTTCAGATTCAAGCAACATTTTCACTTCCGCCAGCTCCAACCTTCTCTCTATTGACCCTTGGAGCCTTCATCAAGTTTTGGTTCTACAAAGCTGTAGTCCATCATAACATTCAATAATCAATCAATCATCAATTAATTAATTAATATGCGATCAATTACCAGTTCTAAACATTTATTTTTCTTCTCTATGCTGCCTGCAGCATTTTCTATTTTTCCTGCGAGCTGTGGCAGACCAGGTGGTTGGGTCAAAACGTTTACACTGATCAGACACGGGCAGAGTAGGATTAGTTCAGTTTCAAAGGTGTTTATTAAAATAATAGTTCAAAAAAAAAGAATAGGTCTACCCCATGAGACCCTCTCCGGGATACCGTCTTCTTGGCTCCGGGTCTTACTGTATCCTGTGAGGATCAAAAACTGAACTCATTCCTGTTACCTCTGCAACCGTCCCCAACTATACAGTCCCACCCCTCTTCCCTATGTGCTACTCTTCTGGCAACTTTATGGGACTTGTACAGCTGGTGAGCAATCAGCCCTTGATTACCCAACAACTCCCAATCAGCCCCAATTAGTCCTTCGAGACATGTCACGTCCAGCAGATGGAGCCATCGCCTCATGATGTATACTCAGTCTGTCACCAGGCCTCGACGAATCTCCCCCTGGTGGCTGACCTGCTGTACGCCACAGCGCATATATCACAGTCGTTGGTCGGAGTCACCAGAGGAGCCAGTATTAATCCTGCTGTAGAATTCATTGCAGCCAGCAGGTCAAACTAACTACTAATGAAAAAAACTGTTTGTCACTAGGTCCGGCGAGAACTAGGACAATGAAAAACAGCTAGCTGGAGCTCTTTTGAGCAGTTGGCTGGATATGTCCTCACCCTATACCCTATACCTTATATGCTATAAGCTTAATGCTGATTGGTTTTGGTTCTGCCCACTATTGTGTTGTCCGGTGAGAACATGATGAGGCCCATATTGAACACTTGGTCACCCCCAGACACAAACACAGACGACTCCATTAAAGTTCTGTATATTGTTGTTTGGTTACTTTCGATGGATGCACAACACTTCAAGATAGTAAAAGAGCATGTCGGAGTTCGTCATTATACAATACTTGCTTCTTCTCGAGATAGCAGGTGAACACACTCTAACCTGATGTGTGCGGGGTGGAGCCCTGAGTGCATCCAAGCACCCTGATTGGTTGGATGGGGTGAAGGGTGATGGACAGTACTGAAGGCCAGGTTAACTCGTTTGTCAGCTCAAGCCATCTCTAGTGACCATATGCCCAGATTAGCTGTAGGGAGTGGAGACCCTAAAGACACTGCATTAGTAAAACAGAAATATCTTACAATTAGTTAAATATGAATTGTTAACCATTAATATCAAATAAATCAGATAAATACGTAATTCTTCTCTCACATCAGATAAACTATTTTACATTTTCAAGGTGTCAGACTCCCTTCATTCTTCTCACATGCTGTCCAAGGGCGTCAACTGTCTCTAACTGGCGCTGCAATGTCTGTCATAAATTCACACGTCCAAACCACCCATGTCAAATGAATCAGTCAGCAATGTGGAGTGACTATGAAAGAGTTGCTCACAATGCCCCTACCTGTTAGAATTGATAGCACATGCATAAAACATCAATTAATTGCATGTTGTTCTGTAAATTTGTCAGGAAGAGATCTTCTCTGTAAATTGGGGATTACATGTGACTGGTACTATGCATAGGACATATAAGATATCTACTCAACTGCTCACAGTTGTTGGAAACAGAAAGACAGTTTTGTGTCACAGACTGGCTTACTTTGCAATGCAAATGTCTCACCATTGACAATACATTTATATTATGGACAGATGATGGACCCTAATTTTGATGAATTAATGTGTTGTCAACACCAGTGACATTTGAAGCATGAGACTGGTATCAGACATTACATCTCCCATAATCTCCAGTAGTAAATTGGCAGACATTCCAGTATTGGTTCTAATACAAGGTATCAAAACCGTTACCAATTGAAAGGCAAAAAATACCATAACTACTCTCCAGGGAAGTGGGTATCACTAACTTGGAAAATTGTTAAATTGGCATATATTAGAGCGGTGAGTGAGCAAATCTAAACACTCTGGCCATGGTCAGGAAGAGGTAAACTATAGCAAAATCATAGAGGCACTAAAAGAAGCGCAAGGGTATTCTAACAATGTCACGCCCTGGTCTTAGTATTTTGTGTTTTCTTTATTATTTTGGTCAGGCCAGGGTGTGACATGGGTTATTCATGTGGTGTGTTTTGTCTAGGGTTTTTTTGTAGGTTATGGGATTGTGGTTGGTGGGGTTGTCTAGAAAAGTCTATGGTTGCCTTGAGTGGTTCTCAATCAGAGGCAGGTGTTTATCGTTGTCTCTGATTGGGAACCATATTTAGGCAGCCATATTCTTTGAGTGTTTTGTGGGTGATTGTTCATGTCTCTGTGTTTGTTTGCACCAGATAGGGCTGGTTTGGTTTTTCGTGTTACGTGTTGTATTGTTCGTCTTTATTAAAGATGAATTGAAATAACCAGAGGAAGAAAACCTTAACAAACAACTCGGCTTGAATATGAAAAAAATCCATAGATAAAATTGGGAAGCATTTCCCTGCTGACAGAAAATATGCGAGAGCAGATACAAATTCATTGCTTTAACTAATTATGAGAACCGCATAGCATAACATTATAGCAGTGCAGTATGTACTGGTAATATACGTTAGCTAGCTACCTAATGTTAATTGGCTACTAAAATATCAAACTTGTCAGTATATTAACTATGCTATCCAATGTTTATTGATTATTCACGCCATTCTTAGCTTAGCTAAATGGTATAGACATTGTGCATTCTCAATGGACATTGTTAAATGGGGTGCTTTGTAAATTCGCTCTGGCTATTTGTTTGGATTTCAGAGCACTCTCGTATGAATGTACCAGAGCGCAGAATAACTGATGAATTTACGAAGGCTCAACACCCGTTGAATTTAAAAATATATATATTTCACCTTTATTTAACCAGGTAGGCTAGTTGAGAACAAGGTCTCATTTACAACTGCTACCTGGCCAAGATAAAGCAAAGCAGTTTGACACATACAACAACACAGTTACACATGCAATAAACAAAATAATACAGTAGAAAAAATGTATATATACAGTGTGTGCAAATGAGGTAAGATAGGGGAGGGAGGGCAATAAAATCAGTCATAGTGGTGAGGTAATTACGATATAGCAATTAAACACTGGAGTGATAGATGTGCAGAAGATGAATGTGCAAGTAGAGATAAGAGTGCAAAGGAGCAAAAAAACGTAATAAATACAGTATGGGGATGAGGTAGTTGGATGGGCTATTTACAGATGGGTGATGTACAGGTGCAATGATCTGTGAGCTGCTCTGACAGCTGGTGCTTGAAGTTAATGAGGGAGATAAGAGTCTCCAGCTTCAGCGATTTTTGCAGTTCGTTCCTGTCATTGGCAGCAGAGAACTAGAAGGAAAGGCGGCCAAAGAAGGAATTGGCTTTGGGGGGGACCAGTGAAATATACCTGCTGGAGAGCGTGCTACGTGTGGGTGCTGCTATGGTGACCAGTGAACTGAGATAAGGTGGGGCTTTACCTAGCAAAGACTTGTAGATGACCTGGAGCCAGTGGGTTTGGCGATGAGTATGAAGCGAGGGCCAGCCAACGAGAGCATGCAGGTCGCAGTGGTGGGTAGTATATGGGGCTTTGGTGACAAAACGGATGGCACTGTGAAAGACTGCATTCAATTTGTTGAGTAGAGTGTTGGAGACTATTTTGTAAATGACATCAACGAAGTCGAGGATCGGTAGGATGGTCAGTTTTACGAGGGTATGTTTGGCATCATGTGTGAAGGATGCTTTGTTGCGAAATAGGAATTTGATTCTAGATTTAATTTTGGATTGGAGATGCTTAATGTGGGTCTGGAAGGAGAGTTTACAGTCTAACCAGACACCTAGGTATTTGTAGTTGTCCACATATTCTAGGTCAGAACCATCCAGAGTAGTGATGCTGGTCAGGCGGCCAGGTGGGGGCAGCGATCGGTTGAAGAGCATGCATTTAGTTTTACTTGCATTTAGGAGCAGTTGGAGGCCACGGAAGGAGAGTTGTATGGCATTGAAGCTCGTCCGGAGGTTAGTTAGTACAGTGTCCAAAGAAGGGCCAGAAGTATACAGAATGGTGTTGTCTGCGTAGAGGTGGATCAGAGAATCGCCAGCAGCAAGAGCAACATCATTGATATATGCAGAGAAGAGAGTCGGCCAAAGAATTTAACCCTGTAGCACCCCCATAGAGACTGCCAGAGGTCCGGACAACAGGCCCTCCGATTCGACACACTGAAGTCTATCAGAGAAATAGTTGGTGAACCAGGCGAGGCAGAATATGGCCGATGTCAGTAAACGTCAGGGAAAGAACGTAATTAAATTGTTGCCAGCAGCACGGTTAGTCACCAATGCTTTGGATAAACATGGAAAAAGCCTAACCAGCTCTGCTAGGGTGAGGAGAGTGGTCAGAATGAGGATGTGTTCTCTTATTTGTGTCTTGAAGTAGCAAGCAAGCTAGCCAACTTTAGCCAGTTAGCTTGGGTGCTTGACTGCCTTTGTGAGGTCAGAGAGCTTGGATCAACCATGCTCCTTGGCCAGAGTGGGCAGTGTGCGCTCTGAACAGTCCGAATTTCCAAAACACATGAAGAAGTAAAATGTTTAACTAGTAATTTATTATGCTAATAAGCTAGCAAGAGGCTGCATAGCAACAGCATCAACTTCCAGTAGACATGCAAAGCTCAACTGAAAGGTTACCGTTTGTTTACAGCATACTAAAATGAACTAATAGTATATTGTATGCAGTATATACTCATTAAGCATGTAGTATATAGTATATTAGTATGGTATTTGAACACAGCTTGGGTATGTGAGTATATTGATGAAATGAGTACATATGTTTTTATGGCAGTTTTGAAAGCTGTTATTAAGATGGATAATGCGGGGGTAGTGGAAAAATACCGAAGCGTAGTGTGTGGGGCCATTGGTCATTCAAAAAGCGAGTGTAGGGGAAACATTGGCTAAGTTTATGACAGGAAAGTATGGTGAATTCCCTTACCCTAACCAATGAAACTACAAGGGGATTAAGGGATTTTCTATGTCTGGGTAATACAATTAAATAAAATAGCCCATATGGCTTGAAAATTATTATTTTTTCCGCAGTAAGAGTTAGGGAGAATTAACACGGAATGGAGACATAACTTGTAGCGACGTAAAAAAACGAATGAGGGCTTCTATCAAATTAAAAATCAATATGTCACAAGGGAAAATATATTCTGCTTTTATTGACCTCGCCAGATCTGTTTCCAAATCATTGTCTATCGATTCAACTCGTTGACTGCTAAATCCCCTTCGGCATGTAAACTCTTTGCAATGAAACACTTGGACGAACTTTAAGGCTATTTTCTGGTAATTGTGTCGTTATTATGTGCCAGATGTTAAGACTACAAACCATTATAATTGGGTTATTTGCGGGATATACTGGTAATTTTAATAGCATTGGGTCTGTGTTACTGACTGAATTTAAGTTGTGGGCAGAGAGAGGCTCAAGTATTGTGAACGATTTTAACTCCCATCGAAATGTATCTTTTCCCTTAAGAATTGGCTGATGTATTTTGTGGATTTGGCGCATTACATGTTCATCTCATACATGTTTAAGAAGTGTGAAGCAGAAAGGGAATATCCTATAGAGGTTGGTATTAAAAATATAGAGTTATATTGTTTGGGTAGACTGAAATGAAAACAATGCCTTCTAATAAGGTGAATAGAAATATGTTATTAGTTATTAGTGGTTTTTGGATAGACTCTAATAATACCATGTTTTAGTATGCGGGTGAAAGTGAGTCGTGCTCGCTGGGCTATATTAGGCTGTAAGGGACGCAGTGGGACATTTGAAGCAGAGGTCTGAATAGTTGAATTGGAAACGTTCTTTGACCGTTTCTGATTGTTGTTGCTCAGTTTTGTAGTTTAGGTAACACCAGTGAATTTGAGCAGAATGTAATGTAATTGAACCCTTCTGCTGTGTTCCGGTCGAATTGGATCGATTTACAAGTTTTCTCTCTGAAAAATGTAATTCATTTAATCTGATTGCCATAAGGTTCCATGACTTTGTCCACACAGGGCATCTAAACACACAAAATAAATGTTGATGATTTTCATTAAATTTGGGGTGTTTTATGTGGTGACCGGTCATTAGAAATGAATGGGTGAGACTACAATCAGTGTATAAAATTGAGTTCATGCACATGCCCATTCATCAGAGGGACACACCTCCTCTCCCAGTTAAAACAGGTTTTATATTTTGACTAAATGCAACAGGTTAAAATTACAGGATTACCGGAAAGGGGCTCTGGGATTATTTATTTTAGAAGGTGTCTATTCCACTTAATGGAACACTGTATTATCTGATGTGTCTTATGTAGGATTCTTTCTTCGAAGTCCACTACAGTATGTATGTTAAGGGAGCTCCCAAATGAAATAAGGCCTGGCAAATTCTGTTTGTTTTTTTACACTACATTATGATGTGGTCTATTTCATTTGGTTTTAGTGGGTTTTTCATGGGTTAGAGAATGTATTACAAATGTGACATTTTGCCATTTTTATTTTCCGAGTTTTAATTGAACACGTGAATTATTTTGATAAGAAATGTACTGAAGAATCTTACTGTAACCTGGGATACGAAATGTATGAAATGTTTGACTATTTTTACATAATTAATCTAATAGAGAAATAAACACTTGACGGGTTTGAATGACCAACATTAGATGTCATTAGACCTCTGTCTTGACTTTCTAGTGTGGCTTGATCACCCTCACTGGAAGGCTGAGAGTCATTGGATGATGATTTAAAGGTCATATGTAATACTGAATTGAAGGTTATTTGTAATACTGATCATTACGGAGAAGTTTAAAATGAATAGTTATATGTGTGATTCAGACCACGAGAAGGATAGACCTGTCTCTAGTCAATCTTTCTAATCCTTGAATTAAGTTATGAGGACAATTTTCTCTTCATTGAGTTATTAAGGGTAGTAATTATAATTTTATTTGCTGTGTTGTTTGTTTTACACATTAAATTCACGTTGTGAATCGTGTCAAAATGGGCAATTACCATCATTTGAGATTTTGGGATTGAAATTTACACACCTCGAGTGATATATAGAAGTGTATCGAGTGATATATGAACGAGTGTATTGTTGCGTTGTTTGTTTTGTTTTTACACAAATTTTACCAGATTGGGTCTGCTGGATGATCGAGATTACTCCCTCAGGATTAATCCTCTAACTTCCTGACCCTGCGAATCTGCGATGAGGTCGACAATGTGATAAGGGTAGTATAAGACAATTTGAACAATTGTTTCAACAGAATGTGTTGTTTTTCTTTCTGACATTTGTCTTACAAAGAGTTTTGTATTAAGAATAATTGGCATAGGTAATTTGTCATACAGTCAATGCTTGACGGGATTTCCTGAAACAGAAATTAACTGAACTAAACTGTTGTTCTGATCTGTCCTCTTTTGAGATTATGGCGAAGGTGACTACAGATGGTATCTAGATGCATGGAAAAGGATCATTTGACCAAACAGTGTGGACCTCTACCCCCCTAACCGGCTGAAGAAATGGCGTTTACTATGACCTTGTCCTTCACCACTCCTACCTTGAGACCTGAGTCCAAGCCAGCAACCTGCACACAGCATCCAGTCGAAGCTATCAACTGCCTTTTCTCTCATGCCTTTTCTCTCAGGAGTGCGACATAAGTCCACGTGGAGTGAGCATGGAGAGAAATCCTGTCAACTTCTTTCATGCTGCTGATGTACTGGTAGGAAAAATGGACAAGACATAATGGACAGTAAAGGTCAGGTGAGAGGCATTATCAAAGGCCATCCACTTTGAACATATGAAGATGAACATGAAGACATGCCAGAAGGAGTAGTGCTGGGAGGAGGGGGTGGTCAACCGTGCCCGTAATTATTTATTTGGGGTATTAGGTTGATTGTGGAGGTCTGCACACTGTGAAATTTACAGTAATTTAGACAAAGAATGCACTGAGATACCTGTCATTAACATGCCACTCACAACAATGTGAGACAGGGATAAATGGGGGCTGTAATGAAAATAGTTAATGCTGGTAATAAATAGTTCAAACTGTCATTTTTTTTATTTAACCTTTATTTAACTAGGCAAGTCAGTTGAGAACAAATTATTATTTACAATGACAGCCTACCCCAGCCAAACCCGGACGACGCTGGGCCAACTGTGTGCCCCCCTATGGGACTCCCAATCACAGCTGGATGTGATACAGCCTGGATTCGAATGTGTAAATACACATTCTAACTGTGTTGGTATGTGCTAAGTTGAATTTGAGTGATAGACTAAACGTGGAGTATTGAAGACTGGAATTGATAGTAGGGGTTTTATTTTAACATATTATCAGAATTCTCATTTTAAAGCGCATCAATACATATGGCTTTCTGGATGATACAGTACAATTGACTTGAGCATGTGTTAGTATGTTTATCACTATGTTATGGGTTAGATAGAAGGATTCATTGTGCAAAATGCATTCGCAGCCAGAGGCTAAGTACATACGGGGTCAGAATGTTTGCATTAGTGTGTGCCAAATGATAGGTGACCATTGCTGGGCATTCATACCCCAGCTTAGGGTGACTTTGTGAAGAAGTTTAAAGCCGGATTTGGATACAAAAAGATTTCCCAAGCTTTAAACATCCAAAGGAGCACTGTGCAAGCGATAATATTGAAATGGAAGGAGTATCAGACCACTGCAAATCTACCAAGAACTGGCCGTCCCTCTAAACTTTCAGCTCATACAAGGAGAAGACTGATCAGAGATGCAGCCAAGAGGCCCATGATCACTCTGGATGAACTGCAGAGATCTACAGCTGAGGTGGGAGACTCTGTCCATAGGACAACAATCAGTCGTATATTGCACAAATCTGGCCTTTATGGAAGAGTGGCAAGAAGAATGCCATTTCTTATAGATATCCATAAAAAGTGTTGTTTAAAGTTTGCCACAAGGCACCTGGGAAACACACCAAACATGTGGAAGAAGGTGCTCTGGTCAGATGAAACCAAAATTTAACTTTTTGGCAACAATGCAAAACGTTATGTTTGGTGTAAAAGCAACACAGCTGAACACACCATCCCCACTGTCAAACATGGTGGTGGCAGCATCATGGTTTGGGCCTGCTTTTCTTCAGCAGGGACAGGGAAGATGGTTAAAATTGATGGGAAGATGGATGGAGCCAAATACAGGACCATTCTGGAAGAAAACCTGATGGAGTCTGCAAAAGACCTGAGACTGGGACGGAGATTTGTCTTCCAACAAGACAATGATCCAAAACATAAAGCAAAATCTACAATGGAATGGTTCAAAAATAAACATATCCAGGTGTTAGAATGGCCAAGTCAAAGTCCAGACCTGAATCCAATCGAGAATCTGTGGAAAGAACTGAAAACTGCTGTTTACAAATGCTCTCCATCCAACCTCACTGAGCTCGAGCTGTTTTGCAAGGAGGAATGGGAAAAAATTTCAGTCTCTCGATGTGCAAAACTGATAGAGACATACCTCAAGCGACTTACAGCTGTAATCGCAGCAAAAGGTGGCGCTACAAAGTATTAACTTAAGGGGGCTGAATAATTTTGCACGCCCAATTTTTCAGTTTCTGATTTGTTAAAAAAGTTTGAAATATCCAATAAATGTCGTTCCACTTCACGATTGTGTCCCACTTGTTGTTGATTCTTCACAAAAAAAATACAGTTTTATATCTTTATGTTTGAAGCCTGAAATGTGGCAAAAGGTCGCAAAGTTCAAGGGGGCCGAATACTTTCGCAAGGCACTGAATATGTGTATGTGTATGTGTGTGTATGTATGTGTGTATCTATATATATTTTTTTTTTTTTTTAAATTTTTTATTAAACATATTTTGTTTATGGGGGGAACGTTTAATTTAACAAATCCTTGTTCCGATCTCCTGACCCACAGTATGTAAAGGTACGGCTGACTATGTCGGTTGCGGATGGTTTATTTTTTGACCGGCAGTGCTCAGCAATATAATCTTGAGGCTATATCTTGCTTATCTCTGGGATTGACCCAGGATGACGCTTAAATGCGCAATATGTTTAAGTTGCAACTTATTCTGTTTAGGTTTATTAGATGCTAACTGAACACTTAACTCGCGGGAGCCTCCTCAGTTCATATGTTAGTAGAAGTTCTAGGATAGTGAGAGGTGAACGTATAGTTGGGATTTTATTTTTGTTTTACCTCTTGTTCGAGGTCGCGCCGTGCTTTTTTGGCATCGGCCAGACAATGTGTTTATTATTTTTCTTTTTCCTTTTTTTTCTCTCCTGTTTGTACATGCCTGTTAAATGTGGGTTGATGGGGGGGGGGGGGGGGGGGGGGGGGGGGGTTGGGGAAATTAGGGGAACAGGGTGGGAAGTAAAGGTGCTTGCAGGGTGGAGGGGTGGGTTGGATACTGCTCGGGTGCAGGTGCTACATATGCTGATCGTGATGGTTTGGTGCGCTTTCTTACCTTTTTATCAAGTTACATGGTATGCAGGACAACCATAGGAACTACAAACGAGAGGAGGGCGGGGATTACATTCACTTCCTGGAATGTCAAGGGTTTAAACGAACCAATTAAGAGGGGCAAGGTCCTAGCCCACTTGAAAGCACTCTCGTCTGATATTATATTTTTGCAAGAAACCCATCTGAAGAATAACTCTCATAGCAGACTTAAGTGTAGGTGGGTGGGGCAAGTGTATCACTCTAACTTCTCTGCCAAAACGAGAGGCACAGCGATTCTGGTACGGAAAGGAATTCCCTTTCTACATAAAACCACTATTGCGGATAAAGAGGGTCGGTATGTGATCGCAATAGGAGAAATCCACTCTACCTCAGTAACTCTACTAAATATCTATGGGCCAAACATTGACAACCCCTCTTTTTTCAAAAGAGTCCTTGCCCTGATTCCAGATATCTCCCATACTAACCTGGTCATTGGAGGGGACCTTAACTGTGTGCTAGACCAATATTTGGATAGATCCTCTACCCGGCGACCCCTACCTCCTATTCAAGCGAATTCTTGAATACCTACATAAAAAATTCGAACTTATTTGATATATGGAGGATCGCTAACCCTACGGGTAGGGAATACTCCTTTTACTCTCATGTTCACAAGGTTTACACTCGAATTGACTACTTTTTGTTGGATGCTAGGCTACTCCCCTATACCTGTAATGTGAGGTATCATGATATTATAATCTCGGACCACAGTCCACTCACCTTCTCCCTGAGATTGGGTGACATTGTACCAAACGAGAGGGTCTGGAGGTTGAATCCTCAGCTCCTCACAGAACCAACATTCTGTGAATATCTTAAAGACCAAATTACATTTTTCTTTGATACCAACGACAACACAGAGACCTCCCCAGCATTATTGTGGGAAACACTGAAGGCTTATCTGAGAGGCTGTATCATCTCCTTTCAGGCTGCCAGGAGTAGGCAAAACAGAGGAAAACTGGAAGAACTGGAGGGACAAATTCACTTACTGGATAGGGAGAATGCTAGCCACCCATCTATGGAGAAACATAAAAAAATTACCTCTTTAAAATTTGAATATAATCAGATTCTCTCAGCTAAAATTGCTAAATCTTTTCTCTATGCCAAGCAAAAATATTTTGAGTTTGGTGACAAACCACACAAATTACTCGCCAGACAACTTCGAAAAAATGTGAGTGACCGAATGATTCACAGGGTTAAATCTGCATCTGGGGAATTACTCTCTTCCCCCAAAGACATCAATGACAGATTCCGGCAGTTTTATGAGACTCTATATACATCTAAAGCTGATCCTAACCCCTTAATTATGCAAACATTTTTGGAGGACTGTAATCTTCCTGCCCTGAACCAGGAAGATTCTAACTTCCTGAATAAGGAAATATCTCTTGATGAAATTCGAGAAACAATTAAATCTCTAAAGAGTGGCAAGACCCCAGGCCCAGATGGATACCCTGGTGAATTCTATAAAACATTCAGCAACATGCTCTCTCCCTATCTGCACAAAATGTTGGTTCAGGCCAATGAGGATGGAGCTCTCCCTTCTACTTTGGACGAAGCGTTCATTACAGTTATACATAAGAAGGGTAAAGATCCAGAAGAGGTAGGGTCATACAGACCAATATCTCTCCTTAATACAGACCAAAAGATTTTAGCAAAAACTCTGGCTAACAGGCTTAGCACTTTAATTGGCAAATTGGTCCATTCGGATCAGACCGGCTTTATCCCTAACAGAAACTCATTCTTCAATCTCAGGCGCCTCTTCAATATTATGTATTCTCAGAGGTTACCCAACGTGGACCTTGCCGTCATATCTCTTGACGCCGAAAAGGCCTTTGACCAAGTTGAGTGGCCCTATCTATTCAAGGTCCTACAGAAATGTAATATTGGAGATAAATTGGATCCAGCTTTTATATAGGAACTTACCAATCATTGTCGCCCCGATTTAACCTCAACAGGGGGACAAGGCAGGGTTGTGCGCTGTCGCCTATGCTCTTCGCCCTAATTATCGAACCGCTCGCTCAGACGATTAGATCTCATGCAGCAATACACGGCTATAATACTAAAGATACTCTAAATAAGATCTCCCTATACGCAGATGACATCCTCCTCTATGTAACAGAACCCCAGGCTAGTATCCCAGCTATTCTTGATGTGATCAATTTGTTTGGTACCTTCTCGGGATACAGAATAAATTGGAACAAGAGTGAATTAATGCCCATACGGTCGCAAAATACCCCCTGGCTAGAACATCTCCCATTTAAGTTATCTTCAGAAAAATTTACCTACCTAGGAATTGTAGTTACCAAACAATACTCCTTACTATTTAAAGAGAATTTCCCCTCTCTGATACAAAAACTCAAAGCAAACATACTATTTTGGAGAACTCTCCCAATTTCTCTGCTCGGAAGAATTAATGCCATTAAAATGGTCTTCCTCCCACAACTGCTCTAACTATATCAGAACATCCCAGTATTCATACCTAAATCCTTTCATAAACAACTGGACTCAATTATCAATCCTTTCATCTGGGATTATAAAACACACAGGATAGGTAAAAAACACCTCTGTAAATCCAAGATGGAAGGAGGATTGTCTCTCCCAAATTGTATATTTTATTACTGGGCCGCTAACCTCCGCATTGTTACGTTTCTGCTGGATGACGTACTTCCGGCATCCAGGTGGCTTAGTATGGAGCGTGAGGAGTGTCACCCCTTCTCTATTGGCGCTGTGATTTTGTCGCCTGTCAATCTGGAGATGTCACTTTATTGTAACAATCCTATTATACATAGCACAGTCCGAATCTGGAAGCAAATTAAAGTCCACTTTGAGCTTAGACCAATGTCATTCATGCTCCCTGTCACCAGGAATCCCTCCTTTGCCCCTTCTAACCTTGATAACACCTTTGAGCGATGGGGAGAGTTGGGGATAAGTACCATATGGGATTTATACATAGAAGGGACCTTTGCTTCCTTTGAGTTGCTGAGGGAAACTTATAACCTTCCCAGAAGTAATTTTTTCAGATACCTACAAATTAGAGACTACGTTAGAAAACACCTCCCAACATTTGGGAATGCTAAACCTTCCATGTTTGACGGATGCATAAAAATATGCCCCACCTCCGATAAACTGATATCGCGTCTATATGATGCTTTTCAATCTGTTAGCACACCTTCCACTGATGCCATCAAGGCAAAATGGGAGGAAGAACTAGGGACTGACATCTCGGTGGGAGACTGGGAAGAGAGCTTGGAGTATATCCACACATGCTCCATTAATTCCAGACATCGTCTCATACAATTCAAGGTAATACACAGATTACACTATTCCAAAACTAAACTGCATAGGATATTTCCTGACACATCCCCTACATGTGATAAATGTCAGGCTACGCAGGGTACACTACTCCACTGCTTTGCCCTATGCTTTAGCTTGCATGGTTATTGGAGTGGAATTTTTGGGATCCTCTCTGAAGTTTTGGAGACTTCAATAGATCCAGACCCGCTTCTGATAATCCCGGGAGTATCTGAGTCCCTAAACGGATTAACCAACCCCCAAAAACAACTAATCTCGTACGGTCTCATCTCGGCAAAAAAACTAATCTTGTTGTTTTGGAAGAGGAGGGAAGCGCCCTCTACCAAATTATGGCTCAGTGAATTGGCAAACACTGTACACTTAGAAAGAATTAGATATATTCTGAACAATAAATTATCAACATTTGATCAAATCTGGCAGCCTTTCCTCTCCTACTTGGACGAGTCGGCGCTGTGAATTTGTACTTATTAACGCACTCTCAATTGTAATATTTTAATCTACCTTTGGGCAGCATGTGCTGGCCCTGCCACCCGAGCAGTTGGGGGGGGGGGGGGGACATCTTCCCTCTTTCTTTCTACGTGTCCTTGTTTTGTATGTCGTGTTTTGTATTATTTGTTCTGCACCCAGAACTCTGGGTCTTGTTGTTCCTGTATGCTCTTTTATGTTTAGATAAGAATTGTATACCTGTCTTGTATACCTATACACCATTCTTGTGTGTGTTTAATAAAAAATATTTGAAACAAAGATTACTTTTATAACCAAAAACCTCCATTTGGTTGGCACGTTTTGTTGAGGAATCCACAGGCTCGTGCAGGTCACGACGGGCAGACGAAAATTCCAAATAGTATCCGTAAAGTTCGTAGAAACATGTCAAACGTTTTTTATAATCAATCCTCAGGTTGTTTTTACAATAAATAATCGATAATATTTAAACCGGGGGGTAGCCTTTTCAATAGGAGAGAGAGAGAAAAGGTCTGCTCCAAGCTACTCGCGCATGCAAAACTCTGGGGACACACAGCTATCCACTGACGCGATGTGATCATTCTCGCTCATTTTTCAGAATAAAAGCCTGAAACTATGTCTAAAGACTGTTCACACCTTGTGGAAGCTATAGGGAAAGGAATCTGGTTGATATCCCTTTAAATGGAGGACAGGCTTGCAATGGAACAGAGAGGCTTCAAAATAACAGCATTTCCTAGTTGGATTTTCCTCAGGTTTTCGCCTGCAATATCAGTTCTGTTATACTCACAGACAATATTTTGACCGTTTTGGAAACTTTAGAGTGTTTTCTATCCTAATGTGCCAATTATATGCATATTCTAGTTTCTAGGCCTGAGAAATAGGCAGTTTCATTTGGGCACGTTTTTCCTCCAAACATCAAAATACTGCCCCCTAGTCTCAAAGACAGGTCTCAAAGACAGATCGTTTAGAGATGATTGGACCAAGGTGCAGTGTGGTAGGCGTACATCTTACTTTTATTAAATGACTCACAAAAAATATATATACAAAAACGAACGTAAAGCTACATGCAGTGCAGAAAGCAACTACACACAAACAAGATCCCACAACTAAAGGTGGAAAAAAGGCTGCCTAAGTATGATCCCCAATCAGAGACAACGATAGACAGCTTGCCTCTGATTGGGAACCATACCTGGCCAACAAAGAAATAGAAAAACTAGAATGCCCAGCCAAATCACTCCCCGACCTAACCAAATAGAGAAATAAAAAGTCTCTCTTAGGTCAGGGCGACAGTCTCGGACAGAACTAAGACATCTGGGTCTGCAGACTTTTATCATGTCCATTTTCGGCAACCTACTCCTCACATTAATATGCATCAGTCCCAACCCTGATCTAGTTTTTAAATCATTTGGAGTTGTTAGTTAATCCATAGCCAATGAGCCTGGGTTTGGGTGAATGTTTCCTGACACCAAAAGCAGAAGAATAATGAAACACCTTGATTTGTTGCTTCCTAAAATCTCTCTGCACTTAGATGATTGCACTTAATTGAACCTTGCGCAATACCGTAGATGCAGTCGCACCGCCAAAAACCAAAAACATTTGACATAAGAATCAAGCTCCCTGGTATACAGAAAATACCCGAGCTCTGAAGAAAGCTTTCAGAAAATTGGAACGGAAATGGCGCAACACCAAACTGGAAGTCTTCCGACTAGCTTGGAAAGAAGAGCCCTCACTGCTGCTTGATCATCCTATTTTTCCAAATTAATTTAGGAAAATAAGAACAATCCTACATTTACTTTTGATACTGTCGCAAAGCTAACTAAAAATCAGCATTCCCCGGCCTCCCGGGTGGCGCAGTGGTTAAGGGCGCTGTACTGCAGCGCCAGCTGTGCCATCAGAGTCCCTGGGTTCGCGCCCAGGCTCTGTCGTAACCGGCCGCAACCGGGAGGTCCGTGGGGTGACGCACAATTGGCCTAGCGTCGTCCGGGTTAGGGAGGGATTGGTCGGTAGGGATCTCCTTGTCTCATCGCGCACCAGCGACTCCTGTGGCGGGCAGTGCGCGCTAGCCAAGGTTGCCAGGTTCACGGTGTAGCCTCCGACACGTGCGGCTGGCTTCCGGGTTGGATGCGCGCTGTGTTAAGAAGCAGTATGGCTGGTTGGGTTGTGTATCGGAGGACGCATGACATTCAACCTTCGTCTCTCCCGAGCCCGTACGGGAGTTGTAGCAATGAGACAAGATAAGTAGCTACTACAACAATTGGATACCACGAGATTGGGGAGAAAAAGGGGTAAAAAAAATTATTAAATAACAACAAAAAAATCAGCATTCCCCAAGAGAGGATGGCAAATTAGAAAGATTAGAAAGCAAATTACAGACTCCTCTTTAAATCTGTGTATTCCTCCAAAGCTCAGTTGTCCTGAGTCTGCACAACTCTGCCAGGACCTAGGATCAAGGGAGACACTGAAGTGTTTAAGCACTATATCTCTTGACACAATGATGAAAATAATCATGTCCTCTAAACCTTCAACCTGCATACTGGACCCTATTCCAACTAAACTACTGAAAGAGCTGCTTCCTCTGCTTGGGCCTCCTATGTTGAACATAATAAATAGCTCTCTATCCACCGGATGTGGACCAAACTCACTAAAAGTGGCAGTAATAAAGCCTCATAGGAAAAAGCCAAACCTTGACCCAGAAAATATAAATAACTATCGGCCTATATCGAATCTCCCATTCCTCTCAAAAAAAATGAAAAAGCTGTTGCGCAGCAACTCACTGCCTTCCTGAAGACAAGCAATGTATACGAAACACTTCAGTCTGGTTTTAGACCCCATCATAGCACTGAGACTGCACTTGTGAAGGTGGCAAATTACCTTTTAATGGCGTCAGACTGAGGCTCTGCATCTGTCCTCGTGTTCCTAGACCTTACTGCTGCTTTTGATACCATCGATCACCACATTCTTTTGGAGAGATTGGAAACCCAAATTGGTCTACAGGGACAAGTTATGGCCTGGTTGAGGTCGAATCTGTCGGAAAGATATCAGTTTGTCTCTGTGGAGGGTTTGTGCTTTGACAAATCAACTGTAAATTCCGGTGTTCCTCAGGGTTCCGTTTTAGGACCATTATTGTTTTCACTATATATTTTACCTCTTGGTGATGTCATTTGGAAACATAATGTTAACTTTCACTGCTATGCAAGATGCAGGACTCCTAACTGTCCCTAGAATTTCTAAGCAGACAGCTGGAGGCAGGGCTTTCTCCTATAGAGCTCAAGTTTTATGGAATGGTCTGTCTACCCATATGAGAGATGCAGACTGTCTCAACCTTTAAGTTTTTATTGAAGACTCATCTCTTCAGTAGGTCCTATGATTGAGTGTACTGACCCCAGGAGTGTGAAGGTGAACGGAAAGGCACTGGAGCAACGAACCACCCTTGCTGTCTCTTCCTGGCCAGTTCCCCTCTCTCCACTGGGATTCTCTGCCTCCTAACCCTATTACAGTAGGCTATGCCTGGAAGCCAGAAGATGCGAAATGTGTTTATGTTCATTGACGGTCAATTACCATGAGACCGGCAGTTATTTGCTTGACAATCATCGGCAGACAAAATGTCATGACCACAACAGCCCTAGCTATTGTCATGTGTAAAGATTCATTACATTCCAGAGCTGACTAATCAATACTGGTCAAGCTCTGTTTTTAGTCTGACTTCTCAATACTGAGCTTCTACTTCTAATCATTAAAGACAGGCCATTCTGACTTACATGTACACACTCGGAAACTGGCCATTTTACAGTGTTGGTCAACACCATACGCACACACAGACACAGCTGATTCCATTAAAGTTCTTTATACTGTTGTGTGGTTATGTTCGATGGACGTACAACACTTCTAGACAGGAAAACAGCATGTGGGAGTCCGTCACTACATAAAACCAGCACCAGGATAAAGTGACTAAGAAGGCAGTTGATATTGGTGAGGGGAGACAGTTTTGGGGGGTTCTTGCATTGGAATTATATTGAATTCTGCTTATACAGTGCCTTCGGAAACTATTCAGACCCTTTTTAAAATGTTGTTACGTTACAGCCTTATTCTAAAATCGCTGAAAGAAAAATACAAACTCAGCAATCTACACACCATAATGACAAAGCAAAAACAGGATTTTAGAAATGCTCTGGGAATCCTGTTTCCGTTGATCATCCTTGAGATGCTTCTACAACTTGATTGGAGTCCACCTGTGGTAAATTCAATTGATTGAACATGATTTTGATAGGCACACACCTGTCTAAAAAGTTCCCACAGTTGACAGTGCATGTCAGAGTAAAAACCAAGCCATGAGGTCGAAGGAATTGTTTCGAGGCACAGATCTGGGGAAAGGTACCAAAACATTTCTGCAGCATTGAAAGTCCCCAACAACACAGTTGCATCCAAGTTTGGAACCACCAAGACTCTTATCTGAGCTGGCCGCCTGGCCAAACTGAGCAATCGGGGGAGAAGGGCCTTGGTCAGGGATATGAGCAAAGAACCCTATTGTCACTCTGACAAAGCTCCAGAGTTCCTGTGGAGATGGGAGAACCTTCCAGAAGGACAGCCATCTCTGCAGCACTCCACCAATCAGGCCTTTATGGTAGTGGCCAGACAGAAGTCACTACTTAGTAAAAGGCGCATGACAGCTCGCTTGGTGTTTGCCAGAAGGCACCTAAAGGACTCTCAGACCATGAGAAACAAGATTCTCTGGTCTGATGAAACCAAGATTGAACTCTTTGGCCTGAATGCCAAACATCACTTCTGGAGAAAACCTGGCATCATCCCTACAGTGAAGCATGGTGGTGGCAGCATCATGCTGTGGGGATGTTTTTCAGCGGCATGGACTGGGAGACTAGTCAGGAACGAGGGAATGTTGAATGGAGCAAAGTACAGAGAGATATTTGATGATAACCTGCTCCAGAGCGCTCAGGACCTCACTCTGGGGTGAAAGTTCACCTTCCAACATGACGACAACCCTAAGCACACAGCCAAGACAACGCAAGAGTGGCTTCGGGACAAGTCTCTGAATGTCCTTGAGTGGCCCAGCCGAAGCTCGGACATAAACACAATCTAACATTTCTGGAGAGACCTGAAAATAGCTGTCCAGCCACGCTCGCCATCCAACCTGACAGAGCTTGAGAGGATCTGCAGAGAAGACTGGGAGAAACTCCCAAAATACAGGTGTGCCAAGCTTGTAGCATCCTACCCAAGAAGACTCGAGGCTGTAATTGCTGCCAAAGGTGCTTCAATAAATTAGTGAGTAAAGGGTCTGAATGCTGGTAAATGTGATATTTTTTAAAGTTTTATAAATCAGCAAACATTTCTTAAAACCTGTTTTTGCTTTGTCATTATGGGGTACTGTGTGTAAATTGACAAGAGGGGGAAATAATTTTATCAATTTTAAAACAAGGCTGTAACCTAACAAAATGTGGAAAAAGTCAAGGGGTCTGAATATCAAATCAAATCAAATTTATTTATATAGCCCTTCGTACATCAGCTGATATCTCAAAGTGCTGTACAGAAACTCAGCCTAAAACCCCAAACAGCAAGCAATGCAGGTGTAGAAGCACGGTGGCTAGGAAAAACTCCATAGAAATGCCAGAACCTAGGAAGAAACCTAGAGAGGAACCAGGCTATGAGGGGTGGCCAGTCCTCTTCTGGCTGTGCCGGGTGGAGATTATAACAGAACATGACCAAGATGTTCAAATGTTCATAAATGACCAGCATGGTCAAATAATAATAATCACAGTAGTTGTCGAGGGTGCAGTAAGTCAGCACCTCAGGAGTAAATGTCAGTTGGCTTTTCAAAGCCTATCATTAAGAGTATCTCTACCACTCCTGCTGTCTCTAGAGAGTTGAAAACAGCAGGTCTGGGACAGGTAGCATGTCCGGTGAACAGGTCAGGGTTCCATAGCTGCAGGCAGAACAGTTGAAACTGGAGCAGCAGCACGGCCAGGTGGACTGGGGACAGCAAGGAGTCATCATGCCAGGTAGTCCTGAGGCATGGTCCTAGGGCTCAGGTCCTCATAGAGAAAGAGAGAAAGAGATAATTAGAGAGAGTATACTTAAATTCACACAGGACACCGGATAAGACAGGAGAAGCACTCCAGATATAACAAACTGACCCTAGCCCTCCGACACATAAACTACTGCAGCATAAATACTGGAGGCTGAGACAGGAGGGGTCAGGAGACACTGTGGCCACATCCGATGATACCCCCGGACAGGGCCAAACAGGAAGGATATAACCCCACCCACTTTGCCAAAGCACAGCCCCCACACCACTAGAGGGATATCTTCAACCACCAACTTACAATCCTGAGACAAGGCCGAGTATAGCCCACAAATATCTCCGCCACGGCACAACCCAAGGGGGGGCGCCAACCCAGAAAGGAAGATCACGTCAGTGACTCAACCCACTCAAGTGACGCACCCCTCCTAGGGACAGCATGAAAGAGCACCAGTAAGCCAGTGACTCAGCCCCTGTAATTGGGTTAGAAGCAGAGAATCCCAGTGGAGATAGGGGAACCGGCCAGGCAGAGACAGCAAGTGCGGTTCGTTGCTCCAGAGCCTTTCCGTTCACCTTCACACTCCTGGGCCAGACTACACTCAATCATATGACCCACTGAAGAGATGAGTCTTTAGTAAAGACTTAAAAGTTGAGACCGAGTCTGCGTCTCTCACATGGGTAGGCAGACCATTCCATAAAAATTGAGCTCTATAGGAGAAAGCCCTGCCTCCAGCTGTTTGCTTAGAAATTCTAGGGACAATTAGGAGGCCTGCGTCTTGTGTCCGTAGTGTACGTGTAGGTATGTACGGCAGGACCAAATCAGGACCAAATACTTTCCAAAGGCACTGTATATCACACAGTACCACAATAAACATAGTTCAAATGCAGAGACTCCGAGACCATTGATTGAGTGCTTTTGAAGTAACAGGTTGGCACGAAATCTGTTGCCTATCTCCGCTGCGTTGTATCAGCACAATGGACAGTGCTCTACACACTTTTGGTAATGAATATAGAATACAACACAGATTGTGTAAATCACCTACTACAAATAAGTGTATGTGAATGCAGCCATAACTTCAGGAAGCTGCTGAGGGGAAAATGGCTCATTATAATGGCCGGAGCAGAGCAAATGGAATGGCATCAAACACCTGGAAACCATGTGTTTGATGTATTTGACGTCATTCCACCCATTCCACTCCAGTCAATACCACAAGCCCGTTCTCCCCAATAAGGTGCCACCAACCTCCTGTACCGTACACACTGCTGTCTTACTAAAATAATGCAAACTAAATGCTGAAAGTAGTAGCCTACTTATTCATGCGTGCAAACAGAAATACTGAATAGCAGTTTATCTTAGAATACCGACCCGACAGCAAATGAATGAATGCGAACAGCACAGAACACCAGTACCACGTAGGCCTGGGTAAGCAAATGTTTTTATCGGTGACACAATCTATATTTAGGCTTGTTACATTAACAGTAAACAAATACATTAAAGAAAAGGCGAATGGCGATTCAAATAACCAAAACAGCCTACAGCCTACTACTGTGAGATGCAGCCATGCACAGCTGTCTTGCCAAAAAAGTAGGCCTTTAGGCCCGATTCAAACATGAAAAATCATGCCACTCATGAGTACAGCAACGTTGTGATATGGCACAATACACTTCTGGGGATCAAATTCATCCTACGTAATTAATTAAGCAATGCCAGCCTACCATAAGCATGTTTCAAATACGTACAGTTCCATTTATAACCACAAAAACGAATAGGCTTCCAAGAGAACCCTAATAGATGGTATCTATTTCTATGATGAAACATACCGACATGTCGCTATACCCAGGGTTGTCATTTGGGTTCTTGTATTGTAATTATTTAGAATTCTGCTTATATCACACTATACCACAATAAACATAAAAGTTCAAATGCTGAGACCATTGACTGCTTTTGACCAAGAAGTGACAGGTTGGCGTGAAATCTCCATTGTGCTCTATCAGCACCATGGACAGTGCCCTACACAGTAAAGCAAAGCCGTTTTAAACATAGGCTGGCTAGAGAAGTTATTTTGCCATTCCATACCATAGGTTTTATTGAAATGACACCACTGGCTATACCACCAAGATTTAGAGGAAAACCAACCAGCTAGATTGTTTCTTACCTTTTCAGAAGAGTTGCAGCTTCCTTGATGCTCTGTGGAACTTCCTGAGTTCCAGATTTCCCTCAAATTCAATTTGATTAGTTGAGCATGCTTCTTCTGTGCTGACTGAACACGTTTGTCAAAGTGGAAAATTAGTTGTCGCATGTAGCTGTGGACGCCCCAAAAGTCAATACATGTTTCAGTGCCTTAAGCATGGTCTGCATAGCGGAGAGAGGCCCAGAGAATTGTTGCGGGATATCAAGTGGGGTCCATTTGTCCTCATTGGAGCTGCCGATTTCAGTCTGCAAAAACTGGCAAGCAACACTAAACTCAGCTTCCACCAAATCTGTTTGCTGAGATCCAGCACTGGTTTCACCTTTTTCACATCTAGAAAGTCATGGCTCTCTGGGTCAAGGGGCACACAGGGCCTCCACCAATTGGCTGTTGTGTTCTGACAATGACCATCAAACGTGCTGAAGAACAGTCTTTTACACTGTCTCTTCTCCTCTTTCCTGCTGGCCTATTGTACTGTCCACCACGTATTGCTGGAGATTTTACTTAGATAACGTTGTAGTTTGCTTGGAGCTGGTGGTGCCACTGCACTGTGCCTCAGCTTCTCAATGCACTTCAACGCAATGATCGGTTGCTTTTGCCTGGAGTCATTTGTTTGGAGGATCGAGAAGACTGAGGATTCTGTGCACTGTGGTGACTGTAAACAAAGCCAGGAGCGGCCCTGTAGCCTCGAGTGATTCTTCTTCTGTGTTTTACAAACACGTGCATTTGATGTCAAAGAGGAACTTCACAATGCTGTCACACTTTCAACAACCACTGACACAGTAGCCAGGTGTCCCCTTCTCCTTAGACTTCTCCTTAGACTTTGTATGGGTACTTTGGCAAACGCCCATTTCTGATACACATCATGGCAGCTTAGCTGGTTTGTGCTAGCTAAATAGGTGAAGGCTAATAACACCAACACTTTTGATAGCTAAGCTAACTAAACTCGATAGTGATGTGGCATGAGGCAGAGTTGAGTGAAGCAGCTTCAACTATAAACTTGACCCCGCCCTTATAAATAATATAATATTACAGGCAGAGGCATATCACGTTATTCACTTAACCTACCAAAGATGAGAAGCGTTTTTTCCCGCGTTTATGGAAACCCTACAAAGTCATTGTAAAATTCTTATTTTACATTGACAGCCTACCCCAGCAACACCGGGCCAATTGTGCGCCGTCCTAAGTAGTAAAGGTATGACTTCCGAGTGGCGCAGCGGTCTAAGGCACTACATCTCAGTGCTTGAAGTGTCCGGCTGAGATCGGAAGTCCCATAGGACGGCGCACAATTGGCCCGGTGTTGCTGGGGTAGGCTGTCATTGTAAAATAAGAATTTGTTCTTAACTGACTAAATAAAAAAAATACCTAACTGCCACTTCCATAGCACTCCTATTGTGCTGATGCAGAGACACAAATTTCACACCAACCTGTCACTCAATCATTTGAACTTTTTTGCTATTTTTATATAGGGACATGAAACTAAAACTGATGGGGCAAAAGTTTCAAATGAAGGGCTAAGCCCCCTTTTGCCCCCTTGTGGAGCTGGGCCTGAGGTGAACATGCTCTCTAACTTGAGGTGTGTGGCTGAGCCCTGGAGTGTGTCCAAGCGCCCTGATTGTTTGGATGAACAGAGTTGTGAAGGGTGATTGACAGGGCCAGTCCTGTTAAGAGGGACAGCTTCTTTTTTCTTTTTTTTTTAACAACAAACAAATTTTGGCCAGAGCTACAGATGGCTATATCTGTCTGCTAGTACAGGTCTGGTAAAGGGCCAGTCTATTACTTTGATGAATGTTTTTTTTATACTGATTTTTTTCAGGGGGTGCTGCAGCACCATCAAAACCCCTACTTCCTGTTGCTATGAATGTGTGGTCAAATTATGTGTTTAGTAGCCGAGGTATGTAGCTGTAGGTAGATTGGAAGAATAATCTGACCCTGGTATCAGTTGTTAGTCAAATTCCCTTTGGGCCTTAGGTAGGCCTATGGTAAGTGACACCACAAGGGATTACATGGTTTATTCAAATGATAGTGTGGTGGGGGTTACAAAAATCTGACAAACATTGACAAGTATTTGCAAGCGCAGTGATATTTACAAATTCAACAGTAACAAGACTGGAGACCAGAGACAAAAATCAAAATTTCCTCCTGGTTAATATCATCTCTGTGGGGGGGTCATAGCTAGAAGTGCTACAGCTTTTGTCAAATTAATGTCAGATTTGACTTTTCATAGCAGGTTAGGAGAACTTCCCCAGCAGGTTAGGAGAATTATGTTAAGGTTAGGAAAGGGGTTAGGGTTAGCTAAAGGGCAAAAAAAAAACTTGACATTAACTTGACAAAAGCTTCTAGCCATGACCCTGGCTGCGTTCCTTAATTGTTCACGTTCTGGAACGTTTTATTGAACGGAAACGGTGCTGTAACGAACGACCAGTTGCAAAACGGGGAGGGATTGGGCAACGCTGTCAGCGTGGCAACTGCCCTTTAAATGTCACTCATTGCTTCAAGCCACACCCAGCAAACGTACGTCAAATCCTGTTCAATAACGTATTGGGGGAAACGTGTCGTACAGTACAAACCGTTTCGCACGGTAGCAAACGTTCAAGTGAACTGAACGCACCTCCTGTTAGAGCGCTTCCTCCGATCATTCTGACCAATAGTAGAAGAACGGAGGCGTGGCCATTTCATGTTAGCCAATGAGGTGATTCGTTGATGCTACGTCTCCTAGTAGCTACTTTCATCCGGATGAGGGATTTAAAGTGAGTAGCTTGAATTAACCACAATATTGAACTAAAATAGCATGCTATTCAACGATGACTTAAAATGTGTGTACAATAAATTATTGTAATGTTCATTGTAAACCTAGTTCATCTTGCCAACTCAAATTCTAATAAAAACAGATTGCATGTGAATCGGCCGTGTCAGCTAGCTAGAGCTAAATTAGCGTATCAAGCTAACGTTAGTCAATTGTGAATTCCGGGTTTGGTTTGTAGACCATTCCATTTCAGTCATATGTTATTAGTTCACATGTCAATGTATACGTTTTTCTTATTTAGGTATTTGTTTGATGTTATCTAGAAATAGTATTGGTTTGCAGGTTCACAGCAATATCAGATTACCACTCTTCCACCAGCCAAGATGTACAGCTATCATGGTACCATCAGAGTCTTGGTGCAGGTTCTTTGGGCCTACCTGCTCTGTGGTTGGACGTTTGGCTCCGAGCTTACGTTTGAGCTTCCAGATAACGCAAAACAGTGTTTCTATGAAGATATTACAATTGGTACCAAGTGCACACTTGAGTTCCAGGTAAGTTGATTGAGGCCCTCACATTATGACATGGAGTTATGGGAATAACTATAGCTAAATTGCTAGGCTGTATTTGAAACAAAATATTTTCTTTCCAGGTTGTCACTGGCGGGCATTACGATGTTGACTGTCGTCTAGAGGATGCAGATGGTACTGTTCTTTACAAAGAAATGAAGAAGCAGTATGACAGCTTTACATTCACTGCTGCCAAGAACGGAACATATAAGTTCTGCTTCAGCAATGAGTTTTCCACCTTCACGCATAAGACCGTCTACTTCGATTTCCAAGTTGGAGAGGATCCCCCACTTTTCCCCAACGAGAACAGGGTCACTGCTTTAACCCAGGTAGATCTGTTGTTGATGACTATTGCTGAGAGGTGTTTTTCTGTGCAATTTTCAATTTGGCAGTTCAATCAAAACAATCTGTTAATCCTCTGCAACAGAATTAAATGCAGTTTGCCCCATTTGGCAAAAACCTAATGGAAAGAACTGTGTGCATAGGCATAGATTTCTGGTTATTTGCAGTGCTTGCATGTCAAACCATACAGGGCTCTTGTATGCCTTTTTTAAGTCTGTAAATACCTGTTTCAGATGGAGTCTGCCTGCGTGTCTATTCATGAGGCCCTGAAATCGGTCATTGACTATCAGACACATTTCCGTCTACGGGAGGCTCAGGGACGCAGCCGTGCCGAGGACCTTAACACAAGAGTGGCTTTCTGGTCCATTGGGGAGGCCTTAATTTTGCTGGTAGTCAGCATCAGCCAGGTGGTCTTGCTGAGAAGCTTCTTTTCTGACAGGAAGACCACCACCACGCGTGTTGGATCCTAACATCCCACAGCATCTCATCCCGGTCACCTCCACAAGGGACTTCAGATCCAACGCCACCAACAACAGTTCACGGCAGAATATTTTTTTTATAGATGCCATTCATAGAATTAGAATTTTTAAGGTACGTTCAGGCTTTGAAGTTACTTTTAAAAACCAACTGGATTATCTAAATAAAATCTAGCAAATAATGTTGGAAATGCAACAACCTATTTATCATGTGGGTGCATATTGTCATTGTTTTTTACAACACTGTTTACCAGAATAATGTGAACAAACTGGTAGCCCGTCTTGCAGTTCTAATTTGACACCTTCTTGATACATTAAATCGTAGTTGCAGCATTTAATTTGTGCACAGTTCTCACTTCCTTAGCAATGACAATTCAAACTTGGTTGTTAGATTCAAGTTGTGATGTCAAACAAATCAAAAGTACTCTGTTGTAAACAATTGGTTTGTTTTTAATGTGAGATTCCACTCAACAGGCTTATGGCAAGCAGAGGTTGTGTTTTGGGTGGATGGAACTTGACTAGGAGTTTAACCATCTCTTTATTGTAACTGGTGTTTTGTTGTTGGTTTATGTGTAAAACATAAATATGAAGCTGGTGTAAGCACAAAATGATTTAATTTATTTCATATTAGGCATGTGTGTGGTCATATGTTTGCGTACTGTTCATGATTGTTTCTGCACAGTCATCAGCTTGTTGGCAGTCCAAGGAATTGTTTGCTTATTTGCATAGCTTAATAAACATTCTGGTAAACCCATTGTCAGACCTTCAATATTGAATCAATATATAACCTGAGCCATATAAATAGATAGCATTTACAGGTAACTGCCAATATAAAGGAGACAAGTGTCTTGAAGTGTCTTAATAGAGCATTGGGCCACCACAAGCTAGAACAGCTTCAATGCACCTTGGCACAGATTCTACAAGTGTCTGGAACCTTATTGGAGGGATGTGACACCATTCTTCCATGAGAAATTCCATAATTTAGTGTTTTGTTGGTGGTGGAAATGCTTTCTCAGATGCCGCTCCAGAATCTCCCACAAGTGTTCAATTGGGTGACAGACGGCCATGTCATATGGTTTTCATGCTCATCAAATCATTCAGTGCCCTGTGGATGGGTGCATTGTCATCCTATGAGGCAAAATAATGGTCTGCCCAGCATTTTTTAAGATGATACTAAGCATGATGGGATGTTATTTGCTTAATTAACTCAAGAACCACACCTGTGTGGACGTGCTTGCTTTCAATATCCCTCATTTACTCGTGTTTCCATTATTTTGACAATTACCTCTATATTGTGATGCAGAATATCAGTATCATCAGGAATAGCTGATACATAAAAATCTACTCACTGCTCAGGTTGCTAATGATCAAGTATTTCATTTGGTTCTTTACAAAGGACGCAGCTTGTGGGCCATGTACACTTGTGAACATCATGAAAGGTGTGGTTGTATACAACACCGAGAAATGTGTACTGAAACATTTTATGATTACATTGTCGTGATGATTTCAAGAACTGCAGAAAGCATTACACTTTTTCTCAAATGAATCTTGATTCTATGTACACTTGGTGCTTGTTGATCAAATAATTGATCACAGGAAAAAAAAACATCCTCTGTACATTGTTCACTCAACCTCCAGGACGTGGTAGTAGCCAACAAAATATATGCAATGCAATCGCCATCTGCCTGTAAGGACATGCAAATATGTTATTATTCGTTTAATACAGTTATATGCGCAGATGCCAACTTTATTCACAACAAACCCCAAAAACGAATGACATCTTACTCAACCTCCTAAAATGATGGAGTCGGGTATTTGCCTTTAACTGCTATTGCGTAAACGAATATAATCTCTGTGATTGGATGGTTTCCTTTTCCTTTTCAATAAATAAATAAATTTAAAAAACGCATTGTTTTCGAATTGACAGCAGTGTACTGTGGGTAATGAGGGGACTCGATTAATCTGTCCGGGTAGGCGTGTTGTGCACTGAGTTACAGTTGATTACATTTGTTTTGGAACAGGGCTGCTTCCGGGCGTGAGCCACAGGTGCCCCGTTCAAAGCCAAACGGAGCAGACCGCTCAAAACAAATGTCACGTAACCAAGCACTTGGAGTAATGAGTAGGATTCTGAGTTTTCACAGGCAATAGTGATTTATTTTGAAAAAACGGTTAATATACCTTCACAATGAAAAGTAATTTGAAAATGCAAACATATTGTAATGAAACAGGCTGGGAGAGCTGGTCTCGAACCCTCGACCTTCTAGCCCGAAGTCCAGGGCGCTATCGTTTCGGGACGATGCACTACGCTGCCTAATTTTTTGACAACATGACAGAGCGGTGCAGATTACTTCTCGATTTATATAGTGCTCCTCCCTCGCCGTTTTTGCCCGTTCGTGTCACGTGTCCCACACCCCAGCATAATCGAATCCGCCCATTGAGTCGTGATGATCTAACCAGTGTGGTGGGTCGACAAATTTGCCCGCCCCCCTCAAAGAACATTGTAGAAAAATTGCCATACTAGCTAGTTTTTCTTGTGTTATTTCCTCTGGGATAGATTTAACGGGCGGGAACATCTACAACACAACAAGCTGATCAACGAAGAAAAAGAAGGCATCGCAATCGACTTCGGCTGCTGGACAATGTTGGCTAGCTAGCGTAGCTGTACATTAAATACCAAGCGGGGAGGATGTTCTCTGGCCTCACCGTATTTCTTGATATTTAAACTGGATAAAACATCTAGATATACGTCGATTTACACATGGTTCTTTCGGAAAATGACATGCAGAATTAAGGCTAAAAAACTGCTTGATGAAATTGAAAAGGACGTCGGACAGCGTAGACTGAACACGCCTAGCTGGGGCGTATTCATTACGCCGATTCTTTTGCAAAACGTTTCTCAGACGGAAGCGAACGGGACGAAACAGGGAGGGATCTATCTGCATTTGTCCAATAGAAACTCGTTTTAGTTGCAAAACGTAATGCTTTTCAACTGTTTTGCTAATGATTACACCCCTGGGATGTATTCATTACGCAAACGTCTTACCGTTTAACAACCAAACGGAACGAAACAGGGCGGGACCTACCTGGATGTACCCAGTAAACTATCGTTTCCCGTTTGGAGTTATCGGGTTGGCAACAGATTTTGCGTAATGATTACACCCATGCTATTTGGTTGAACAGTGCCGTAACTAGCTACCCAGCCAATTTTATTAAGTTAGCTATATTTCCGTGGCCAGCAAACTTTCAATAGGGAAGAGGGCAAAGCAGAGCATGCCAATGTTAACAAATACGTTTTTCAGTCGCTAGCTGGCTGATTTCTGCCTCCCGTTTGGCTAATTTAGCAATACGTAGTTAGCTAGTCCCCTAGTATCGAGTGCCAACCTATTCAAGGCTAGCTAGCGCCACAAACAAAGGCTTCTGCTCAACACCTGCCACATACTTTTAAGACGCTCGTGTCTTAATCAACTGTGTCCGTGAACAAAGCTGCATAAATGGATTTACAAACGGCGGTGTTCAATGCAGCCAGAGATGGCAAGCTACGGTTGCTTCAGAAACTTTTGGAGAACAAAACTGGCCTAGAGGTTACCAAATTAATGGCAGAGAAAACCAACGGTGCCACCTCTTTGCTTATGGCTGCAAGATACGGACACCTGGATTTAGTGGAATATCTTTTGGAGTGTTGCTGCGCACCCGTTGAGGTTGGGGGGTCAGTGAATTTCGACGGAGAGACTATCGAAGGTGCCCCGCCTCTATGGGCTGCCTCAGCAGCAGGACACCTGAAAGTCGTGCAGTCTTTACTTGGCCACGGTGCCTCTGTGAACAATACAACACTCACCAATTCCACCCCCCTGAGAGCAGCCTGCTTCGATGGGCATCTGGACATTGTAAAATACCTGGTAGAACACAAGGCAGACCTGGAAGTAGCAAACAGACATGGTCACACATGCCTCATGATCTCGTGTTACAAAGGACACAAGGAAATTGCCCAGTATCTATTGGAGAAAGACGCTGATGTTAACAGGAAAAGTATTAAAGGTGAGATCACACATTCAAATGTTTATTTCCCTGTATTTTATATCCCTGGGTCTACCTGAGCAACGAGGTAAGGCCTAGTACCTGGCAGGTGCTTTGCTCCGTTATGTCATGACAGATCAAAACCAAAATGATGAAACATTAAGTAATTTGCTGTTAAACGCAGATCACATTTGTCTGATACAATTTCCCAAACCTGTGCATGTTTTTCAGACAGTCTTGAGGTAAATCCTCCATTTGGACATCTAATCGGGTCAAATAACAAGATGGAGTAATTTGTATTTAAACCAATTAGGGGACATGATACCACTCAGGCCTGTTCTAAATGTAAGCCTTGCAATAGCCCACTCACAAGATCTGTCCCAATCCATGAGAATTTTACCTCCTTGGCAGGTGCTTAGATTTGCACATTGCTTACATCACTGGTCTACTCCTAGAGGGAAAGGGTTACAGGCAAGCATGTGGGAAGACATTTGCTTAGTTATTTGACAAACATATTTAGTTATGAAATGTAGCAAATTTAACCTTTTTGTCTCTTCACTTAAACATCTGCTTTCAATGAATTTGAATATATATTTATTTATTGCTAGAATATCTGCAAAAATGGTTTCCAGTTTGCAAAACATGTATTAGTATTTCTTTCTTCACAGGTAACACAGCATTACATGACTGTGCTGAATCTGGCAGCTTGGAGATAATGAAGATGCTGCTAAAATATGGTGCCACCATGGAGAGGGATGGTTATGGAATGACCCCACTGCTGTCTGCTAGTGTGACTGGCCACACTAACATTGTTGACTATCTGACACAACACCAGCAAACAAACCACATGGAGAGGATAAACGCCCTCGAACTGCTTGGTGCTACTTTTGTGGACAAAAAGAGGGATCTTCTTGGGGCATTAAAGTACTGGAAGAGGGCCATGGACCTGAGATACAGTGACAGCAAAAATGTTCTTAACAAAGCTGAGCCAAAGCAGTTGATCATGGCCTATGACTATGCCAGGGAAGTAAGTAATGGGGAGGAGCTAGACAGCCTGATCTCAGACCCTGATGAGATGAGGATGCAGGCCCTGCTCATTAGAGAGCGCATCCTGGGCCCCTCCCACCCCGACACCTCTTACTACATCCGCTACCGGGGAGCTGTATACGCTGACTCTGGGAATTTTGAGCGCTGCATCAACCTTTGGAAGTATGCCCTTGACATGCAGCAGAGCAACTTGGACCCCCTCAGCCCCATGACAGCCAGCAGCCTGCTGTCCTTCGCTGAACTATTCTCCTTCATGCTCCAGGACCGTGCTAAAGGCCTTCTGGGCACCTCGGTCTCCTTCAACGACCTCATGGGCATCCTCAGTAAGAGCGTGCTGGAGATTGAACGTGCGGTGAAACAAACCCAGCCTGACCCGGCCCAGCTCAGCAAGGCCCTCTCCATCATCCTGCATCTCATCTGCCTGCTGGAGAAGGTCCCCTGTACCGTGGAGCAGGACCATTTCAAGAAGGAGACCATCTACAGGTTCCTCAAGCTGCAGCCCTGTGGGAAGAATGGCTACAGCCCGCTCCACCTGGCCGTGGACAGGAACACCACCTGCGTGGGCCGCTATCCTGTCTGTAAGTTCCCCTCTTTCCAGGTCACCTCTATCCTACTGGAGTGTGGGGCGGACGTCAATTGCCGCGACGAGGACAACAACAGCCCCCTGCATGTGGCCGCCGCCAACAATCACCCGGACATCATGAACCTGCTGATCGCCTGCGGCACGCACTTTGACAGCACCAACTCCCTGAAGCAGACGGCCTGCGACCTGCTGGACGAGAAGGAGATGGCCAAGAACCTGATCCAGCCCATCAACCACACCACCCTGCAGTGTCTGGCTGCACGGGCTATCATCAAGCACAGCCTCTGCTACAGAGGAAACATCCCAGAGAAGCTGGAGGCCTTTGTGCTTCTCCACAGATAATGACTATGAAAGATGTGCGCCACCATTCTCCTTGCCCCACGTGCACTCTTTTTGATTGTATTGGAGTCCATGATGAACATTGTGTGAACTCCCCCCCCCTCCCCTGCGAAGCAAGAATTAAAAAGCAACTGCCCATAAAAAGCAACTTCTTGCTTCTTGTTTTGAAAACAGCCTATCGATATGAGTCAAACATTTATTATAGTGTCAAAATTGACTACAAAGTGTAAATAGGATAATTTTGGTCATAGTCTGCGAGATGATAGGGAAAAAAACGGTATGTCATGGAATGAGGAGTACCCTAAAAAAAATTCTCGGGTTGGGTTTATTTCAATCCTGCCCACAGCTGACAGCACCCAAGTTATCATCAATTTGGAGCAGAGCTGCACGCAACCATAGTAGTTCCCATGGCCAATTTGGTTTGACATTAGATATTTCTTTGGGGCTAGTTAGGGACCATCAGCAAATTACACAATGTACATGGCTGAAGAAAATAGGCCAAATCAGGAAGTGCAGCCCCCCTTTATAGCTCTGTGGCAAACTGATAGGGATTTTTAAAATATGCGCATGCACAATATTTTTAGCTTACTAATTTCTACATTTTCCATGCTATTTATTAAGATATCATTGAGAGATTTCTCCATGCCCCCATCTCTTTGTTTCTTTCTATCTATGCAAAGATGGTGGAATGCTGGGACTTTTTTCCATTACTATGTTGCCAATATATGGACTCTTAACTTTAATCATACATTCTTTATGCTCTCATTCAATGGTTATGTTGTCATGGTTTTGTGTCGGCGTAGTTGAGTGTAATGGAATTAACTAATTTCTCTATCAAAAAACCATGAAGCTTTATGAAGTGGTAATGTTTGCAAATACCATAAGTGCTTTATTCCTCCTATGCACAGGCTATGATATGCGACTGTTCTGTGTTAGCACTTGTCTGTGCAATATTTAGCATCATATGTGGTGACTGCCTGTTTCTTTGTTTCCATAATTTGTTACACTAAGCAAAGAGGGATGTGACAATTACTGAATACTGTTCGATTGGTAGTGTTGCGTGGTTTCATGTGTTAACTCTAAAAGGTAATTGTGTGCAGGTTTTGAGTAGGAGTGTATGCAGCCCATATGCTTCATGTTATTGATCTTTGAGCCTGATTTGTTCTATGGTGAGCTGAGCACAAAAACAATAGACACAGGTTAGTTGGATACTAGTATGGCCGTGCATGTAGTTTGAGTTTACAGGAAATTCATTGACATTGAGCTTTGTACGACATATCAATTATCGTATAAACTCTTCAGAGCTCTGACTAACCCAAACGTGAAACCTTTATATTTATCCAATTGTATTCTAATTGAAAAGAGGGGAGGCCATGTACAGTGGGGCTGAGCTTTGTGAAATAACCTTGCACATTAGCTTTATTCGTGTGGTTAAAGGGCTTTTCATATTTTTAGAAATACATTTCACCGAACCATACAAATGTACAGTTCCACCAGGGAACTTGCTTTAATTCTGCACTTTATTACAACAGACTTTAAGACTTCATATGACAAAGTGACATATATCAAGTTCATATTTTAAGAACTGATTTGACAATAAACCCATATTGCACTTGTCCTCATTGCCCCAGTGTTATCAATCAGCCCCAGATAGCTATGCAACAGGATGAAACTTTTGTGGTGACTTCCCTGCACACACCTAATTTTCTTTTCCCAGCACGTTAAAAATATTGCACAGTTACTGGATGTTCTTTTGATGAGTCATGATGAGTAATGCATGTAGCAGGTAGGGTGTTGCTCTATGACCACAGTAGGCCTCTGTAGCTGGCCATGGTTGGTTATGTTATTGTTTTTCTCACTGTTCAACTTGTCTATCTTATTTGTGTAAAACATGGGTTACGTGTCAACTAGGGGTTCTTTGTCATATGTTTGATCTCTTCAACTTTTGTCAACTCTGCTGAACAGTAGCCTAATTCTTCTCTGGAATGTTCAAGTGCTAATTTAAAACTGAAACAAGGTTGTTTTCTATGTCTGGTTGATTTGCGCATGTTCGTAGCTGTAGTCTGTCAAGTGTGGAAGTAAATCAAATTGTATTTGTCACATGCGCTGAACACAGTGAAATAATTACTTACAAGCCCTTAACCAGCAATGCAGTTAAGAAAAATATGTTTTAAGTCAATAATAACGGTTACAAATAATTAAAGACCAGCAGAAAGATAACAACAGCGAGGCTATATACAGGGTACCAGTACAGAGTCAATGTGCAGGGTCACCGGTTAGTTGAGGTAACATGTACAGTACCGTTCAAAAGTTATGGGTCACTTTGAAATGTCCTAGTTTTTGAAAGAAAAGCCCCCCAAAAATGTCCACTAAAATAACATCAAATTGATCAGAAATACAGTGTAGACATTGTTAATGTTGAAAATGACTATTGTAGCAGGAAACGGCATATTTTTAATGGAATATCGACATAGGCGTACCGAGGCCCATTATCAGCAACCATCACTCCTGTGTTCCAATGGCACATTGTGTTTGCTAATCCAAGTCTATAATTTTAAAAGGCTAATTGATCAATAGAAAACCATTTTGCAATTATGTTAGCACAGCTGAAAACTGCTGTCCTTATTAAAGAAGCAATAAAACTGGCCTTATTTAGACTAGTTGAGTATCTGAAGCACCAGCATTTGTGGGTTCAATTACAGGCTCAAAATGGCCAGAAACAAATAACTTTCTTCTGAAATGCGTCAGTCTATACTTGTTCTGAGAAATTAAGGCTATTCCATGCGAGAAATGGCAAAGAAACTGAAGATCTCGTACAGCGCTGTGTACTACTCCCTTCACAGAACAGAGCAAACTGGCCCTTACAAGAATAGAGAGTGGGAGGCCCCGGTGCACAACTGAGCAAGAGGACAAGTACATTAGAGTGTCTAGTTTGAAAAACAGATGCCTCAAGTCCTCAACTGGCAGCTTCATTAAATAGTACTCGCAAAACACCAGTTTCAACGGCAACAGTGAAGAAGCGACTCCGGGATGCTGGCCTTCTATTGTACCTGTCCTCTTGCTCAGTTATGCATCGGGGCTTCCCACTCTTCTTTCTATTCTGGTTAGAGCCAGTTTACGCTGTTCTGTGAAGGGAGTAGTACACAGCATTGTACGAGATCTGGATGGCAGGAAGCTTTGCCCCAGTGATGTACTGGGCCGTACGCACTAACCTCTGTAGCGCCATACGGTCAGAGGCCGAGCAGTTGCCATACCAGGCAGTGATGCAACCAGTCAGGATGCTCTCGATGGTGCAGCTGTATAACTTTTTGAGGATCTGAGGACCCATGCAACATCTTTTCAGTCTCCTGAGGGGGAATAGACTTTGTTGAGGGAAAGGTTGTTATCCTGGCACCACACAGCCAGGTCTCTGACCACCTCCCTCATCGTTGTTGGTGATCAGGCCTATCACTGTTGTGTCATCAGCAAACTTAATGATGGTGTTGGAGTCGTGCTTGGTCATGCAGTCATGGGTGAACAGGGAGTACAGGAGGGGACTGAGCATGCACCCCTGAGGGTCCCTCGTGTTGAGGATCAGTGTGGCGGATGTGTTGTTACCTACCCTTACTACCTGGGGGTGGCCCGTCAGGAAGTCCAGGATCCAGTTGCCGAGGGAGGTGTTTAGTCCCAGGGTCCTTAGCTTTGTGATGAGCATTAAGTGCACTATGGTGTTGAACGTTGAGCTGTCGTCAATGAATAGCATTCTCACATAGCTGTTCCTTTTATCCAGGTTGGAAAGGGCAGTGTGGAGTGCAATAGAGATTGCATCATCTGTGGATTTCTTGGGGTGGTATGCAAATTGCAGTGGGTCTAGGGTTTCTGGGATAATGGTGTTGTGAGCCATGACCGGCTTTTCAAAACTCTTCATGGCTACAGACGTGAGAGCTTTGGGTCTGTAGTCATTTATGCAGGTTAACTTAGTGTTATTTGGCACAGGGACTATGGTGGTCTGCTTGAAACATGTTGGTATTACAGACTCAGGCAGGGACAGGTTGAAAATGTCAGTAAAGACACTGGCCCGTTGGTCAGCGCATGCTCGGAGTACACGTCCTGGTAATTTGTCTGGCCCTGCAGCCTTGTGAATGTTGGCCTGTTTGAAAGCCTTACTCACATCGGCTACGGAGAGTGTGATCACACAGTCTGGAACAGCTGATGCTCTCGTGCATGTTTCAGTATTACTTGCCTCGAACATGCATGAGAGCATCAGCTGTTCCGGACGACTGTGTGATCACGCTCTCCATAGCCGATGTGAGTAAGACCTTCAAGCAGGTCAACATTCACAAGGCCGCAGGAAACAATTGCATTGTTTCAGTGGATAAATAGTTTTATAGCCGTGCAATAGGTCACATTTTTCCATATGGTGGTTTTTTAAAAACATAAAAAATAAAATGGTATACCTTAATGGACTATGGAAACTCACATTTTGTAGAACTGTTTTCCTCACTGGTCTACTCACATTATAGTATCATTCCTAATTTCTGGCCTTTCTAACCTTCTGCCGTGTCTTAAAATAACCCTGAATAATGCTCCACGGAAAAGGTGTCCTACATAAGGGCTCACTCCAGTGTCTCCCTGCAGGTGTTTCAGTCAGCACAATGCCCATAAAATAGGCTAAAGGACGATGGCACACCTTGACTGAGACCAGTGCAAAGTCTTATAGCAGCCAGGTCCACATGCCATGCATAAGCAAATAAAAATCCTCTCGTATGGGAGCTCTTTACTTATGTGGTAAATTGTTGGGATTTTCCATTAGTAGTGGCCGGTGTGAGAAATTCGTCTCCAGCGTAAAAGATGGCAAAGTATTCAGACCCCTTGACTTTTTCCACGTTTTGTTAAGTTACAGCCTTATTCTAAAATGTGTTAAATATATATTTTTTCAGCAATCTACACACAATACCCCATAATGACAAAGCGAAAACGGGTTTGACATTTTTGCAAATGTATTACAAATAAAAAACAGAAATACCTTATTTACATAAGTATTCAGACCCTTTGCTATCAGACTCAAAATTGAGCTCCATTGATCATCCTTGAGATGTTTCTACAACTTGATTGGAGTCCACCTGTGGTAAATTCAATTCATTGGACATTGTCTATATAAGGTCCCATAGTTGACAGTACAAGTCAGAGCAAAAACCAAGCCATGAGGTCGAAGGAGTTGTCCGTAGAGCTCCGAGACAGGATTTTAACGAGGCACAGATCTGGGGAAAGGTGCACAAACATTTCTGCAGCATTGAAAGTCCCTAAGAACACAGTGGCCTCCATCATTCTTAAATGGAAGAAGTTTGGAACCACTAAGACTCTTACCTGAGCTGGCCGCCTGGCCAAACTGAGCAATCGGTGGAGAAGGGCCTTGGTCAGGGAGGTGACCAAGAACCCGATGGTCACTCTGACAGAGCTACAGAGTTCCGCTGTGGAGATGGGAGAAGCCTCCAGAAGGACAACCATCTCTGCAGCACTCCACCAATCAGGCTTTTATGGTAGAGTGGCCAGACAGAAGCTACTCCTCAGTAAAAGACACATGACCAGCCCGCTTGGAGTTTGCCAAAAGGCACTTAAATGACACTCAGCCCATGAGAAACAAGATTCTCTGGTCGGATGAAACCAAGATTGAACTCTTCGGCATGAATTCCAATCGTCACTTCTGGAGGAAACCTGTCACCGTCCTTACGGTGAAGCATGGTGGTGGCAGCAGCATGCTATGAGGATATTTTTCAGTGGCAGAGACTGGGAAACTAGTCAGGATTGAGGTAAAGATGAACGGAACAAAGTACAGAGCAATATTTGATAACCTGCTCAGGACCTCAGGCTGGTGTGGCGATTCACCTTCCAACAGGACAATGATTCTAAGCACACAGCCAATACAACGCAGGAGTGGCTTCAGGATCAGTCTCTGAATGTCCTTGAATAGCCTGGCCAGAGCCTGGACTTGAACTCAATCGAATATCTCTGGAGAGACCTGAAAATAGCTGTGCAGCAACGCTCCTCATCCAACCTGACAAGAGTTTGAGAGGCTCTACAGAGAAGAATGGGAGAAACTCCCCAAATACAGATTTGCCAAGCTTGTAGCGTAATACCCAAGATGACTCGAGGCTGTAATAAGACACAGAACCACCAGACGAAGAAAGCATGACATCTTACATAAGATTCCCCCCCCAAGAGCTTGGTTAAAATAGGTAACAACATGGGGAACTCTGGGTCTAAACCTGGTATGAGAGGCACATGTGGAACAATTTCAACAGGTCCTTTAAGTGAGACCTCAGCTAAGCTTTCACTGGTAAATAGAGGCCCGGGGGATACTTGAGCAGGCAGGCACCAATCTTCCTAACCACCACTGTGCCATGGCTTACCCCACTGAGTCAACAGTGAAAACAACGGGGCATATTTATAGGGAGAGGTGGTATGATTATAGCAATGCAATTTCAGAGCTATTTTAGTCTCCCAGTCTTCCTCTGGGAAGCAAGTGGTAAGGCAGTGCCCTTGCCAGTTCTTTTACAGTGTTAGTCAGGGATGATTTTATTTGTCCTAGTGGTGCGACACTATTAAACAGATTTATCATCACACAAACTGACACCATTACACCTATCAGATTTCTGTGTAAAATGACTGATTTACATGTACTATTAAACGGTTTCATTTGACTTCATTTTGCACATTCCCTAGAACTTGAAATCCATTTATTGTGGTTACCTGAAGGACAAGCCTTAGAGCCGTAGTGGAAAAAGTACCCAATTGTCATACTTGAGTAAAAGTAAAGATCCTTTAATAGTAAATGACTCAAGTAAAAGTTAAAAATCACCCAGTAAAATAGTACTTGAGTAAAAGTATTTGGTTTTAAATATACTTCAGTATCAAAAGTAAACATAATTGATCAAATGTACTTAATTAAGTGTCAAAAGTAAAAATATAAATATTTTCTAATTCCTTTATATTAAGCAAACCAGACGGCACAATATTCATGTGTTTTAAGTTTACGGCTAGCCAGGGGCACGCGCCAACACTCAGACATAATTTACAAACAAAGCATCTGTGTTTAGTGAATCCCCCAGATCAGGTAATAGGGATGACCGAGGATGTTCTCTTGATAAGTGTGTAAATTGGACCGTTTTCCTGTCCTACTAAGCATTAAAAATGTAACAAGTACTTTTGGGTGTCAGGGAAAATGTATTGTGTAAAAAGTACATTTTTCTTTGGGAATGTAGTGAAGTAAAAGTTTTCAAAAATAAATATAGTATAGTACAGATACTGTACAAAAAAATATATACTTTAGTAGTACTTTAAAATATTTTTACCTAAGTGCTTTACACCACAGCCTTAGAGGGACAAGCCTGTTATTTAATCATCCATCATATAATGAAAGACTGATCTAAAAACGTTTATGATCCAAAGGTTGTCTGGGTGGTTACACTTACACACACTGATGCCCTAGTTTGTCTTTTACAGTACTGTGAGTCATATGCTTTGATCCAGTGAGAATCCAGAACAGGAGAGCAGAGCATATAAGTAAAGCCCCAGTCACTGTGCTGTGATGAATTGTGTTTACCTCTCACTGATCTGAGAGATGGGTCTCACTTGTGCCTACAGTGATAAGGAGAAGCAGCTGTTAGCTTAGCATGGGGAGGACTTTTTGCTATCTGCTTAGGCCCAGTTCACTTGCCTGCCAAGGACGCTCAATCCCCTGGATTTATGCGGTGGTGTGCATTACCCTTGATTAGTCTTTACATTGCAGCTGATACCACAAGGACTGCCTCCAGTCCTCAGCCTGCCATCATGTTCCTATAACCACCCCGTTTGCCTTTTTTAACAGGGCCTTTTTAGGCTGTCAACCTCTTCACATGTGAGCGTGGTCCCTGAGATGTGCTGTGAACTGCAATTCAGCGTTTAGCTGCCAAGAACTGCCTACATGTAATAATAAAAAACTACTACTAATTACATGTTTTATTAATTTCTAATTAGGATTTAGCAGGAGAGCAGAAACCGACTTGCAAGTAGACTACTGGACTGATGCATTACAAACACTTACCATGAGTCATGGTACTTTCCTGTGAATGACAAAATAACTCATACATCACAAAATAAAACAGAGCAAGGAGGCAATGGGGTGAGCAGAGACCCCATGAAGGTGCTTAAACCAGAGAGGAAGCGACAGGGATCATTTTATTTTCACTTTTTTTAGTTTTTGTATGGGAACCAATGACAGTGTCACCCTTGAATGGCTTATTTGCTCGAATAGACGTTTTGGAATGATTAGGTTAAGAGTACTTATTATAAGTACGACTCGTGAAAACCCCCCAACTTCGAGGAAAAACGACGTATATCGATGTTATGCCTGGTCGTCGCTAGTTACCGCAGCCACAAAGTCCTGAACTCCGCCCAGTTTTACCATTTATTTTCATAAAATGTGATTTTAACCCTAACCACACAGCTAACCTAACCTTAAATTAAGACCAAAACCAAATGTTGGTTTTCATGAATTTTTACAATATTGCCAATTAATGTGTTTGTGGCTGTGGTAAGTAGTGGAAACCGTTCTGCCTGTTGTCGACACGCGTATCTGTACTCTCATTGGCAATAATGGTCCCACCTGATCTTGCCTCCCCTTCCGACCATTGAGCCAAAGATTTGTTTAACTAACCCAAGATAGACCAGAGCCTGTCGTTCACAACGGGAGCAAATTGATCCTAGTGAGCAGAACAATCAAGGTGGGCAGAGCCAAGCACGAGCTAGTGATATCCCATTGGCGCGTTCTAGCAGTTATTTGCACATTTCAGTTAGGGAACGCCTACTTTGTGCGTGTGCAATAACTCAATTCACCCGTGTACTCCTAAACAAACAATTTGTTGGAATATTTTGCAAAGGGTAGTCTACAAAACGCAATCCACTCTGTTTGTTAAAGATTCTAGTTTCGGACGCACAAATCTGTATGGAGATCAAATGTTCCATTGATGAGAAAATGTGCTGAATGTCGGCCAAAACCCATCTCGCTCCAGTTTCTCTCACTGCCGGCCACTGGGCTTCCTTCTCATCACCATATTTGGTAGTGAGTGGAAACTCCAACCGGATGCGTCACATTTATATATCCAGTGAAATATCTGGCTCAATGTTCTATCTGTGATTGAGCTATAACAGAGGGGAAGAGAGCCCCAAAACTCAGCGGAAAATCTGTCTCCCTCTACAGCACGTGTCGTTGTTTCACCCACCAAGCAAGAAGTTTTTGTCAATGAGTGTCGAATTTGTCCAATAAAAAGATAAATGGCTTATTTGTTACGTGATGTATATTAGATCTAATATACGTTTCATAATGCCTAAGTTGTGTATATATATTATATATTATATATATATATACATATTTAGGACACACGTGACATCCTGGCAACTTTTAGACAAAAACATTTTTATATAAGAGTTTTCTCGAGATGGCTAAGCATATTCATGTCATGGGGCTAGTAGCATAGCATCTCTCTATTGAATACCGGCGGTGGACTTCAACAACCCTGATCGAATATTCAAAAATGGATTACAATAATGAGATGTACAACCAATCCAAAGAAAGCTTAGGAGGGAGCTAGACAGCCCGCAGTGATGTTTTGTGGACAACGACTCCCATTGTTAGGGCAGAGAGACGTGTTTCTTGTCAGTATATCCATAATATTTGGCTATAATAAGAACTAGAGACAGCCTCCAAGATGGCTGACCGTTGTTTTCAACGTAATCTACTCACTGTCGAATACGCCGATTCGTGGGGGCTGACATCTTGCTAGTTCCGGTTTCAGGAGTCCTTTACCAATTTCTTTTTTTTTTTACAATTGAACCAAGATAGACCACAGCCTGTAATTTCCAATGTGAATCTATGAGTCAAAGTGGGCAGAACAAGCAAGGAGGTGGACAGCACCAAGCACAAGCTAGGAAGATCCTATTGGCGCGTGCTAGCAGATATCTGCATATTTCCGTTAGGGAACGCCTACTCTGCGAAGTGCGCGTGGGCATAAACTCAATTTGCCATTGCACTCCAAAACAACGCGATTTAAAAAAGGGTAAAGTCTACAAAACTTAGTCCACTCTGTTCATAACATATTCTACATTTGGGAACATAACACTGTATTGAAATCAAATGTTTCACAGATGAGAATTTGAAGAATATATCGGCCAAAATCAATTCCGGCCAGTGGGGCATCCTCTCACTACCATATTTGGTAGTGAATGAAATTTCAAGCGGATGCTTCACATTTTTACATCCAGTGATGTAAAAGAGCCCAGTTTGACTGGCATGTTCACGAGCAAGCAGTAAATTGCCCTTTGCCTCTTAGGCCGCCCGTTGTGAATCGCTTGTGGGCGTGCTGGCAGCATATAATACCTTTTTGATTGAGCGTCAATAATTCAACATATGAAGTATGTATGAAGGTCTGGTTATTAAATGCCTAAATAGTTCGATAGTAATATGCTTTTAAGACGCTCTGGTGACGAACACACTTTGCTTCCCTGTTTCCAATTGTCCACATGGATGGGAGAACCTATTCAAGTAAGTAACGTTAAATACATTTCGAAAATGTAAAAAAAAAAACGATTTATTATTAGTTAGCTACAGTGCAGGCTAACTCATACGCTGCTAAATGAGCTAGCCAACTTGACATAAGGTGGGTGAAAAGATAGCAGCCCCAACTCAAAGCGAGAGAGTAGGCTATTCTGGATAGGGAAGGTACTTGTGTAGTTCCAGTCCCTAGAAGTGAGGCTGGAGATAATAGTAACATAATATTCAGTGCAGTGTAATGAAGTCTGTTTCTTGTGAGGCTTTCTGTCCTCAGATAAAGAGAGCTATGAAAGCCTGTCTAGAGATAAAGATGTCCCAATGAAGGGCAGCGGTTCAAAGTCCTGGCCCTGGGGACTCAAAGGGGTGCACGTTTTGCTGATACAAATGATCAACTCTTCATCAAGCTTCAAGTGGTATTTATGTATTAATTTGTGATGCTAACCTTGATGTGATCCTGTTATTGTCACATGCTACACATGCACATAACAAATCATGATAACATTGGATTGATAGAAGGGATATTATACTTTAGTAATCCACACTTTACCTGCTGATGTAAAAGTCTAATAATGACATTCTTCCATAATTCTACAGATACCTTGTAACGATTGCCTACAGTTAAGATGTAGGGCACTGCAAGGTTGGGTGACCAGGGCCACCTGGGACTGCCTCCTGGAGGAATTCAGGTGTGTGAAGGCTAACTGTGCTGTCCTGCATAACTTCATGAGAATGGACACGTGGACCAGGAGGGGATCTGCAGCTCGCCGCTGTGTGCCAGAGGAGATGTCTACTGCTCTGCAGGATGTTTCAAGGATGGGGTCCAACAACGCAGCAAGAGGCAATCCGTGTGCGGGAGATCTTCACCTCCTACTTCTTCAAAGAGGGTGCTGTTCCTTGGCAACACTATAGACTACACTATGCACAACCAAAGGCTCTTTTAAGAGCCATCCACATTACAATAAGAGTATTCTTCCATTTACTTAGCGATGTCAACTGCAGTTATTACATTCCCAGTTTCTCTCCCTTTGATTTCTACTTCTCAGGTGTGGATGCTGTTTAGGTAAGGGTGTAATGCCAAAACAAAAACAGGCTATTTTAAGTCACCCATATTGAAAAAAATTAGAACAATTAGACACCCTATAACCCACACCTACACACTCATGTATCAATCTGATTGATGGATTGTGTTGTGCAGTAAGCAGGCTCAGGTGTATACCTGGCTCCTTCCACCTTCAAAGAATAGGTAAGAGAGCCTACCATGGAGAATAGTAAGACACTTCCTTATTTCTATAACTACGCAATATTGTTTGTCCTCGTGTGTCTGTGTGTAACAGTATAGCTTCCCATCCCTCTCCTCGCCCCAACCTGGGCTCAAACCAGGGACCCTCTGCACACATCAACAGTCACCCTCGAAGCATCGTTACCCATCGCTTCACAAAAGCAGCGGCCCTTGTAGAGCAAGGGGAACCACTACTTCAAGGTCTCAGAGCAAGTGACGTCACCGATTGAAACGCTATTAGCGCGCACCACCGCTAACTAGCTAGCCATTTCACATCGGTTACATGTGCATGTTTTTCAGCATAAAGTACTCTGCAGCCACTTAGTGTGGACACCTGGTGAGGCCTCGCACACAGATTCCTGTTGAACACTGTCTCTTTAACTACCTTATTTTCTCAATAAGTCTTTCCCCTTCACTTCATCCCTCTCTCCCCCCTTCTCCCTAAATCCTCTAAGTGATATCAGCTGTGTCTGTGAACCCTTCCCGCATCTGAACTGGCTACACAGAAGGCACAGCATGATCAGAGTTGAGGTCACTTGGTCGGGTCAACAGGAACTATTATTAAAGAGATGCTTTACATTGAAATAGAGATGTAGTAGTCCCAGAATTAATGATCCAAGGTATGTTTTGCAATTCACTTCCAGATGATTATGATGATTGCCAGTAAGAATACATTTAAAAAACAAGGCTTAAACATGCAAGCTGTCTGTCTCATCTGCAGTTATGTTTTGATGTGAAAGAGGATGCCAACCCCCAGTCCTGTCATCACTGCTGGCTTGCTTCTGAAGCTAAACAGCGTTGGTCCTGGTCAGTTCCTGGATGGGAGACCAGATGCTGCTGGAAATGGTGTTCGAGGGCCAGTAGGAGGCACACTTTCCTCTGGTCTAAAGAATATCCCAATGCCCCAGGGTGCCATCTTTCGGATGGGACGTTAAACGGGTGCCCTGCCTCTCTGAGGTCATTAAAGATCCCATGGCACTTATTGTAAGAGTAGGGGTGTTAACCCCGGTGTCCTGGCTAAATTCCCAATCTGGCCCTCAAACCATCACAGTCACCTAATAATCCCCTGTTTACAATTTACTCATTAATCCCCCTCCTCTCCCCTGTAACTATTCCCCAGGTCATTGCTGCAAATGAGAATGTGTTCTCAGTCAACTTACCTGGTAAAATAACAGATAAATAAAATCACCACCTCACCCATTCTTAAGATAACCTTCAGGCCGACTGGGAGCCCAAGGCTGGTTAGGAGACACCACTGGAGACACTATTATGTAATTGTGATGAATATTAGGGTAGCACAGTGATTCATTAATCATATGCTGTCTTCTCTGTTCTTACCCCTTTCCCTTTCTGTCTTTTACACATCTATCGTGGCGATAGACGTTTTTATTATTATACAACAGTTTCGTCCAGTGTAGGCCGTCATTGTAAATAAGAATTTGTTCTTAACTGACTTGCCTAGTCAAAAATAAATGGTTTCAGCTACTGATTTTCAGTTTTGTTTAAGTAGTCAGGGACACTCCCATTCTGACAAAGCTAACCACTAGATGGCAGCATTGCAACCTGTTGAGTTGACCGACAGCAATGGATAATGTCTTGGCTTGTGTTTATATAGACTAGACCAGGGGTAGGCAACCCTGGGCCCAGATTCACAAAACACTTCTTACGCAAAAACTTAAGCTGCTTATTAAGAAAATAAAAAAAGTTCATGAGTGCAATTCCTCAACAATATCTTAAGATTTTATGTCCTCAAATATCCATCTTCTTACAAATCATCCTAAAATGTTTGTTGCTAGGCAATCGATTTAGATAGCTATCTAGCTAGCAATGGCAATCATGTTTGCATATTTCCTACTGAGATTACGGTTCTAAAACATGTTCTTGGGTTTAAAATAGTCAATACTGAAACATGTTCAATTGCTTCCATGAGCTTATTCTCTCACTGCCCAGAGTTTAATTTGTAAACTTGGAAAAGTGAGAACAACCTCATAACCAAGTGTTGATTTTGCTGGCACGCACAACTCATTCAGTAGAGCAGCAATTATGGCCTATACACATACATGAGGGAACTGTTGAGGATAGATGTCTTTCTGACCAGTGTTTCCTACTCATTTCAAGTATACTTAATTGTCCTCTCTTTTGTAGCTATGTTCTAGTTTTTACTGGTCACACCTCTTAACTTTTTACCAAGTCTGTTGACTGAGAACACATTTTCATTTACAGCAACAACCTGGGGAGAGGGGGATGAATGAGTCAATTATAAACTGTGGATTATGGTATGAGTGACAGCTTGGGAATTTAGACAGGACACCAGGGTTAACGCCCCTACAATAAGTGCCATGTGATCTGTAGTGACCACAGAGAGTTAGGACACACATTTAACATCCGATCGGGACAACAGCACCCTACACAGGGGTATTTTTTTTAGACTTGAGGAAAGCGTGCCTCCTACTGGCCCACCAACACCACTTCCAGCAGCATCTAGCCTCCCATCCAGGGACCAACCCTGCTTAGCTTCAGAAGCAAGCCAGCAGTGGGATGCAGGGTGGTATGATGCTGGCTATCAATCTCTGAAACCAGCACCTATATTTAAGCCTTGCCATTTTTATTTCATGGTACAGCATTTTTATAAATGTGTTACTGAACAAAAGTATAAATGTAACAATTTAATTTGATTTTACTGAGTTCCAGTTAATTTTACTGAGTTACAGTTCATTCCTACCGGTGTGCGTATGACGTTGGTAGGATTGTTTGATAAATCAGACTATTACTATGCATACGACCATTCTAAATTCCGTTTGGAAGTAGTATTTTAAAATAATTTCTACTCAATATTTATAAATGAGGCCTCCGGTGATTAGAATTTAGGCAATCACTGAACTAATCAGTTGGTCTGGTGTGGTGCCTATTTGGAACAAAATCCTGCAGTACCTGCGGCACTCCAGGGACAGGGTGGCCTATCCCTGGGCTACACTCTTATTATATTATAGTCTCAAAGTAGTACTGATCTATGATCAGTTTTGTCACTTTAAATCATAATCAATAAGAGGGGGGATCTGATCCTAGATCAGCACGCCAACTGAGATGCTTTATGAATACGAGCCCTGAAGTGAGGACTGTACACTGAGAACTACACTACATGACCAAAAGTACGTGGACACCTGCTCGTCGAACATCTCATTCCAAAATCATCGGCATTAATATGGAATTGCCCCCCCCCCCCTTGCTGCGTTAACAGACTTTCCACTAGATGTTGGAACATTGCTGCGGGGACTTGCTTCCGTTCAGTCACGAGCATTAGTGAGGTTGGGCTATTAGGCCTGAATCACAGTCGGTGTTCCAATTCATCCCAAAGGTTTTTGATGGAGTTGAGATCAGTGCTCTGTGCAGGCCAGTCAAGTTCTTCCACACTGTTCTTGATAAACAATTTTTTATGTCATGCTGAAACAGGAAAGGGCCTTCCCCAAACTTTTGCCACAAAGTTGGAAGCTCAGAATAGTCTAGAATTTCATTGTATGCTGTAGCATAAAGATTTTCCTTCAGTGGAACTAATGGGCCCAGCCCAAACCACTTTCAAAGTCACAGAGCTCTTCAGTAAGGCCATTCTACTGCCATTGTTTGTCTATGGAGATTGCATGGCTGTGCTCGAGTTTTATACATCTGTCAGCAATAGCCAAATCCACTAATTTGAAGTGGTGTCCACATACTTTTGTATATATAGTGTATGTAAGCATTAAATGTGAATGTAAAGTTTTTAATTTCCTTCTACATATCCTTTTATGGCTGTGGCCATTACGTACATTTCACATACCAGCCTAGAATCCAATTTAGGACGTTGTGGGTTTCGCGGGCCATCACACATCGGACTTCCATACAACACTTTAAAGCTATTGACCTAATTTCATACCTCGACACATTGGATACACATCCTTGTTCAACATAATTATTAACTGCCTGCTTATAAGTGTCTATAAGCCAGCTGAATCAGTTGGGGATTTAAAAAAAAAAATTGTCATGGAGTCAGACGTCATATTGCAGTCCTATTCAGAATGCATTGGATTGCCTCCTCAGGACCTAGGAGTATCCCACCTGTATGACAGTGGCCATGTCGTACACTGGCCTGGCCTGCCTGGTCATACTGGGCGACGACCTGAGTCGTGTCAATAAGGAGGCCTGTCTAATGGGCCTGAAAGCCCTGCAGCTAGAGGACGGGAGGTGAACACCTAGTCACTCTCCACTGCAGTTAATTTACCAGCTGTACTAACAATGAGTTACTGTTACGTTCTTTGGTAGTGCCTTGAGCAAAGCACTAAACCATCTACACTTGTTACTGGGCCGCTGCACTGCGGCTGACCCATTTGCTTCCAATCCCTCGGGGGAGTCGGGTTGTGAGCATAAAGACATGTTTCCGTTGTCTTTAGGTTGATGGACAATGAAGTATTATTTTCTTCTAATGTTAGTGTTTGGTACTTTATAGTTTTTTTGTGCTTTATGTGAAGGGAAACCTGTTTAACAATGTCAGCGTTGAGATCACTGTCAGAGATCACTGCGTCCTGATTTAACCAGTAAAACCCTTTGACACAGTAAACCTCGTCCTTACACGTACAAAAAAGGCCTTTAATGTCTGCTTTAAGTTTCTATGCCATGGCAAGCTGACAAGGTACAAATCTGTCGTTCTGTCCCTGAACAGGCAGTTAACCCACTGTTCCTAGGCCGTCATTGAAAATAAGAATTTGTTCTTAACTGACTTGCCTAGTTAAATAAAGGTAAAATAAATAAAAAATCCAATGCACCTTCAAAAGAAGGCCACCACTGACACAGATGCTTGATATAGGTCTATCTCTATGACGTGTTGACTACAACAGAAATAAACACTGGGTTAAACCAATGTTGGTTTAAACCCCAGTTTTACACTCTAGCAAGTAGTGGTTGAGGGCTGAACCCTTGTAGAAAAGACTGGAAGGGAAAATGACTTGAGGTTTGTGTACTGCGCAGCATGCATCTGCTACATGCTCGATGACTGGTCGGGCATGGACATCAAGAAGGCCATCGACTACATCAAGAGAAGTATGGTAAATTTGTTGTTTTACTTTGTCTCTTTCCTCAAGCAGCCTGTTGCACTGAGCCTCCTCAGTCTTTTCTACAAGGGTTCAGCCCTCAACCACTACTTGCTAGTGTAAAACTGGGGTATAAAACAACATTGGTTTAACCCAGTGTTTATTTCTGTTGTAGTCAACACGTCATAGAGATAGACCTATATCAAGCATCTGTGTCAGTGGTGGCCTTCTTTTGAAGGTGCATTGGATTTTTATTTATTTGACCTTTATTTAACTAGGCAAGTCAGTTAAGAACAAATTCTTATTTTCAATGACGGCCTAGGAACAGTGGGTTAACTGCCTGTTCAGGGACAGAACGACAGATTTGTACCTTGTCAGCTCGGGGGTTTGAACTTGTAACCTTCCGGTTACTAGTCCAACGCCTGACCTTTTACAGTCAAAGCCTTCAGAGAGAAACGGTTTACACAAATCCTGAGTTTTATTACATTCTCACTTTATCCTCCCCTCCAAGTCACAAGGGGATGGTGAGATGGAGGTGATGAGACCAGGCACCATTGTGTCCTGCTGGGCCTCATAATAGTGATTGTTTCCTCTGTGATATCCCCTGCTTTCCCATCTCTGTAATCTAACAAAAAAAAATATATAGTACAGTCTGGAGGGCAGGCAGCGGTATTCCTGTCTGGATGGCTGTAATGGATTACATTGAGCTGTGTGTGTGTTTTGGGGCCATGCAGTTGGCTGGTGTGACATGGAGACACGGAGGCAGTCAAGAAGCCCATGCAGCGCTGGTCCTAAGCTCTGGGGGTTTTCTCAGACGCCTATAAATCGAGGATATGATCCAGACGGGAGGGAAGGCCTCTAATCCTCTTGCTGCCAAATTTGGTGGGCTTTGAACCCCCTGGGGCGGGGCACTACAGTAAACATTACTACTTTCAACATTGTTACTTCCTCATTGTTATTGTCGCCAATATTGGTCTGCCTCATCAAGCGTGTGTATGAAGTGTGGTTTAGTATAGTTAGCAAGCAGCACTGCGGACACGTGGCCGTGGATTGCTCCACGTGGGCATTGATTGAGCAGCTTGTGTCCCGATCTCGCCTTTCCTCATAGATCACATATGTCACCCCATCTTCAAGTTATTATACGGTTTCAGTGATGGGTATCTATCCCTCACATGGTCCTATGTTTGCCTAATAATCGGAATGTTGTTTTTGCTTCCTCAGTCATATGACAATGGCATTGGCCAGGAGGCTGGATTGGAATCGCATGGCGAGTATGGCAGGCAGCACCCGGGATTGATTGATATTATGGGTCTAGAGCGGGATTAGCCATTAGCCCAAAACCTTACTAGAACAAATATCCTCTTAATTCCTTCCAATTAAGCCCTATTATTCCAGGGAATCCCCCAGGGTTAGCTAAACTACTGCATAGAGAGATTTGTGTAATGAAACCATGGGACGTTACACAAAGCATTTATATTCAAGTTAAGAAAAAAATGTGGAAATTATAACCTTTATTTAACCCTTGGGGGGGGGGGGGGGGGCTTGATTATTAATATTATCTCAAATAGGTAGGTACATACACCTAACTATCTGCCGAGTGCAAGGTTCTCCCTCATTGTTAGTGGCCTCCACACAGAGCTGCTGCCATGGCAGATTTATACGCCGCCTCCTCATCTTCCCCCACAAGTACACCTCTGCAGTTGGGAAGTGATCCAAAAGCTCTGATGCTCATGTTGGGACAGTTGAAAAGGAAAACTGGTGATTGATAGTGGTGCTGTGCCGGTGGCTGATAACCCCTGTCATTAAGCAGTCTGTCTGTCTGTCTGTCTGTCTGTCTGTCAGGTGGGTCCACATTTTGTGCCGTCGCCGCCCTGTGTCTGATGGGCAAATTAGAGGAGATGTTCAGCGAGAGTGAGCTGAACAGGATATGCCGCTGGTGCATGAGACAGCAGAACGGCTTCCACGGCCGCCCCAACAAGCCCATCGACACGTGCTACTCCTTCTGGGTGGGCGCCACACTCTAGGTAACGGGAACTGGGCTGGAACTTCTGCGGATATTTCAGCGTACACTCACTTTATGGTTCATTAATGCTGCTTTATTTGCGAAAGGTCCAGTAAATGAATCAAATATGTTCATAGTATGCATTGACTTTCATTTAGCAGGCCATACTTCCCCAGGCCGTACTTCAACCCATTACACTTATACCGAAGCCCAGCCTAAAACCCCAAAGAGCAAGCAATGCAAATGTAGTAGCAAAGTAGCTAGAAAATACTCTGTAGAAAGGCAGAAACCTAGGAAGAAACCTTGGTTCCTAGAGAGGAAGTTGTAAGTTGGCTTTTCATAGCCAAACATTCAGAGGTCGAGACAGCAGGTACAGTGCCTTGCGAAAGTATTCGGCCCCCTTGACCTTTTGCCACATTTCAGGCTTCAAACATAAAGATATAAAACTGTATTTTTTTGTGAAGAATCAACAACAAGTGGGACACAATCATGAAGTGGAACGACATTTATTGGATATTTCAAACTTTTTTAACAAATCAAAAACTGAAAAATTGGGCGTGCAAAATTATTCAGCCCCTTTAAGTTAATACTTTGTAGCGCCACCTTTTGCTGCGATTACAGCTGTAAGTCGCTTGGGGTATGTCTCTATCAGTTTTGCACATCGAGAGACTGACATTTTTTCCCATTCCTACTTGCAAAACAGCTCGAGCTCAGTGAGGTTGGATGGAGAGCATTTGTGAACAGCAGTTTTCAGTTCTTTCCACAGATTCTCGATTGGATTCAGGTCTGGACTTTGACTTGGCCATTCTAACACCTGGATATGTTTATTTTTGAACCATTCCATTGTAGATTTTGCTTTATGTTTTGGATCATTGTCTTGTTGGAAGACAAATCTCCATCCCAGTCTCAGGTCTTTTGCAGACTCCATCAGGTTTTCTTCCAGAATGGTCGTGTATTTGGCTCCATCCATCTTCCCATCAATTTTAACCATCTTCCCTGTCCCTGCTGAAGAAAAGCAGGCCCAAACCATGATGCTGCCACCACCATGTTTGACAGTGGGGATGGTGTGTTCAGCTGTGTTGCTTTTACGCCAAACATAACGTTTTGCATTGTTGCCAAAAAGTTAAATTTTGGTTTCATCTGACCAGAGCACCTTCTTCCACATGTTTGGTGTGTCTCCCAGGTGGCTTGTGGCAAACTTTAAACAACACTTTTTATGGATATCTTTAAGAAATGGCTTTCTTCTTGCCACTCTTCCATAAAGGCCAGATTTGTGCAATATACGACTGATTGTTGTCCTATGGACAGAGTCTCCCACCTCAGCTGTAGATCTCTGCAGTTCATCCAGAGTGATCATGGGCCTCTTGGCTGCATCTCTGATCAGTCTTCTCCTTGTATGAGCTGAAAGTTTAGAGGGACGGCCAGGTCTTGGTAGATTTGCAGTGGTCTGATACTCCTTCCATTTCAATATTATCGCTTGCACAGTGCTCCTTGGGATGTTTAAAGCTTGGGAAATCTTTTTGTATCCAAATCCGGCTTTAAACTTCTTCACAACAGTATCTCGGACCTGCCTGGTGTGTTCCTTGTTCTTCATGATGCTCTCTGCGCTTTTAACGGACCTCTGAGACTATCACAGTGCAGGTGCATTTATACGGAGACTTGATTACACACAAGTGGATTGTATTTATCATCATTAGTCATTTAGGTCAACATTGGATCATTCAGAGATCCTCACTGAACTTCTGGAGAGAGTTTGCTGCACTGAAAGTAAAGGGGCTGAATAATTTTGCACGCCCAATTTTTCAGTTTTTGATTTGTTAAAAAAGTTTGAAATATCCAATAAATGTTGTTCCACTTCATGATTGTGTCCCACTTGTTGTTGATTCATCACAAAAAAATACAGTTTTATATCTTTATGTTTGAAGCCTGAAATGTGGCAAAAGGTCGCAAAGTTCAAGGGGGCCGAATACTTTCGCAAGGCACTGTATGAGAGGGAGGGAGATGAAGACAGCGAAAAAGCAGGTCAGGGACAAGGTAGCACGTCCTGTGAACAGGTCAGAGAATGCGTGATCAGTGCGTTAACAGAGTTGGGACAGCCTGAATGGCTGAAGCTGGGAGTGATCGATAACTCTCACGTGAGGGGGAGAACTAGACTAGGCGGCGCCAGCCAGACATAAACAAACATACACTCTGGAAAATAGTCCTACAGCGCCTTCGGCAGGGAAATTCATAACACTGTGCATTTAATGGGACTGGGTGGCATGATCTTACGGTATAGGAGCTCTTACTAACGGGGTTTGTAATCGAGATGGTAACCTTTGCTGCCTGACCACTCATGTTTAGCCAACTGCACAGCGGTCACTGTGCAATGGAGATTAATGGAACCGGAGAATATACAGGAGTCTTGAATTGATCCCTAGATACACAAGTGGATATTGATATATGAACGAACGCTTCCAGACTGTCCATTGTAAATTGTCTTTCTAGGTCCATGTGTTAGTGTATTGGTTAGTTACCACCTGTGCATCTGAAGATTGCGGGTTTGCCTCAGATTACACATTTTGACATTTTTTGTTTGTTTATACTTTTGTCAGCCCCCTTGCAACAGACACTTATTTTAATTTATTAGGTGGTTTTTAAAATAGCCTTAGGGTTCGTGGAGAAGCAGGCAAGTGGCATTGAGTGTGGTGTGTAGCTCCTGTGTAGCTCCTGTTTAGCTCAGTTGGTAGAGTATGGCACTTGCTAAGCCAGGGTTGTGGGTTCGATTCCCATGGGGGACAGTATGTAAATGCATGTCCTCACTACTGTAAGTTGCTCTGTAGAAGAATGACTGCTAAATGACCCCAAAACATGTTACTACTGCGTGTGACGCTCAAGGAAAGGGTCTCATCTGTGAGATGCATGCTATCCCTATGGTATTGTGGGCATGTGCCTGTCATGGAGAAATGCAAACAGCAGCTGGGTGACAGAGTGCTGGGCCAGAGTTTTTAACAATGCATTGTTTCTAAAACGGCTGAAGAATTCAGAGTGGTGTTTCCCAAAACACCACGTAGGGAGAGCTTTAAATAAGTGCTTCGTTAGAGCATGTGTCGATACTGATGGGATCGAAAGAACGGCAGTAAAATCTTACCTTAACATTAGATACTCCTAGAGAGACATTATCACCCATGGCTGCAAATATTGAGGCGGCTTAGGCTATGTACATTTATATTTATATTTTAATGCAGTCATCTCGGTTTTCATTTGAAGCATATTTTTACCCTTTGCTTGTTTATAACGATGGCAAAGACATTGGCAACTGTGTTTTGTAGTCAACTTTGTTCTGAATTTATCGGCGGTCACAGATGCAGATCAGCAACTTGATTCTATGTTTCGCTGAGATCTTCTGTGTATAAAGCGCTAACGTTCTACGAGGGGTCTGAGGCAGTTGGTGAATGACAAGTGTTTTCAAGTGTAACTGTAGTGACGATGGTTTTGGGAAACAGCTCAGTGATTTAACGATGCGCCTATGAATGTTCTGACGATAAACTTTGCCTTAAGATCAGTGCTCAACTTGGGCCGGAGCTGTCCGGAGAGCCCACTTCAAATTTTCAAGGAACTGCATAGCAGCTCCTCTACAAAACAAAGTGACCTATTATCAGCCCGGATTCACACAGTGTCGAGAAAAGGTTGATCAAAGCGGAATGAAGGCGGGATTTGCATTCATAGGCTGTTTGAAAATGTTTGAATCCTAAGCATCCTGCATACACATTGTTTGAAGTACAATAGACCAACATAGCTGTAGTAGGTCAAAGCTGTGCGCTGGAAAACCTTGGTAGAGCATGGGTGGTGTAGGCATTGCGGCGCTCTTGAATTTCTTTATTTTTCGGTTTCAGACCAACCCCTCCTTCTCACTTAAAACTTGTTTTATTTAGTAAAAGCTGGTGTGCTCTAGCTCTAAGGTGTCACAGTGATTTCCCCCCCCCCTCCTCCCTCCTCCCCTCCCCTCCCCTCCCTCCTCCCTCCTCCCCTCCCCTCCCCTCCCTCCTCCCCTCCCCTCCCTTCCCTCCTCCCCTCCCCTCCCTCCCTCCCTCCTGGCCTAATTCTAACCTCTCCTCTTTTCAGCTCCTAGACGTCTTTCAGTATACTAATTTTGAGATGAACCTGGAACTACATCCTGTCCACTCAGGACCATTTGGTGGGCGGCTTCACTAAATGACCAGACAGTCATCCAGGTAAAGTTACTCTGGCTCTGTACAGGTGTAGATGGGGTGGGAGGGAGTGTTGGCCTTTGTCAATGGAAAACGCCCAGTAAGCCAACAGCCAGGGGCAGGGATGTCTAATTTATGAGGACACAGGGGAAGGAACAGGCCTCACGTTAATGGAACTGTTTGGTTGAATTGGTTCTCAGGTCATTTAGATGGAGGGGAATGAGAATAAAGAAGGAACAATATGAGAGAACTGTCACACAAAAGTATTGTTAGAATGCATGCAGTGAAGTGTAATAGTTGTTTTAAAATTATTTTGTGTAATATTTCAGTTAAATATTGCAGTTAAAAGCATGTATGTCATCATGGAAGACATGCACTGAATGTACAAAACATTATGAACCACTGTTCTTTCCATGACAGACTGATCGGGTGAAAGCTATGATCCCTTATTGATGTCACTTGTGAAATCCACTTCAATCAGTGTCGATGAAGGAGAGGCGACAGGAAGGATTTTTAAGCCTTGAGACTGTGTGTGTGTGTGTGTGCCGTTCAGAGGGTGAATGGGCAAGACAAAAGATTTAACTGGCTCTGAACAGGGTATGGTAGTAGGTGTCAAGAACTGTAACGCAGCTGGGTTTTTCATACTCAACATTTTTCTGTTTCAAGAATGGTCCACCACAGTCCATGCCTACATGGAGGGGGGGGGGGGGGGGGGTGCACGAAAGTCAATATTAGGAAGGTGTTCTTAAAGTTTTGTACAGCATTCCTTCAAGAAAATTCCACAGAATTTTCAGAGAAGTCAGGCACAGGAGAGCAAAAACTGATTTACAACGGTGCAGTTTAATAAACAAAACCACCGTAAACAGAACAATAAATCAATGGGTAAACAAAACCCGTCACACACCAGCATAACGTGCACAAGCACTACAATAAACAATTCCGTACAAGGACATGGGGGGGAACAGAGGGTTAAATACACAACATGTAATGATGGAATTGAAACCAGGTGTGTGGGAAGACAAGACAAAACAAATGGAAAGTGAAAGGTGGATCGGCGATTGCTAGAAGACCGGTGACGTCGACTTCCGAACGCCACCGGAACAAGGAGAGGGACCGACTTCGGTGGAAGTCGTGACATTTATTCATAACAAGTGGTCCATAGTGACAGTTATTGATGCATGCAATTTAATCCTGTTTTGGCAGCACCTTAGAGTTGCTCTCTCTTAAAACCATATCTTAGTTATTTCATTATATTTTCGGGGGAACTGTACAGCCATCAGGTGGAGCCACTAATTCATGTCGGGCAAATGTGAGGTTGTTAAAGGAGCTGTGAACCTTGTCTTCTATATGATTTTTTAAAGTCCCCTAGTCACATTTCAGTCTGACTACATTGCAGGCACCTGCTAGATCTCACAAAGGTGTTAAAACTGACAAAGATCCATTTGGGATCGAAGCATTGTCAAAGCGGTGAATTTGGAGCATAAACAGTGTGCGGGCCTTCCTGTTATTTACAAACATACAGCTAACCACATCTTATGCTATAGCAATCGGACGCCTGACTGCGCAGTTGATGACATAGCGTCCAACCATTAGTTGATTTAAAGCAACGTCAGCAATGCAATCGAACGTGGAATGTGACCGAAGCCACAGTGCCCTTTCAGTGTGGGTGCTGGGGCATGTCACTTGGCTGACCTACCTTCCTCTCTCTTCTGGTCCTCGTCTCTGTTCCAGACCCGCTGCACGCCTACTTTAGGATCTGCGGCCTGTCGTTGATAGGGGAGGCCAACCTGCAGCAAGTTCACACCGCCCTGAACGTGAGCGAGAGAGCCTTTGAGTATCTGCAGCATCTGCACCAGACGTGGAGAGACGCCTGAAGCTGACAGCAGCAGGCCTCCCACAACCACACCCGAGCCTCCAAGTACTGCCACCATACTCCCTAAGCCATGTGTAGCAGTTCCCTCTGTTACCTTAGAAATAGAAACGATAGTGGGTCTCACTGAAACAGGGGGGAAAGGTGAATAAATCATTTATTGGGCCCATCAATAATTGAGCGCAAACTGGCGGAGTAGATGCTCAGGCCGGGCGAGCGCTAATTCTGCTTAGTGTCTTTCGAGACAGATTCAGTGTTACAATGAAATGCTTTGTAGATACTGTATTTATTTCCGTTCCTCTGAGACACATGCTCTTTAAAAGACTGAAATTCTAGCTGCTAGAAACACCGTAGGTTCTCTGCTACATTCTCAAAAGATCTTTAAGACTTTTTGCCTTGTATTGCGTGTTGTTGTTTTTTGGTCAAAATGTTTTTGTCAGAAACCAACATGGTCACTACACCGATCAAGCCTCTTGTGTTTGTCCAGGATAAGTTGTTTTTTAGCATCTGTGTATTTTGTTAACCTGTGTAGCTGGCTCCAGTAATATTTTGGGGCTATGGCAGTTTTCTGTACTCCTAGGCTGACAAGTCATGAGACCACTCCCTCAAACTTCATTCCTTTCTCTGAAATGTTCTTCACACAGCAAAAACTGGGCTCTCTAACCTGAGGGGCCTTTACAGTATGGATTTGCCTGTCGCTGCAGATGTGTTATTGGGTCAAAAGACACATGAATGTTTGTCTTGACATGAACTATACAGAAAAAAGTTACATTGAATTAATTTTGTCTATACATTATAGAAATATTGAGTGTAGATATTATGTAAATGTCACCTTTATCATGCAAGTGCTCAATCGTATCACTGCTATTTCAGTGAGGTAGGTGGATTTGATATGCAATGTTATGTGAAATAAATAATAGCATTTTCTCTGTATCATGTCAAATCAACTAAACTTGTGCTAAAACTGTCTTGGAAGTGCATATTTATGTGAAACATGCCTGCCTTTTCATTTGTGCAGAGTGCGAGTTAGAAAGAAGCCTGTTTATGTTTCAGTTTAAAGAAACAGTAAATTGTCATCAGAGGTTGTTTAGTCTTGGATCTAATCAAGGAGATTGTCCTTGGGGTCTGCAGTTTGCTGGTTTGCCAGTCATCAGTTAGTTTATCCACTCACCACTTTAATCAGCATCTCATGAAATCCAGCATCCCTCCCCTATCTTGATTTTTACTGCAAAGTGAAGGTGTGCCAACAAAATCAGCACGATGACAGAGTATAAAACAGAAGTACTTTATCAGTAGTACAACATTGCCCTGGTCTCAGCTATGCACTCTTAATTAAGGCTGCAGTCCTTATGAAGACTAAGGAAAATGTCATTTTCTCTGCTACAAATAAAAAGTATACAGCATCTGACCTTGCATGTGACATGACATGCCATCTCGAAGCCAAGGACGAATTTACCTAAAAGTTACATAATTGTACGAGTAACGCATTTCTTAAGCCCTTTTAAACCAGTAGGTAAATAATGACTCAATAATTGAATGACTCAATCACACAAGCCAGTGCCGCGTGGGGTCCATTATGTGGCTTTATATGGTGCACTGATATTGGTTGGAAGACGTGACATGGGCTTTCAAAGACCTCCGCTTGTTTTTGTGTGTTTTTTTTAACCATCCGCCTGAAGCAGCCATCTGGTGACGCCGTCGCGTTGCGTGGAACAAGTGGCATCGCAGCAGTTATGCCCAATTTAATCCTCTCAATCGCTGACCTATTCAATATAATTAACAGGTTTATCATAAATTGCTGACCTGTTCAATATAATTAACAGGTTTATCATAAAACGCTAGTCTTAAATTGTTGTTTTCGTTACAGCATGAAATCATTTATTTGAAGGGATATGCTGGGAAGATCACAATAGGCTTTAGCCTCTAAAGACTATTGTTGCTAAAATTGTTAAACAAATTGAACAAAAGAACGCGTAAACCATTAGGCAAACAGGCTAGCCTATGTGTTTTCAGATAGTAATGAACTAACATGCAGGCTAAACAACTCTTTATAGGCCTATCATGCATACATGAAGGCCCTGTTGAATGCGTAATCAGGTGACTCCAATTTAATTCCTTTAATTTTATCTCAGTAAAATCCATTATATTCGCAAACATCATGATATTTATCTGTAATTTCAAAATAGCCATAGTCTTCATTTGTTGGGTGAAATACAAAGGGCTCAGTTGAAGACATCGCCGATGATGCTGCTGATGTCTAACTGTGCGGGTAAATGCACGCCTGAGATGTACAGTGAGGGCGGGGTTACGCGTCAAAGATTATTTCTCTTGATAAATCTTGCAAAATGTTCTCCTCAAGCAGCTGGGGAATGAATTGTATGCTACTTAGGCTGCTCGATGTATTGAGGATGAAGATACAACCATATTTCTCCGAATGTTACGTTCTCTCTTTGGGAAGCCAATCGATTTTTACAGTATTTGTTAGGCTATTTATTTGTTATTGACCAATTTTGTTAATTATAATCCCTGCATTTTGTCGACATTATACATCATTATGTCGGATACTGCGGATACCGAAGAAAATCAGGATATGTTACCGGGTTTGGTCGACCAGATAGTTCAGCGAATAACAGCCGGAGAGGTAAGTGAACGTCAGATATGATTTATGGAAATGAAACATCTGTAGCCTATTGAAGCCACGCTGACATTTTCAGTATGGTATCAACTAGATCAAGGTGTGTAATCTAGGTGGAGAGGAAGGATGCTCAAGGTTTTGTGCCGTCCTTGGAACGGGATCAGGGACATAAAGATGTAAAATAAATGTTTTATCTACGCTATCTGAAAGTGTGATTTGAGCAGTTCGTGTGTGGAGATTCACAAATGTGTTTTTTTCTCTCCATGTAATCTTCATGAAGTCCTATATTTTAGTGTATCCCCTTTATAGGCTGCAAACAAATGCCCTGATCTCTTATAGTAAGATTATGTAACTCATAAATCAAGATATTGAATTTAAATATATGAATTAGGCTTTGCAGGATACCAAGGGGTTGCATAAAGAATAGAATGCAAAAGCATGCTAAATTGCAGTCATTACAAATATTGTAGCCTTTTGAACAAGATGAGTAGGGGAATAGACCAGGCCTATGAACATACATTATTAATGACTATAATTTATGTAAACAGCCTACTCCTACCCATGTAATATTTGCATTTGGGGACAACTTTATTTGGATGCACCATCCATGTGCAAACATCTTGTGCAAACATGTTTCACTGCTAAACTGGTAGGGTAAGCTTTAGGCTATTTACACAAATTAGCTTATGTCTACTGTTCAAGCCACACATAGTCCATGAAGTGCCATATTAATTCTCTAAAAATAGTAGTGCTATGACTGAATGCACAATCTACACAGATGTCTCAAGTTTTGAGGAAGTGTTCAATTGGCAATGTCCACCAGAGCTGTTGCTAAATAACTGAATGTTTATTTCTCTACCATAAGCCGTCTCCAACGTCGTTTTAGAGAATTTGGCAGTATGTCCAACTGGCCTCACCACCACGTGTATGGTGTTGTGTGTAAAGCTGTTTGCTGTTTTGAACAGAGTGGGCAGGTATAAGCTACTGACAATGAACACAATTTAGTTTTTATCAATGTTAAATTTGAACGCACGGAGATACCGTAACGAGATCTTGATGCCCATTGTCGTGCCATTCATCCTCCACCATAACCTCCTGTTTCAACATGATCATGCATGTCGCAAGGATCTCTACACAATTCGTGGAAACTGAAAATGTCCCTACATACTCACCAGACATGTCACCCATTGAGCATGTTTAGAATGCTCTGGATTTGCGTATGACAGCGTGTTACAGTTCCAGCCAATATCCAGCAACTTTGCATAGTCATTGAAGGGGAGTAGGACAACATCCCACAGGCCACAACCAACAGCCTGATCAACTCTATGCAAAGTTGGCAAATAGTGGTCAATCCAGATACGGACAGGTTTTCTGATCCACGCCCCTACCTTTTTTTAAGGTATCTGTGACCAACAGATGCATATCTGTATTCCCAGTCATGTGAAATCCATAGATTAGGGCCGATGAAATTATTTAAAATTGACCAATTTCCTTTTATATGAACTATAAACTCAGAAAAATCTTTGATAATGTTGCATGTATAATTTTGTTCAGTATACAAATAGTAGGCCTAACAGTAACAATTGTGGGAGTGCAATAATATAACGTCTCTCACTGCAAGCCTCGAGTTTTGGTCCAGTGAAACCTGATCCTGCTGCCCTCCCAGTCTTTTGAATACTCTGGGCTGCCGCATTGTTACTATGGTGATTTCAGTGTCTCCACCCCGCCCCACACAGTTTTGCTGTCCGTCAGTACTTGAAATGCAGCAGCCTTTAGACTGTTGCTGATTCACGACACTCGGTCCCATCCATAGCGTCTTTTCACGGTGTTAGAATTCATTGTCGACTCGACAACGTGATTGCAGGAGTCGGCAACTTCAACATACGCTGGATAAGTTCTAACAAGCTAAACGACGCTAAAAAATATATATATTAATTCATCATGTCTGCAGTCTCGCGACGTAACTCAATTTTGCCGGTAAGTGACAAGTCTGTGTACTAATTTTAATAATACAAAAATATATGAAATGTCCTCGTGGAACGTTAATGATTCATCATTGCCTTTCGCATTTCAAATGGCGTTGTCGAAATTATATAGGCTAATTTTACAGTAATAATTAACTATAAAATAAGGCATTTGAAGTTTCTGTGCTGCCTATTTTTGAGGGAGAGGCTATACCGACTGGTGCACATATTGATGAAGTATGTTGCGCAGCTAAGAGTTGAGTGGAGACGAATGGATTCGTTTGTCAGTCATCCTGATGAGCCCTTCCCAGCAAGCTAGTTTGGCCATGAGGCTGAGAATGTTTCTTTTGTTTTAAGCTAAAATATAGGTGTTGACTGTGATAAGGGCACTGGATTATGAGCTGTCTTGTTATATCAAATCAATTTATATAGCCCTTCGTACATCAGCTGATATCTCAAAGTGCTGTACAGAAACCCAGCCTAAAACCCCAAACAGCAAGCAATGCAGGTGTAGAAGCACGGTGGCTAGGAAAAACTCCCTAGAAAGGCCAAAACCTAAATGAACAAATGAAGTAGGCAGTGGCATTGTACACATAGCCATAGAAGCACAGAGACATACAGTGCACTCGGAAAGTTTATGACCCCCTTCCCCTTTTCCACATTTTGTTAAGTTACAGCCTTATTCTAAAATTGCTTAAATATTTTAGTTTTTATCAATCTACACACAATACCCCATAATGACAAAGCGAAAAGAGGTTTTTAGAAATATTTTTGCAAAAAAAAAAAAAATTGAAACCAAAAATACCTTATTTACATAAGTATTCAGACCCTTTGCTGTGATACTCGAAGTTGAGCTCAAGTGCATCCTGTTTCTATTGATCATCCTTGAGATGTTTCTACAACTTGATTGGAGTTCACCTGTGGTAAATTCCATTGATTGGACATGATTTGGAAAGGCACACACCTGTGCCTAAGGTTCCCACAGTTGACAGTGCATGTCAGAGCAAAAACCAAGCCATGAGGTCGAAGGAATTGTCCATAGAGCTCCAAGATTGTTTGGAATCACCAAGACTCTTCCTACAGCTGGCTATCTGGCCAAACTGAGCAAAATGGGGGAGAAGGGCCAGGGGTCAGGGAGGTGACCAAGAACCCAATGGTCACTCTTTCAGAGTTCCAGAGTTCCTCTTTGGAGATGGAAGAACCTTCCAGAAGGAGCAATCCACCAATCAAGCCTTTCTGGTAGAGTGGCCAGACGGAGCATGTTGGTGGCAGCATCTTACTGTAGGGATGTTTTTCAGCGGCAGAGACTGAGACTAGTCCGGATCGAGGGAAAGATGAACGAAGCAAAGTACAGAGAGATCCTTGATGAAAACCTGCTCCAGAGTGCTCGGGACCTTAGACTGGGGTGACGGTTCACCTTCCAACAGGAAAACGACCCTAAACACACAGCCAAGACAATGCAAGAGTGGTTTCGGGACAAGTCTCTGAATGTCCTTGAGTGGCCCAGCCAGAGCGCGGACATGAACCCGATCGAACATCTCTGGAGAGACCTGAAAATAGCTGTGCAGCAACGCTCCCCATCCAACCTGACAAACTCCCCAAAATACAGGTGTGCCAAGCTTGTCATACATAAAATGGCTTGAGGCTGTAAACGCTGCCAAAGGTGCATCAAGAAAGTACAGAGTAAAGGGTCTGAATACTTATGTAAATTATATTAAAGTTTGTATTTTAAAATAGATTTGCAAAAAAAAACAAAAACGTATTGCTTTGTCATTATGGGGTATTGTGTGTAGATTGAGAGGGGGGGGGGGGCGACGACAATTGAATCCATTTTAGAAAAAGGCTGTTAACGAAATGTGGAAAAAGTCAAATACTTTCCTAAGGGAGTGTGGCTTTCAAGTAGTTATTTTTGGCCACCCATCCCATGAGTGAATGTCATTCCACTTCAACTGAATGTAATTCCAGTGCTATGAATTGTATCTGGTGTTTGAGTGTTTAGGTAAAAAAAAACATTTATTAGGTAAATAATGTCCCATTTGGAACACTGACAAGTAGAGCATTACTATATCTATCTATCTATCTCAGCTAAAAAAGAAACAAATACCTTTTTCAGGACCTTGTCTTTCAAAGATAATTCATAAAAATCCAAATAACTAAACAGATCTTCATTGTAAAGGGTTTAAACACTGTTTCCCATGCTTGTTCAATGAACCATAAACAATTAATGAACATGCACCTGTGGAAAGGTCGTTAAGACACTAACAGCTTACAGACAGTAGGCAATTAAGGTCACAGTTACGAAAACTTAGGACAAGAAAGAGGACGTTCTACTGACTCTGAAAAACACCAAAAGAAAGATGCCCAGGGTCCCTGCTCATCTGTGTGAATAGGCATGCTGCAAGGAGGCATGAGGACTGCAGATGTGGCCAGGGCAATAAACTGCAATGTCCATACTGAGACGCATAAGACAGCGCTACAAGTAGACAGGACGGACAGCTGATCGTCCTCGCAGTGGCAGACCACGTGTAACAACACCTGCACAGTGTCGGTACATCTGAACATCACACTTGCGGGACAGGTACAGGATGGCAACAACTGCCTGAGTTACACCAGGAACGCACAATCCCTTCATCAGTGCTCAGACTGTCCGCAATAGGCTGAGAGAGGCTGGACTGAGGGCTTGTAGGCCTGTTGTAAGGCAGGTCCTCACCAGACATCACCGGCAACAATGTCGCCTATGGGCACAAACCCACTGTCGCTGGACCAGACAGGACTGGCAAAAAGTGCTCTTCACTGACGAGTCGCGGTTTTGTCTCTCCAGGGGTGATAGTCGGATTCGCGTTTATTGTCAAAGGAATGAGTGTTACACCGAGGCCTGTACTCTGGAGCGGGATCGATTTTGGAGGTGGAGGTTCCGTCATGGTCTGGGGCGGTGTGTCACAGCATAATTTGGACTGAGGCTTGTTGTCATTGCAGGCAATCTCAATGCTGTGCATTACAGGGAAGACATCCTCCTCCCTCATGTGGTACCCTTCCTGCAGACTCATCCTGACATGACCCTCCAGCATGACAATGCCACCAGCTATACTGCTCGTTCTGTGCGTGATTTCCTGCAAGACAGGAATGCCAATGTTATGCCATGGCCAGTGAGGAGCCCGGATCTCAATCTCATTCCCCCCAGAAATGTCTGGGAACTTGCAGGTGCCTTGGTGGAAGAGTGGGGTAACATCTCACAGCAACAACTGGCAAATCTGGTGCAGTCCATGAGGAGGAGATGCACTGCAGTACTTAATGCAGCTGGTGACCAGATACTTACTGACTTATGATTTGGACAAATTATTCCATTTGTTAGTCACATGTCTGTGGAACTTGTTCATTTTGTGTCTGTTGTTGAATCTTATGTTCATACATAGTTAAGCATGTTAAGTTTTCCGAAAACAAACGCTGTTGACAGTGAGAGGACGTTTATTTTTTTGCCTAGTTATATATCTATATTAAAATGTTTTGCTCATCCCACTTGATTTTTATTTAGAGAAGGATAACAGCCTACACACTAAATCACTTTTAATATTGGTATTTGGTACCAGTAACCATCTAGGTCCTCTACTAGTCTATGCTAGGTAAAGCTCCGCCTTATCTCAGCTCACTGGTCACGATAACAACACCCACCTGTAGCACGCGCTCCAGCAGGTATATCTCACTGGTCATCCCCAAAGCCAACACCTTTGGCTGCCTTTCCTTCCAGTTCTCTGCTGCCAGTGACTGGAATGAATTGCAAAAATCGCTGGATAATTACATTTCCCTCACTAACTTTAAACATCAGTTATCTGAGCAGCTAACGGATCGCTGCAGCTGTACATAGTCCATTTGTAAATAGCCCACCCAATCTACCTACCTCATCCCCATATTGTTTTTATTTACCTTGCTGCTCTTTTGCACACCAGTATCACTACTTATACACCATCATCTGCTTATCATCATCTGCTCATCTATCAATCCAGTGTTAACCTGCTAAATTGCAATTACTTTGCTACTATGGCCTATTTATTGCCTACCTCATGCCATTTACACACACTATGTAGACTTTCTTTTTTTCTATTGTGTTATTGACTGTACGCTTGTTTATTCCATGTGTAACTCTTGTTTGTGTCACACTGCTTTGCTTTATCTTGGCCAGGTCGCAGTTGTAAATGAGAACTTGTTCTCAACTAGCCTACCTGGTTAAATAAAGGTGAAATAAAATGTCAAAAATAATTGTCACCGTGATACAGTCTACTGCTCAATGGCGGAGAGTTTGCGCTGCAAGCTGGCTTGCAACAGTAAAGTGAGGGAAGTAGCTTGATAGTGTAGCCAATATCAGGCCAGGGTGACATCTACAGCACATTTATTATAGTGATTTCCACCAAAAATATACAACTAACGTCCACATTTTTATTAAAAAAAAACAATAACTCCAATTTAAAATAATTTCTGAATATGCTCCCAAGGCCCAACTTCGGCAGACAAGTTCCTAATTCTCCCGGAAGTTTCTAGCCACATCTATAAACTAGATAGCTGGGAAGGGCTCATCAGGATGACCGAACCGACTCCGTTCTTCTCCACTCAACTATCGCTGCGCAACATACGTCATCATTTTGGGCACCAGGTGTGTCCATATAGCTTTCCCCTTTAAGGAATTGCTTGCTCTAACCATTTTTGCCTCAGCTAACCAACAAGCTGATGCATGAACTTTAACTATGCGCATGGCCTACCAGGGTAGAGCTTACATTTACAAATGTTACGTGTATGCCCAGTCTCGGTATCAAAACTGGCCTCTTTCAAATGAAATGTTTAAAAAGTGTTTACCTAAGCATGTTACTGTTGACCAGCGTTTCCCAAACTCTGTCCCGGGGACATAAAGGGGTGCACATTTCAAATTTTTCCTTTAGCAATACACAGCTGACTCAAAAAAAAAATCAACTCCTCATCAAACCAAACTGTGCATCCCTTGGAGTCCCCAGGACTGAGTTTGGAAAACGCTGTTTTTGCTAGTCTCATCCACCAGCTGGATCCATCTCTGTTGAACTGGTATGCGGAAGCAATTAGCCTGGGGATAAGTTTACTGTAGACCTAATATTAATGTTTGTGTCCACACCAGGTCCCTATCAAGAATATTGAGCGCGAACTAATTTGTCCGATCTGCAAGGAGCTGTTTACACACCCCCTCATCTTGCCCTGTCAGCACAGCGTTTGTCACAAGTGTGTCCGAGAGCTGCTGCTATTGAACCATGAGGATTCTTTCGATGCAGGCTCGGAGTGTTCCCTCCCTGGGAGCCCAGGGCCCCGATCCAGAGTGCCCTCGCCAAGCATGGAGAGGCTGGATAGGCTTGCAAGATCAGGTGCGTTTGGGTTTGGCCATTCTTCATCAAGCCTAAATTGTGACAAGTGAGGCAAATCTGGCAACATTACATGCAATTTGCAGTAAAGTTTTATGGACATGCCATACCCAGTTTAATCTGTATTTTCCTAGTTATTCTCTGGGTTGTAGAATGAAAGATGACACCACTGACCCCACCCTGTTTAAAATCATAATGTTGGCTTTTATACTATTTCCTTTAATCTCATTAAGTTTTGAGATGGGTCTTAAGTTTCTTGAACAGAGTATAGAGACTCGACAAGCTTATTCAATTCATCACTTTTGTTCTGTCAAGTTCCATGCCCTTAAAACATGCACTTCCCAAAAACGTTAAATGATAGGTGTATTGTGGCTATTTTGATTTTGTAATGCCAAGCAATTTCTTAACACGGAATGCCTATCATTTACACCACCTTGATAGGATGACAGGCTTGATTTATGTACACATGTCGGAACAAAGCACGACTGTCCCACTAAAGCATTTAAAACGCTTATGAAATAACTTGATGGTGGGAGGGGGGAGGTTGTCACATTCTTTATTTTGGGGGAAGCTGAGAGGTCAATGTTTAAATCCAAGGCGCAAACAGCATAGAGTGAGACAAGGCAGTCTTTTACTTAATCATGAACTAGTCCCTGGACACTCCAAAAACACAGCTGCGGAACCCACAGCCCAACCAATTCACATTTGCCCGAACCTGAATGTGGCCATTCTTCATATCCAGGTCCGCATCTATTAACACAGTGGAAACATTCAATGCTGTTTAGAAAAAGAGTTAGAACTGGTAATAATAAAATAATATATCCTTAGTCATCTTAAGCATCATGTACTTAATTTAAATCCCCTTGGAATTAGTAACCATGGTACTTTTGCAGCTGATTTAGTAAACAGTTTTCTTATAAGTACATTGAAGAAATCTTAAAGGACATTATTAACATACTTTTCAGTAAAAGTCTTAAATCTCTGACAGCATTTCACTAAAGGTTTCACCTCTGCTGAATGGATGTCAGACCAGTGGTGATCATGGTGACAACCTGCCTGCGGGGAATAAATGGGGGATTAAATGAACTGAGCCCAGGGCTATATTTATCAGTCAAGTGCTGTAAAAGCTAACAGGTTTTGTGGAAACTCCTCAATGTTTTCTTGTTTTATTAGGATTCGGACTAGACACATTTTTGTTGTTTTAGAATGTTATACTCTGTACAGTACCAGTCAAGTTTGGACATACCTAATTCAAGTGTTTTTCTTTATTTTTACTATGTTCTACGTTGTAGAATAATAGTGAAGACATTAAAACTATGAAATAACACTTATGGAATCATGTAGTAAGCAAAAAAGTGTTAAAAAGTCTTCAAAGTAGCCACTCTTTGCCTTGATGACCGCTTTGCTCACTCTTGGCATTCTCTCAACCAGCTTCATGAGGAAATCCACTGGAAAGCATTTCACCTTTGAACAGGTGTGCCTTGTTCAAAGTAAATTTGTGGAATTTCTTTCCTTCTTAATGCGTTTGAACCAATCAGTTGTGTTGTGACAAGGTAGGGGTGGTATACAGAAGATATCCATCCCTATTTGGTAAAAGACCATGTCCATATGATGGCAAGAACAGCTCAAATAAGCAAAGAGAAACAACAGTCCATCATTACTTTAAGACATGAAGGTCAGTCAATCTGGAAAATTTCAAGCACTTTGAAAGTTTCTTCAAGTGGAGTTGCAAAAACTAGGAACGCACGATATATCGGTGAGCATATCAGAATCGGCCAAAATTAGCTACAAATGCCAGCATCGGCCCGATGTCTAGTTTAACGCAGATGTGCAAAACCGTTGTCAAAGCTGACGTGCATACCTATATAACGTAAGTAGATTACATGATGAAGCCACGAAAAACACAGCGCTACACAGAACAAAAGCAGAAAAATACTGTGTCCTGGCACAGTAAATGTCCTGTGCCAGGTAATGTCAGGTAATGTCCTGACACATACCGCTGCTGCCATTTCAATGGCATTGGCATATGAAACAGGAACACTCCTAGCTCCATTCGAACAACTGACTCTGAAAAATAAGCTCAACTGCGTCTGCAGCAGACATGATACACTGTCATGGCATTGAAACGGCTGCTCAACAAAACTGCCGACCGATCGTGGGGTTAACTTACAAAAGTACTCGAGACTTTGAACAAGCACTACGGTGGCTTTCTCTCTGAGCCTCTTTACTGTGTCGCCACCATGCTTGATGCTAGGTACAAGGACCGCTACTTCGGCGCAGACAAACAGGGTTTACGTGGAATGTTACATGCATAGCTGGACAAGATGTGACCGTGCACACCGAGGAAGAGGCCACGGATAGACAGAGCTGAAACTTCACTGCTTGACATGCATAATGAAATCCTGGTTGAGAATGAAACGACTGAACGACTGAACAAATGAACAATGAAACAGCACAGGAAGTAAGTGTAAGAAATATAGGTTTTGATTATGTTTTACTGGTAATGGGGACATGCGTAAATGCCAACAAAATAGCTTTTTGGTCAGGTGTGTGTGTGTGTGTGTGTGAGACCTTTTTATTTAACTAGGCAAGTCAGTTAAGAACAAATTCTTATTTACAATGACGGCCTACCCCGGCCAAACCCGGACGACACTGGGCGACAATTGTGCGCCCGGACTCCCAGTCACGGCCTGATGTGATTACAGCCTGGATTCGAACCAGGGACTGTAGTGATGCCTCTTGCACTGAAATGCAGTGTCTTAGACCACTGTATCCGTGTGTGTGTAAACTATTTAACTGTACTAGAATGCTTAAAAGGCTGCTAAAATTTGAAATATTGTTATCAGTTTTTTGGAAAATATTGGTATATTGGTATCGGACAAAAAATGTAATATCGGTAGAAACCATCAAGCACTATGATGAAACTGGCTCTCATGAGGACCGCCACAAGTTCATCAGCCTCAGAAATTGCAGCCCAAATAAATGCTTCAGAGTTCAAGTAACAGACACATCTCATCTCACTGTTCAAAGGAGACTGCATGAATCAGGCCTTCATTGTTGAATTACTGCAACAACAAAAAACACTACTGAAGGACACCAATAAGAGACTTGCTTGGGCTAAGAAACATGAGCAATGGACATTAGACCGGTGGAAATTTGTCCTTTGATTTGATAAGTCCAAATTTGAGGTCTTTGGTTCCAACTGCCGTGTCTTTGTGAGACGCAGAGTAGGTGAACGGATGATCTCCACATGTGTAGTTCCCACCATGAAGCATGGAGGTGTGGGGCTGCTTTGCTTGTGACACTGTCTGTGATTTTTTTTGAATTCAAGGCACACTTAGCCATGCTGGTTATCACAGTATTCTGCAGCATTTGTTTTCCACTGTTTTTGGTTACTACATGATTCCATATGTGTTATTTCTTAGTTGTGATGTCTTCACTAATTATACTACAATATAGAAAATAGTAATACAAAATAAAAAAACTCTTGAATGAGTAGGTGTGTCCAAACTTGACTGGTGCTGTACATATATACGGTTTGAAATCTGTGAATTCACATGTTTCCACCAAAACCTTTTTCAAGAAGGCCATTTCTTTTAAGCGCCATGTTATTGTGTGTTAGCACTTGTCCACTGTAATTGGTTGTGCATCAGGTTTAACTCCACTTCTGTTAACATACTGTACATGTTAATTGTTGGTCTCACTTCACTTCTTTGTCCATTGCTTGCAGCCACACTGCAGAGAAGGTCGTTTGGGAGGAGAGGTAGACACTCGTTCCATTTTTTGAATAGCTGTAGTAGTGAGTACAGTGTTACTAGATCCCCAACTTAACTGTTACTCTACTGTATGTAACCACACAACTGACAATAGGCCCCTGTTGCCTTTATGTAGCCGATTTGGTAGACGTGGCATTCTAGCTTTTTAAAAAGTCTACTGAGCAAAGTCGCAAATGTATAGTATGTCCCACCAATTTATGTCTGCATTTGGTGTTTTGTTCCATTTTTCAAGCCTGGTGCTTTCAGGCTTTTGTGCTCTGCTTTCAACACGTGCATGTCTTACAAAGTAGGTTGGAGAATGAGTGTGTGTGCTACAGCTCTGGGCGGGATGTGAGTCAGAGAGTGGAGAGGAGAGAAATGAAATGGCTCAGGAAGTTACCTAGGAGTTGGGTTTAAAGTGGAATTTCTTAATGCCTGGACAAATGAATAGCCTCCCTGTAGCCTCGGAAATATCCAGTACCTTGTGGAGAAGTACCTTGTCGGGGCGGCAGGTAGCCTAGTTGGGCCAGTAAAAATCTGTCGTTCTGCCCCTGAACAAGGTAGTTAACCACTGTTCCTAGGCCATCATTGTAAATAAGAATTTGTTCTTTACTGACTTGCCTAGTTAAATAATAATAAAGAAATAAAAAATGTACTTTTAGAAGAGGCAGGGAACCTGTTTCTATGTTACAAAACAAAATATTATATTTTGTTTAGACATTCCAAGATTGTCTAGACTATACTGCCTCAAACTTCAGTCTCACTCCTACTGACAGGCTTGCTCCAGAAACATTTTTTGCACCACATTTCAATTATAGAAAATGCTTTAGACGCGCATGTGTTTGTAGAGATTGCTCATGGCGCACATGCCAATGTTCTTATCATTTGATGGGAGAAGACCCTAGAGCACAATGCTTTAGCAGACATTTATTTATTTATTTATTTATTTATTTATTTTACATTGAAGTGCTCAGTAGATGTTTAAAAAAATGGTATGCCATGATAATTATGTATCTGAACAACTCCTTAAAATGGCACCAGAATTATTTAAGTCGGGATACAAAACAGTTGTGTCCCTTTCGTAGAGGTCAAGTCTTACACCCTAAGGCTTTCAGTCTAAAAGCCATTAATCTTGACAGTATATTTTTCAAGTAAAAAGATAAAGGAGTTAAAAACGTGTTGGGAAGATTTAACTCCACTCTTTAAATTTATATTCTTACCTTGTACAGCATTTGGTTTATTCACATACTCCTGGCAAGATAGCCTGCATCCATTTTGTAATGCAGTCCTGGTTATGGCGATTGGGCTGTGTCGCATTGTGATGACTCAAACCATGTTGTTAATGATGTGGTTCTGTAGGAAGCGTACCCCCTGCCAGAATGGCCTTGCGATGACTTGTCAGTTTCTGCCCTGAGCTCTTTCCACTGCAGCAGCAGGCAACGTGCCTCAGCCTGCTACCGTACACCTTGCTGCAGACATGCTGCAACACCCACCCTCCCCGACCAGCACACCCACCTAGCCTAAGTACACTGTCCTTTTTAATCCCTGACCTCTCCCATCCGCTTCAGGCCAGGACACTTGGCCCCCACCTCATCAACTTCCATCCCAAGACCGTCCAAAACGCCAAGCCTGCTCACTCACTACTCCATCAGCACCCTCAGTCTCCCATCGCTATATGCCGTCACACACATTGACAGACATGTTTGTCACACACGCTTGCTTTGTGCCCACCGCATGTCTGTGTGCTTGCCATTTTCCTACATTCAGTGCACAATGTTCTGCTGCTTGCCTCCATCGTGTGTGTTTGTGAGAGTGTTAGGATATATTGAACTGGACAAATCATTTTACTTTGCATCTGATTTGAAATTAATTTAACGTGAATCTGTTGTGTCCAGGTCACTGTAAACACGCTCTTCCTATCTCTTGTGTTATCCATCCATATTGTGTGAGAGACCAAGTAGTATGAGCTTTCTGAGAAGGACCTGTGATTTTTTTTCTGTAGGACACTGTGTGTGTGCTTGTCTGTGCAGGCCCACCCTTAGTTTGTATGATTAGCACTCTAATGGCCGTTCTGTCTGTTGTATCAGGCTCTATGTCCTCACCAGGATGGAGGCGTGGCTCTGTGACCCCCCGCATCACCACTTTCCCATGCCCGGGTTGCCAACACGACGTGGACCTGGGCGAGCGGGGCATGAGCATGCTCTTCCGGAACTTCACCCTGGAGAGCATCGTGGAGCGCTACCGGCAGGCGGCCCGCGCTGCTGTTGCGATCATGTGCAACATGTGCAAGCCGCCCCAGCAGGAGGCTACCAAGAGCTGCATGGATTGCAAGGCCAGCTACTGCAATGAGTGCTTCAAGTTCCACCACCCCTGGGGCACCCCCAAAGCCCAGCACGAATATGTGGGTCCCACCATGAACTTTAGGCCCAAGGTAGACACAATTTACCACCTCGGGGGGGGGGGGGGGGCTTCATTGTGTTGTTGATCTCGACCATGTTGCTCTGCTGTTGATTTTAGATTGCAGGGATCAGCTCATGTCATTGATGGTGTTGATTGCGTTAATGATGCTGCCTTCAGAGATGTTGGTTTAATTACCTCTGTTTTTCTTTGTGCTTCTGCAATCCAGTGAAACTTGCTGGTTGTGGGAGATACCTGTTCAGTGCTAATAAATAGAAAGAGGATTGAAAGGAGAGAGAATGTATTGACAAACTTTTTTTTTGGGCTACCCCTTTGTGACATTTTGCATATGTGGTGTGACGAGTTTGCGATTTTTAAAATGACCACTAATCCAATGTGTGCTCATGGCCATCCAGGTGCTGATGTGTCCGGAGCATGAGATGGAGAAGGTCAACATGTACTGCGAGGTGTGCCGGCGTCCAGTCTGTCATCTGTGCAAGCTGGGAGGCTCCCACGCCAACCACAAAGTCACAACCATGAGCAGCGCCTACAAGATCCTCAAGGTACTTTTTGACAATAACGATGTCTCCAACCATTCACTTGACCTGAGCAGAACAATCTGATTTATTTACCAGGAAGCAAACGGGGAGTGAACTACCTGAATTTGTCCCAAAAAATAAATTTGTTTTTCACTGCAAAATGTTTTCTGTTGCAAAATGTTTTGCTACGGTGTGTACTAATGAATACAACCCAGGACAAAAAGAGTGTTATAGTTTGGAAGTTGTTTACCAACTGGCCAGTGACGCCGTTGTTTCTCAGCCCCCTAATGAAATATTGATCAGTTACCTGTACTAAGTGGCACGCGTCCACATGATCAGTTTTCCTTTGTGAGCAGTGTAATCGACACGTGTGGTCATCCACAACAAGCGAACCTTGTCTACCCCGCCGAGACCGAGGTCAATCAGCCACTGAAAGCATAGGGACAGAGGACTCCGTGTCCTCTGGCTGTAATCTAAAAGGCCTGTGGACACAGGCACCGGGCCAGACTCATCCATATTTAATGCAATCATTTGTATCTTATGTTCTATCTATTGAGCATTTCTTCTAATCTTCTTTGTTGTTATTATACCAACAGGAGAAGCTATCAAAGGCTATCCATTACTTAATCAGCAAAGAGGACCAAGTGAAGACTCAGATTTCCCACCTGGAGGTGTTGATCAATGAAACCGAGGCAAGTAGCTGTGCTGACAGAGTTAAACTAGTCCTGTGTTGTCCGTTATGTCCAATAACAAAGGGACATTCTGTCTGCCCTGAGAAGGAAGGTCACTTATTCAAATGCATATAAAGGCATAAACAAAGGAACGTATACTAATTCACATGAATTCCACTGCAGAAGCGTTTGCTCATCTGTACTGTGTTATGTCTTTTGTCCCTGTCTTGTCTTCATTTTACTTGTCCCAGATCCGTTTGAGCTATCATTCCAACTCCTTGTCATGTCAAACTCTTCGGCATGATGTGCCATGATTGCACAAACACTGGTCCATAGGCTACTTCTATGCAGTTGTAGGTTTCAATTAATTGTCGTGCAACATTTCTCTTACTTTTACAGGAGAAAGGCCAGTTGGCGGAGCGTCGGACCGACGAGAACTTTGAGCGACTGTTCGAGACCCTCCAGGAGAGGAAGTTTGAGATGCTGCGGTCCATCGAGCAGTCGAGGACGCGGCGCATGGACCAGCTTCGGGGCCAGGTGGACGAGTACCAGGGCATGTTGGAGAACAGCGGCCTGGTGGGTTATGCCCAGGAGGTTCTCAAGGAGACGGACCAGTCCTGCTTTGTTCAGACTGCCAAGCAGCTGCACACCAGGTCAGCCTCTCTCCAGCCGTGTCTGCCAGTCCCAGCACATTTCCCTCTGTTCTGGATAGTATACAGTAGACACTGTCACCCAAAGGTTCCCGTCATCAGTTGTGGGTAAAGGCTATTGTCTAATGGTGATATAATACCATTGTTTATAAAAGGGCAGTAATTCGATTGGCCTCCATTCTTAATAAACAAAGGGCCCATTTTCAACCTTTTTATTACAGGCCATAACGGCTATTTGATCATGGTGACTATTGCCATGGTCATTTCCCTGTGGCAACTCTGGACCTCTAGGTTTGTGATGGGGATTTGGCCCCTGTTATTTTAGTGCTGGAGAATTCAATCAGCTTATGTGGGTGTGGTGAGTGTGCCAGAGATCAGGTCAGCCATTGGTGTGGCTGGCCAGGTACCTTTTCCAAGTGAGAGATTGGAGCAACAAAGCCTTGTTTATTTTCCCCATGTCCCGCTCTAGCGCTATAATCCTGCTTATTGATCTCCATTAGTCAAAAAGCAGCTTGAGGACTTTATTCACGCTTTTACTTTTAGGAACACTGTTACATTAATACACACACATGTTTCCCACACTCGATTATCTTGCCCAGGAGATTTCTATTCTGCTCTGATGGAATGGCTTCTTGGTAGTGTTCACCATTTTGTGTCCTTTCACTCCCAGGATTGCGAAATCCACCGAGTCTCTGAGGACATTCCACCCTGTGGCCGACCCCTCCTTTGATGAGTTTGTGCTGGACACTTCCAGAGAGGAGACCCTGCTGAAGGAGCTTTGTTTTGGTGGAGGTAAGACACCCCCCCCCCCCCCCCAGTAACAATGTAATGAACTCCTAAAACTCAATTTGTTGACACAATCCTCATCTGTCCCACACTTAGTCACCTCAACCTGTTGGTCACATACACCTCCGTCTGAGCTCTGCTCTCTGTTTAGATGCCGGCCACCAGAAGCCCTTTAATTGAATAAGCCAGTTACACTCCTGATATACACGCAGGGATTTTGGCACTGAGAGCATTGCAGGGCTTTTTCTGGTCCACTGCTTTGCATACTCACGTCCCTTTGCCCCGATTTAAAGAAAAGGGCACTGTGAGGCGGGCTGGATGTAATTGTCTGCCATGAAAAGGAACTGATTTGATTTTCTGCATATTAAGTAGGAGTGTAACCCAGGAAGTAAGCAGAAGGGTATTCATAGACTGTCATCTACCTGTGGCTGTGTCTTTAGAATGAGCTCCAGCCATTCTCCCTCCTGCTAGAAGTATTACTGACCATAAAGGGCTCTGCTCTGTCGAGCCATAGTGGGTCATGAAAGGGTCATATGAAACAACTATGTTGCTTACATATTAGAAATGCGTCCAAGTAATCAATTTTCCCTCTCTTGCGGGGAAAACCCTTGAAAGGAAGGCCATTGATTGATGTGGTTAATCTAAATGGCAGGGGAGGGACAGTAGGGTAATGATGCACTCTGTCTGAGAGGAGGAAGCTCTAAGAATTGATGCCCAGCAGTAATTGAATTGACGGTAGACATGAAAAGAGCAGAGGATGCAAAACTGTCTCCCATTTAACAAATGTCTGGCAGTCCTCATCAACAAGGTTCACAGTGCCTGTAGGGTGGGGATCTGAGGATGGGACAGTGACAACCAAGGACACCTCCCACAAATATCCCCCCAAGAGTCGATGTGTAATTTCAACCCTGCTCATCAAGTTGTCATTATAATGCATTCTGGAGTCTTCTACGCTCACAATGGCTCCATATTTGAATGTGTCCCACTAGTTGAACCATAAAGACATTGTGTTGTGTGCGTTCTCCCTTACTAAACCAGCCCCTCCAGAGACTGCAGTATGGTCTGAACTCACAGCTAGTAAGAAGGAAGTTGACGTCTCTGTTTAGTCTGTCTCTCCCTCCCGTCCCGGCTGTAGCCTGAAAAATAGGTTGTTTCTCTGAGAATAGCTGCGCTCTCGGGCCGGGTGCCGGCTGGGTTTGCAGGCTGCCCAGTTCCATCTGCGACACCCTCCTCAGCCCTGATCCGATTCTATGGAACCCTAGCTGGATCCGGCTGCTACTGTTTGTGACGGGAAGCTATCCGCAGTGAGCGAGGGGGAGAGCGAGCGAGAGAGGGCTTTGCAAAGTGCTTTTCCTGGCAATGTCGGTGCATTAATGAAACCTTTTTAAGAGCTTCTCTTATTCTTCCTATCCATTGTCTGTCTATATTCTGTACTGTCTATGAGTTCAGTCTCATCGCTGGTTGACTCCATGCCCTTAAATAAACTTATGCTATTACATAAACCAATGTGTTGAATCAAGTTTAGGGTTCTTATCATTTTATTTTTCTATATTTCCTGAATAACCAATACATAGTAGTTTGTCGATTAGAGAAAAACATATGAATTGGCTGCAGACAAATTACACTTTAAACTGACCCCTCCCTCTGCCATTTACCTTTTTCTCCTCCCCTCGCTCTCCAGTCCCTGACCCTCCCATCATCGATCTGTCCCGCAGTCGCGTCTACAACGAAGGCCTGGTGTGCTGGCAGTTGGCTGAGGATACCCTGGCCACAGACCACCAGGTGCTTGAGTACAGGAAGCTGGGTGTTGAGCAGGACGAGGAGGAGGGCGGCAGCCACTGGCGCCCCACAGTCCTGGTGTACGGCCCCAGCACAGTAGTGTGCGACCTGGAGGCCAACAGCCTCTACTCGTTCAGAGTACGCAGCTGCCGCAACTCCTTCTACAGCCCCTACAGCCCAGAAGTCACCTTCCACACACCACCTGCTCCAGGTAGGCACCAGGCACTGATGTCATACACACACCAAACACTGATTATGATGATGTCATATGTGTATGGTTGGCACTGATGAAGAGAGAGGTGGCCCTAGGCCCTTAACCAAAACAGTGACAGACTAATTATTTCAAGCTCTACTGGAGTAAATTCTCTGCAATAATTTAACAATGATTCAATTCCATTTTTCAAATGTAGGAACTGGGAAAAACTAGTATACTGTACTGGGCTCTATAGCAATAATCTCTACTAGGCAGCCCTGAAAGTTGCATGCTAATTATCCTAATTACAAAGAAATACGTCTTATTTTCAGTCTTACGTTGGCATCCCGCCTGTGTTGGGCTTCGGGGCTGAAGTTAAGCTTTTTTTTTTCTGTCGGTATTTAGCAGTCGGATCCACGGAAGATTACAAATTGACAGACGCTCGACTGTTTCAAAGTGAACTGTGTGGATAAAATACAGTTGACTCTTAGGAAGAGACGGTGGGTGGGTCGGTCAGTCATTTATAATTTCTGCGACCCATCTCCTTTTGTTGAATCGCAGAAACACTTGCCTTTTTGAAATCTTTTTTCTTTTCTTCTTCAGACCGACTGGGCAGAGTTGAGATGCAGCTGAGGTCCAGAGTTAGTTCATCTGTTTACAATATTCAAAGCCTCTGTTTCTGACTCCGATGGTTCTAAGCACTCTGAATAGCAATCACATGCCATCTGTAGCGCACTCTAGGGGTCGATATCACTTTAATTCCTCAACAGTCTACTGAATTGGAGGAGCCCCCATGCATATAGACAATGGCTGATCCATTAGGATTTCATTGAGTGTTTATCCTCCCCTGGATCATTAGTTTGCCGTAAACTGAGGCTGGGCCCACTGTAGATGGAAGTCCAGTGATGGGACTGGGAGCCCACATTCCTTTGCCCGGACTGTGGGCACATGTAGCAGTGGGATGCACAGTGCGTTAGTAATGAGATGGAATTCTGGGTCAACGCTGGCCTCAGACAGACATTACAGTAGCTTCAACACGCCTCCTATCACAACAACAGTCAGTGTAGGCGTAGACTTGAATCATTGCTGTATGACCATACATTTGTCATTTTTCTTATCCTTTTTAATTAAGCTTATCTTTAGGATGACTCCATTCAATTAAGTTTGTGCCGTTCACACAACAAAGGCTAAAGGGGTAAATCGGCTAGTATTTTTGCCCTTGTTTTTAAGGGATCGTCATGAATTAATGCGAATTAAGTCATCTCATACCATGGAGACAAAATGCAATGGTTCAATGCACAGGCATAATTATTTTACTTAAGTTTATAGTAATTATTGCCTTTGGCGTTGTAACTATTTTTGGAATATTTTTATGTTCAGCAGCAGATGTGGCCTAGAAAATAATTTATATAGACCTTATTTGAGAAATAAGAAACCAAGCATTATTGTGTATATCTTCACATCTGAAAATGTATCGTTTTGGAAATTTGTTAAATTCCTTAAGTTTGTTTCATTACTTGAACATCTTTATAATGGCGCCCCCATGTGACACTTTATGAAAGCCCACCTTTTCCCTGGCATCCAAAGATGATGTGAAATCCTATCTGCGGCTGATGCTGTTCCTTTTGTATCATTGCTCTCTCTCACCTGTAGTGTTTGGCTTCCTGTTCAATGACAAGTGCGGCTTCAGCTCGGAGCGGCTGACATTGAGTAAGCTGCGTGACTCGGTGGAGAGTGCGGCCGGCATGGCCTTCCTGCTGGCTGCTGAGCGCGTGCAGACAGGCAGCTACATGGGCCTGGACTACATCATCGGTGACACAGGCATCTCTCAGGGCAGACACTACTGGGCCTTCCGCGTGGAGCCCCACTCCTACTTAGTCAAGGTGGGCGTGGCCTCTGATTCCAAGCTGCTGGAGTGGATCCACAACCCCCGGGACACTAGTAGCCCCAGGTAAACCCCACTTCCTCAGTCTTACTCTATTACTCACTAAGGATCAGGCCTGAGTCACAAAGAAGCCTGTGCTGTAAAAAGCATTAACCTGTTAAGGGCTAACTCACGGACCAGGCCTTAGTTTTTCAACAATTCATAAAAATATTTATTACCTACTTTGTGGGTTTACTATTATGTATATTTTAACAGGCTTCCAGATAATGATGGTGCGTCAGAGTATAGTTGAATGTGTTGCAATTGTAGGCTGATTTCTCTTATCTCTTCCAACTCCAGGTACGACCATGACAGTGGGCACGACAGTGGCAGCGAGGACACGTGCTACGACCTGTCCCAGCCCTTCACCCTGCTCACCGTGGGCATGGGCAAAGTGTTCATCCCCAAAGCATCCATCTCCACCGCCGGCAATGACCACGGCAACCGGGTGCTGCCCATGCCCCAGCGCATTGGCGTGTACCTGGACTACGAGGCGGGCCGTGTCTACTTCTACGATGCAAACACCATGAGATGCCTTTACGAGCGGCAGGTGGACTGCACCGGTACCATGTATCCCGCGTTTGGCCTCATGGGTAGTGGCAAGGTCCAGCTAGAGGAGTTCATCGCAGCAAAGCGACTGTCGTATATGTGAGATGTTGGGCCTTCCACACACCAAAGTTTCTCTCGCACTCTCAACACTTGCCTTTGAGCTCATGTTTCTCTCTCTCTGCTTTCAGTCAGGTATATTTTTGTATTGATTTTGTTTGTGTGTGTATGTACACACTATTTCAATTGATTATCATCATGCCATTTCTTTGTTTTAATGAACAGCTATTTATATTGTACTACTAAGTCCAGTAAAATGTAGCCAAGTGAAACCCGAAGAGCCTTGCAGCTAGTCCCACTCCTGTGCCTTTCATGATAAATAGGTAATCTAGCAAATGCTGTAATTTGTCTAATAATAACTGTGCAAAACAGGCTAGGTTAGTCATCAGTTACAAAGGTGAGAGAGTGTATCTAAGTTGCAAGGACCCCTCGGTTGAGAAACATCCCTACCAAAAACTGAGACAAAACGTATACCTAGTCAATGTCCTTTGACAAGACTCACGGTCAACACCAGTTGGGTAGACCGCATTTGAATTTGGACACATTCTCACAGGTGTTTATTTAAAAGACTACCACACCGTTCACATATTCTCTCACAACTTACTGACTACTTCAAAGCAGAGCACATTTATCTGAATTGTAAACACTAGGCATTCACATGCAGGGTTGAATTCAAACTTGAGTTCTGCGTGTGCAACTCAGACTTCCCATGTAAATCATGGTGTCAACTTTTGGAATTGTGAGTTGACACAGGCCGATTTCAAGTTAAAATTACAGCCAGTTGTTACACAAGTTGTTGATTTGGTTCTTGAGAATCAAGAGGGTGCAGCGTTTCAGAACATTTAGATAGAAAATATATTATGCAAATGGACCAAATTCTCTGTCCTCTAGAAAAGGGTGTCATTTTGACTCTATACATTACTTTTCTCGTTTCACCGTACTGAATACACCCCTGGTCAGCTCTGGTTTTCCTACATGGGTTTCTGGACAGGACTATCTGTAGATCGTCATGTTTGTGTTTTGTTGAGGGTAAGGGTAATCGGTTTGTGTTTTCTCAGGTTTGTGGCCTGTGGGCCTTATGCTACCTACCTCCTATCGGCCCTGGAAATCCCTTTAAAACTATACCTTCCTACTCGGAACAGGACTAAACTTTCCTTTGCAGCTTCCATAAATACATTACAATTGTATTATACCGTAATATATCAGCCTTTAAGATTGTTCATATCCAATAATAAACTGGAATTAACATTTTTTTTCTTAATTTTAACACCCATGTACATATCTAGTGTGACATTTTCTGTCAAATAAAACCTAGATCTGCAATCTGTATCTGCTGTGACGTTTCTCAAGGCTTAATAGAAACTTGAGACATTTGGGCAGTTGGTGGAAAATTGTAATTGGACCGAGATGTAATCACGCCTGACTGAATTTGTGAAGTGAGCAATTTAAAACTGAACATACACATCCCCCTTTCTGTGTTTTGATGTGTTTAGGTTCATTTGAGTGTACCGTTTCCTAGAATATGTGGTGTTATTTTGTTGCTTATCTGAATCCTATAAGGTCATGTTGCGTAACAACATAATCTGTAGTTTTAAACTGAATTCCTATTTACTTTAGAATTGGTGTGCATCATTTAGAGTAATTCTCTACCATTCCTTTTAGGGCACAACACCTCTACACCTCTACCATTCCTTTTAGGGCACAACACAACCTGTTCCTTTTGGAATGACTGAAACACCTTTAAAAAGTCTATGCACTTAATTAACAGGTTCAGGGTTGTTTATTCATCACAGAATGCATTATTATATACAGAACAAACTGAATGTCTCTTAGATTAGGTGTTTGTTAATTTGCTTATCTTGAGTCAAGTCACTGGTGGCCACAGCAGCTGTGTCTTTCAGGGTCGATGTATGGTAGAGGTTTCTATATAGTGTGCATATTTTAGCGACGTATCACGGCTAATTTTAGAAAAGGGAATCGTATGGCTTTCAGTAGTACGTTAGACCAAATATTCTGCAGACTCTCAATCAAATGGTTCAAGCTAGCACTTTAAACTGTCGCATGTATGCCTCTTGGCTGTGCAGGTCTGTATGAATTGGTGTGCAATATTACGTAGAATGCAGGAAATAGGCCTATTGTTTTCTCCTGTAAGTAATGGGATGTGATGTTTGCTTTCTGTGAGTATAATGCTTTAATGAACATGAAGCTTTGTTGGTCATCAAATTCTTGAAATACTACGCTTTTTTTTATTTTAAATTTGCTGTTTGTGGATTTGTATGAAATAAACTAGTGTGTTTTAAAACAATTGTTTTCTATTTGTAGGTGTGTGTGTGTGTGTATGTATTTATACCTAATTGTTTTCACTTTGAATATGGTTTTGCAAACAGAAAATGCCAAATGCTGATAATCCATCACTACTGGGAATTGGGATAGCAGGGCATGGAAAACTGGAAAATTTTAAGAAATGCATACACAGACTCCTCCCAAAGCCATGTACCTTTTCTCCTCCCCTCAGACCACGATCCACCCATCATCATTAGACAGCAAGTGACGCTACTGCCTCTACAGATAAGGTAAGATTATCTACCCTTGCAAAAAAGTCCTAAAGACCTACACAGTTACTAAACAAAGGCAACAATTCCTGCAGGAATCCTGTATAATTGAATAAATTCTTTGATAGGACACCTGCTTAATTGGCCTTATCCTGCAGGAATTTAAAAGATCCTGCACATCCTGGCCCAAAAAATTACATGATATTCCCACAGAATCAGCTTAATTCTTTCAGGAGAATTGTGCAAATGGAGATGTCTAACAGTGTTTTGAGTAATGTTGTCGTTGAAAACAGTAGTTGGTACCAGAAGACTGCAGCAGAGGACCCATTTCCCCAGACTGCAACAGAGGAGAGGACTGAAGGCGTCAACCCTTCATCTCTGTAAGGCAAGGGGAGATTCTCAATTGGGAAAAGTCAGTCCTCAACTCCTCCGTCATCTTCTCCTCCATGACCCGGAAACGAGAAGTGGTCGAGTGCTCCAGGTGAGTATCAATTCGTTAGTAGATGAACAGAGGAGCCTGTTCACCACCTCCATTTCCTGATGATCAAGAGTATCCTTATGACATCTAGCACGGAAGTTTAAAAAAAATCCGCCACAGCTTTTTTCTCTAAGGAAAAAAGCATGCACATATTTCAAAACAACATATTACTTTAGCGTTTTAGCTACTTATTATTTTATCTATAAAATGTCTTGCACAACTAACTAAATTTAGTTTTTATCGCTTTGCAAATTGTATTTTGGGATTCCACTGCTGTAAAAGTAATTTGCCTGGTGAGTGGGAATGGAGGAGTCTCATTTCATACAAGCATGTTTCCTCGCCTCAGCTCCTCTATTACCTTTTTCAAAGCAGGAGAGAGGCGATATGAGTCGAGCAAAACCAATTGAGCTTCTCCCTAGGTCGCCTTGGTGAGGGGGCCTGATGTTGAAAGACCCGAAACACAGAATGACCCCAAGTTACATCACTGTGTCCAAGAGCATTGTCAGATGTATCCAATCAATAGTACAGATAATAGTAATGGTAGCAAACTAAACTTAATACAGCATGGGGAAAATGCAACACAGCAAAAAAAGCCTATGCAATTATACACAATGCGCACAGTAGGCTAATCATATTCTATGAATATGCTCTTCCATGAGAGCCTATGTTTGGTTTCCTGACAGGGCAACGGGGTGATTGAATGGCGGCACATCTGCAATTATGGTAAACTACAGAACAGATGTCATTAAACAGCCTGTAACTTACTGTTCAACTGTTGTAGCTATGTTATTGCATTTTGATCAATACACAAGGTCAAATTCCATTTGACAAAGAAGTTGCATTTTTGTAAGTGGCCATACTGTTACTTGCCAGCATCATCAGGCCAGCAATTGGTCCAGCGCATCACCTGCTTCCCTGACGACTGAGCAGCATCCTCATGAAGAAGGTGTGCACGCCACGCATGCTCGTGGGCTGTGTAATGCGGAAGGGGGAAGCAAAGAGATTACATTAGCGTCAAGCGAGCAACATTAGCGTCCTGGCAGCAACATTAAGATTTCCGGTTTTTCGATTGTGGCTTCAAAATAAAAGTGTGGTACAACGCTATGATACGAAATCAATAATTTTGCAGCTTTGCATAGTGACATGTTAAAATTAGGTTACAAAAGTATAACTACATTGTTGAAAAAACTAAATAATTACTACTTTACATAAGATAAATAATATAAAGGGGATCACATTGAGAAATGGTTGGATCTTCAATAAATGAATGTAAGAACATAATATTCTAACAAAACCTACTGATGTAGCACTAGAGTCTATATATGGTGTTATTTCCTGTCTACATTTCAAACAGCACTTTCTACTCCACACATTCCATTGGTCCCAATGCAATACAGTGTAGTGTAGGCCTATAAATTACATATTGGCTTATAAAGAAAAACTATTATGAGCTGATGCAAAAGTGTGGTAGGGAATACTCTGTACTCTTTCACGAGGGACTGAGGTCTTGCATTGGGACCAATTGAATGGGTGGAGTAGAAAGTGTTGCTGGATATTTAAACCTCAATCCCCCATGAAATAACACAATATATAGATTCTACCGACACTAGTGAGTAATCCAAACTCTACTTTTACTTCGGCACCTAGAATAGTTTGCTCTATATAAGCCAATATGTATTTAAAGTGGCAATCAGTAGCTAATACAATAACAAAGCTGCACCCCACCATTGTTTAGGGAAAAAGCAGAGGTGTGGGCCTGGAGAAATTGAACTATTCTTAAATTCATAGACATGCATGGATTTGACTGTCAATGATATACAAAGTATAGTGTTAACCATGTTTTAAAGCTACATTTACTTTGTTTATAAACATTTAGAGTAAAACAAGCTTATACGATGGGGTTTGATGGGGTACAACCATTGAACTAAGCTCATGAGGCATTTATAAGTTAGTCTTCAATAATCAATGGGTACATATCAAGCATTTTTAAGTCCAAAAATGGACTATGCTTATTGCCTCTTTTATTATACAGTGTATTGCATTGGGGGCATTTATTTTACCTTGAATGTGTTTTAAAACCCACATTTAATGCACATGTCATAAAATATGAGTCATTGTTAATGTTTAGACAATTATGTTTTTATATATCATGAACACTTTTCTACTATTACGTGGTGACTTTTATTTTTATTTTTATCCAAAATTCCGTGACCCGGAAGTACTAATTTAGTGTAGCTGGTAGAGATTATACGTCATTGAGGTGCATTTGTGCGATAGATTATTAAATTAACCATGCTATGCAGCCACATGAAAATCTTACAGATATAGCAAAAACATCAATATTCAATCAATAGAGGTTTAAATATATTCAGACGAGCTTCGTCTGTCATTGGAAGGAGCAGCGTGGACATTGGAATTCAGCTGAAGGTAACACATTTCTGCTATCTTGACTAGCTAACTGCGGCTTCTTCGCCGGGGCTCGCTCACACATGCATCTTTCTTTTCAGCCAAAAACAGCGAGATTTGAGTCGTCTGTAGTTTTCGTATTATGGCAGTATCTGGTCCAAATTACTTGCCCGGACCATGATTTCCCAGTTCCACAAATAACATTGAGATTATGTTTGGACATTGGCACTTACAGCGTTGACGTTTGACAGCTCAAGCTGCTGTCCTGCATTCAAATATGGAAGCTAGCGAATGTAAGGAGGTAAAATTTGTTTTATATTGGATATTCGGTTCTCTGGTCAATGGCTATTAAACCAAGCATGCCATGACTATGAAGATGGTATATTCTGAATCAATTTAGATGTTCTTTTTTTTTGGTAGGTGTCTTTCAATCTTCAGTAGCTGTTACACAAAGTGAGCTATGACTAAAACAATTATATATTCAGAATCAGGGGAGAATATGTAAAAAATAATAATAATAATCCACAGTTATTATTTAGAAAATGTGTTGGATTTTTGTTGTCGCTTTCAATCTTCAGTAGCTCTTAGTAGCATGTAGCATGCCATGACTATGACAATTTATATATTCTAAATCATGGGAGGATGGACAAAAATTAACTTTATATTTATTTACATTGCTTAGTTTTTGTTGTTGTTTTTGGTAACATTTTCATAGTCATGGCATGATTTGTGTAAGGGCTATTGATGATTGAAAAATGTAAATTAAGAGATTTCCAAAATAAAAGCAGTTTTTTTTTCACATCCTCTCCTGATTCTGAATAGTCATGGCACACTTTGTCTAAGAGCTATTGATGAGCGAGAACCAAATATCCACTGAATATCCAATATATATATATATATATATATATATATATATTTTTTTTTACCTCTGTAGCTAATGTTAGCTAGCTGGCTAAATTCATAGCAAGGAGACAATTTACTAGCTACCTCGTGATGTTACTCCAGATTACATCTAGTGAGTTATCAAGATACCCACGTTAACATTTTAATAGCAATGTAAACAGCAGCTGTAGTTTGCTACATCATGTACACCAGTGCAACAACTGTCAGTGTTTCTCAACAGTGAATTAGCTAGCTAGCTAGGCTAGTAGTCATATTGCTCCATTACCTTTTTTGGAAGGGATTTTTGTGGCATGATTGATAACATTACCTAGCTAGTGCATTGCATTCAACTTTAGACCTAGTTAGTATTTTAAAGATAAAATACGATGATTTGCCTATAGCCATGTTATAACTCTTTTTTTATAAGGCTTTTTACACATTTTGAATTATTTATAAAGGCATTATAAAGAATACAAATTGGTAAAAAGCCATATTTTGAGTCATCATGGCTAATGTGCCTAGTGAGATGATGCATAGGTCCTGCATTCCATAAAGAAAATAGCATTTATAGTACAGAATCTGATTGTTTTATTTTTATATTTAACTAGCAAGTCAGTCAAGTGAAAATGTGTATTTACAAACCTATCCGGCCAAACCTGGATGACGCTGGGCCAATTGTGCGCTGCCCTGTGGGACTCCCAATCACGGCCGGATGTGATACAGCCTGGATTTGAACCAGGGACTGTAGTGATGCCTCTTGCACTGAGATGCAGTGCCTTAGACGTCAAGTAACTGCTCTAACAATGGAAATGAATGTCCTCAAAGATAGAAGGGAGGTGAGATCAGATGGGACTCTTCTAGGCAATGAGAGCAAAAATATTTTTTTTATGACCATGGTTCCACATATTCCCATGACAAGGGAAAACTATTATTTGTATTTTATTCTGTTATATTCCATTATAATGTTACTATAAAATACAGTGGGGCAAAAAAGTATTTAGTCTGCCACCAATTGTGCAAGTTCTCCCACTTAAAAAGATGAGAGGCCTGTAATTTATCATAGATACACTTAAACTATGACAGACAAAATGAGGGGAAAAAAATCCTGAAAATCACATTGTAGGATTTTTAATGAATTTATTTGCAAATTATGGTGGAAAACTTTTGTTATTAACCAAATACTTATTTATCTCAATACTTTGTTATATACCCTTTGTTGGCAATGACATAGGTCAAACATTTTCTGAAAGTCTTCACAAGGTTTTCACACATTGTTGCTGGTATTTTGGCCCATTCCTCCATGCAGATCTCCTCTAGAGCAGTGATGGTTTGGGGCTGTTGCTGGGCAACACAGACTTTCAACTCCCTCCAAAGATTTTCTATGGGGTTGAGATCTGGAGACTGGCTAGGCGACTTCAGGACCTTGAAATGCTTCTTATGAAGCCACTCCTTCGTTGCCCGGGCGGTTTGTTTGGGATCATTGTCATGCTGAAAGACCCAGCCACGTTTCATCTTCAATGCCCTTGCTGATGGAAGGAGGTTTACACTCAAAATCTCACGATACATGGCCCCATTCATTCTTTCCTTTACACGGATCAGTCGTCCTGGTCCCTTTGCAGAAAAACAGCCCCAAAGCATGATGTTTCCACCCCCATGCTTCACAGTAGGTATGGTGTTCTTTGGATGCAACTCAGCATTCTTTGTCCTCCAAACACGACGGGTTGAGTTTTTACCAAAAAGTAATATTTTGGTTTCATCTGACCATATGACATTCTCCCAATCTTCTTCTGGATCATCCAAATGCTCTCTAGCAAACTTCAGACGGGCCTGGACATGTGTCCCCCTGCTTAAGCCAGTACGTCTGGCACTGCAGAATTTGAGTCCCTGGCGGCGTAGTGTGTTACTGATGGTAGGCTTTGTTACTTTGGTCCCAGGTCTCTGCAGGTCATTCACTAGGTCCCCCCGTGTGGTTCTGGGATTTTTGCTCACCGTTCTTGTGATCATTTTGACCCCACGGGGTGAGATCTTGCGTGGAGCCCCAGATCGAGGGAGATTATCAGTGGTCTTGTATGTCTTCCAAGCTGCTTACCTATTGCAGATTCAGTCTTCCCAGTCTGGTGCAGGTCTACAATTTTGTTTCTGGTGTCCTTTGACAGCTCTTTGGTCTTAGCCATAGTGGAGTTTGGAGTGTGACTGTTTGAGGTTGTGGACAGGTGTCTTTTATACTGATAACAAGTTCAGACAGGTGCCATTAATACAGGTAATGAGTGGAGGACAGAGGAGCCTCTTAAGAAGTTACAGGTCTGTGAGAGCCAGAAATCTTGCTTGTTTGTAGGTGACCAAATACTTATTTTCCACCATAATTTGCAAATACATTTATTAAAAATCCTACAATGTGATTTTCTGGATTTTCTTTTCTCATTTTGTCTGTCATAGTTGAAGTGTACCTATGATGAAAATTACAGGCCTCATCTTTTTAAGTGGGAGAACTTGCACAATTGGTGGCTGACTAAATAGTTTTTTGCCCCACTGTATGTGTGTTCCAATTTTGTTCCAATCAAAAGGGGTGCTGTCAAAGTGATTAAAATCAGATTGGACCACCCATCCTTTTGCACACCTTTGTTCTTCCATTAATTGAGAGCTGTCAAAAGATTTTTCATGCCAAGACATTACATTACTTGCCTAGTAGGACACGTGATACACAGTAGCATTAAAAGTAGAGCTCTATAAAGGGATTAGGGTTCCATTTGGGATGCTATCTATGGCATGTTTATGTTGGTTTAATTTTGGAATCAGAAATACCTCTGTCCAAAAAAAACTTAAAAAACACTGGTTGTTATTCACCAGCACTGTCGAGTATGGGCATGACAGAGTATTAATTGCTTGTGTGATTTATTAACATTGTTTGCCAAGTAGCTTATTATAATAAAATGTATTTGAGATGTTACTAATGTCAGGCTGATAATATCGATGGCCTCCTAGTTCTAAGACTCTTCTGTAGCTTTTGTACTGTGTACGCAACCTTTCTAGTTACACTTAGCCTAACTTGTGTTGAAATTGACTAGGCTTATTAGACATTCATATTGAATCTACAACTCCAAGTGAAAATAGACCTAACTATCTCTGGTTTTTCTCTGTGGGACTTTGCTCCATCCATGCAATCAGTAACGCGTTGGAGGTAGCCTATCTCTGTATTTTTCATAGTAGAACTTCTAAGTTTGATAAAACCCCCGTGGGCCATTTCTAGCCGGGATATGCAAAACATTCAATTTGAATGGTCCAAGATAAGGCTATAGTGAAGTTAGTAATTGTTTTATATGAGGTATTGTGTAGTTGTATAAATGTTGTGTGATCCATCACGTCTAATGGCTTATTCCAATGAATGTATAGCCTACTCTTAATTATAGGTTTCCGGGAAAATGTTTCCTCAGTTTTAAATTGAATTGTGTGACTGAGGACAATACTGTAGGCTGCTATATAGGCTAGATTTGTTGCATTGAAATGACTACTTGGCCTATTTCCTCTTTTGTCACTCTAGACAATACCATGTCTATCTATCTTACAGAGAGTATAAATATTGTACACTATATTCACACAACCTTTTTTTTTGTAGATTACATTACACTTGTAGCCTAATAGTTTCAGTAGTTTGTCAAATGGCACTTTTGGAAATGCACACAAGGAAATGGACAATGCATCTTCAGACTGATGGTTGTGGTGTTGAGGTTGTGTGGTTCATCCCTTGATGGGACCTTTTTTAAACCAACCCGAAGCCCTGATTTCTTTCACTGTGCGTCTCTCTGACTGTGTCATGTCTGTTTTGCAGAGTGACTGCCGCTGAACCTTGATGGGCGAATCAGGGTCGCGCCGCTCTACGCTCGTCTCCAGGCTGCCCATCTTCAGGCGTAGCGTAAGTAAGAGGCAGGACTCGTTGCCCTCCTCCCCATCCTCGGCCGGCGTGGGCAATGGCGTTCACACCTCGTCCCCCTCCAGCACCAACTCCAGCAACAGCAGCACGGGCAAGCGCCGCAGCCTGTTCCGCACGCCCTCCATCAGCTTCAGCAGCAAGAGGAACAGTGAGCCACCACGCATCCAGACCCCTCCTCTGGACCCAGCCCAGGACACCAACAGCAGCCAGAACAACCCTCCGCTGGGCTTCCAAGATGGCGCTGTGCTTCCACGGGCCAAGACGCGCCACTCCTTTGGCTTTGGGGGCCACCGGCAGAAAAAGATCACCCGCTCGCAGACTGAAGACTTTGAGAAGGTGACCTCCACGGTCAATAGGAACGTGTTCATCAACTGCATCAGCTCAGGTACCAACGAGGGCGATGACTCGGGGTATCTGGATGACTTCAGCGGCGAAAGCAAGCGCTCGTACAGGCAGAAGAAACAGCTGCTGCCCAAGTCCTTCTCTGCCCACCACCGCTTCTCCAAGAACTCTGAGCAGTGCAAGCCCCCAGTGGTGAGTGTAGTGCCCCCGACGTCAGAGGGTACCCCGGGCTCGTGGCCAGGCGAGCTGTTGGGGGAGAGCTCCCTGCAGTCACCCATGTTGTCTGAGGACCGCACCACAGCCCTCACCCCCTCTGAGTTTAATGTCCCCATCACAGAGGACTCTGTGTCCGAGGTGGATGTGCTGCTTGCCCCCAGCCTCGCCGCCACGCCAGATAACTTCAGCCACGTCGTCTCTACCTCCCAGGTGTTCTTCATGCCTGCCCAAGCTGCCACAGACAAGCCCCTTCTGCCAGACACCAGCACCGCAAACACCACAGAGTGTGAGACTGAAGTCCCTGTCACAGAACCAGCAACAGCTGCAACACCACCAATGTCACCGGAACAACAAACACAATCGCAGGAAGAGAAGGAAGAAGAGGAAGAGAAGAAGGAGGATGTTATGATGGTGGAGGAGGTCAGACCAGCGCAGACAGAGACTAGTGAGAGCGAGTCAGGCCCAGTGCGTAGTAAAGGCTACCATTCCAATCCAGAGCAGTCTGAGAGGAGGTCCAGGAACACAGTGTTCATCCAGGAACCAGGCAAGGGAGCGTGCTGCGGTAGACATGAACCCAGGTCATGCCACCTGAGGAAACCCCACACAGGTAAAAACTGAACAATTAATTGAATAACATGCGGAGTACTGATTGATCTCTGTGATTGACTAATTGATAATAGAAAGGAGGTGCATTGCTCTTGTGAAAAGCTAATTGTAAATTACTGACAAGTATACTGAACAAAAATATAAACGCAACATGTAAGGTGTTGGTTCCAAATTTCAAGAGCTGAAATAAAAGATCCCAGAAATATTCCATATGCACAAAAAGCACACATTTGTTCACGTTCCTCTTAGTGAGCCTTTCTAATTTGCAAAGATGTGGCGTGGCATATCAAGAAACTGATTAAACAGCATGATCATTACACAGGTGCACCTTGTGCTGGGGGTAATAAAAGGCCACTCTAAAATGTGGACTTTTGTCACACAATGCCACAGATGTTTCAAGTTTTAAGGGAGCATGCAGTTGGCATGCTGACTGCAGGAATGTACACCAGAGCTGTTGCCAGATAATTGTCGTTTTAGAGAATTTGGCAGTATGTCAAACTGGCATCACAACCACAGACCACGTATAACCACGCTAGTCCAGGCCCTCAACATCCGGGTTCTTTACCTGCGGGATTGTCTGAGACCAGCCGCGGGATTGTCTGAAACCAACCACTCAGACAGCTGAGGAAACTGAGGAATATTAAAAACTAATTCTGATTGGCCTGCCCTGACTCCAAAGTGGGTAGGCCTATGCCCTCCAAGGCCCACCCATGGCTGCGCATCTGCCCAGTCATGTGAAATCCATAGATTAGAGCCTAATGGATGTATTTCAATTGACTGATTTCCTTATATGAACTGTAACTCGTTAAAATCGTAAAAATTATTGCGTTTTTATATTTTTGTTCAGTACATTTGGCCAAAGTGTTTGCACACAGTATTGCCTACCACCGTTTGAGACTGACTTTGTGTTTTCGATCACCGACAAATAGACATTTTCTGTTCAAAGTGGTTGAACTTTACACTGCTTTCACATTCAGAAGGCAGAGGTATGGTCTACAATGTAGGCTATATTTTATGTACCCTTTGGTTGGATGATGTTGAAAGTACCAAAATCAGAAAGACAAGACTGATTAGGGGGTTGAGCAGCGCTATTTTAGGCCCATGTGCCTGTTCTCAGTACAGTGGGAACTATTTCCTCTTAAAGGTATATTTATTAACCAATGGACAGCGGTTTCCTAAGACATTGTAGGCTGTAGTCACACCTGGATAACACCTCCTGTACAAATTCCTACCCTTTGGCTATGTCTTTCTGAAACGGCCCACTAGACTCCGCCGTTCACCTACCAAACTTGAAACAGTGTGGCACTGCTTGTAACATCCTTATATCTGAATAGTTTTCGTAAGACAACTGTTTGTGAACTGCATTGGTTAGTCTACTGGTTTTGGGCAGTGTTAGGCTATCCATAATGATTAACACATCACTGTTATTGTTCATTTCTGATGTAAGCTTATTTCTTGTCTGTCTGTTGCTTAGGTTACTTTGTATTGGTGATAACACGTAAGTAGTTATACTTGCACCTAAAAAGTGTGCTCCGTGATGATGTAGATCTATAACCCAAATTCAATCAATTAGTAAAAGTAGCCTTATTCCCTCACTATATTGGAAAAGTGCCTTTACATTAGTGCAAAGGTCACCTAAAATAATTTATTTCCATAAAGTCACTGAAGCTGTTGTTGCAAAACACTGGATCGCTTCCAGCCCCAAGGCTTGCGATAGCCAATTGATTGTTTGCTTGTTTTGAAGTTTTCCCCCCCAACGTGTAGTCTGCAGTTGTTTGTCTGTGTCGCATTCGACAGTCTGTCTACTTGTCTGTTCGCCACTTTTTTGCCTAGCTCCCTGCCTCCACGTCAGCAAAAATATTATCATGTGTCTTGTGCTCTGCCCTCCACAGTGTCCATGTGCAGCAGCAGCGCCAGCCCCTACCACGAGGTGATGCGCATGGAGCGCCGGCTACGTTCCTCCTCGGAGGGTGCCGGGGGGCCACGGGGGCTCCACCTCAACCTCAAAGATCCCCATTGCACTGCCGAGGGGCGCGTGCTGCTGAAACAGAGGACCAACTCGTCGTCCTCCAAGCTTGGCAGCCTCGTACGTGTTTACACTACACTACACTTCAGTACAGCACAGTTACACTAGGATTACAGTAGAGGACAGTCCAGCAGGGGAGCTGGCAATGGTGCTAGCGGCTCCTCACTGTTGCTGCAGACTAAATAGCTTAGTCCATGGCCGCATCCTTCTCTGGATTACACTCTCACACGGGGAAAACAGCCCGCCCTAAATTAAACAGACTAATCATCTAACTAACTGTGCTGCAGATCAGTGCAACAGGACAGCAACTTGTCACTCAAGGGATTGCGCCTGACTCCTTCCTGTCTGGCCACTCCAATCCACATGCCTGCATAAACCGCCACCGAGCAGAGCAAAATTCAGTTGGTGGTACAGTAACCAAAAAAGCTTGGGAACCACTGCTGTAGTGCACCACATTTTTCAGGCTTATACTTAGATCTATTTCATTTTCGAGGTGGCTCGACAACCCTCATCTTCCATACCTAGAAAGGAAAGCACATGTGAAATACGTGGGGCTAACATGTGGGGCTAAATCTGTGGTTGATAAAATCTAAGTGGCGGCCGACTCTACCGTCTTGTTTTTTTGCTCTGGTGGAGAATCACAAAGTGTGGCTGTAGGAGTATATTACCAATTTAGTCTCTTTTTACCAGCTTCTTTTTTAACTTTGGGTGAAAAAAAGAAGGCAATCCAGTACGACGAGTAGAGCTTCAGTGAAACGCTAAAGTGTTTTCCATTGTCTGTTGAGTAGGTTTGTGGTTTCATGAGCAGTCAAGTGTGATGCAGAGGTGGACTAAAGTAGTTTTCTGTACAAGGCAATACTGGGAAGATAATCCCTCCCTTCTCTGTCATAATTACAATACACTCAACAGCCAACAGGATATATGCCTGCTCTGTCTTACACTTTGGGTACAAGATATACATACAATCATTCTAAACTGGCAAAAGTGCCTAAACTGTTTTTAAGTGAACTTGTATTATGTTCGGTACATGTATTCACGTCATAAGACGTGCTTAGAGAACCGTGTGGATGTTGAAGGAACTGGTATTTCTACCATCATACTGTACATCAAGAGATTGTTAACCAACCCATTTTTCAAAATATGTAGGAATTGTAGTCTCCCCTGGCCTGTAGTAGACTGGTAAGAAACGTTTGAGAACTTATTTGATTTGAGTGACACACTTTGACACGAATCATTTGTGTGAAGGGTTACAAACTAAGTCCTTTATTATCTATATGAATAGCCCCTCCTTAACTCTCAGGAGGGGTGTATTATTCACTAGGCTCCAAATGGACCAGGGAGGGGACCTATTTGAATTTGTCCTGTGGGAAACGCTTGTTTTATTACTGTGCCAAATGTTTTGCTATGGTGTGCGCTAATTAGGACGGACCCTATTTAGTTGACTGGTCGATTGTTTGGTCGATAGGCTGTTGGTTGACAATATCTTCTTTTTTTAGTTGAGCAGTGTAAAATATATTTAAAATCATGGCACTCAAGACACCTGTCAGATTCATGCCTGCCTGAGTGGACATTGCAAAAGGCACACCAGTATCACCGGTAGTATATTTGCCGTTAATTACCATAATTTCTAATCGACAATATTTATTTGGTTATGGTAATTTCTGTTAATGCATTCAATATATTATTATTACTGTCTTGTCTTTGTAGGAGTGGACACGTTGTTTGCAGAGTGCACAACCTAGGCTATACTTATGATAAAAAAAGTTGTGGGTTATTTCATTCCATTATCCAGTTGTCAATTTATTCATTAAGGATGTGCACCTGATTACGCATAGAAGTAGGCCTAGGTGACCTGGCCTGTGTGCAAATGTAAGCCTATAAATGTGCCCATTTGGGGATCTGATACTATTTCTGATTGACTTAACTCACCATCACTGTGGAACTTCTCAAAGTAATGTTTTCTTCGCCTCAAACAGCGAGTCAACAAAGTCTGTTTTTACATCCATTGATAATGACAATAGTTCCTCAACATAGCCTATTTGAAAGTCTTTAGAGCTCTCTCCCTTTCCATAACCACTCAGCATGAAAGGGGAAGAAAATGTCATGCTCTGATCTGGTGGAAACATCATAAAATAGGCCTACCTGATTACTTCTTATCCCTTGTGTAAATAGCTTACAGCTGTGTCTGTCCTGAGCTCACTGGCGTGGGAAACTCTAAGGGCCCGGGAATATTTTATACAATGTCGCAAGTTTGCTAGCACGAGCATCTGGCCGGACCAAGTTAATAGTTGACACAATGCCTCTCGGGTCAACTAATACACCCCTGGAGTCTGGACCTCTGCAACGGCACATTTTTCTCTATTGGTCCTCTTGAATTAACTCCACAGGCACAAAATGTATAATATCTACTGACCCAAAGTCTTTCTATGTGCAGAATAAGAGACACCTGCTTATTCTGAATGTTTTCCATATTACTGAGGTTGGCATTGATGAAATAGATCCTTGTTTTAACGAGCCACCGTTTTTTAATCTCTATTAGCATAAAGTTACTCACTCAAACATTATTGCACTGTAAAAAAGGTCAGAGCTTGCACAGTGAAGGAGTTTTAATACACATCTATTACTGGGGGATGACATTAACACGCTAATTTAGCTCCAAATGATGTATATAATAGATGTCATTTTACAACAGTGGGTGAGGACTGACACCCTGTTCCAATCACTATTACTTGAGGAACACCTTAGTTGAGCATAAAGGGCTATATTACCTCTTCATAAGTGGAGGCTAATCATTTCCTTCAAAAGGTATTATACTTTATGCAGATAACTCTTACACTTGACTTGAGCTTGACATTTAGGGTCAGTTTCCCAGGCACAGATTAAACCTTTAATTGATCATCTCTATTGAGGATGCTTCTTAGACCAATAATATTCTTAAAGGGATACTGGCAATTAAGAACGGTGTGACAGTGGACAACAGGAGCTTTGTTTGGACACAATGACACTGCCTGGTTCTGATTCACATTGATGTACCCAACTTTAAAGGGATACTGTAGAGATTCTGGCAACCGTTTATTCTACTTACCCTAAGTCGGATGTACTCGTGGATACCAATTGTATGTCTCTGTGTGCAGTATGGTGATGACACCACTGATAAGTAATTACAAGATGAGTAAAATAGGTTTCCTTGCCCATGAACATATTTTGTTGGAAATGTGGTACACTACAGTGACATTTTTAGCTAGTTAGTAGTACACATCCATCTTATTGGAATTGTGTGATTCACCAATGAAAGCTGCATCACATTTACCTCTTAATGTTATCCAAATGATATGAAATCTTTTTTATTTTTTACCCAACCTTTAACCATGTCCATAACAATCCCTTAGATGTTTTGTATGTAATTCATATTTTCTAGCTTCTGCATTTCCTGTGCACCTTCTGATATTTTCTTCAAATTTTTACCAACAGACCAGACGTGGTAACCATTTTTCTGTGTATCACCACAAGATGGCAGTGTATCCTTTTGAAACATGACAAAAGGAGAAGGGGTCATCATGTACATGATTCCTCAACCACTGCTTGGAAGTGGATGTCTTTGAAAATGTAATCAAATTTGACTGGGTCAATGGCTTCAAAATCTCAATGGATAAAATCATTGATTATGAGATTAAGAGATTGGATTTTAATAACCTTTGCTTTGGTGACCCGTTATGGATCCAGTACAGCCATGAATGAACCCTTAAAATACATACAGTGCCAGTCAAAGTTTTGGACACACCTACTTATTCAAAGATTTTTTTATTTTTAATTTTTTTACTGTTATCTACATTGAAGAATAATAATAATGAATACATCAAAACTATGAAATAACATGTAGTAACCAGAAAAGTGCTAAACAAATCTAAATATATTTGAGATTCTTCAAAGCCACCCTTTGCCTTGATGACAGCTTTGTACACTCTTGGCATTATCGCTACCAGCTTCATGAGGAATGTCCACAGTCTTGTTCCCATATATGCTGAGCACTTGTTGGCTGGTTTTCCTTCACTCTGCGGCCCAACTCATTCCAAACCATTTCAATCACTCTCCTTCTTGGTCAAATAGCCCTTACACAGCCTGGAGGTGTGTTTTGGGTCATTGTCCTGTTGAAAAACGAATGATAGTCCCACTAAGCGCAAACCAGATGGGATGGGGTATCGCTGCAGAATGCTGTGGTAGCCATTCTGGTTAAGTGTGCCTTGAATTCTAAATAAATCACAGACAGCAACGCACCATCTCACCTCCACCTCCATGCTTCACTGTGGGAACCACACATGCAGAGATAATCCGTTCACCTACTCTGCGTCTCACAAAGACACTGCGGTTGGAACCAAAAATCAGACCAAAGGACAGATTTCCACCGATCTAATGTCCATTGCTCATGTTTCTTGGCCGAATCAAATTTCTTCTTCTTATTGCAGTCCTTTAGTAGGGGGTTCTATGCAGCAATTTGACCATGAAGGCCTGATTCACACAGTGTCCTCTGAACAGTTAATGTTGTGATGTGTCTGTTACTTGAACTCTGTGAAGCATTTATTTGGTCAGCAATCTGAGGTGCAGTTAACTCTAATGAATGTATCCTCTGCAGTATAGGTAACTCAGTCTTCCTTTCCTGTGGCGGTCCTCATGAAAGCCAATTTCATCATAGCACTTGATGGTTTTTGCGACTGTACTTGAAGAAATTTTCAAAGTTCTTGACATTTTTGAAATTGACTGACCTATATGTCTTATTTTAGCTGTTCTTGCCATAATATGGACTTGGCCTTTTACCAAATAGGGCTGTCTTCTGTATACCACCCCTACCTTGTCACAACACAACTGATTGGCTCAAACACATTAAGAAGGAATTAAGTTCCACAAATGTACTTTTAACAAGACACACTTGTTAATTGAAATGCATTTCAGGTCACTACCTCATTAAGCTGGTTGAGAGAATGCCAAGAGTGTGCAAAGCTGTCATCAATGCAAAGGGTGTCTACTTTTAAATATATTTGGATTTGTTGAACACTGTTTTGGTTACAACATGATTCCATATGTGTTTCATAGTTTTGATGTCTTCACTATTATTCTACAATGTATAAAATAGTAAAAATAAAGAAAAAACCCTTGAATGAGTAGGTGTGTCAACTTTTGACTGGTACTGTACAACATGTCAATGCAAACAGTGACCTATAACGAAGCATTTAGGAAGTCCTCGTTATGTTTAAGTTGGTCTCTAAATCTCTAGTGAATCCATAGTCAACTGCCAAAATAATGGAAACACTTGAGTTAATGAGGGATACAAAGTATATTGTAAGCAGGTGCTTCCACGCAGGTGTGGTTCCTGAGTTAATTAAGCAATTGAAAAATTCTGGGCAGGCCTTTATTTTGGCTACCATGGCTTTGCCCCCATCCACAGGGCACAAGTGGTCACTGAAGAGTTTGATGAGCATGAAAACGATGTAAACCATATGCCACGGCCGTCTGTCACAAGATCTCAACTCAATTTAACATTAATGGGAGATTCTAGAGCGGCGCCTGAGACAGTGTTTTACACCACCATCAACAAAACACCCAATTATGGAATTTCTCATGAAATAGTGTCGCATCCCTCCAATAGAGTTCCAGACACTTATAGAATCTATGCCAACGTGCATTTAAGCTGTTCTGGCTCGTGGTGACCCATCGCCCTATTAAGACACTGTTGGTGTTTCCTTTATTTTGGCAGTTACCTGTATATGTCTGTATAGTGCCAGATCCCCCACCCCCACCTAACCTTACAAGTAAACACACTGGGCTCTAGTTATAGTCAACTTCTGACCCTACTCCGAAAGTAAAGTGGCATGCATCAAGCTTGTTGTTAAACTGTGTCCAGCGCACCAAGTCATACAGATGTCTCCATTGTGTCCTCAGGATGTACTGAACAATCTGGGCTCGTCTGAGCTGGATGAGGATGACCTGATGTTGGACCTGGACCTCTCTGATGACCAACGCCAGCGTCACGGTATGGACACTCCCAATCCATTCAACAGCAAATCCACCGGCTTCGTTCCCGAATGGCTCTCTATTCCTTACATTGCACTTATTTTTACCCATCGGGCTCTGGTCAGAAGTAGAGCACTATATAGGGTGCCGTTGGGGACGCAACCACCCTCTCTGCTCCTCTACTTCAGCCACTTGTCCAAGGAAATTTGGAGATTCTAGAATGACCTCTACACGTATCCAGGGACACACCCAAGTTTAAGCAGGACTAACTTGTTTGCTCAGATATTTAGGAAGTTTAGAATAGTTCTACTACATCTAAACCAAATACACTTGCTAGGACCGTTTTAAGCCAGTTCAGATGGTTTGTTCCCCCAGCGTTGCTATCATTAGTTCCTTGATATTCTCATAACACTTAGCAACAGAAATGGTTAATTCTCAATGCTTTTGATATGTTTTTGTTTAAATCATATTTCCCAGCAGCAGAAGACTGATTAAAACAAGTTTTGAGTGCGTCATAGGGAAGTGTTTTTGTAAGGATTTGTTTTTATTTTCTTGCATTCACTAACTTTGTGACATAACCTCATTGGTTCTTATGTATCCTAAAGATATATTATGCATTACGTAAAGAATTGCAAAACCGACATGACTGAGAAACAATTAATTGCCCTTGTATGAATGCAAGATGAACGCAAAGATGTAGCCTATTATTAGGAGCAGGATGTGTTTGGTGACTTGAGTGGAGACAACAGGCCAGATATGCCCCTTAGTTGACTCTTATCTAACGGGAGGTCTGAGTCAGTTCAACTAAACTTTCATATCTCTAGGCATGCAACATCTATGCAGGCTTGGATAATTACCTTCAATCTTAATTCTCTTAACACCCCTCTCTTTTTGGAGGTTGCATCAGAACACGCAAAAGTACCAGTAAACATGTACCGAGGGCAAAGCCTCTAGACAGAGAGCTTCCCAGGATGTCATCGCTAATACACACACAAAAAAAACATTTTGCATGGTAAGTTTTTTTTCTTTATACAGTGCATTCGGAAAGTATTCGGACCCCTTGACTTGTTCTACATTTTGTTACGTTACAGCCTTTATTTTAAAATTGATGAAATAGTTTTTTTCCCTCATCAATCTACACACATCACCACAAAGCAAAAACGGTTCTTAGAAATGATTGCAAATGTATAAATAAAGAAACTCTTCTTGGCTACAAGCTTGGCACAACTGTATTTGGGGAGTTTCTCTCATTCTTCTCTGCAGATCCTCTCAAGCTCTTTCAGGTTGGATGGGGAGCGTTGCTGCACAGCTTTTTTCAGATATCTCCAGAGATGTTTGATCGAGTTCAAGTAAGGGCTCTGACTGGGCCACTCAAGAACATTCAGAGATTTCTCCCAAAGCCACTCCTGTGTTATCTTGGCTGTGTGCTTAGGGTCGTTGTCCTGTTGGAAGGTGAACCGTCACCCAAGTCTGAGGTCCTGAGCGCTCTGGAGCAGGTTTTGATGAAGGATCTTTCTGTACCTTGCTCTGTTCATCTTTCCCTCGATCCTGACTAGTCTCCCAGTCGCTGCCGCTGAAAACATCCCCACAGCATGATGCTGCCACCACCATGCTTCACTGTAGGGATGGTGCCAGGTTTCCTCCAGACGTGACGCTTGGCATTCAGGCCAAAGAGCTCAAGCTTGGTATTATCAGACCAAGAGAGTCCTTTAGGTGCCTTTTGGCAAACTCTAAGCAGGCTGTCATGTGCCTTTTACTGTGGAGTGGCTTCCATCTGGCTACTCAACCATAAAGGCCTGATTTGGTGTAATGCTGCAGAGATGGTTGTCCTTCTGGAAGGTTCTCCCATCTCCACAGAGGAACTCTGGAGCTTTGTCAGAGTGACCATCGGGTTCTTGGTCACCTCCCAGACCAAGGCCCTTCTCCCCCGATTGCTCAGTTTGGCCGGGTGGCCATCTTAGGAAGAGTGTTGGTGCTTCCAAACTAATTCCATTTAAGAATGATGGAGGCCAATGTGTTCTTGGGGACCTTCAATGCTGCAGAATTGTTTTGCTACCTTTCCCCAGATCTGTGCCTTCGACACAATCCTGTCTCGGAGCTCCACGGACAATTCCTTCGACCTTATGGCTTCGTTTTTCACTCTGACATGCACTGTCAACTGTGGGACCTTTATTAGAGAGTTGTATGCCTTTCCAAATCATGTCCAATCAATTGACTCAATCAAGATGTAGAAACCTTTCAAGGATGATCAATGGAAACAGGATGCTACTGAGCTCAATTTTGAGTCTTATAGCAAAGGGTCTGAATACTTATGTTAATAAGGTATTTCTGTTTATTTTTAATAGATATGCAAACATTTTACAAAACTTTTTGCTTTGTCATTATGGGGTATTGTGTGTAGATTGAGAATTGTTTTAGAATTGTACATAACTTTTTTTTTTTAAATGTTATAATAAGGCTGTAACCTAACAAAATATGGACAGTCTGAATACTTTAAGAATACACTGTATACTAGCCTAAATGGTTCAGACTGTGCTGTGAAATCCCTGCAAAGAATTGATAAATCGCACACTTAAAGTGAAGTGACGATGTGACTTACTGAAGAAGAGAATTAAGTGGAAAGTATCTCACACTAACTCAAATTAAGGCACACCAGACATGCCCACACACACACACACACACACACACACACACACACACAAATGCATGGATGCTCCTGTTTTAGTGCTCTCAGGTGGCTGCTTGGCATTTTTATTAAGAACCAGGCAGTTTCACAGCAATTTATGGGCTGCTGAGCTGAGCCACATTCAGTTTTACCTTGAAACTGAGCCATCCACATCCCTTTTTTAAAGATCTGGTTATTTCTGATTGTCAAAACTGTTTTCTTAGTAGTTTCTGCATGAATGAAACATTAAAACAGATGCCATTGTGTATTTTACTCTGCACTCAGAATGTAAAGGAAATATTTGATTTCTGTAGTATAGTGTTCGTTTTTAAATACTAACAACACTCTTTATAGCATATTGTCCAGGATGGACTACTCTAAGCATGTTGTCAACTCTGTAAACACAAGCCTATTGTGCCACATGACATTGACTCAATGGTTTTGTGTGTGTGTGTGTGTGTTTGTGTGTGTGTAGTATTCCGAGAGGACTCCAGCCAGTCCCTAGCCTCCTGCCTGAACCTGATGCACTCCCCACTGGAGCCCAATGTCGACAGGATCCCTGGCAGGGAGCCCAGAGACACCACCACCATCCACAGGTGAGAGAGCCCTGCATCTATACCTAGTACATCATACTACAGCTCTCACTACACCTATAACGCTCACTACAGCTCTACACCTACATTACACTTAGACTTACACCGATAACACTCACTACAGCTATCACTCGTCCTTCACACATTCCCAACAGTGAGCAGTCACTGTATTTCCATGCAGAAAGGAAGGAAGGCTCATTACAACTCCTTAACAGAATTAACAGAAAGTTCCATTGCTCTTTATAGGAAGCCGTTATCACACAAAGCCATTAGCGCCAAACACTTCCTTCCAGGGGTGGAACTGATTAGGTAGAACAATGAGAGCCACGAACAGGCATGGATAAAATTCTCATTGCAACTAAAGCATTGCTATCTTAATTGTTTTTTATTAGAGAAGCCTTTTGATGTGGCCTAGCAGGAAACACTGATGGAGATTATTGCGATTAATGTGTAACACGTTTTATGTGTAACCCATGGAGATTAATGTAACGTTCTGACTATAACTATTGTTCCCTGAAGGAGGGACTATGGGGAGTTGCACTTTCACGTCTTCGGTTGTAATCATGCCTGACAAGGCCAATGAAATCCGTGTCTCACTGGAAGCCCCATCTTCCACAGGTGATAAGTGTGAGGCTTGGTTTCATTCCTTCAATTTAATACCGCTCTTCACAGAGCCCAGGAACTTGGGCCAAATGGGTGTTGTACAGGGTTTGCTCCACTAAAAGTTTTGTGATTATGCTGCGGGACTTAGAGGTAATTTGTGGTTTAGTACGGTACCCTGCGTCACAATTTCATTGCTCCAGACCAGCGCAAGGGGGAGTTAGAGCACTGATTATGCTTTTGGGTCCTACTGTGTTTCTGACAATGAATGTGCGACATACACAAATAAAATTACTAGTGTCATGCACAAAGTAGATTTCCTAACTGACTTGTCAAAACTATCATTTGTGGATGTGTAGGTAAACTTCCGACTTCAACTGTATGTGCATACAGCCCTCGTGGAGGGCGCCCTTGCAGACTGAACGGTAGCGATGACATTCGGAGGTAAACCTCTAGCCATTAGATTGGCCCTCTCATGGACAGGCCCATAGGAACCAAATCTCTGGCCTCACATGCCAAACCTGCCTGTGAGCCCTGGGACAACAGGTTCGCTTTAAAGGTGAATGGTTTTCGTCAACCAAGGCTGCCTGGTCCAACGGGAAACCACAATAATCAATGATAAACCCTCCCAGCCACAATAATGAATTATCAGCCCTCCCTATGAGATAGAAGATCTGCACCCGAGTTGAGGCAACCGGGAACATGCATCACCAAAAGTGGCAGCAAATGCGCACTGCTCCGCAGCAAGGAGGGGTAGGGACTGCCCCTCCTGTTGAGTATGCAACTGTCGTCATCTTGTTGGATCTGACCAGCACATGCCGGCCCAAAAAACATGGGAGGAGGTGCCTGAGTGCCATGTACATCATCAGAAGTTCCAGGTAATTGATATGCCGGGCACTCTGACACTGAAGTGAGTAACCCTTGCACAATTCTCCCCACCCTTGGTGTGATGTGTCGGTCGTGATCATATTGCAGAACAACGCCTGGCCCCTGAGAACCGCTTGTGACAGTAGCCAGGGATCCCTCCACTGGGCCAGTGCTGAAGGCATGTTGTGGGCAACTGAATCAACCGGTGTAGGTGGCGAGGTGCATCCAAGCGCATGGTTAACGTTCAGCACTGGAACAGCCACATCAATAGTAATCCCAGGGGAATGACCACTTTCATAGAAGCCATCATCCCCAGTAGGCACATGGACTGGCAAAAACATACTGTGCACCTCAACCGAATTTGGGCTATGCCGAGCTGGAACCTGGACACCCTCTCCGTGGATAGAAAAAAGCAAAGGGGTCCGGACTTTATGCCCCGTTCTAGACTTGTCCTCAGCAAGCATCTCAGAATTCGCACTTTCAAAATGCTCTCAAACCAGTGGCTGTCACAGTCTGTGCACTTCAGCAATTGGATTACCACCATCAACCTAAAGGATGCGTACTTTTATGTGCCCTTGTGCCCCAATCACAGACATTTTCTGTAGTTTCATTACAAGGCGATAGCCTACGAGTTTTTAGTCCTCCCATTCAGCTTGTCCCTCTCACCTCGCATCTTTTCAAAGGTGATGGAGCAGAGTCAAGGCTGATAGCAGCAGAGTCAAGGGAACAAGCAGTGTTGCACACATCCACACAGTGTTACACACACACTTGTTCCTGTACCCAAGAAAGGAAAGGTAACTGAACTAAATGACTATTGCCCCGTAGCACTCACATCAGTCATCATGAAGTGCTTTGAGAGACAAGGTAGAGGTGATATGATCCTTATCTGACACCCTAGACAGATAAGGATCGCCCCAATAGATACCGCCCCAATAGGTCTGATCCAGGCTGATGTCTCATTTTCAGTGTCTAGGTTTTATTTAAACCAGAAAAAGAGCTGAACTAAATCAAATCAAATTTTATTTGTCACATACACATGGTTAGCAGATGTTAATGCGAGTGTAGCGAAATGCTTGTGCTTCTAGTTCCGACAATGCAGTAATAACAAGTAATCTAACTAACAATTCCAAAACTACTGTCTTGTACACAGTGTAAGGGGATAAAGAATATGTACATAAGGATATATGAATGAGTGATGGTACAGAGCAGCATAGGCAAGATACAGTAGATGGTATCGAGTACAGTATATACATATGAGATGAGTATGTAAACAAAGTGGCATAGTTAAAGTGGCTAGTGATACATGTATTACATAAGAATACAGTCGATGATATAGAGTACAGTATATACGTATGCATATGAGATGAATAATGTAGGGTAAGTAACATTATATAAGGTAGTTTAAAGTGGCTAGTGATATATTTACATCATTTCCCATCAATTCCCATTATTAAAGTGGCTGGAGTTGAGTCAGTGTCAGTGTGTTGGCAGCAGCCACTCAATGTTAGTGGTGGCTGTTTAACAGTCTGATGGCCTTGAGATAGAAGCTGTTTTTCAGTCTCTCGGTCCCAGCTTTGATGCACCTGTACTGATCTCGCCTTCTGGATGATAGCGGGGTGAACAGGCAGTGGCTCGGGTGGTTGATGTCCTTGATGATCTTTATGGCCTTCCTGTGACATCGGGTGGTGTAGGTGTCCTGGAGGGTAGGTAGTTTGCCCCCGGTGATGCGTTGTGCAGACCTCACTACCCTCTGGAGAGCCTTACGGTTGAGGGCGGTGCAGTTGCCATACCAGGCGGTGATACAGCCCGCCAGGATGCTCTCGATTGTGCATCTGTAGAAGTTTGTGAGTGCTTTTGGTGACAAGCCGAATTTCTTCAGCCTCCTGAGGTTGAAGAGGCGCTGCTGCGCCTTCTTCACGATGCTGTCTGTGTGAGTGGACCAATTCAGTTTGTCTGTGATGTGTATGCCGAGGAACTTAAAACTTGCTACCCTCTCCACTACTGTTCCATCGATGTGGATAGGGGGGTGTTCCCTCTGCTGTTTCCTGAAGTCCACAATCATCTCCTTAGTTTTGTTGACGTTGAGTGTGAGGTTATTTTCCTGACACCACACTCCGAGGGCCCTCACCTCCTCCCTGTAGGCCGTCTCATCGTTGTTGGTAATCAAGCGTACCACTGTTGTGTCGTCCGCAAACTTGATGATTGAGTTGGAGGCGTGCGTGGCCACGCAGTCGTGGGTGAACAGGGAGTACAGGAGAGGGCTCAGAACGCACCCTTGTGGGGCCCCAGTGTTGAGGATCAGCGGGGAGGAGATGTTGTTGCCTACCCTCACCACCTGGGGGCGGCCCGTCAGGAAGTCCAGTACCCAGTTGCACAGGGCGGGGTCGAGACCCAGGGTCTCGAGCTTGATGACGAGCTTGGAGGGTACTATGGTGTTGAATGCCGAGCTGTAGTCGATGAACAGCATTCTCACATAGGTATTCCTCTTGTCCAGATGGGTTAGGGCAGTGTGCAGTGTGGTTGAGATTGCATCGTCTGTGGACCTATTTGGGCGGTAAGCAAATTGGAGTGGGTCTAGGGTGTCAGGTAGGGTGGAGGTGATATGGTCCTTGACTAGTCTCTCAAAGCACTTCATGATGACGGATGTGAGTGCTACGGGGCGGTAGTCATTTAGCTCAGTTACCTTAGCTTTCTTGGGAACAGGAACAATGGTGGCCCTCTTGAAGCATGTGGGAACAGCAGACTGGTATAGGGATTGATTGAATATGTCCGTAAACACACCGGCCAGCTGGTCTGCGCATGCTCTGAGGGCGCGGCTGGGGATGCCGTCTGGGCCTGCAGCCTTGCGAGGGTTAACACGTTTAAATGTCTTACTCACCTCGGCTGCAGTGAAGGAGAGACCGCATGTTTTCGTTGCAGGCCGTGTCAGTGGCACTGTATTGTCCTCAAAGCGGGCAAAAAAGTTATTTAGTCTGCCTGGGAGCAAGACATCCTGGTCCGTGACTGGGCTGGATTTCTTCCTGTAGTCCGTGATTGACTGTAGACCCTGCCACATGCCTCTTGTGTCTGAGCCGTTGAATTGAGATTCTACTTTGTCTCTGTACTGGCGCTTAGCTTGTTTGATAGCCTTGCGGAGGGAATAGCTGCACTGTTTGTATTCGGTCATGTTACCAGACACCTTGCCCTGATTAAAAGCAGTGGTTCGCGCTTTCAGTTTCACATGAATGCTGCCATCAATCCACGGTTTCTGGTTAGGGAATGTTTTAATCGTTGCTATGGGAACAACATCTTCAACGCACGTTCTAATGAACTCGCACACCGAATCAGCGTATTCGTCAATGTTGTTGTCTGACGCAATACGAAACATCTCCCAGTCCACGTGATGGAAGCAGTCTTGGAGTGTGGAGTCAGCTTGGTCGGACCAGCGTTGGACAGACCTCAGCGTGGGAGCCTCTTGTTTTAGTTTCTGTCTGTAGGCAGGGATCAACAAAATGGAGTCGTGGTCAGCTTTTCCGAAAGGGGGGCGGGGCAGGGCCTTATATGCGTCGCGGAAGTTAGAGTAACAATGGTCCAAGGTCTTTCCTCCCCTGGTTGCGCAATCGATATGCTGATAAAATTTGGGGAGTCTTGTTTTCAGATTAGCCTTGTTAAAATCCCCAGCTACAATGAATGCAGCCTCCGGATAAATTGTTTCCAGTTTGCAGAGAGTTAAATAAAGTTTGTTCAGAGCCATCGATGTGTCTGCTTGGGGGGGATATATACGGCTGTGATTATAATCGAAGAGAATTCTCTTGGTAGATAATGCGGTCTACATTTGATTGTGAGGAATTCTAAATCAGGTGAACAGAAGGATTTGAGTTCCTGTATGTTTCTTTCATCACACCATGTCACGTTGGCCATGAGGCATACGGCCCCGCCCCTCTTCTTACCAGAAAGATGTTTGTTTCTGTCTGCGCGATGTGTGGAGAAACCCGTTGGCTGCACCGCTTCGGATAGCGTCTCTCCAGTGAGCCATGTTTCAGTGAAGCAAAGGACGTTACAGTCTCTGATGTCCCTCTGGAATGCTACCCTTGCTCGGATTTCATCAACCTTGTTGTCAAGAGACTGGACATTGGCAAGAAGAATGCTAGGGAGTGGTGCGCGCTGTGCCCGTCTCCGGAGTCTGACCAGAAGACCGCCTCGTTTCCCTCTCTTTCGGAGTCGTTTTTTTGGGTCGCTGCATAGGATCCACTCCGTTGTCCTGTTTGTAAGGCAGAACACAGGATCCGCGTCGCGAAAAACATATTCTTGGTCGTACTGATGGTGAGTTGATGCTGATCTTATATTCAGTAGTTCTTCTCGACTGTATGTAATGAAACCTAAGAGGACCTGGGGTACTAATGTAAGAAATAACACGTAAAAAAACAAAAAACTGCATAGTTTCCTAGGAACGCGAAGCGAGGCGGCCATCTCTGTCGGCGCCGGAAGTACAAACTAAGCACCTCATAGGGACTAGTGAGCTGCAGGCAGGAATTAGCAATGAATCCTAATAATGAGCCACCTATGCAGGAGTAGTGCCCTCTTGTGGACAGAGAGCGACTCACCCAACTTATTACTCTCAATCCTTGAACACCATTGAACGCGCTTCCAAACTAAGTTGTGCTTCCATGAGACCCTGGATGAAGCCCAGCCCCTTATGGACTCGAGGGGCTCCAGCAATGGTTGACATAGCACACCGTTTGGCCGTTAACAAACGTGGTGGCACTGTTTTTGTGGAGGGACTCACCGGTCGCTCATACCCCTTCTAAGGCCCCTTGCTCCGGGGGTTACCCAAGCCAAGTGCTCGGAGGCTGTTTCCTCATCAGAAGTACCCACAAGCCCCACTCCAACTCCAGAAATTGGAAATAGGAATGTGATTGGCATAATGCTGGGTGAAATCTGGTAAGCTTCATTCACCTGAAGTTATGCATGCTAGCTGACGTTAGCCATGATGAAGCTTCTAGTCTAGCCTCTTTGACCACAGCACAGGACGTTTTTTGAATAAACAAGAAAATTAAAGCTAGCTACATATACTAAACAAGACCACTACCCAAGCAAGTCCAACATTAGGAAGTCAGAATATATTGTAGTAGCTAGCACACTATGCAGTGTTTGTTTAGTTAGCCTGGTCTCGATAGTCTACATAGGACCGGATCACCGAAGTGGGACCCGGATGCTTTTGGGAAGAGAGGCAGGAGGTGCCTAACCAAGGCAGACAGGAGGCGGGGGGATACCCACAGAACCTGGTCACCCTCTCTCTTTGAGTAGCCTCCCGTAACCGGCGACAGAGGGCACAGGAGCCGGTGAGACAATCGACCCGACCAACGACCCAATACATCTCTGCATCCCACATCGGAAACACCAAGCCACCTAGAGCAGGGGTCATCAACTTCATTCAGCCGCGGGCTGATTTATTCGTGAGGGAATGGTCGGGGGGCGGAACATAATTACAAATAATTAGAAGACTGCAAATAGACCGCAAGAAGCCCAAATGGATATAATATTTGATTAAAACATAATCGTTTCAAACCTTGCATACATTTGTATATGATCACGTAGTATGCGTGGGAATACTTGAACAGATTCCCGAAATTAAAATCACATGGAGCTGATATCATTGTGTTTTTACAGTCTTATGTTCTACAATAATAATTCAGAAAATGTAAAATGTGACAGAAGTGTGACTCCATGACTTCTAGCTTAAGCTAGAAGGGGCAATCGTTCTCCTAAAAGAGAAAACAGAATCACTTAAATTATCCCGTAAATTCAATGTGTGGGTTATAGGACATGAAATTGTCATGGAAGCGGGCAATCCCACTTCTTTCATGAGCAATCTTTTCTATGAACTGTTCGGGAAGGAGAAGCTGGGTCCCATGCTGCTAATTAACATTGAGCACGGCACGGGTCCTCTCCAGAATGTCTCTTGTTGTATGATTTATACAATTCCACAGTTGAAGTCAAACAGTGAATTGTTTGCCATGCAGTGGAATCGGGGGCTCTGATCTATGCATAGAATAGGATCAGCATCCTGAGTGCCTACACTAAAACAGAGGGGGTGACCTACAACGAGGTAAGATCCCAGCTACACAAGCTAAATCTGAGATGGGGCTTCATCCACCCGGCAAAACTCATCTTGACCTTCCAGAACACAACACACACATTCTCCACTGCCAAGGAAGCTCAAGACTTCAAGAATCACATCAAACCCAACACACAAGGGGATGAGTCAGATGGAACCCGATCATGACTGGCTTAACAGGAGAATATTAACACAGTGACACTGCCAATTAATGAACAATGGACAATCTATTGATGTGCCACACGGACTGGGGCTGCTTCCCTCTGGGGCTTTTGGGGCATTTAATCCTTACATGGGCAAAATAAGGCTATATACACTATGTGGCCAGTTTATTGGGTACACCGAGTACTGGGTCGTACCCCCCTTTGTCTCCAGAACAGCCTGAATTCTTAGGGGTATGGATTCTTCAAGGTGTAGCATTCAATCATTGCTCAATTGCTATCAAGGGACCTAACCTGGTCCGGAAAAACATTTGCCACATCATTACACCACTGCCACCAGCCTGTACCGTTGACCCAAGGCAGGATGGGCCAGTGGATTCATGCTGCTTACGCCAAATCCTGACTCTGCCATCAGCATGACGCAACAGGAACCGGGATTCGTCGGATTAATTTGTCAGACTCCTCAATTGTCCGGTGTTGGTGATCGCGTGCACACTGTAGCTGATTCTTGTTTTTAGCTGATAGGAGTGGAACCCGGTGTGGCTGCAATAGCCCATCCGTGACAAGGACCTATGAATTATGCGTTCCAAGTGGCCGTTCTGCACACTACTGTTGTACTGTGCCGTTATTTGCCTGTTTGTGGCCCGCCTGTTAGGTTGCACAATTCTTGCCATTTTTTTCTCGACCTTCTCTTGTCAATAAACTGTTTCCGCCCACAGGATTGCTGCTGACTGTTGTGCGTGAAAAGCCCAGGAGGACATCAGTTTCTGAGATACTGGAACAGGCATGCCTTGCACTGACGATCATACCACGCTCAAAGTCGCTTAGGTCAAATGCTTTGCCTCAAACGTTCAATCGAACAGTGACTGAATGGCTGTCTGCCTGCTTTATATAGCAAGCCACAGCCATGTGACTCATTGTCTTTAGGAGCGAGCCATTTTTGTGAACGGGATGGTGTACCTAATAAACTGACCACCGAGTATAAGTTGGAAATTATTCCCCTGAATTTTTTTTTGCTACTGCTAATGAGTCCCTCAAATTTTTTTAAATAAATATATTATTGGTGTCCCATTCATTTCGGGCAGGCTATTGAATTTATCTCCCAGGGAGCACTTGGCCTACAGGCCATGATGAATTATTGTTTAGACTGCATTTCTTGCACCCATATCCTCTTTTTACATAGTATGTAGCACTTAAATGCTTAATAAAAATGGAGGGCAAATATATGTTTGTCATATAAACCATATTGCTAATAATAGATGACAATGGATTAAGAACTATTGCTCCTACAGCCACTGTATCCTATTTGACGGTTTAGGCTTGCATATCTGTTATTTACTTTTCTTCATTACCCACCGTAACTTATGAAGTTTGCTAACGATACTGTAAAGGTCTGAAAATTGTTACCTATTTTGTTTTACTTTGTAAAAAAATGTTATACCTAAAGACGAAAAAAGATGCTCCTAAGAGACTCCATGTGTAAGGCTGCCACTCTCTGTTATGCTACAGCCCTGTAATGATAGTGGGGGAGTGGAGGGGGCGGGGGAATGGTTTACAGGGAGGTTTTCTGGGTGGGGAAGAACCAATGGGTGAGTTTCCCTGTGGGTCCTGCTTTTTGTTACACATCCATTGGCTAATAACACTAATGATCACAATCATATCATCAATATAAGCTTCCAATGCTAGCAATTCTCTTTTGGAATTTGGAAGGCCTAAATTGTCCTATCAACTGTTCCAGCTGTCTTGATATCCTAGCAAGAAACCATATTGATATAACAAGAAACACACCTGCTTCATAAAGACGCACATAGAGTGCAGAACCATTTCTACAATATGGCTGCTTTTTCATCAGCCTCAAACAAACGGTGTAATCATAATGAAACTAAAAATCACCATCTTGGGTAAAGGCGAAGACCAAGAAGGCAGAATCACTTTTCTAAAATGTATCCATAATGGAAAGAGAATTGTTTTTATTAATGTGCACAGTCCAAATTCATATGATCCAAAGTTTTTTGATTCTCTGAACAGCATATTGTTGGAATTAGCTGAATTCCACTTGGTTGTTGGGACAGACATGAATGCCATTTTGGACATGGGGTACAAATATAATAAGACCAACTACAATCCATATGTAACCAAACACATAATCCAGAAGCAAACAAGTACACTTTCTACTTAAACAGGCGTAAAACATTTTCTAAAATAATATAAAATCTATCTACACTCCTATTTTCTAAAATCAGGAAAATAGAAACTAGACATACAGTGGGGCAAAAAAGTATTTAGTCAGCCACCAATTGTGCAAGTTCTCCCACTTAAAAAGATGAGAGGCCTGTAATTTTCATCATAGGTACACTTCAACTATGACAGACAAAATGAGAAAAAAAATCCAGAAAATCACATTGTAGGATTTTTAATGCATTTATTTGCAAATTATGGTGGAAAATAAGTATTTACAAACAAGCAAGATTTCTGGCTCTCACAGACCTGTAACTTCTTCTTTAAGAGGCTCCTCTGTCCTCCACTCGTTACCTGTATTAATGGCACCTGTTTGAACTTGTTATCAGTATAAAAGACACCTGTCCACACCTCAAACAGTCACACTCCAAACTCCACTATGGCCAAGACCAAAGAGCTGTCAAAGGACACTGTCAAAGGACACCAGAAACAAAATTGTAGACCTGCACCAGGCTGGGAAGACTGAATATGCAATAGGTACACAGCTTGGTTTGAAGGAATCAACTGTGGGAGCAATTATTAGGAAATGGAAGACATACAAGACCACTGATAATCTCCCTCGATCTGGGGCTCCACGCAAGATCTCACCACGTGGGGTCAAAATTATCACAAGGAACGGTGAGCAAAAATCCCAGAACCACACGGGGTGACCTAGTGAATGACCTGCAGAGAGCTGGGAATAAAGTAGCAAAGCCTACCATCAGTAACAGACTACGCCGCCAGGGACTCAAATCCTGCAGTGCCAGATGTGTCCCCCTGCTTAAGCCAGTACATGTCCAGGCCCGTCTGAAGTTTGCTAGAGAGCATTTGGATGATCCAGAAGAAGATTGAGAGAATGTCATATTGTCAGATGAAACCAAAATATAACTTTCTGGTAAAAACTCAACTCGTCGTGTTTGGAGGACAAAGAATGCTGAGTTGCATCCAAAGAACACCATACCTACTGTGAAGCATGGGGGTGGAAACATCATGCTTTGGGGCTGTTTTTCTGCAAAGGGACCAGGACGACTGATCCGTGTAAAGGAAAGAATGAATGGGGCCATGTATTGTGAGATTTTGAGTGAAAACCAGAAAATGTTTGACCTCTGTCATTGCCAACAAAGGGTATATAACAAAGTATTGAGAAACTTTTGTTTATTTACCAAATACTTATTTTTTTTCTCATTTTATCTGTCATAGTTGAAGTGTACCTATGATGAAAATTACAGGCCTCTCATCTTTTTAAGTGGGAGAACTTGCACAATTGGTGGCTAACTAAATACTTTTTTGCCCCACTGAATGAGCTTGTCCAATTATCACGCCTACTACTGCCAATTACAAATGTCAGAATCTCCTAAAAGAACCACATGATGGCGTTTCAACGTTTCATTACTACAAAGTCCTACATTCTGTCATCAATTTTAAATTGAACTCAATTAATTCATAATGATCCATATCATTTCAATCAATGACTCCTGGATTCTCTTGGATGCCACCAACTGTTTTATAAAAAATAATGCAACTGCATTTGCGTCTGGGTTGAATAAATCACAATTATGGAAGATATCAGAATTGGAAATATTAACAACAACAACAATTCAGACCAAGTAATTATTACTCTTTCCAAAGTCAAGACCGAATTTAATTTATTGATAAGACAGAGAGCCGAATTTGCCATCCATTGAGTTGGACTCAACTATGGTAATCGTCCCAGTTGTTTACTTCCCAACAAGCTAAGCAGTAATGACCAATTAGCTGATATAGCAACTATTGAATCTGAAACAGGGGAATTACTATCAGAACCCAAATTAATCAAATATTCTCCTGCTTTTTATAATTCTCTGATTGTAAATCCGCAGAGCATGTGAGTGGAGTTGAGCGATCGACAATCCCGCTCATCGCTCACCACTCTAGCGCTTGTGCACTGCTCCGACGCTTCGTGTCCTTAACAACCATTCCACTAAAAACAGCTTCTCGCTCACAAGAAGAAGAAAAAAATGCTGCTCCAAATTTGTTAAAATCACAATTTAACCAACACCCATGTGTTTTTGTGACTATCTGGACATACCATTTGGTTTCAATGTATTGATTTTGATTTGAAATTAAAAGTAGTTTTAATAAACAACATGAAAAGGTGACAGTAAGAAGTGCTCATCATTTCAAATAGGCAATCTAATAGGCTACCTATTAAACAGCATACAAATAGGTCAGGAGTCAGACATGTAGCCGAAGAAGGAATTAATTATTTAGGCTATTATTATTTATTTATGTAAAGGCTATATCTACAAATAAATACAATGTGAATAATTTGCAAGTGCGACACAGTAGGCTGGCATGAACATTAAGCGCTCAGCATTTAAACAACATTTTGTTGTATTCAATTATAATAGTCTATAAATTGCATATACAGTGCCTTCGGAAAGTATTCAGACCCCTTGACTTTTTCCACATTTTGTTAGATTACAGCCTTACATCAATCTGCATATAATACCCCATAATGACAAAGCAAAAACAGGATTTTTAGAAATGTTTGCTATTTAAATATAAAAAACGGAAATATAAAATGTACCTAAGTATTCAGACCCCTTACTCAGTACTTTGTTGAAGCACCCTTTGGCAGCGATTACAGCCTCACGTCTTCTTGGGTATGACGCTACAAGCTTGGCCCTCCTGTATTTGGGGAGTTTCTCCCATTCTTCTCTGTAGAGCCTCTCAAGCTATGTCAGGTTGGATGGGGAGCGTGCTGCACAGCTATTTTCAGGTCTCTCCAGAGATGTTCAATCGGGTTCAAGTCCAGGCTCTGGCTGGCCCACTCAAGGACATTCAGAGACTTGTCCCGAAGCCACTCCTGCGTTGTGTTGGCTATGTGCTTAGGGTCGTTGTCTTATTGGAAGGTGAACCTTCGCCCCAGTCTGAGGTCCTGAGTGCTCTGGAGCAGGTTTTTATCAAGGATCTCTCTGTACTTTGCTCCGTTCATTTTTGCCTCAATCCTGACTAGTCGCCCAGTCCCTGCTGCTAAAAAACATCCCCACCGCATGATTCTGCCACCACAATGCTTCACCGTAGGGATGGTGCCAGGTTTCCTCCAGAAGTGACACTTGGAGTTCAGGCCAAAGTGTTCATCAGACCAGAGAATCTTGAAATAATAGCCTTGAAATACTAGGCTAATAATAATTTAGCATAAATAATTCATTTTCATTCCTTCTTAGGCTACATGTCTGGCTCCTGAGTTATTTAGAGTGTTCTTGCTCACCTCCCTCACCAAGGCCCTTCTCCCCCGATTGCATCAGTCCAACAGAAAAAGAGAACCTGCCCCGCCGTCCCCTAGTCTCGCACACAAACCAATTTGAGCGAGGGCGGCCTGAGCATGCGCCGAGATATTCAAGACAACAAACGGATCGTTTAATTCATTGGGGCATGTCTCAAACCCAAACCCGGCTTGTTAGCTTTCGTTGTTTTGTTCGCTTTAGACATTTAACTTAGTAGCATGAATCGTTCCTGTTCACACCGAGGTGAAGAGCAGAATAATTGAAGGAATGAATCTGAGCCTCACGCATATCACTTGTGGAAGGCGGGGCTAGTACCGAAGTTGACTGACTGAAAAGGAACCAGCATAACAGGGACATATTGATAGAATACATTTTGTGCACTTTTCCCTCTGTAGTAGATATCTGCTAAAACAACACCTGCCATTATTGTGTATATGTGCACCGTGGCAGATTTAGCAATATTATTGATTTGGCCGCACACTTGGAGGATAGGCTTATTTGAGCTTATGGAGTCTGCAATAAAGATTTGCAGTGTAGTTTGTTATTGCCCTCATTATTTTCTGCCTGACAAGTGTTGGATGCAGATTATTACTTTGTCTCGCTGTACTTTCATGTGGTTGACTTTTATTCGCAACTGCTGTGTTACCACATAGTTTCTGTGTTGGAGGTGTTGCCTCTTCCACGAAATGGGGATGTACAATCTGAAGTCCAATGAAAAATTATCGTCTTTGTTTTTGTTTCCAAAACGTTTTAAAACGTGTGCCCTAATGAACGCAACCCTGGAAACGACCTGGAAAGAGAGACCTTTTTTTTTCTTCCAATCAGAGCTTGGAATGATTTGGCACTGTGTACTGTCAGTGACAGGGGCCCGCCTGACCTCAGAGCAAGGTCGCACAGCTCCAGAACTGGAGTGCCTCAGAAGCAGCAAAGTTCCCCTCATTTCAGACACATTTGTTTTACCCTCCTTTAGAATTTATGCTTACGAAAAAAGATTGCAGTCACAGTGAAGTATAACTGCAGTACACTGCGTCAAAAATACTTTTTTCTGCAATTGTTGCGTCCAAATTATTGCAATTATTCTGCAATTACTGCGTCCAAAATACCACAGTCGACTGCCATATTTGAAATCAAATTTCCACCCTTTCAATTTGCTTGTTGCCATGTGAACTCTCAGGCTTTTCGTTACGCTTTTTTACTATTCAGAAGACATATTGACCAAGTGAAGGGCTCGCAAACATTTGATGGTGTCCAGATCAATCCATAAGGCAAAACCAGTGGCTGTTTGACAGCAGCATAAGTATTCAGCCATATGTTAATTAAGTCCATTTGAAGGCTTATTTTAGTTGCTTGACAAAAAACTCTTGTTTAATTGCTTTATTTCTCTGATTTGTTCTTTACTCACGCTTACTCTATCACTTGAGACGATTGCACTGAGTTATGGCGGCATATGTGGCGATGATGTCCTGAACTGGTCGATCTTGCCAGATGTAGTGTTTTAAAGATGATGCCGGTTGTGGAATCCCAGGCGTACCCTGATGGCAAGCTCCTAATGTTGATGCCCTGTGACAGGGGAGAGTGGTGCCACACATGGGAGCATGCACATGTTTACACTGCAGTCTCGTGTGTAAGCAGCTAATTACTGTAGGAGGAGGAAGTCGTGGCCTGAAACCTGGCCTAGATACGAGATTCATCATCCTCTGTCCTTTCACCACCAACCAACCGGTGATACATAGACATGGTACATTTGTTGTGATGACCTTGGTCCTTTCTAAACAGCATTTATGTCTTCCATCAGTCTTCCACCACCTTGGTTTCTCATTGTTTGTATGCACACATTGCATTGTGACGGAGGCATGGAGAGGCGATAGTTGCAAGTTCTTTGGGTGACTCTGTACAGTGCATGTCAAGACTAGTAGGCAAATGCCCTCACTAATTTTACGAGGCTCTTGGGTTTGTAAATGGTTAACAGGCCCCAACATCTTAGAATAAACAAATCAACATAAATGGCTTGGAGCACAAACACATCAGGCCCTAATTCAGAGAGTTTTAAATCCTTGCAGTTCATCCCGTGCCAGGAGCTCATGTGTCCCAGCCATCACATGTTGCCCATCATACACACAAGCACGCACATACACACAGTCCAAGTCCAATTAGGCCTATCAGGAAAATGTTCAGGTTTGTTCTGTGGGAGAATACTTTACAGCTGATTGGAGGACTTTACATGTAGCCCTAGTCAAAGATTTAGAAGAATACAAACATAACTACAATTAGGAAATACAAGAACTACAAATACCACAAGTCTGTGAATTTTTCACAATCCTGGCTAGATGGAGGTACTGTATTTTAGGGTAATACTGGACAAAATCGATAATTGGTCATGACTACTTTCCCTTAAACCGTCTAACTGGGGCAACGACATTCATTTTTGGGGAAATGGCTAATTCCTGGAAAGCACAACAACATTATAGATGGTTTACCACCAATCCTGTGGAGCATTGAATTATGTGGCCTGCTGTGTCTCTGGCTGGGAGAATAGGCAATACAATCACCGTAGTGTTGGTACAGAATGCTTATGTTGAGAGATGAAAGCTACCTCTGAAAGCAGCCCAGGACACTGCCTTTGGTCGACAGTCTCAATGTTAATTGACTGTGTTGTGAGGACAATGCAGCCTGGTGAGTGACAAGGATTTATTCATATTTATTGCAGTCCCAGCTAATGCTTTTTAGGCAGCCATAATTCATTTGACTACATGTAATTATTTGTCAGTTGGCCTTCTCTGGAAATGGAAAGCATTTACAAAGAGAGAAACGTGTTGCTCTGAGCACAATAAATCATTTTCTGCGGGAGTTCAGTCCAAAATATTTAAACTCATAAAGTTAATTGGATTTTTCAGAATAGTGAAATGGATCACGTTGAATGTTTCTGCAAAGAAAGCTTTGTATTGTAGCGTTGGTAAGTTGACAGCCAGTCACATCCTGTAGTAGTCCTAGTGTCTGCAGGTGCCTGGCTTGGTCTGCTCTATGCCTGCTCTGTTCATCCACTACAGGCCTACAGTACTGAGTAGAGTACAAGCATCCAGAGACAGACCAGAGGACACTGGCTATCAGCCCTAATCCACAGCCTTGACGAAGTGACAAAATTGATCGTCCTAAGGAGAGAAATCACCCCTCCTGTAGGTTATTCATCATCTTGCTGAGTAGACTGTCTGCAGCCGCATACATACTTTTGTATATATAGTGTATGTGGACACCCCTTCAAATTAGTGGATTTGGCTATTTCAGCCACATCCGTTGCTGACAGGTGTATTAAATTGAGCACACAGCCATGCAATCTCCATAAACAAACATTGGTAGTAGAATGGCCTTACTGAAGAGCTCAGTGACTTTCAACGTGGCACTGTCAGAAGATGCCACCTTTCCAACAAGTCTGTTTTTTACATTTCTGCCCTGCTAGAGCTGCCCCGGTCAACTGTAAGTGCTGTTATTATGAAGTGGAAACGTTTAGGAGCAACAACGGCTCAACCGCAAGGTGGTAGGCCACACAAGCACACAGAACGGGACCTCTGAATTCTGGAGTAAAAATCGTTGTAACACTCACTACCAAGTTCCAAACTGCCTCTGGAAGCAAAGCCAGCACAATAACTGTTCGTTGGGAGCTTCGTGAAAATGGGTTTCCTTGGCCGGGCAGCCACACAAGCCTGATCGCAATGCCCAGCGTCAGCTGGAGTGTTGTAAAGGTCGGCACCATTTGACTCTGGAGCAGTGTAAATGCGTTCTCGTACAGACAAATCTGGGTTTGGTAGATGCCAGGAGAACGCTACCTGCTCAAATGCATAGTGCCAACTGTAAAGTTTGGTGGAGAAGGAATAACGGTCTGGGGCTGTTTTTCATGGTTCGGGCTAGGCCCCTTAGTTCCATTGAAGGGAAATATTAACGCTACAGCATACAATGACATTCTAGATGATTCTTTACTTCCAACTTTGTGGCAACAGTTTGGGGAAAGCCCTTTCCTGTTTTAGCATGACAATGCCCCCGTGCACAAAGCGAGGTTCATACAGAAATGGTTTATCGAGATCGGTGTGGAAGAACTTGACTGGCCTGCACAGAGCCTGACCTCAACTCCATCTCCACCTTTGGGATGAATTGGAACGCAGACTGCGAGCCAGGCCTAATCACCCAACATCAGTGCTGAGATGTGTGTCCTCCATGGCTCCAACACACATAGAACCAGCCACTGCACACTCACCTCAGTAGAGCAAACCAATTAATCTGTGGCATCATGTAGAGTAAGCATTGATGACTGAAATATTTTAGACCACATTCACCCACCTCCGCATCCCCTTGAGCAATTTATGCTCAATGTTAATCTGTTAAAAGAAGACTTTCATCTTGACTTCTCCGCCTTTCTAAAATCTATAGTTTCTGTGTTTGTTTTGGCAGGGAGAGGCTCCATCTGGTCAGATTGGTCTACAGGCAGGAAATCAGAGGACGCCTGTGTGATGGATCATGTCTTTAGTCAGGTGCTCTGTGTAGACTCACTCTCTCTCATCACTACCTTTAGAACACATGTCAATGCAAGTGCTTCAGGGGAACATTTGAACGCTTGACTGTATTAATTGTTGCTACTTGCGAACGAGAGTATTATGACGAGATGTTTTTGCTACTAGTTTTCCCAACAAAACACTCGTCTTGGATGGTCTTTTGTGCCAATAAAGCATTGGTGAAGCGAAGGCATCTCAATGTCAGTGCTAAAAGTCCCCCGGTCTAGGTGTTATGGATGCTGTTTATAATAAGCTAGAGCCTCCTGATTTTGTTTGTTTCTTGTTGCTTGCAGCCCGCTAGCTCTCTTTGTTGTCCTTAACATTTTTAGAAGACGCTTTGATATTTTTGTACTCAACTTTTGAAAATGTCATGAAGCAGTCTTGCAGTCACACAACACAGTAGTGTAAAAAAATGTCAACAGTATGAAACATACATGTCAGTGTAAAGCTGATGTTATTTATTATCAAACTTCAGATTAATTGATCAAGGCATATTTTATTAGATGTCGATGACAAACAGAATTTATGCCATACTCTAAGGACTCAAGCCTTCCTTTCAATGACGTTATGTTCTGTATCGCTCAGATATCCAACTCACTCATGATCTTCTTCCATACAATGGCCTGCGTAGGAAGAAAATCAACTGGAGCGAATTTGGGGCCGCAGTCAATTTTGTTTGCAATTAAAACATCCCATTCCCCACATCTCCATTTTGCGGAGGAGGGTAAGGAAGTGAAATGAAGTCTTCATCTGTTGATAAAGTTATCTGGACACCATTAATCTCTTATTGCTCAAACTCTGGTCAGGTGGAACTCTAATGCAATGTCTCGAACACAGTTGAGCATGTTTTACGAGGAACACTCAGATTCCTTTTTACACCTAATATCTGCGATGGTAATCGCTCATATGAAATAATTCATCACGGCTCCTGTCCTCCTAGGAATGAAGTGTTATCTCAAACAAGGAAGTGGATCCAATTGATATTTGCGACATGGTTTATTTTCTCGGCTGCCCATTTGGAGCAACTCTGAAGTGACACCTGGACCTTTTTGGCTGCATGATGAGGGGGGTTTTATCATCAGACGGAGCAACTCTTTTAAGCGGAGTTCACACAGGCCATCAGAGAAAATCTAGACTCATCTCAACTGTTTTGATTTTCTGTGCGAACAGGTTCCAGTGTTCTAAACTCTGAACACAACTGGCAAAATCTCAACCAGTCCATTTGAGATGAGTCTAGATTCTGTTTGAACTAGGCACGTTTAGAGAATGACACGTTTAGAGAACGTGTCATTAAAGAAAGTGCCTTCTGTCTTTAAAATGTTATCTTCAGCCCACAATACATTTAAGATGCTGTAGGCCTATTTGTAAAGGATGTTGTAAAGGGACTCTTTAGGTGAGTCCTAATCAACGAACAAACAGTGTAGGACATACTACTTTATTTTCAATGATTTTAATTGTGTATTTAAGCAAAAAGGAGTTGTGGTAAATGGCCAGTATACCACGGCTAAGGGCTGTTCTTATGCAGCCATTAGCTGTGGTATATTGGCCATATACCACAACCCCCGAGGTGCCTTATTCCTATTATAAACTGGTTATCAATATAATTAGAAGACTAAAAAGTATATATAGATATATACCATGGCTTTCAGCCAATGGACTCAAACCACCCAGTTTATAATAGTGAATAAATAGGACTCTGGTACATTTATTCTCCTTTGCAACTGTAGTATTTCAAATTAGGAGCTATCTGTGAATATGCCCCCCCCCCTTCTGTGCATATTTGTTTCCGTGAAGGTGACTCTGTGCTTGTGTTCCAGGGAGCCTTGCCGGCCGACCACCCTGCTGCCGGCTGACTGGTGCCTGGGCCGAGAGGACGAGGCCCCGGGGCTGGAGGCACTACCCCTCAGGCTGATGCAGCAGGACTGCACTTCCGTCAAGACCCTGCTGCTGCGCCTCCGGAGGACCCTGCAGGAGGTAGACTGCAGTAGTACCACCTGTCACACCTTACACCAGGGGTATTCAAATCAGAGCCTGGATGTCCAGGGTACTGCTGGTTTGCTGTTCTACCTGATAATTAGATGCACACACTTGGTTTCCCAGCCAGGTTTAAATCAGTCTTTGATTAGAGGGAAGAATGAAAATTAGCAGTGGAACTGGCTTTGAGGTCCAGATTTAAATTTACACTCTCCACAGTAAGCAAGCAAGCAAGGGAGGGGGGGGTGGAGGAATGGGGTAAACATGGCTCCTCCCCCTGCAAGTTAATTCATAACCACATAGTAGTCGATAGAAACTGTCATACCCATGGATTACAAAGGTCCTAGATAATGGCATTGGTAACTCAATCATCCATTTGATAGCAACACATGATGTAGCCTACACCAGAATGGTGGTTGCCCCAGCAGCACAGCAGTCCCAATAGCAGCCAGTCTCTACCAGTATTCTGCTCTATCAGCTCTGAACATGGTATATTTCAACCTCAAAAACAAGTGCTGGAAGTAATTTCCATTTGTTCATTTAAATAGCTGTGTGCTTTTGGCGTTGTCACACAGTGAAGCCTGGAGCTTGTTAAAGCCTCAGCCTGACGCCGTGCACTCCGCAGCTTTCTAAATGCCTTTGTGTATTTAATGGGGGTTTTAATTCTGGGAATGGATAGTATCTGGAGTGGCTAGGGAAACGCAATCAAATTACATCCCACTATTATAAATGTGATTAGCTATTTGTGTAATGGCTAATTAACTGAGAAATCACACAGCAGACTCCATGGTGTTTGGTTAACATTTAATTCTTGGAATCCATTCTACAATAACCGTGGACCAGAACCAGTCCTACAGTACCAAGCGTGGCTGCTCTGGTAGAAAATCAATGCCTCTAACAGTAGCAGCATGATTCTATTCCTTGGTGACAAGACATTAGGCACTGCTGGCCAAGCTGGAATTCACAACATCCTATGTTGCTTTGAAGGTCATCTCCCCCTAGTAGCACCTGCCTGCTGCTGTGTTTAACCTGAGATCCAAGCCAACACAAAAAGATCACAATGCGAGTCGAATGATGCATTGTCTGATTCTCTCTGTTATTTGTTCATCTTTTTGCGTTGTCTCAAAAAGACCCATCGGCCAGATAAAATAAGTCTACATGAACAATTAGAGGCTGTACAGGAGAAGGGCCAGAGAGGAGCACACAACAGAAGAACTTGAATATTAAAGAGGAAATAGTTTGCCCTCTCTGCTGACTCCGTACTCTCATTAACTTGCAAATGTGCTGCCTTCCATCACCGTATGTAAACCGCTCAGTAACAAGAATAAGAATGACTTGTTTATTTGCTTTGCGTTTTATTTGCTTGACCTCGTGATATTGAGACCTGGCGGTGGTTCTTCTCCGCTCCCCCTCTGTGGTGTTTCTTCCCCTCCACATCCAGAATAAAACGCTCTAATATTGGATGAAACACAGCGGCGCGGGGCATCTCTGCTCAGCCAAAAGAGTCTTATTGCACCGCGTGCTTTTCAGAGGTTCCTAATACCTATGAAAGCCAAGTTTAAAGGGGGGGTAAAAAGCCTTTAGTTATTTGAAGCATTTACATTTCCTAATTTGAATATGATGATTAAATACTCTATCGAAGTGGGCTGAGGGCCATGTTATTAATATATCATCTCTGGTCACTGAGCTCTGGCACCTCAAATAAGGAGAAAAGCCATTACTATGAATGCTTTCAGGCAGTGCCATGCCGAAATTGAACCTTATTTAATTGTTCAGACATTTCCACGCAAGCCTGTAGAAAAATGTTGACCTTAAACCTGCATGTGGGATACACATTGATGAAAGTTGACACAATCGGGCCGGACTAGTCTGACTACATTGCACCTTTAAGTGTACATAGGACTGCTTCTCTGAAAGGGGGCATCCAAACGCATAAAATTATGAAGATTATTACCCAGATTGGACATTCTATGTATGGAGGTATACAATGTATATGTCTATGTATAGGTAAGTGTACAACTCAACCTGCGTGTGTCAGAATAGTCACTGTACAATCGTCTTGATGTCACTGTAAATGGCAAGAAGGCAGCAAAATGACAAGTTATTTTAAGAGCTCATGTTTCAACTACCCATTGCTGTATATTTAGTCACGTTCCTATCTCTGGTGACATATTTCATCCTCTCACCTCAAAATAATATGGTGACATTTCGAAATTGTGAATTTTTGTGTGACATACTAATGGTCTTATAATGATGTTTTTTTTTCTCTTCAGTTTCTATCTAAATCTCACCGCCTCTCTCCCTCCTCAGAGCACTGACACAAGTCCTGCAGGCAGCCTTCATTCTCTCCCCATCAGCCCCTGTAGTGAGAAGACTCTGCCCCTAAAGGTGACTGTTTTTACAGCTAACAACTCACTTTTGCAAGGCTCAACCACGACTGGTACCTATCTATGCCAAGCTGTATAATGTACCATTAGTGCTTTTTCGAGCCTCAACACATTTAGAAGTGTATTCTACCTCCTGCAGAGTTCTTTAAAAGGGGATTTGTTTGTGAGTTAGATCTTCTTTCATGCCTGCTTTCTCTCGGCATGCCCAGGAACATTTTCCAGTCCTTCTGCTTCTTAAAGTGCCACAGAAACTTGACGGGGCTGAGTCTTTCTCAGCCATAGCATCAGTGGAATTTGATCTCAATGAGATGATCTCATTAATCCCTTTGGGAAAGTCTTTGGGTGGCAGGGGAGGTTTATCAAATGGGCTTTTGTCAGGGTTTCTGAGGAAAGGGGATTTAGTTTGGTGGCGGGCGGCAGAGTTTTTGTTGCGCTTTTGGGGCGGAGAGCACAGGAGTGGAAAATAGGTCTGTGTGTGTGTGTGTGTCTATCTCTGTGTGTGTGTCCTCCTTACTGACCTACATGGAACTATGGCACCAGCAAGAGCAGCAACACTGCACAGGCAGAGCGCTGTGTGACGCTCTGGTCCATTCCTACCTTCTCTTCACATGGAGAGGGAGGGGGAGGGAGCTGAGAATAGGAGCCCATGCATCTGACGTTGTGTTGGATGACAGGGGAGACGGATGGGTCTCGTCCTGACGTTCCAGAAAAATCTGAGTTTAAAAATAAAGCCCCGCAACCCACCTGAGACGAAACCGTGTCACTCCTTGTCCTACTTTGAGCAAAAACTTCCTTTAGGGAACATTTGTTATCCCTGCCTTTTTATAATTAGCGCCCTCGGAAAGCGGCTCCCGTGGAGAGCACAGCTTTTTTTCACTGCTCCTCCTCGGGTGGAGGCGATCTCATTGAAATGCCAAGCTCATCAATTGCCTGATGTGTTTCCGCATAACCTTTTCCCCAAACACTACACTTTTATGTTGTCTCTGTACAAACAGGTGGCAGGACAGGCAGCCCTTTCTGACAGTCTGTCCAGAGGCCAGATGAGCCTGCAGATAAACCTGAACTTTTAGAAAACTTTGGCAGCCTGCCTGTCTCCTTGAGATGCTCCTAAGGTGTGTTTGTGTGTGTATGCCAACTGCTGTTTCTTGTCATGGCCCGGCCACATGTGCTGTAAACATTCAACCCTCCATGAGAAAAAGGATAGGGTCACTAAACAGACCATGGTTAGGTCAATTCTTGTTTAATTCAGTCAATTCAGGAAGTACATTGAAATGACAATTTTCCTCAATGGATCGCTGATGAAAATATTTCTAATTGGAATTGAGCCCAACCCTGATACAGACATTGAGCCCAACTCTGTTAACCTTGGGTGGTCAGGATAATTGTGAGGATGGAGAGATGCTGCATACTTATTGTTCTGTTTATTCATAGGGGTGACGGAGGGTAGGGTGCTGCTGTGCTCCCCTGCGAGTCTGTGGGACTGGGACCCACTCTCCCTCTCTCACCCACCCCCCAGAGGTCCTAGCTATGGTAATGTGGAGATAAAGTGCCTCTCATTGAACTTCTCTAATGGATACAGAATTAAGGATTCCCCTCAGGCGAAGGTTTAGAGGATGTTTCATTTCCTTGTTTACTCTGTGACCTCCCCGGGACGTGACCCCACCGAAGGGGGACAAAAACACAGGCTTTCATGGCATTATCTGGCTAATAATATTGACATTTAGTTTGAATATTTCATAGCAAGGTCTATTTCAGAAAGAAACTAACTGTTAAGGAGGATATCACAGTAACAGTGGGCCAGAAGACAGTGACTGACAGAGACGTTTGAGGTTGTGTGAGAAACCCAAAGAAAAGAAATAACAGGCATAAAGTAGCAGAAGGCACTAAGCCAATTCAAGTTTGCAACATGGGGTTACTTAGAACACATGGTATGATAGTTCGGTGACATACTAATGGTCTTATAATGTTGTTGCCCATCCACTGCCTTGAGCTTACCTTTCTTTTGAAGGGATCTGCCAGGGCTCTCATTATAGCAGAACATCAGTAAGGGCAACTCATCCAAAGTGCACATTGTGCAATCGGTACAGATTTCAGAAACAACATGGCCGTCTGAGAAAGTGCAGCAAGGGTCGAGGACCTTTCCACAAAGTATCTGCCGGGGGTTCTGGGCAAGAGATTGAATGGCTTCAACTTGCCTTATGTAACTCACAGCCATATTGTTCTAGTTTGTCTGCAGCCATTATCTTGGCTCCGTGTTGGTGGACTTTTGTTTCACTCTCACTCGCTCTTGCTCGCTCTCTCTCGACCAGTACGTTTTGAAGTGGGCCATCTTGGTTGTGTGAGTGGGTGTATGGTTCCTCATTGCTGCCATGGTCTCTCCTGCCTAGGGCCTGCTCCATCCTCTCCTGTCTTTTGGAAGTGCCTCCCTCCCCTATCTATAATTGCTGCGGTCATAGTTCGCCTTAAGTTTACCAGAGGAGTCCTTGCATGTACTGTCCACACACTTTTCAGTCCTCTCTCCGCCTCCCTGTTCACTTATAACATAATACAGTGGTCTGTGTTCTCAATCCACATTCTAGCCATCACCAACTCTACGGTAGTGCTGTGGTGGCTCAACGCTCAGTGTTCACCTCCCCTAACTTATTCCCTTTCTGAAGTACTGTGTGTGACTTGGTCTGTACTCCTTTCCAGGAGCCGGGGAGGGAAGAGGCTCTGCTGCTGCAGCTGAGGGAGAAGGATGAGCTGATCTTCCGACTGCAGGCTGAACTGGTGAGAGACGTACCGTAGCACTACCACAATGTTTGAGAAGACGGTCTGAACATTTGAATTTGTGTGTCGTCTTCCATTAGAAATTCAGATCACTTCGATACAATAGAGTACAATTAAATACAAAATGGGATACGGGATGCAAAAAGGGCTGTCTTTTAAAAGTTGCCTGTGCAAAACAGAAACAACTTGGTTGCTTTTGGGTATGGAACACCTCAGCACGGTGCACACAGACAGCATCTCTGCTTGTAGGAGTTCCTCTTGAGTGTCCTGGACTGGCTGCTCTGAGAGACAAACACACAGACTGTGGATAATACATGGTTAGGAGCTAGATACAGGGAGAACAAAAAAATATTAGCTACTCACCACTAGTGTGGAGGAGGATGATGATGATGATGATGACGAGCGAGTGAAGTGGGGGAGTCCATGACAACAGCAGAGGGCACTGAGGAGACTCTTCTAATAGTAGTACCCCCCCCCACCCATTTTGTTTCCTTGTTTCTGACTTTCTCCAGCCTATCACATGCAGCATTGCTCTCTCCTCTCCCTGTCGTTAATATAAATTAAAGACAAATATGAAGGGAAAAGTACAGTGTTGTTGAATGCTAATTTTAATCTGCTTTGACCAAATTTAGAAAGCTAAACAAATAAATCATGTTTGGAATGTTGGAATCGGATCAAAACCCCAAATACTTTAAATGCAAGACTGGAATGTCAAGTATTTTGGGAGGGTTTGTAGCGCCGTTGTCAAGTTGATATATTGCACTGAGAGAGAATATAATTTGATACGTTGCTCCCGAGGCTTCATACATCGTCTCTTCTATGTCACATGCCTGGTGCCGCCAGTATGCTCCATAGAGTCGGTTCCCATTTGACATCTGTGTATTTGCACATTCTGGTTCTAGGTACCGATTGCTCCTCTCTCCTTCTCCTCAGACTACCATATGGTCCATAGGAAAACACAGACTGTTTAATGTGTTGTTGGCCCAGCTCAGATAAGGATGGCCCAATCAATCAGGTTCCTCATGATTTGAGGATCTCAGCCAAAGACGAGGGATGTTGGAAGCCCCCGTACTGTTTGAAATCTGGCGCGGTTGGTGTGACGATACTCACTCTCCGGCAGATTGCATGCTGCACACACCAGCCATGTCTGCTGCGACAGCATACCTCACTTAAATTCATGACATATGCCTCAGATTTCTGAACCCTAATTGGTAGAATTGATATTAACAGAACGTAACACTCACCAGCAGCATTGCAGCGGAATCGTAAGCAGCCCCCCCCCCCCCAAAAAAAGGGCTGTAATTTACAAGGAAACGGCAGCTCTTAGCCAAACCTGCTGAAATCTGTCCGCTGAGAAGCGTTCATTTTGCCCGAGTAAGACCTTGCAGCACATTGGCCAGCACTCCCCTGTCAGTTGATATGACTTCTTTTTTTGGTGCACTTTGCGAGGTAACGTGGTTCAATATTTTAGTGATTTTAGGGGGGTTTTGTCGGCTGGAATATAATATTTTCTGTGGCGCTTTTTTTGGCATGTGGTGTTCTTAAACCGCGTGCATTAAAAAGGTACTAATAATACTACTTGGTCCTGGGATTTTTCATAGTCAAGCCACACGGTCAGGACAAAACTCCTGGCCCTAACTATGACGTAATGTAGGCTGGGAGTTGTTCCTGACCACATGACCTGACCAGGAAGAACTCCGAGCCGCAGTATGAGTGACCGTCTCTGACGTTGGTCTGTGTGTTCTGCGTGCAGGAGTGTGCCAAAGCTGCCCTGAAGCCCACCTGCCAAAAACCTGACCGAACTACGCAGACTGACCCTCCTGGACCAGAGGTGAGTCCACGGATCACTCTGCTACAACAGAGATCCAAATGGAACTGTCGAGGCACCCCTGCCGTTTTAGCATCTGTCTTTTTTTTCTCCAAATGGAATTATGGCCTTCCACTTAGATCTTCCCTTTTGGAGATGTCTTAGACATTCAGCAGCCTCGGTGTTATCTCACTGCCATTGTAAAGTGCTGTCTATTCTATGAGAACTATGGGTCCGGCCCAGTGTTCTGTTCAGCTTGCTTGGCCGAGGGTGTTGGGACCGTTTGGGAACACGGGACTTGACAGATGACTGCCTAAAATGAAGCATCTCTGTAATAGCAACAAAAAAAGCATAGTGAGTTTGCATCTCTCTTGTTGTCTCTGGAAACATTCCCCACTGCGCATGCACACAATGACAATGGATATGGTTCTTAACTAAGCTACATACTCCTTTACACACACAGTGCACATCAACAGACATAGATAGCACATGTTGTGTTCACATTTTCCTCACGATATTAAGTATGGCTTACTTTTTGTAAATTTTCCAGAACACATCTGGAAACGACACGATGTGACTGACTAAATGTCCGTGGCTATGTGTGCTCCTGTGTTCTTTCATTTCATGTTCCTAACGATTAAGGTTCAATTTCAGAGTTACTCGTACAAAAAAGGTTTGTCTGTACAGTGTTGCGAAGCACATATGGACCAAAATGTTCACTTAATCATTTAGTTAAGCCTGTAATGGGCTAGTCTTGGTGGAGGGGTTCTGTTATCGCTCATTTATATGGCAGGCATCACACAATGTTTGCCTACAGCTAAGCAGTGGAAAAAGCACAGAGTGGGGTTCATCATCGCAATCATTAATTTTCTATCACTCTGACATGGGTTTTAGTGGGCGACGCATTCCTCTGCCCATACAAAGATAGGCTCGTGTATATATTTTTCTCATTAAATGTCTCTAGTCTTTGTTTGCTGTTCTTACTAATGTGCTTCCATAATGTACATTCAAATGGCCCCCTGTAATTGCCTCCACTGGTTCAGGGCCTAATGCAACACAAATGTGTCAGCACCCCATTATACTTGGCCTAGAGTGTCATCGCTGAAAGGAACACGGGCGAATTGGAGATTTGTGCTTATGAAGAAAGCTTGCATATATTATGTTATTGCGTAAGTCTTAAGGACTGCTTTTCTGAAGTTTTCCCTCTCTTTGCTTGGGGTAATGGAGTTGAGAAGTGGTGTGTCATGAAGATACGTGTGTATCGTCTCATGTACTGTAGCGTTCCACATCACCACGTTCTTTACCTCTCCCAAGGTTTTACAGGTTATTTTACTCAGCAACAGCAGCAGTAGTAGCAGCAGCAGATGAGTTGCCATCTTCAGGCTCCCGTGCGTATTTACTGCAAACCTTTATCGGTTACAACATCGAGGACAGGCAGTTATCTAAAGTGTGTCTACAAGTGGGTCAGCTATTTCGAAGGCTGGTGTGACTTCAGGAGGACGTCTTATTTTTTTGGAGCACGTTCTCCCTCTCCATTGGAGCTAATTCGCTGACAGGGAGAGGCAGATCAAGCACTGTACTCTCTCTGTTCAGCCCCATATAACCACCAGAGACTTCCCTGTGTCCGCTCTGTTTTGGTCATCAGTCCTGTCCACCCACTCCAAAAGAACCAAGGCTCTGGTGCAAAGACTTCTCAAAGGCCTGGAAAAGTTGTTGGGCCAAGCACCCACGCGTCATGCAGCTGGAAGTGCATGTTCCTAGGTGAAGTGTATGTTCATAGGTGAACCAATGAAGAGAGGAAGACTTGAGTTTGAATCCGCTCTTCAAGTGTCGATAGCAAATGCATGAGCAAGGCAGTCGAATGACTCAACAGAATGAATAGATGCCGTGTGAAGCCTCTCACGTCTTCAGATAGTATTTTAAGGATTTCCAGCACTGAGAGAGAGGGAGAAAGAAAAATAGTAGAGCGAATGTGTTGCCAGAAGGAGAGGCTATTTGATGTCCTGCAGAGACTTAACAGCTCTAGGTACAGGGTATTTGAAAAAGTTTTTTCAGGGGCTTGAATCGATTGAGATTGCGCATTAAATTGGCTTGGAGAAGTAAGCATTCTTAAGAGGGACATTTTATAGGGAATCAAAAGTACTTGATGTGCAGCACTCTTCCCTCTCTCTTCCTTTTTCTCTGTGCCCCTCTCTCCAGTCTCCTTGTGGTCACTGTTGTTGCTACTTAAAAGGATGAAGGGAGCCGCTAAAAGCCCGGGAATTTATAGTGTTGCCTGTAAGCTGTTGTAGACAGTCATTTAAATGGAAAAACACTTAAGCGAACATTTAGTCCCCCTCTGTAGGGGAGATAAGATGTTAAATGGATTGCCTTTCTTCCCGAAGATTCCTCTTGCAGTCATAAATCTGTTTTTAGTGGAATGACAGCACTTATTAAAGAGGCTCCATGAACATGGAGCAGACTGGCATCCCTGTGCCATGCGCCAGCCAGATGCCAGCGGGGATTCTGTGCTGGGAGCAGGCCACCAAGCCCTGGCAATGCAATCCTCCTGCTCTCCACTGCTCTGTAAACACCTGTGCATGGCGACCATTTCAACTCGGGCATCAAACTTCACCCTGCAGGGCTCTCTCATCTCTCCTCGGCCCTGAATTCCATTCGCAACACTTTCAGCATTCCGAGAGGCACCTGCGGAGCGTTCTACGCTTTCCTAATCTCTGATCCCAGCAGGAAAGATGGGAGCGCACCAGGGGTATAACAAGAGGCTTCCACTGCAAAGCACTTCCCACAACAAACCCCCCCTCCCCCCATTCAGTTTCTCGGTTTTGATTGTGTTTTTATCTGTTTCCGTTTTATTCTCAGTACAGTCATATTGTGTCTTTGAACAAGGAGCCAGGGTTGAGGACATGAGCTTCAGAGGGAGCTGTGAATGAGGGTCAGGAATGATCAATGATTGTGCTATTGACAGACACTGTGTTGACAACTAGATGCTAGTTGACAACTACACTGAACGAAAATATAAACTCAATAATTTTAATGATTTTACTATGTTACAGTTCATATAAGGAAATCAGTCAATTGAAATAAATTCATTATGCCCTAATCTATGGATTTCACATGACTGGTGCAGGTGCGCAGCCATGGGTGGGCCTGGGAGGGCATAGGCCCACCCACTTGCACGACAGGCCGACCCACTGTGGAGATAGACCCAGCCAATCAGAATTAGTTTTCCCCACAAAAGGTCCTGTTTCCTCAGCTGTCCGGGTGGCTGGTCTCAGTCTATCCGCAGGTGAAGAAGCCGGATGTAGAGGTCCGGGGCTTGCGTGGTTACACGTGGTTGTAATGCCAGTTCAACATACTTCCAAATTCTCTAAAACAACGTTGGAAGCGGCTTATGGTAGATAACTGAACATTTCATTCTCTGGCAGCAGCTCTGGTTGACATTCCTGCAATTGCATGCTCCCTCAACTTGAGACATCTGTGGTATTGTGCGTGACAAAACTGCACATTTTAGTGGCCTTTTATTGTCCCCAGCACAAAGTGCACCTGTGTAATGATCATGCTGTTTAATCAGCTTCTTGATATGCCACACCTGTCAAGTGGATGGATTATCTAGGAAAATGAGAAATACTCACTAGTGTGATGTAAACAAATTTGTACTCAAAATTTGAGAGAAATAAGCTTTTTGTGAATTATGAAACATTTCTGGGATCTTTTATTTCAGCTCATGAAACACTCTACATGTTACGTTTATATTTTTGTTCAGTATAGATAGGCCTGGCTCTTTCTACGTGAGATGGATATGTACTGAGAGTTGAGATCGAAACTGAGGAAAAGTGGGGCGATGATGTCTACGGGAATTGTAAAGGAAGAGATTTCGAAGTGTTTTTAAGGCACAATTTGCCTGTTTAATATGTATTTAATCTTTATTTAACTTGGCAAGTCAGTTAAGAACAAATTCTTATTTACAATGACGGCCAAATGCTTGAATGGGACACATTTTTATCAAAGGTATATGAATCTAAACTCAGCAAGAAAGAAATGTCCCTTTTTCAGGACCCTGTCTTTCAAAGATAATTCGTAAAAATTCAAATAACTTCAGAGATCTTTATTATAAAGGTTTTAAACACTGTTTCCCATGCTTGTTCAATGAAACATAACATAAACAATTAATGAACGTGCACCTGTGGAACGGTCGTTAAGACATTAACAGCTTACAGACGTTAGGCAATTAAGGTCACAGTTATGAAAACTGAGGACACTAAAGAGGTTTTTCTACTGACTCTGAAAAACACCACAAGAAAGATGCCCAGGGTCCCTGCTCATCTGTGTAAATGTGCCTTAGGCATGCTGCAAGGAGGCATGAGGACTGCAGATGTGGCCAGGGCAATAAATTGCAATCTCCGTACTGTGAGACACCTAAGACAGGGAGACAGGACAGACAGCTGATCGTCCTCGCACTGGCAGACCACGTGTAACAACACCTGCACAGGATTGGTACATCCGAACATCACACTTGCCAGACAGGTACAGGATGGCAACAACAACTGCCTGAGTTACACCAGAAACGCACAATCCCTCCAGTGCTCAGACTGCCCGCAATAGGCTGAGAGAGGCTGGACTGAGGGCTTGTAGGCATGTTGTAAGGCAGATCCTCACCAGACATCACACCTATGGGCACAAACCCACCGTTGCTGGACCAGACAGGACTGGCAAAAAGTGCTCTTCACTGACGAGTCGCGGTTTTGTCTCACTAGGGGTGATGGTCGGATTTGCGTTTATTGTCGAAGGAATGAGTGTTACGCCGAGGCCTGTACTCTGGAGCGGGATCGATTTGGAGGTGGAGGGTCTATCATGGTCTGGGGCGGTGTGTCACAGCATCATCGGACTGAGCTTGTTGTCATCGCAGGCAATCTCAACGCTGTTCGTTACAGGGAAGACATCCTCCTCCCTCATGTGGTACCCTTCCTGCAGGCTCATCCTGACATGACCCTCCAGCATGACAATGCCACCAGCCATACTGCTCGTTCTGTGTGTGATTTCCTGCAAGACAGGTATGTCAGTGTTCTGCCATGTGCAATGAAGAGCCCGGATCTCAATCCCTTTGAGCACATCTGGGACCTGTTGAAACTGAGGGTAAGGGCTAGGGCCATCCCCCCCCCCCAGAAATTTCCTGGAACTTCCAGGTGCCTTGGTGGAAGAGTGGGGTAACATCTCACAGCAAGAACAGGCAAATCTGGTGCATCTCGATCAGTTTCTCTCAGTTGTTGAAACTTGTTATGTTCATACAAATATTGAAACTTTAAGTTTGCTGAAAATAAATGCAGTTGACAGTGAGAGGATGTTGGTTTTTGTTTTTTTGCAGAGTTTAGTAGAATTTATCAATATGGTCGGTATTGTTAGGCCTAGAAGTTTGCTTGAGGGACGCAAAGTTTTGAGATTTAAGGTATGCAATTCAAGATTGAAAACTGCATACTCAACTCTCATTTTAAGCCAAGATTGTTCCTTCTCTGTCCAGATCTACAACCAGCTAAATTAGGTCTCTGTCTCGTCCCCAATTCCAGATCTACCGCTACCTCTGACTAATGGTAAAGCACTGCAGAAAGTAATCTTTCTGCCCTACTTACTCTCCCCTCTTTTTAAATGTCTTCCTACTTCCTCCTCTTTCAGCTGTCCGTCCATCTGTATATCCTTCCTCATCTTTATGGTGCTGGCCTGTCCTCTTTAGACCTCCCTCCCCTTTCCCCTCTTTTTGTAATCCCCCCCCCTTATTTTTATTTTCATTTTCCTCCCCGCTTCTTCTCCCTCCACCTCTTTCTGCTGTCCCTCCATCTGTATATCCCAGCTCAGCTTTATGGTTTTGGGTCTGTCCTACTTCTCCCAGAGTGTATGCGAAGGTGATAAAATGAGTTCTCGCCTGTGCCCAGACCACGGCTCCTTAACCGTAACTCCTTTTGGGCTCCTGACACTGAGTGGGGAGTGGACGAGGATCATACACACCATTAAGCCTGATGTAATGTGTGGGGTGGGCCCCTGAGGCGTCTGCCCGATCTGCATGTTCATGTGCAGTCTGGACGGAGGCAGGGTTATTAGGGCCCTGAAAAGGGAAATAGTGTTTTTACGGTGATTTTTACAGTGGCCATCAACTTTTACTGGCAGAGGTGTCCCTCTATCAGCCTGCTGTGGTGCTGCAGCAGCTGCCCCTTACTGCAGGAGGCCCCTCCTCCAACGTCCAGGACCTTGTAAACACAGGAGGGCGCTAAGTATGGCAGGTGGAACTTGGAGGGAGACGTGCAGGCCTGCAGCCAGGGCATTGGTACTCATCCATACTGGATCAGATGAAGGTTATGTGAAGGAAGCCAGAACTTTCTTCTTGTCCTTGTCAACCGATCAGGAGGCCATCATGCTCAGGACTAACTCCTGGTCCTACATCAACAGGACTAACTCCTGGCCCTACATCAATAATATCTACCAGAAGGATGCACAGTTTTTTAAATATTTTTTAACATTTGGTATCTAGTGCACTATGCAGGCTGTTAAGCTGCCATGTTATCCACCCCTGATTCCCCCCTATTCCAGGTTTGCTGACATTGATCCCAAGATATTGGTGTGTTTTGTTTACAGGGCAGAGCTTGCGGGAGCACGGTCATGTTGTCACGCAGGCCTCTAAGTGAGTGGTGTTTGATCTGGACTTGTGTGTGAGTGTGTTGTTGTGTTTCCTGCTTTGTGGACTACTGGAGAATGCTCCCTGCATTATACTATACAGTACCGTACCGTAGAGAATGTCCCCTGCACCTGAAGCATGGCATGCCAGTTAGGCCCTGGCGTTAGGCCACTACTTAACCCCCCAGTCACTGCACCTCCTGAACCCTGCTTTTCACCCTTGACCCTGATCTGTCAGCCTTTGCCTCCCCCTCCTTGTCCTGTCAGCTGAGCCACAGAGGTTATGCACTAGCTGACCTCTCCAGTCTGATTTAGGTGCACTATGCTCTAACAAAGCCACGTACATCTCTGCTAGTTGCACCGATTGCATTAGGAATGGTAGTATGAATCGCTCACTTTCCCTATGGTTCATATTGTGGCCCTTGTCTTCCATGATTGGTTTACCCAGGTTCTGCTATTGTTTCACGTTGAGTTCTGCGATCGTGGTTTGTTACTAAATAGCCTCCTTGCGTCCACTAACAGCGCGTGCGTGCGTATACCAGGTGGAATTGTGAGAGGAATGAACAGACTACCTTGTAGAGTGTACCCATAGGGCAGTAGCAGGCAGGGATGGATGAAAGCTCCTGTTGGTATGTGCATATGCAGTGCTCCAACACCCTGGACCAGAGCTGTAATATGTCACTAGCTCTGGTCCAGGGCATAGCTAGTATATCTAGCTCTGGTCCACACTAGCTCTGGTCCAGGGTGTAGCTATCTAGCTCTGTTCCGCACTAACTCTGCTCTAGGGTGTAGCTAGCTAGCTCTGGTCCGCACTAACTTCTAGCTACGCCCTGGATCAGAGCTAATTATTGCGGACCAGAGCTAGTGCGGACCAGAGCTAGCTAGCTAATAGGTACGCCCTGGAACAGAAGCAAGCACATGCTCTTTGAGGTTCACAGACCAGGTGGCCACCACGTGCATAATCTGGATGCTTTTCATTGTTTGTGGTTGGTTGGGGTACCTGTCTGGGGTGATTACTAGGACCGTATGTGTGTGGATATAATTCCTTGATCCTCATTGGTTTCCCACGAACGTACATCTTTTTGCCTGGTTCAGACTTGCAACCATACACAGGCAAGTACGGGGATACAAACAACCTCTGAAATACCCCCAAACTTTTGGAATACAACCACTTCAGAGGTTGGTGAATTGTTGTATCTGAAAACATTGCTTTTCATATTGATGTCTCTAGGTTGTAGTATGTGCACACCAGGATTTCGTTAGGAAAATGTGGTGCTGAACAATTTGAGAGATTGACAGGACCCATGTGCATTGGGTGAGTAAACTGATTAAGGCGTCCATCCGCGGTGCTCAGAATGACAAATCACATTTAGATTACGGTAATCTTTTTTTTTTTAACAGCAAGTCGAGGATGCAAGGATTCTTACTGAATTCTGATGTGCACTTTGAAGATGCTGGAATAACTGTTCACATTTACTTTTCCTCGCCCAACAAGACGAGGAACGAACAGCAAAATCACTAGCCTATGTCACTCTACTATCCCCCATAGTAGAAAAGTTGACCTATTTTATTGGTCAGCTTGACAAGGAAGAAATACCCTATTTCAAACAGACTCTGGGACAGTTGTGGGACGATAGATCCCACATTTATGCAACCAGTAGGCCTAGGCAACATTTTAAAAAATTAAAAAGAAATGAGTCTGATGCAACAAATCAGAATAATTATATTAAAATGTTGATGAACTATTATTTCTTCACATTATAAGTGCAGCAACGCACACAAGGCAGTAGGCTACGTGCAAATGTTTGTTCCATAATGCAATTAGTGGGAAAAAACAGTCTAAAGCACATGTGACAGAGAGGAAAATATCCTAGAAATTTAGAAAGAGGGGGAGATCTGATAGGCAACAAGTAGCATGGGCTGCTTATATGACTAGGATTGTGCCTTTGGTTAATACCCTCCGATTATGGGTCTGATTTTTGCTAGGCTACTTTGAAGCAAGGTAAAGACATGCCTCCATAATATGTAATAAAACGTTCAGGTTTCAAACAATTAAGTAAACTGTATGTTTCCAAAATGCATACTGCCTCCAGCTCATTTCAAAGTGGTGTGTGACGTGTTGATGAAGCCTGCCTTCCGTTGTCTATGCATTTGCTGTTTGAGATGCCGTAGCAGCAGCTCTCGCACTGACAGATTTTCCGCTCAAAGGCTCCTGTATCTGTATGCTGTACGCTTGTGATGAATAAGATGCATGTTTTTTTGATGTATCCGTTTGTTTGTTTCTGGTTGTTGTGTGTGTCATGCGCATTAGCGTTTGTGCGTGCGTGTGTGCACATTTGTGTGTGCACGTGTGCATGCGCTTTTGTCTGTGTTGTGAGAGAAGAGTGCCTCTGCCCATAATTAAGAGGTGCTCTGTGCTGCATCATTGTGCAGGATTAGATCGAGATAAGTGCGCTGGCTCCTGGCCAGGCTGGCGTGGGACAACCTGAACGACTCGTGTGTTCCCCATTCAGCATACTGGCATGTCATCCTAAAGGAGGACGGCCTAGGCTCTCTTAGCATCTCTCTGCTCTTCTTCTGGTAGCCACTTCCTGTAGAGTCCAATAAGTATTAAACCCTTTTATGTTAAGCCTAAATAAAATTGTGCTTAACAAGTCACAATAAGTTGAATGGACTCACTCTGTGTGAATTTCAAGCACGGATTCAACCACAAAGACCAGGGAGCTTATCTAATGGTTCGCAAAGAAGGGAACAAATTGGTCTATGGGTTAAAAAAAGCAGACATTGAATATCCCTTAAGGCATGGTACATTACTAATTACACTTTGGATGGTGAATCAATACACCCAGACACTACAAACATACAGGCACCCAACAATGTAGTAACTCCACAATACTAACCTAAATGACAGAGTGAAAAAAAGGAAGCCAGTACAGAATAAAATATTCCGAAACATGCATCCTGTTTGCAATAAGGCACTAAAGTAATACCGCCCCCCAAAAATGTTACCCCCTTTTTCTCCCCAATTTCGATTTTGTCTCATCGCTGCGTCCTCCGAAACATGACCCGTCAAACCGGGCTTAATAACATCCGCCCGCTTAACCCGGATGCCAGCTGCACCAATGTGTCGGAGGAAACAGTGTTCAACTGATGACCGAGGTCAGCCTACAGCCGCCCGGCCTGCCACAAGGAATTGCTAGAGTGCGATGAGCTCAAGTAATGCTCCCCCGGCTAAACCCTCCGCTAACCCGGACAACGCTGGGCCAATTGTGCTCCGCCCTATGGGACTTCCGATCACGGCCGGTTGTGATACAGCCCGGGATCGAACTCTCATCTGTAGTGACGCCTCTAGCAGTGCAATGCAGTGACAGAACGCTGCACCACTCGGGAGGCCAGAAATTCACTTTTTGTCCTGAATACAAAGCGTTATATTTGGGGCAAACATAACACATCATTGAATACCACTCTTCATATTTTAAAGCGTGGTGGTGGCTACATCATGTTGTGAGTATGCTTGTCATCATCAAGGACTAGGGAGTTTTTTTCAACAAAAATGTACGGAATAGAGCTAAACACAGGCAAAATTCAAGAGGAAAACTTAATTCTGCATTCCAACAGACACTGGGAGACAAATGCACCTTTCAGCGATACAATAACCTAAAAATCAAGGCCAAATACACTGGAGTTGCAGTTTTTTTTTTAACTTAAATCAGCATGAAAATCGGTCAAGTCTTGAAAATGTCTGTCTAGCAATGATCAACTTGCCAGAGCTTGAATAATTGTTTAAAGAATATAATAGCCTAATATTGTACAATCCAGATGTGCAAAGCACTCACCCAGACAGAATCACTGCTGTAATCGTGGCCAAAGGTGATTCTAGCATGTATTGACTCAGGGTTGAATAATTATCTAATCAGCATATACAGTACCAGTCAAAAGTTGTCACACCTACTAATTTCTGGGTTTTTCTTTATTTGTGCTTTTTTTCTACATTGTAGAATAATAGTGAAGACATCACAACTATTAAATAACACATGGAATAATGTAGTAACCAAAAAAGTGTTACAATACAAATTAAAATAGTATCCACCTTTTTGCCTTGATGACAGCTTTGCACATTCTTGGCATTCTCTCAACCAACTTCATGAGGTAGTCACCTGGAATAAATTTAAATTAACAGGTGTGCCTTAAGTTAATTTGTGGAATTTCTCTCCTTATTAATGCGTTTGAGCCCATCAGTTGTGTTGTGACAAGGTAGGGTTGGTATACAGAAGATAGCCTTATTTGGTAAAAGACCAAGTCCATATTATGGCAAGAACAGCCCCAAATACGCAAAGAGGAATGGCAGTCCATCATTACTTTGACTGACCTTCATGTCTTAAATCTGGAAAATGTCAAGAACTTTGAGTGCAGTACAAAAACCATCAAGCGCTATGATGAAACTGGCTTTCATGAGGACCGCCACAGGAAAGGAAGACCCAAAGTTACCTCTGCTGCAGAGGATAAGTTCATTTAGAGTTGCCAGCCTCAGAAATTGCAGCCCAAATAAATGCTTCAGAGTTCAAGTAACAGACACATCTCAACATCAACTGTTCAGAGGAGACTGTGTGAATCGCTGCAAAGAAACAACTACTAAAGGACACCAACAAGAAGAAGAGACTTGCTTGGTCCAAGAAACACGAGAAATGGACATTAGACCGGTGGACATCTGACATCAACATTTTTGGTTCCACCCACTGTGTGTTTGTGAGACGCAGAGTAGGTGAACGGATGATCTGGCTCCCACCGTGAAACATGGAGGAGGAGGTGTAGGGGTGATTGATTTAGAATTCAAGGTTAACCAGCATGGCTACCAAAACATTCTGCAGCAATACGCCATCCCATCTGCTTTGTGCTTAGTGGGACCATCATTCAGAGTGAAGGAAAAGCAGCCAACAAGTGTTCAGCATATGTAGGAACTCCTTCAAGAGTTGGGGCGAAGCTTCAGCTTCCAACAGGACAATGACCCTAAGCACACAGACAAGACAGCGCAGGAGGTGCTTCGGGACAAGTCTTTGAATGTCTTTGAGTGGCCCAGCCAGAGCCCAGACTGGAACTTGATCAAACATCTCTGGAGAGACCTGAAAAAAAGCTGTGTAGCGATGCTGCCCATCCAACCTGACAGAGCTTGAGAGGATCTGCAGAGAAGAATGGGAGAAACTACAAGTGTGCCAAGCTTGTAGCGTCATACCCAAGAAGACGGAAGGCTGTAATCACTGCCAAACAAAGGTGCTTCAAAAAATTACTGAGTAAAGGGTCTGAATACTTATGTAAATGTGATATTTTTTAACATCTTTTTTTTTTTTGGCAAAAATGTCTTAACCTGTTTTTGGATTGTCATAATGGGTTATTGTTTGGGGAAAAGTACAACTTTACTTATTCTGATACATGGTCGTCTCACCTTGATGACAGCTTTGCACGTTCTTGGCATTCTCTCAGCCAGTTTCACCTGGAATTCTTTTCCAACAGTCTTGAAGGAGTTCCCACATATGCTGAGCACTTGTTGGCTGCTTTTCCTTCACTCTGCAGTCCAACTCATCCCAAACCATCTCAATTGGGTTTTGAGGTCAGGTGATTGTGGAGGCCAGGTCATCTGATGCAAAACTCCATCACACTCCTTCTTGGTAATGTACACTTTTTATCAGTGAATTAATCTCTGGGTAAGTAGAAAACTTCTTAATTGCCAGAGTCTCGCACTATCCCTTTAATGTAGCTTGGTGAGAGAACCACATATCACAGTCATAGTAAGTACATTTTTACTCAAAGTAGCTATCAGTAAAGTTGGTGCTAGTAAGAAAAGAAAAGTTTGAGTGTAACTGCAAGAAAAGCAAGGGTGTTAGTTAGTTAGTCATTAACTGGATACCACTGCTAAAGTAACAGCTAGTGGGGATATAATGACAAACTCAACAAACAACCCTAATGTTATATCCAGATGACATGGACATATTTGGTCAGTCACTCCCTCTCAGGCAGATCGTAGGCCTATGCAAGTTGTCTAAGTATAATTTTTGCGGCTCTCTATATCTATTGGTTATGACTTTGCACCAGTGAGCAGGCTGAACTTGGTGTCCGGGATAAGTTTGTCAAGGTAACCACAGCGGTCTAAAGTGCTGACAGAAGGCCCAGTGCCCGCTGAGCCGCTGCCCCTGTACCCGGTGCATGGTGCGCGGTTGGGGGTGGGTGGCCGTCAGCAGAAGGTGAATCGTACTCTAGCAGTCCCCTTCTCCCCTGCGGCCAGGGGAACAGAACGAGGAGGCAGCACCTCGCTGGGGACAGATGGCCCGACAGACAGCAACAGCTAGGCATAATGAACAACTTAATAAATAATTATCTCAACAATGACACTCGCTACAGGAGGAGGAGGAGGACAAAACAGGCAAGCAAGCAGCCCACATAAACCATACACAGGAAGGCCAGTTAAATGCTGGAACCAGGCAGGCTTTTAGTAAAGGAGTGGGTGCACGGAGGACAACCCACACTAACCCTTTTATAGATGATCCTGGAGTCTTGTCACCTTGTTACTGGGAGAAAATTGTTCATTTACAAGAATACTCCCACACTGAGCTAATTAGTCATTTTTCTTACATGTACTGTATCAATCAGCTACACTACAGGTGCTATATATAACATGACAGGCAGGGCAATGTGTCTTGGGTGGGCTGTGAACTGTAGATGTTGAGTGGCCACAGCCCTGGCGTGTTTTTCTGGAACTGGCCTATTACTCTTCTTATCAGTAGAGTAGGATGTTATGCCTCTTGGCTCATGGCACTGAACTTCTTCCATCTGCCCCTAACGGCTCACTTCAAATGGTTCAGTGTAAATATTAATTGACTGGGGAAGCAGGCTAATCTAATTACTGTCATACCGCTGGATGCCAGTTGGGAAGACAGGGAGCGATATGATTCATAGTCTCACTGTCTCACACCAGCCACATTATTTTTATTTTTTTTGTATATTACCCCCTTTTTCTCGCCAATTGTGATCTTGTCTCATCGCTGCAACTCACCAACGGGCTCGGGAACCGCGCTTCTTAACACCCGCCTGCTTAACCCGGAAGCCAGCCTCACCAATGTGTCGGAGGAAACACTGTTCAACAACTGAGGTCAGCCTGCAGGCGCCCGGCCTGCCACAAGGAGTCGCTAGAGCACGATGAGCCAAGTAAAGTCCCCCCGGCCAAACCCTGCCCTAACCCGGACGACACTATGGGACTCGGACGACCCTATGGGACTTCCGATCACGGCCAGTTGTGGTACTGCCCGGGATCAAACCCAGGTCTGTAGTGACGCCTCTAGCACTGCGATGCAGTGCCTTATACTGCTGCGCCTGATTACCATTTTTACAGAGCTGTCTAAATTCCCTTGATACTTCGTCTACTCCACTCTATCTACAGTGGTTCCTCTTTTAAAAGTTGTGAGCTTACACCGCGGGACTTAGAGGTACCCAGCTTCATGGCTTCATTGCTCCAGACCACCACAAGAGGGAGTTAGATCACTCATTATGCATTTGGGTTCCAAGGTTTTTATATGACCAATCATATCGTGTGGTTCCAATTACGAATTTGACGCGAGATACACGTCCCTGGTGAATTTCAACAGAAAAGATGGCTGACAAAACATTACGGGGAAGCCAATGTAAGTAATTATAACATAACGAGTCAAGCAAAAAATGTACAATTGAGAGGAATATGTTCGTTAATGTAGAGATTACCAATTGTGCATATTTTGTCATAAAGTTAATTTACGATAATCGCTATTTAGCAAGTTAGCTGACTAGCTAACATTAGCCAGCCAGTTAGCTGGTGTAATGACGTGAGTGTGACATTGTAATTTGTGTTGTTTAATGTATTAGGTACTCCTGAGAAAAGCAGCAAACCAGGCTGTCGTCTTAGGAAACAGTGGATGTAAAGAATCTAGTTAGCTAAAGCATTTACTGCAAATTGAATGTACAATTGTGTAAGCTTGCCTTGCTGTGCAATGCAGCTGAAGTAACATAGCTAGCTAACTATTTACTTGCTTATTGTGTAGAGGATAAAAATGACTGTATGCCTATGGATGTGTAGCTAGCTGCAGTATGTAGCCGATCTGTGTATGGACCCTAAAATGTTAGGTTCTGAACTAATATTAATACCAATCTATGAACCTCAGCTATCATAGTTGTTGTATCATCTTCAAGTCTGAATGGCATTAATGAAGCCTATGGATTGAGTAGAATATAATAACTTTATTGTGCCAAGGATAGAAAGCAAGGATGCTTTTGAGTTACCACGAAAGAAAGTTAGATTTAGTCAACTGAAAATGGCGAGAACATGCGTTCGTAGCTAAATGCGTTTGGTTAGCTTTAGAATAATAATTGCATGATTTATCATTCTACGCTATGTATCTATGTAATATAGTAAGTACAATGTAATGGACCGACACTGAATCGCAGGAGCTATGTAAAAAGTTGTACGGAAGAAAGCACAGTGCTTCTTACCTGAGATGCCATCATCACGCAGTCATCCTTCCTTTGTGTCGGAAAGAAAGGCTGAACAGTATTGGTTGTAGCCAAACTGACACTCAAAAAATTGCCAAAATGGAGGGTGGTTGATAACAAAATGAAAATGAAATTTTGTTTTCAAATAAAAAATGTGGTTCTCAAAATATTTTTATGGAATAAAATGCATAAAGTTTTGCGCTCTATAACAAAATAATTGATTGCAATTTTTTTTTTTACTTTGAAGCCTCGTTTTTGCTTCCAGAACAATTATTTTTGATTGAAAATAAAGTTTTGCTCTCGACAAAAAGACATCCATTTGTTGCAAGTTTTTTTTTAATCCTTTCCCAGAACACCACCACCAGTGTTTCCTCAATATTCATTTAGCAGCGCATCCCTGCCGAGATGCGCTTTCAAATTGATAGTCGTTAGCTCAATGGCTGGAAGTCTATGGGAACATCTAGCAATGTTCCCTCTCTTTCTGACTATACAGTACTTTTCTGTTTCTTTTCTCTCTCTCACCGTTACTCATTTATAACCCATTCTGCATCCCTTCTCTGTTCTCAGGCCTACATCCCTATCCCCCTCTTTATTTATTCCCCTTCTACTCCACGTTCTTCCTCTTTTCTTCATGTCCTTGTCCCCTTTTCAGATTCCCCCCATTGCTTGCTCTTCCTTTACTCCCTCCTATTCTTTCCCTTGATCAAATTCTTCTCCTCCGATACCTTATTCTCCGGCTTCACTACTGTGGGTTGCATGTAGTTTCATTAGAATGCTAATTCCCACCATGATTCACTTTCCTTCTCCACATCTGTGGGACCAGGACCACAACATCCTTTCATGTCCTCTCCATGTTACCGCCCAACAAACATCAAAAACATAATTCCAAGTGTCCAGTATTTTTTCATTTATAACTTTCTCCAAAAAACTATGTTGTCTGAATTAGGGACTTTATGGTGGGTGGTTTTATTTGTGACTATTTCAAGATTACTGCTCATATATACTGGAACGGATGTTTAAACTGTCCACGACCTCATTTCATTCTCATATGAAGAGCTGTGATAGTTGTCTCTTAAATGTTCAGCTTTGCACACTCTTGGCATTCCCTCAACCAGCTTCATGAGGTAGTCACCTGGAATGCATTTCAATTAACAGGTGTGCCTTCTTAAAAGTTCATTTGTGGAATCTATTTCCTTAATGCATTTAAGCCAGTCAGTTGTTTTGTGACAAGGGGGGAGGTATACAGAAGATAGCCCTATTTGGTAAAAGACCAAGTCCATATTATGGCAAGAACAGCCCCAAATAAGCAAAGAGAAATGACAGTCCATCATTACTTGAAGGTCAGTAAGACATGAAGGTTAGTCAATACGGAACATGTCAAGAACTTAGAATTTCTGCAAGTGCAGTCGCAAAAACCATCAAGTGCTATGATGAAATTGTCTCTCATGAGGACCGCCACAGGAATGGAAGACCCAGAGTTACCTCTGCTGCAGAAGATAAGTTCATTTAGAGTTACCGGCCTCAGAAATTTCAGCCCAAATAAATGCTTCACAGAGGTCAAGTAACAGACACATTTCAACATCAATTCTTCAGAGGAGACTGTGTGAATCAGGCCTCCACGGTCAAAATTGCTGCAAAGAAAACCACTTCTAAAGGACACCAACAAGAAGAAGAGACTTGCTTGGGCCAAGAAACACGAGCAATGGACATTAGACCGGTGGAAATTTTGTCCAAATCTGAGATTTTTGGTTCCATCAGCCGTGTCTTTGTAAGATGCAATGTGGGTGAACGGATGATCTCCGCATGTGTATTTCCCACCGTAAAGCATGGAGGAGGAGGTGTTATGATGTGGTGGTGCTTTGCAGGTGACACTCTGTGATTTATTTAGAATTCAAGGCACACTTAACGAGCATGGCTACCACAGCATTCTGCAGCAATATGCCAGTCCCACTAAGCCCAAACCAGATGGGATATCATTTGTTTTTCAACTGGACAATGACCCAACACACCTCCAGGTTGTGTAAGGACTATTTGACCAAGGAGAGTGATGGAGTGCTGCATCAGATGACCTGGCCTCCGCATTCCCCCGACCTCAACCACATTGAGATGTTTTGGGGTGAGTCGGACTGCAGAGTGAAGGAAAAGCAGCCAACAAGTGCTCAGCATATGTGGGAACCCCTTCAAGGCTGTTGGAAAAGCATTCCAGGTGTGCAAAGCTGTCATCAATGGAAAGGGTGGCTATTCGAAGAATCTCCAATAAAAAATATATTTGGATATGTTTAACACTTTTTTGCTTACTACATGATTCCATATGTGTTATTTCATAGTTTTGATGTCTTTACTATTATTCTACAATGTAGAACATTGTAAGAAATAGAGAAAATCCCTTGAATGAGTAGGTGTTCTGAAACTTTTGACCGTGTGTGTGTGTGTGTGTGTGTGTGTGTGTGTGTGTGTGTGTGCGTGTGCGTGTGCGTGCGCGGCTGGGCTACATGTTGTGTGTATTCATGTGTTTGTCTCTGCCATGCTCATCTCATCTCTCCATGTTGTTTTGTTCTTTTGTTTTCCCGTCCTCCACCTTGGCTTCGCAGTAACCAGCATCACGTGACCGAGGAGGCACTGTGCAGGTAAGGGGTCCCTCTCTCTGTGCTGCATCCACCCAGTCTGCCTGCCTGTGCCATTATGTCTCTAATCAAGGCAGGTTGGCACTCCTGCCCCTACAAACCCTCCCTCTAAACACCAAACACAGGAAACATTGTAATAAGGTCATCCAAAATAAATCAAACTCAAATTCCAAATCTAGGAAATAACGTTCGGTGTTCCGAAAAAAACATATCTCTTTGATTTGCATGCTCCCCGTCTTGATTGGTGGCAAATCCGTTAAACCACTGTCCCTATAGGTGGCCTGTCTTTCTTTTTGATCACTGTCTGTCGGTGAGCATTCACTCTCGTTTCCACCAGGTCATTGGTCATCCTATGGCCGATTTCTGCCCATTTGGATTTTTACCCGGTAACGGTAATACTGAGTAATAGCTTGAATATGAAAGTAGTATAGTGTACCTATACATTGTCTTTGTTGTATCAGTCACTACTCTTGTGTGCGTACAGTTATTCAGTAGTGAAGTCTCTGCTCTTGGTAGAAAGCAAGGGGTTTGGTGATTATATTGTATAATGCGTCCTGCTTTAAATGACATTTAGCTTATAAAGCCTTCATAACCACTTTATAAATGTGTTACAAAGCATCTATGCCAGTTTGTCATACTTTATAAATGGGTCATACATGTGGCATATCCGTGTGACATAATCACTAATGTCAATGTGGCATAACCAATTTATGTGTAATATGATATAAACGTGCTTTATAAAGGATGGAACACGCTCTAAAGTGAAGTCCGTTAGTCACATTATACCTAATCTCATTCCCAGACACTTCTGCCCAAATGCGCGAAAGGTCTGATGGACCAATGCATCAAACTTTTCCTTAGTTTATTTAGGATTAGGTTTAAAATCAAATTTTAACAGAAATTGTGGAAATGGAAGGGTTTAGTCATAATTAGGACTTTGTAAATCAGACTTCCATAAAGACACTATATCGCATGACGCTGTACTTACATTAAAGTCAGACCCCTTTGTTCATTCATAACACACACACACACAGGTTTAATGATGCAAACACAAGTTAAGTGCATTCCTACCAAGTGTCTTGAAAGTAAGTGGAATATGTAGAAAAACATGCAGCATCTTCCCTTTGCTAACTGTAGTGCACAGTAATTACGTGTGTAAGAGAGGGAGTGGCTCATTTAGTGCATGTAAAGCATCTGTTTGCACTCTCACACTCTCTCTCATCTCTTTCTCTCTTGCGTTCTCACTCTCGCTCTCTCCATTCTTTCATTAATTAATTCATTAATTCATTCATTACAACTCCAGACCTGGACTTATCAATGAAAGGACATCTGTTTCATTAATGCTGAAAGGGGCCCCGGAGTGCGGCGTGCAGGCCGGGCAGACCTCTCACTTAAGGTTGCCAAGATTCACCTTCCATTGATCCAGTGGAGGTGGCCCTTCTGTGCATGTCCAGCCAGCACAATGCCCCGCCCAGAGAACCAGTAATGCCCAACTCGGACAGACTGCTCTGAAGGGCACGAATAATGGAGTTTAATTAATCATAGCCCAGGCAGGGGTTTTGGTCTGTTGTGTTATAGAAAGGCATCATTGGGGCGGCAGGTAGCCTAGTGGTTAGAGCGTTGGACTACTAACCGAAACGTTGCAAGATCAAATCCCACAGCTGAGCTGACAAGGTAAAAATCTGCCCCTGAACAAGGCAGTTAACCCATTGTTCCTAGGCCATCATTGAAAATAAGAATTTGTTCTTAACTGACTTGCCTAGTTAAATAAGGGTAAAATAAAAAACTTACGCGCTATGAAAATGGAGGCCTTGCTCTGGCTGGCGTCATGGACTAAAAAAGCAAGGGTAAAGCATCCTTACAAACAAACAGTGAGTCTCTTTCCTGTATGTGTGTGTGTCTCTGTGTCAGTGTGAGTGTGCGTGCATGTGGCTCCGTTTGACAGTTTGCGCTGTGCTCTTTGGTAAACAAGTAACTAATTGATGTGGCCATTGTAAACAGGGCCAGAGAGGAAGGGGGTGAGAGAGCTGCTCTCTGTCGATGTGCTGTGTCAAGAGAGAACTCTGCGGTGTGGGAACGTGTGGATCAGTTGCAGCTCTCTGGTGGATTGTCGTCAAGGTCAGGTGCTGCAAGGAGGGATCACAATTCCACCGGGGGTCAGGCTAATTGTGACCCAGCTAATTACGCTAATTAGCTGAACAAAATCCTCATCAGAATGGCAAATGTTCAGGCATAAATGCACGATTAAAGACTGTGGCACGGATTTAACTGAGGTTATCTGACCGTTATGATAACCGTTTGACTTTAAACGATGATACCGCACAGTGAATAGCATTTTATTTTGTGGCTTTGTTTTTGTGTAAAGAGAGCCTTGTTTTGCAGAATTGGGGGAATAATAGGTTTGTAGTCAAAATAAGGAGAGAATTGTAACTAACTTGATTTGAAAATATAAAATGTAATGGTTGATTATATCATGCATGAAGTCGAGTCCCATCACTCCATTCCTCCCCCAGTCTAGTCAGGTTCACCTTTAATTGATTGCTGATCAGAGGCTTTTACTGTTAAGTCAGGCCATTCAACCACTATTGGAGTGATGCAACGCTGCTAACATTCAAGTGACTCCTTGAATTAGGATGACATATACAGTATGAAAGTATTCAGACCCCTTGACTTTTGCGGCATAATATTTCATTTTTTCATATTTTTTTATAAATGCGATTTTTTTTCTCCAAAAACCTGTTTTTGCTTTGTCGTTATGGAGTATTGTGTGTAGATTGATGGGGGAAAACAAACGATTTAATACATTTTTGAAAAAGGTTGTAACCTAACAATATGGGAAAAGGTCAAGGGGTCTGAATACTTACCGAAGGCACAGTATAGCTACCCCAAGGTTCAGTTTTATTGAAGTGCAAGAAACGGTGTGAACTTGAGAGGTTTAAAGACTACTTGAAGGGTGGTCTAGGTTGTAGAGAACTGAGATTGAGTTCAACAGAAAGACATAACCATGTTTTTATTGAAATTGGTTGAAATGGTCGCTGATAGGTGAGCAGCGATTCTATTTGTGTTATACTATCATGGTTATTATCCCCCAGCTTCATAGTAAATTGTCACATTCACGCCTAACCGGTCTCCAAACAATGTGAAAGCCAAGATGGTGTTAACCAGAGCCATGTTTATTTTTATGCTCTGACATGACTCTTCCAAATTCTATGTCAGCCATGTTCCCCATTAACATTACATGGGGAACATAAGCTGAATGTAGCATTTTTTTTCTCTTTCCATGACATAGACTAACCAGGTGAAAGCTACTCTTTCTGGGGTCCACACAAAACACGACTTGCTTTTTAGAGCGTGGGATTATATTTGTATTACAGACCTCTCCCCATCTTTACAACCATTGAATCTATGTTTTTACAGTTTACATTCTAAGGTAACGCCAAATAATTGAGTCTCCTCAATTTGTTCAACAGCCACACCGTTCATTACCAGATTCAGCTGAGGTCTACAACTTATGGAATGATTTGTACCAAATACAATGCTCTTAGTTTTAGAGATGTTTAGGACCAGTTTATTACTGGCCACCCATTACAAAACAGACTGCAACCATTTGTTAAGGGTTTCATTGACTTCATTAGCTGTGGTTGCTGATGCGTATACAATTGAATCATCAGCATACATGGACACACTTGCTTTGTTTAATGCCAGTGGCAGGTCATTGGTAAAAATAGAAAAGAGTAGATGGCCTAGAGAGCTGTCCTGCGGGACACCACACTTTACGTCCTTGACATTAGAGAAGCTTCCATTAAAGAAAACCCTTTGAGTTCTGATAGATATCTCTGAATCCACTATAGGGCGGAGGTTGAAAAGCCATAACACACACATTTTTTTAAACAACAGGTTATAGTCAATAATATTAAAGGCTGCACTGAGGTCTAACATATCTCCCACAATCTTCTTATCAATTTCTTTCAACCAATCATCAGTCATTTGTGTCAGTGCAGTACATGTTGAGTGCCCTTCTCTATAAGTGTGCTGAAAGTCTATTGTTAATTTGTTTACAGAGAAATAGCATTGTATTTGGTCAAACAAATTTTTTTCCAAAAGTTTGCTAAGAGCTGGCAGCAAGCTGATAGGTCTGCTGTTAGAACCAGTAAAGGCCGCTTTACCACTCTTGGCTAGTGGAATTACTTTGGTTTCTCTCCAGGCCTGAGGCCAAATACTTTACTCTGCTCAGATGAAAGAAATGCCAGATAGGAGTGGCTATAGTCAGCTACCATCCTCAGTAGCTTTCCATCTAAATTGTCAATGTCATTATTGATCGACAGCAATCATTTTCCCACCTCTCCGACACTAACTTTACAAAGTTCAAACTTGCAATGCTTTTCTTTCATTATGATTGTTATTTTTTGCATGAATACGATGGCATTTCCTGCCTAAGTTTGCCCACTTTGCCAATGAAGTAATCATCAAATGGTTTTGTGATGAATAAGCCATCTGAGTTGAATTTGCCCATAATTTATTTTAAAGTACTCCGTTTTTTCCATCATTCTTTATATCATTGATCTTGGCTTCATAATACAGCTTCTTTTTGTTGAGTTTAGTCACATAATTCTCAATTTGCAGAAAGATATGCAGCCAGACTTATTAGGCACTCCTTTTAACCCAGCTCTTTCAGTTTTACAGTTTTTCACCAATCCATGGAGCCTTAACAGTTCTAATAGTCAGTTTCTTAACAGGTGCATGTTTATCAATAATTGAAACAAGAAATGTCATAAATGCATCAAGTGCAGCATTTGGATGCTCCTTATTAATCACATCAGACCAATACATATTTTACATCATCCCAAATACAGTACCAGTCAAAAGTTTGGACACCCCTACTCATTCCAGGGCTTTTCTTTATTTTACTATTTTCTACATTGTAGAATAATGTAGTAACCAAAAAAGTGTTAATCAAATCAAAATGTATTTTATATTTGAGATTCTTCAAAGTAGCCACCCTTTTCCTTGATGACAGCTTTGAACACACTTGGCATTTTCTCAACCAGCTCCATGAGGTAGTCACCTGGAATGCATTTCAATTAACTGGTGTGCCTTGTTAACTTCAGCATTTGGAATTTTGGATGAAAAGCATGCCCAAATTAAACTGCCCTCTACTCAGGCCCCAGAAGAAAGGATATGCATATAATTAGTCCATTTAGATAGAAAACACTCTAAAGTTTCCAAAATTGTTAAAATAATGTCTGTGCGTATAACATAACTGATTTATCAGGCAAAAACCCGAGGAAAATCCATTCAAGAAGTAGGATTTTTTTTTTTCCCTATTCAATGCCATTACAGTATCCATTGACTTAGGACTCAAACAACAGTCTTTAGAAACTGTTTCAAGCTTGTATTCTGAAAAATGAGGGAGTAAGAGCAGTCTGAATGAGTGGACCCTTCCATGTCACAGAGCTTTTTCATGCGCGAGAGTGCCTTTCTTGTTTACCTTTTATATTGTCCGGTTGAAATATTATCAATTATTTAGGCTTAAAACAACCTGAGGATTGAATATAAACATCGTTTGACATGTTTCTATGAACTTTACGGATACAATTTTGATTTTTCTGTCTGCCTTTTGTGACTGCGTTTGAGCCTGTGGAAAACGCGCGAACAAAACTGACGTTTTCAGATATAAAGAGAGACAAACAAAAGGAACATTTATTGAATAAATGAATGTCTGCTGAGTGCAAACATATGAAGATCATCAAAGGTAAGTGATTAATTTTATCTCTATTTCTGACTTGTGTAACTCTTTTACTTGGCTGGTTACTGTTTGTAATGATTTGTCTGCTGGGCTATGTTCTCAAATAATTGTAAGGAATGCTTTCGCCGTAATTCACAAGAATTTCGCAAGAATTTCAAACCTATGTAAAATAGTTGTATCTTTTCTGAATTTTTATAATGAGTATTTCTGTATTTGAATTTGGCGCTCTGTAATCTCACTGGATGATAGCCAGGTGTGACACTAGCGTCCCGCATACCCTAGAGAAGTTAATTTCTGGTATTTCATTCCATTTTAACCTTTCTAGCGCAGGCGTTCCGCTAGCGGAACCCCTCGACAACAATTCCGCTGAAAAGGCAGCGTGCGAAATTCAAAAATATTTTTTAGAAATATGTAACTTTCATACATTAACAAGTCCAATTCAGCAAATGAAAGATAAACTTCATGTTAATCTACCCATCGTGTCCGATTTCAAAAATGCTTTAAAGTGAAAGCACAACATATTGTTGTTAGATCCCTGCCAAGTCAAAAAAAAACACACAGCCAAGATAGCAGTCACAAAATCAGAAATATAAATACAATTAATCAATAACCTTTGATCTTCATCAGATGACACTCATAGGACATCATGTTACACAATACATGTATGTTTTGTTCGATAATGTGCATATTTATATCCAAAAATCTCAGTTTACATTGGCGCATTACGTGCAGTAATGTTTTGATCCCAAAACATCTGGTGATTTTGCAGAAATACTCATAATAAACATTGATAAATGATACAAGGGTTATTCACAGAATTAAAGATAGACGTCTTCTTAATGCAACCGCAGTGTCAGATTTCAAAATATCTTTACGGAAAAAGCATAATCTGAGAACGGCGCTCAGAGCCCGATCCAGCCAGAGAAATATCAGCCATTTTGGAGTCAACAGAAGTTAGAAATAACACTAAATATTCACTTACTTTTGATTATCTTTATCAGAAGGCACTCCCAGGAATCCCAGTTCTACAATAAATGACTGATTTGTTCCTTAAAGTCCATCATTTATGTCCAAATAGCCACTTGTTGTTAGCGTGTTCAGCCCAGTAATCCATCTTCAGTAATCCATCTTCCAACCGGAGAATTCCTATGTCTGAAGAAAAGCACTGGAACGAGAGCTAACTCTGTCGGGAGCTCGCGTCACAAGCCTGAGACCCTCTGCCAGACCACTGACTCAAACAGGTCTCATGAGCCCCTTTTTTATAGTTGAATCCTCATTCAAGTTTCTGAAGACGGTTGACATCTAGTGGAAGCCGTAGGAAGTGCATCTTGACTCCATAGACACTGTGTATTCGGTAGGCCAAGCTTTGAAAAACTACAAACTACAATCTTTCTCAGGTTTTCGCCTGCCATATGAGTTATGTTATACTCACAGACATCATTCAAACAGTTTTAGAAACTTCAGAGTGTTTTCTATCCAATACGAATAATAATATGCATATGTTAGCATCTGGGACAGAGTAGGTGGCAGTTCACTCTGGGCACACTATTCATCCAAAAGTGAAAATGCTGCCCCCTATCTCAAAAAGGTTAATGCTTTTGAGCCAATCAGTTGTGTTGTGACAAGGTAGGGGTGGTATACATAAGATAACCCTATTTGGTAAAAGACCAAGTCCATATTATGGCAATAACAGCTCAAATTAGCAAAGAGAAATGACAGTCCGTCATTACTTTAAAACATGAAGGTCAGTTCAAGGACTTTGAAAGTTTCTTCAAGTGCAGTTGCAAAAACCGTCAAGCGCTATGATGAAACTGGCTCTCATGAGGACTGCCACAGGAAAGGAAGACCCAGAGCTACCTCTGCTGCAGAGGATAAGTTCATTAAGAGTTACCAGCCTCAGAAATTGCAGCCCAAATAAATGCTTCAGAGTTCAAGTAACAGACACATTTCAACATGAACTGTTCAGAGGAGACTGTGAATCAGGCCTTCATGGTTGAATTGCTGCAAAGAAACCACTATTAAAGGACATCAATAATAATAAGAAAAGACTTGCTTGGGCCAAGAAACACGAGCAATGGACATTATACCGGTGGAAATCTATCCTTTGGTCTGATGAGTCCAAATGTGAGATTTGTTGTTCCAACCGCCGTGTCTGTGAGACGCAGAGTAGGTGACTGGATGATCTCCGCATGTGTATTTTTCCACCGTGAAGCATGGAAGAGGATGTATTATGGTGTAGGGGTGCTTTGCTGGTGACACTGTCCGTGATTTATTTAGAATTCAAGGCACACTTAACCAGCATGGCTACCACAGCATTGTTACGCCATCCCATCTGGTTTGCGCTTTGTAGGACTATCATTTGTTTTTCAACAGGACAATGAGCCAACACACCTCCAGGCTATGTAAGGGCTATTTGACCAAGGAGAGTGATGGAGTGCTGCATCAGATGACCTGGCCTCCCCTACACCCGACCTCAACCCAATTCAGATGGTTTGGGATGAGTTGGACCACAGAGTGAAGGAAAAGCAGCCAACAAGTGCTCAGCATATGTAGGATCTCCTTCAAGACTGTTGGAAAAGCCTTCCTGGTGTAGCTGGTTGTCATCAAGGCAAAGGGTGGCTACTTTTGAAGAAATCTCAAATATGAAATATATTTTATTTATTTAACACTTTTTTGCTTACTACATGATTCTGGATGTGTTATTTCATAGTTGTAATGTCTTCATTATTATTCTACAATGTAGAAAAACGTTTGACTGGTACTGTATTTTCATTCAGTAGTCCATTAATAAATTGGTGTGTCTGTGCAGTGGGGTTGAAGCAACGAAACCTATCGGCTTGAGGCTGCTCTGAGGGCAAAGGGGTTCATAATGTTTTGTACAATAAAGTCTAACGTCTCAAATTAGCTTTATTATGCCTTTACAACACTTCAAAATTCTATGGCATCCATGTTAGTGCCCAATTAACATTACATGGAGAATATTTAATTACGTAATAATGCCCGAGAAGCCGGTGTTTGGAGGATATATTGGCACAGGTGTTGTTAACCGTGCCAATGTATCCCCCAAACACCGGCTTCGAGGGCATTTACTCCTTTATACAACAGGTTAACAATATATTCAAATAATGATTGACATATTTTCATAAATGTTATTTTAATTAATTTATTCATTCTATTCCATCTTTCAAACCATTTATGTATGGACCTTGCTTTGTGCATGGGCGCATTGTCATGCTGAAACAGGAAAAGGCCTTCCCCAAACTGTTGCCACAAAGTTAGAACCACAGAATCATCTAGAATGTCACTGTATGCTGTAGCATTAATATTTCCCTTCAATGGAACTAAGGGGCCTAGCCCGAACCATGAAAAACAGCCCCAGACCATTATTCCTTCTCCACCAAACTTTACAGTTGCCACTATGCATTTGGACAGGTAGCGTGCTCCTGGTGTCCGCCAAACCCAGATTTGTCCATCGGACTGCTAGATGGTGAAGTGTGATTCATCACTCCAGAGAACACGTTTCCACTGCTCCGGAGTCCAATGGCGGCACTCTTTACAACACTCCAGCCAACACTTGACATTGAAAATAGTGATCTCAGGCTAGTGTGTGGCTGCTCAGCCATGGAAACTAATTTCATGAAGCTCCCAACGAACTGTTCTTGTGCTGACGTTACTTCCAGAGGCATTTTGGAACTCGGTAGTCAGTGTTGCAACCAAGGACAGATTTTTACGAGCCTCAGCGGTCCCGTTCTGTGAGCTTGTGTGACCTACCACTTCGCGGCTCAGCCGTAGTTGCGCCTAGACGTTTCCACTTCACAATAACAGCACTTACCGTTGACCGGGGCAGCTCTAGCGAGGCAGAAATTTGACAAGCTGACTGAAAGATTGAAAGTCACTGAGCTTTTCAGTACGTTCCATTCTACTACCAATGTGTGTCTATGGAGATTGCTTTACTGTGTGCTCGATTTCATACATCTGTCAGCAATGGAAATGGCTGAAAGTGCCAAATCCCCTCCATTTGTATTCATGTTAATTTCTTTACCACATTTTTTGCATTATTTAGTGCCTTATTGCAAACAGGATGCATGTTTTGTAATATTTTCATTCAGTACAGGCTTCCTTCTTTTCATTCTGTAATTTATGTTCGTATTGTGGAGTAACTACAATGTTGTTGATCAATCCTCAGATCTTTCCTATCACAGCCATTAAACTCTAACTGTTATAACGTCACCATTAGCCTTATGGTGAAATCCCTGAGCAGTTTCTTTTCTCTCTGGCAACTGAGTTAGGAGGGGTGTCTGTATTTTTGTAGTGACTAGGTTTATTGATACACCATCTAAAGTGTAATTAATAACTGCATCATGCTCAAAGGGGTATTCAATGTCTTTTTCATCTACCAATAGGCGTCCTTCTTTGCGAAGCATTGGAAGACCTCACTGGTCTTTGTGGTTGAATCTGTGCTTGAAATTCACTGCTCGACTAAGGGACCTTACACATAATTGTGGGGTCAGAGATGGAGTAGACATTTTAAAATAATTTTAAACACTATTATTGCACACGGGGTGAGTCCATCCAACTTATGTGACTTGTTATGCAAATGTTTATTATCTTATTTTGGCTTTCCATAACAAAAGGGTTGAATACTTATTGAATACTTGGATATTATGAGGTATTGTGTGTAAATCAGTGACGCAAAATCTCAATTTAATAAATTTTAAATTCCGACTGTAACACTACAAAATATGGAAAAATTAAAGGGGTGTGAATACTTTCTGAAGGCACTGTATATGTGATTGTATACAAATCTAAGCAAGGTTTTAAATTTATTTTTTTTGTCAAATGTTTGAACTCTTGCGGTCAATTTGAAATTATGTTTCGGCCCCCTGACTGACCATCCACTCAAGAAAAAAACGTCATGCAGCTGAATCTAGTTGACCATTTCTGGTGTAAATAATTCCCTATATAATGTAAAACACAAAAAGACCTTGTGGAAAGTGCTATTTATATTCAGGTAATTTCATGCAATTATAGTTTTTTTTCAGAGCTTTTCCAATATGTATGTACATCTAGTAGAAGGAACCATTTGAAAGCTAGCCTCCTGCACTTAATAGAGAAGTGTGTGTGTGTGTGTGTGTAAATTTCTCTCCATCACTCAGCCCTGCAGCGTTTTCATACCAGCCGATCCAGTCTCTGTTAACTTAATCCTACTGTATGAGTTTTCTTATTGTTGCTACAGGTGGGGGTGCTCTAGTTCAATTTAACCCTAAGTGACAGGCAGAGGGATGTATTATTAAGACTGCTTTAGGGCACGGTCTATTCCTGGAGCCTTTAGCTCAAACATGTAACACTATGTCCTCTTAGTGAACAATGCAGACATACACAGCCATCCCTGTTGGACTGAAAATTGGGCATTTCAACACTGAACCCTGGAAAAAAGGCCTCCTTTTTTTCTTCTTCTTGTTTTTTTTTCTGTACCAGAGCAGGACATGAAAGTAGAGGCATTAATTATTCAACAGACACCCTTACAAGTAATTTATTTGATGTTGAGTTGGTTCCCATCACTCCTGCACAATCCAGTGAGAAAGGTGTGGAAAAGTCTCAGCTTTCAGTCATGACCTGGAGCATAAAAAGTAATCTGCTTATTTTGGGATCTTTCAGTCTCTGTTCCCCTGAAGCGTTCAGCCCAAAGGGTGATGGCAAGTCTAAGGCCAAACCGTTTTTAGCAAAGCCCTCCTCTCGACATTACCAGAATGATCGTTCCACAATGGCTGACATTCAGCCATGATACTTATATCTTTTACAAGTGCCAGATATGGGCTATTTTGAAGCTGGCTATTGTGAAATGTTTTTTTTCTAGTATTAAAATAGCATTACATTTAATTAGTGCAACTAACATGATTGGTTTTAATAGTTGTGTTAAAGGGCCCTGATTAATCAAGTGCTACTCAACTAAGCTACAATGGGTTTCTCATCCCTGATTAAAAATTTTAAAAATACTGAACCTACTTTGTTTTGCATGTTGCTCTGTTTTATCCATTCAGTGTTTAGGGAGTCAATGTGTTATTGGCATCTGGACTGATACATCATTGACTCCCATTCAGACTTTGTGTTATGTTCTACTCTTTAATATCCCTCTATGGCTCGCCCATGAGCCTAGTTTGGTTGAAGTGTAGGTAATGAACACACTGTGCTGGCTACCTGTGTCCATATGGGTCCCAGGAAAGACCCAGGAAAGACCAACCATCTGTAGCTTCACTGCATTGGCCAGTGGCAAAATCTTTCGCCTCGGCTTCTTTCCTGATTGGCTAGTTTAATGGCTGCTTAATTCAATCTTTTTAATTCATCCTGAAGCTTTTGGGGTTTTCTCTTGAATCATCATGTAAACAAAACCAAAGTTCTAGCCAGGACCCAGTTGTAAGCTAAAAGGAGACTATATCAGAATGATAGTTCCCTGGTTAGCATGCAACCTAGTATTGTTTACCCCCGACTGGTCAAAGATTTTGTCTACACGAGTGAGTAAACAATGGTTTTTGTAGTGTTCTTCATACTGTATAAACGCATGACAAAAGCAGAGGTAAGAAAGCCAAAAAAGGCCTATTTTTTTACTGGAAATTAAACTCATCTTGATCGTCCTCTTCTCTTTCAGTGTCGATCTAAGCATGTAACTGTGACAGTCATTTATCAAAAAGCAATTTTTCATGCTGAACAACCCAGGCAATATTAGTAGTCTAGTCAAACTGCGCAATGCTCTGCTTCACGTTGGTTGGTCAGCGCTGTTGAAAATTAGTTTTTTTTCTGGAATAAAGTACACTAAGCAATCGCCTGAGACATCACTCATCTGGCTATACAGTGCATTTGGAAAGTGTTCAGACCCCTTGACTTTTTCCACATTTTGTTATGTTACAACCTTATTCTAAAATTGATTAAAAAAGCATTTTCCCTCATCAATCTACACACAATACCCCATAATGACAAAGCAAAAACAGTGCCTTATTTACATAAGTATTTTGACCCTTTGCTATGAGACTCGAAATTGCAATGTAATGAAGTTACCTCGCACGTTATGTTGGCTGACAATTTGTTTGCTAAGCTATCCTTAAGAACCGCATAGCTTATCATTACAGCAGTATGTACCGATGTTACCTAGCTACCTAACGTTAGTTGGCTACTAATACATCGAACTTGCCAGTATATTAACTATACAGTGAGGAGATAAAATATTTGATCCCCTGCTGATTTTGTACATTTGCCCACTGACAAAGAAATGATCAGTCTATAATTTTAATGGTAGGTTTATTTGAACAGTGAGAGACAGAATAACAACAAAGAAATCCAGAAAAACGCATGTCAATGAGGGAAATATGTTTTGCAGAGGGGTCAAATACTTGACTTAGTACTTGGTGGCAAAACCCTTGTTGGCAATCAGAGGTCAGACGTTTTTCGTAGTTGGCCACCAGGTTTGCACACATCTCAGGAGGGATTTTGTCCCACTCCTCTTTGCAGATCTTCTCCAAGTCATTAAGGTTTCAAGGCTGACGTTTGGCAACTCGAACCTTCAGCTCCCTCCACAAATTTTCTATGGGATTAAGGTCTGGAGACTGGCTAGGCCACTCCAGGACCTTAATGTGCTTCTTCTTGAGCCACTCCTTTGTTGCCTTGTTTTGGGACATTGTCATGCTGGAATACCCATCCACGACCCATTTCAATGCCCTGGCTGAGGGAAGGGGGTTCTCACCCAAGATTTGACGGTACATGGCCCCGTCCATCGTCCCTTTGATGCGGTGAAGTTGTCCTGTCCCCTTAGCAGAAAAACACCCCCAAAGCATGATGTTTCCACCTCCATGTTTGACGGTGGGGATGGTGTTCTTGGGGTCATAGGCAGCATTCCTCTTCCTCCAAACACGGCGAGTTGAGTTGATGCCAAAGAGCTCCATTTTGGTCTCATCTGACCACAACACTTTCACCCAGTTGTCCTCTCAGATGTTCATTGGCAAACTTCAGACGGGCATGTATATGTGCTTTCTTGAGCAAGGGGACCTTGCGGGCGCTACAGGATTTCAGTCCAGATTACCAATTGTTTTCTTGGTGACTATGGTCCCAGCTGCCTTGAGATCATTGACAAGATCCTCCCGTGTAGTTCTGAGCTGTTTCCTCACCTTTCTCATGATCATTGCAGCTCCACGAGGTATGATCTTGCATGGAGCCCCAGGCCGAGGGAGATTGACAGTAATTTTGTGTTTCTTCCATTTGCGAATAATCGCACCAACTGTTGTCACCTTCTCACCAAGCTGCTTGGCGATGGTCTTGTAGCCCATTCCAGCCTTGTGTAGGTCTACAATCTTGTCCCTGACATCCTTGGAGAGCTCTTTGGTCTTGGCCATGGTGTCTGATTGATTGATTGCGTCTGTGGACAGGTGTCTTTTATACCGGTAACAAACTGAGATTAGGAGCACTATCTTTAAGAGTGTGCTCCTAATCTCAGCTTGTTACCTGTATAAAAGACACCTGGGAGCCAGAAATCTTTCTGATTGAGAGGGGGTCAAATACTTATTTCCCTCATTAAAATGCAAATCAATTTAGAACATTTTTGACGTGCATTTTTCTGGATTTTGTTGTTGTTATTCTGTCTGTCACTGTTCAAATAAACCTACCATTAAAATTATAGACTGATCATTTCTTTGTCAGTGGGCAAACGTACAAAATCAGCAGGGGATCAAATACTTTTTTCCCTCACTGTATGCTATCTAACTAACTACCCAACGTTTATTCACTTGATTATTCCCGTCAAATTCACTCTGGCGATCTAATCAGATTTCAGATCACTCTCGTCTGAATGTACCTGAGCCAGAGCGCAGAATTACTGATTAATTTACGAACGCTCAACACCAGTTGAATATGGCTGGTGTCCGTAAGCGTAATGAAATTGTTGCAAGCAGCACAGTTGCAGTCACCAATTCTCTGGATAACATGAAAATAGCCTAACCAGCTCTGCTAGGGCAAGTAAAATGACCTGAGTGAGGTGTTCTCTCATTTGTGTCATGAAGTAGCTAACAAGCTAGCCAATGTTAGCCAGCTAGCTTGGGTGCTTGATTGCCGTTGTGAGGTCAGAACGTTCGACTCAACCCTACTCCTCGACCAGAGCATCCAGTGTGCGCTCTGCAAGATGGTCGCCAACAGAGATGTTCACCTCGTTTCACATCCTTAGGAAACTATGCAGTAATTTTTTTTTTTTTACATATTACTTCCTACATTGTTAGCCCAGAAAATCTTAAGTTTTATTACATATAGCCGGGAAGAACTATTGGATATAAGAGCAACATCAACTTACCAACATTACGACTGGGAATATGACTTTCCCGAAGCAGATCCTTTGTTCGGACTTGACCCTTCACCCTGGACATTGGTTCTAATCCCAGAGCCCGCCCCAAACCAATGTTTTAGCCGCAGGAGAGGCAGACAGAGCGGCCTCCTGGTCAGACTTAGAAGGCGAGCACAACATCCACTGCTTCCGAGCATATTACTCGCCAATGTCCAGTTTCTGTTTCACAGAAACATGGGATATGTTGTCAGAGTCGGTACAGCCACCGGGTTTCTTCATGCGTCACGCCGACAGAAACAAACAGCTGTTTATATCCCCCCCCCCCCCAAGCAGATACCTCGACGGCCGTGAAAGAACTTCAGTGGACTCTATGTAAACTGGAAACCATATATCCTGAGGCTGCATTTAGTGTAGCTGGGGATTTTAAGAAAGCTAATTTGAGAACAAGGTTACCTAAATTCTACCAACACATTGATTGTTGCACCCGCTCGAGCAAAACACTGGACCACTGCTACTCTAACTTCCGCGATGCATACAAGGCCCTCGCCCATCCTCCCTTCGGCAAATCTGACCATGGCTTGTTGCTAAAACTTAAATAGGTCACGCCCGTGCTTAGGTCTATCCAACGCTGGTCAAACCAATCGGATTCCACGCTTCAAGATTGCTTCGATCATGTGGACTGAGATGTTCCCGTGTAGCCTCAGACGATAACATCGACATATACGCTGACTCTGTGAGTGAGTTTATTAGGAAGTGCATTGGAGATGTTGTACGCACTGTGACTATTAAAACCTTTCCTAACCAGAAACCACGGATTGATGGCAGCATTCGTGCAAAACTGAAAGCACGAACCATCGCATTTAATCATGGCAAGGCGACTGGAAACATGACAGAATACAAACAGTGTAGCTATTCCCTCCACAAGGCAATCAAACAAGCAAAGCGACAGTATAGAGACAAAGTAGAGTCGCAGTTCAACGACTCAAACGCAGGGTCTACAGACAGTCAAGAATTACAAAAAGAAAACCAGCCCCGTTGCGGACATCATCGTCTCATTCCCAGACAAATTAAACAACTTCTTTGCACACTTTGAGGACAATACAGTGCCACCGACATGGACCCTCTACCAAAGACTGTGGGCTCTCCTTCAACATGGCCGACGTGAGTAAAACATTTAATTAAACGTGTTAACCTTTGCAAGGCTGCCAGCCCAGACGGCATCCCTAGCCGCGTCCTCGGAGCCTGCACAGACCAGCTGGCTGGTGTGTTTACGGACATATTCAATCAATCCCAGTCTGCTGTCCCCACATGTTTTAAGACGGCCACCATTGTTCCTGTTCTCATGAAAGCTAAGGTAACTGAACTAAATGACTATCGCCCCGAAGCACTCACTTCTGTCATTATGAAGTGCTTTGAGAGACTAGTCAAAGATCATATCACCTCCAGCCTACCTGATACCTGAGAACCACTCCAATTGGCCTACTGCCCCAATAGGTCCACAGATAATGCAATCGCCATCACACTGCACACTGCCCTATCCCATCTGAACAAGAGGAATACCTATGCAAGAATGCTGTTCATTGACTACAGCTCAGCATTCAACACCATAGTACCTTCCAAACTCCTCATTAAGCTTCAGACCCTGGGTCTCGACCCCGTCCTAGACTTTTTTGACAGGCCGCCCCCAGGTGCTAGGAAACAACATCTCCACTCCGCTGATCCTCAACACTGGGGCCCCACAAGGGGGGGGTTTCTCAGCCCTCTCCTGTAGTCCCTGTTCACCCATGACTGTGTGGCCATGCACGCCTCCAACTCAATCATCAAGTTAGCAGATGACACTACAATGGTAGGCTTGATTACCAACAACGACGAGACAGCCTACAGGGAGGAGGTGAGGGCCCTCAGAGTGTGGTGTCAGGAAAATAACCGCTCACTCAACGTCAACAAAACAAAAGAGATGATCGTGGACATTCAGGAAACAGCAGAGGGAGCACCCCCCCCTATCCACATCGACGGGACAGTAATGGAGAAGGTTGAAAGCTTCAAGTTCCTTGGCGTACACATCACGGACAAACTGAAATGGTCTACCCACACAGACAGCGTGGTGAAGAAGGCGCAACAGCGCCTCTTCAACATTAGGAGGCTGAAGAAATTTGGCTAATCACCTAAAATACAATTTAATATGATTTGATTGAACTCTCTGAGAGCGAAACACAGAGTGCGCTCTTAACACACCTGAAGTCGTAAAATGTCTAGCTAGTAATTTGTTATGCTAAAAAGCTAGCAAGAGGTAGCATAGCAACAGCATCAACTTCTGGTAAACAGACAAAGTGCTAGTACCCTCAAATGAAAGGATACCATTTGTTTACAGTATACTGAAATAAACTCATATTATGTAGTATATACTCAAGTATGTAGTATACCTTATGTTAGTATGGGTATTTGAAAATTGCTAGTGTCCTTTGCTCCCACTTGCCAAACACCTTCCCTCACCGTTAACAGAACTGCCGGAAAAAAAGTGCCCGAAAGGTGGGGGCAAAGGACACTGTCTACCGGTGCCGCCTCCTGCTAGCTAGTAAGGAGGACTCCAGTACACAGCAGGGGGGGGGGGGCAACACTGTTGCTCCACTTCAGCCTGCCGTGTACCGAGTTCTCCATAAGACTAGCTAACTAGCACACAGTGTCCTTCGCTCCCGCCTGCCAAATACCTGCCCTCGCCGTTAACAGAACTGCGGGAAAACCATGTCCGACAGGCGAGGAACGAACACTTTCTACTGTTGTCGCCATTGCCTCTTCTGTATGGTGTATCGCTGGTTGGCATCCAACATTATGGTACTTACTGTACTGGAACTCCCCCACCTCCCGCCTTTCCTAGCTTAAAAATGACCAATAATAGTATAAAGGATTTCACTTGCAACACATAGTTAAATGCACTAAAGAGGAACTATGGGTACATATGGAAGATGCGCATGCTCATCCCCAAAATCTTTTAATGTTTATTTTCAAATGATAAAGCTAACAGTAACAACTTCATAGTTAAGAACACTATAACAATATGGAAGAAAATTCAATAGAATAACCAAGATCATGCCCTAAAACACAACTCTAAGCAACAATCCTTGGATAGCTTTTCAGAATTCATTGATTGATTTGCCCACATGGAAAACTAGAGGCAAATGTATATGTATTTCCATGACAGAATTAAAAATACATTTTGGACTCAAAATATAAATGCAACATTCAACAAGATGTTACTGAGTTGCAGTTCATATAAGGAGATCAGTCAATTGAAGTAAATTCATTAAGCCCTAATCTACAGGTTTCACATGACTGGGAATACAGATATGCATCTTTTACTCACAGATACCTTAAAAAATTAAAGGGTTGAGGCGTGGATCAGAAAACCAGTCAGTATCTGGTGTCATCGCTATTTGCCTACAAGGTATCTTTGTGCATTCCAATTGCTATCTATAAAATGCAATTATGTCCGTAACTTGTGTTTCCTCATACCATGACGCCACCCCCACCATGGGGCACTCTGTTCACAACGTTGACATCAGTAAACCGCTCGCCCACACGACGCTGTCTGCCACCTTCCGATACAAACCGGGATTCATCCATGAAGAGCACATTTCTCCATCGTGCAGTGGCCATCGAAGGTGAGCATTTGCCCACTGACACCAAACTGCAGTCAGCTCAAGACCCTGGTGAGGATGACGAGCACACAGATGAGCTGACAGTTTGTACAGAAATTATTCGCTTGTGCAAACCCACAGCTTCATCAGCTCTCCGGGTGGCTGGTCTCAAGACGATCCCACAGATGATGAAGCCAGTTGTTGGGGTCCTGGTCTGGCGTGGTTACACGTTATGAGGCCAGTTGGACGTACTGCCAAATTCTCTGAAACGACGGAGGCTGCTTATGGTAGAGGAAATAACATACAATTCTCTGGCATCAGCTCTGGTGGACATTCCTGCAGTCAGCATGCCAATTGCACGCTCCCTCAATACTTTAGACATCTGTGGCATTGTGTTGTGAGACAAAACTGCACATTTTAGTGGCCTTTTATTGTCCCCAGCACAAGGTCCACCGGTGTAATGATCATGCTGTTTAATCAGCTTCAGCTCATGAAACATGGGATCAAAACTTTACATATTTTTGTTCACTATAGATATTTTCAAATACATGCAACTTAAATATTTTCTCATGTAATTTCGATTTAAAATCATCAGGAGCAATCATGAGGGAATTCTAATTTAGTCTGAAACGGAAATTCATATGCTAGGTAAGATATACAAAACCTTGCAGAGATCCTATTCAACTGACAATCTCTTACAAAAAATATAAACCATTGGAACTTAAAAACAACTGATATTGGCACAAGATGGAATGTTGGAACGTAACTAACGAAATTAGGGTTAATGAAAATGTGCGCTTAACCCAGTTTAAACGAATGTATGGAATTTATTATACAGAAGACAAAATTCACAAATTGTAAAGCACAACGGCAGAGTCATGTCTTAAGTGTAAAACCAACAATGACTCAATAATCCATGCATATGAGGGTGCAGTGAGATCTGATGGGTTGGCGATACTTTTCTAGGCAATCATCTTGAAATAACATTATACTTAAAATTCTGGAAATCAACCAATCCTCCATCGTTAACACAATGCTTTATTATCTAAATGTTGAAAGTGTGTGGGCAACATAGACATGTTGCAGTTTGAGGCCATGTGACAGAGACATTCAGGCGGTGGAGATGGGGGTGTGAGGAGGTGGGTCTGGGCAGGTGTGATGTCGCTGGATGTTTGTAGACCCAGAGTCTCTTTTTCAAGGGAGGGAGATCTGGCCAAGAAGGCAGCAACAATCAATACATTACATAATTAAAACATACAACAACATGATGCAGCCTTAAAAAAGCATTCATTCTTTTTAAAAAATCATTCAGTGGTACTAACATATCTAGATGAAGCATGGATTGTAGATTATTCCAAGCGTCTGGTGCACAAGAAGAGAAGGCTGTCTTGCCTAATACTGTGGATGTACTGGGGACTTTAAGTAGCAACCACCTAGCAGACCGGGTATGGTACATGCTGGTGGGGAAAGAGACCAGACTACAGAGGGAGTTTACCCAAAAGGGCTTTGTAGATAAACACATACAAATGTATCTTTCTGCACATATAAAGTGAGGTCCAACCTACCATTTGGTACAATGTGCAATGGTGGGTGAGTAACTTGGCATTTGTAATAAAGCGCAAGGATGCAAAGTCCAGTTTCAAAGTCCAGTTTCTTTAAGACGGAGAAGGTTGCATGCATATACAAGTCCCCATAATCAATTACAGAGAGAAAAGTGGCCTGAACAAGCTTCTTTCTAACCATACGCGGAAAGCAAGCCTTATTAGGAAAATAAAAACCCCAATTTCAATTTAAGCTTTGTCACAAGATTATCCACATGAGTTTACAGATGTCTTAGCCAGATTTCTTAGCCGTGTCTGAATCCTGACTTAGGAAGACCACCAATAACTTCTGAAATATCCATCCCTAACAACATCAGGCAAGATAGAATGCCCAAAGGGGACGGTGTTGAGTTCTGTTCTACTATCCAGGTCTGTTCCCAAACAATTTGAACTTCTACTTTTAAAAATCCACCTCTCTAAAAACAAGTCTCTCACAATTGCCGCCTACTATAGACCACCCTCTGCACCCAGTTGTGCTCTGGATACCAAATGTGAACTGATTGCCCCCCATCTATCTTCAGAGCTCGTGCTGCTAGGTGACCTAAACTGTGACATGCTCAACACCCTGGCCATCCTACAATCTAAGCTTGATGCCCTCAATCTCACACAAATTATCAATGAACCTACCAGGTACAACCCCAAAGCCGTAAACACGGGCACCCTCATATCATCCTAACCAACTTGCCCTCTAAATACACCTCTGCTGTTTTCAACCAAGATCTCAGCGATCACTGCCTCATTGCCTGCATCCGTAATGGGTCAGTGGTCAAACGACGTCCACTCATCACTATCAAACGCTCCCTGAAACACTTCAGCAAGCAGGCCTTTCTAATCGACCTGGCCCGGGTATCCTGAAAGGATATCGACCTCATCCCGTTAGTAGAGGAAGCCTGGTTATTTTTTTTAAAATGCCTTCCTCACCATCTTAAATAAGCATGCCCCATTCAAGAAATTTAGAACCAGGAACAGATATAGCCCTTGGATCTCTCCAGACCTGACTGCCCTTAAGCAACACAAAAACATCCTGTGGCGTTCTGCATTAGCATCGAACAGTCCCCGTGAAATGGAACTTTTTAGGGAAGTTAGAAACCAATATACACAGGCAGTTAGAAAAGCCAAGGCTAGCTTTTCCAAGCAGAAATGTGCTTCCTGCAACACAAACTCAAAAAAGTTCTGGGATGTTGTAAAGTCCAGAATAAGAGCACCTCCTCCCAGCTGCCCACTGCACTGAGGATAGGAAACTGTCACCACTGGTAAATCCACTATAATTGAGAATTTCAATAAGCATTTTTCGACGGCTGGCCATGCTTTCCAACTGGCCACCCCTAACCCGGTCAACAGCACTGCACCCCCCCACAGCAACTTGTCCAAGCCTTCCCCATTTCTCCTTCTCCCAAATCCAGTCAGCTGATGTTCTGAAAGAGCTGCAAAATCTGAACCCCCACAAATCAGCCGGGCTATACAATCTGGACCCTTTCTTTCTAAAATGATCTGCCTAAATTGCCTAAACCCCTATTACTAGCCTGTTCAACCTCTCTTTCGTGTCGTCTGAGATTCCCAAAGATTGGAAATCAGCTGCGGTCATCCCCCTCTTCAAAGGGGGGGACACTCTTGACCCAAACTGCTACAGACCTATATCTATCCTACCCTGCCTTTCTAAGCTCTTCGAAAGCCAAGATAACAAACTGATCACCGACCATTTCAGATCCCACCGTACCTTCTCCGCTATGCAATCTGGTTTCAGAGCTGGTCATGGGTGCACCTCAGCCAAGGTCCTAAACGATATCTTAACCGCCATCGATAAGAAACAATGCTGTGCAGCCGTATTTATTGACCTGGCCAAGGCTTTCGACTCTGTCAATCACCACATCCTCATCGGCAGACTCAACAGCCTTGGTTTCTCAAATGATTGCCTCGCCTGGTTCACCAACTACTTCTCGGAGGGCCTGTTGTCCTGGCCTCTGGCAGTCTCTATGGGGGTGCCACAGGGTTCAATTCTTGGGCCGACTCTCTTCTCTGTATATATCAATGATGTCGCTCTTGCTGCTGGTGAGTCTCTGATCCACCTATACGCAGACGACACCATTCTGTATGCTTCTGGCCCTTCTTTGGACACTGTTAACAACCCTCCAGATGAGCTTCAATGCCATACAACTCTCCTTCCGTGGCCTCCAACTGCTCTTAAATACAAGTAAAACTAAATGCATGCTCTTCAACCGATCGCTGCCTGCACCGGCTCGCCCGTCCAGCATCACTACTCTGGACGGTTCTGACATAGAATATGTAGACAACTACAAATACCTAGGTGTCTGGTTAGACTGTAAACTCTCTTCGCAACAAAGCATCCTTCACTCATGCTGCCAAAAATACCCTCGTAAAACTGACCATCTTACCGATCCTCGACTTTGTCGATGTAATTTACAAAATAGCCTCCAACACCCTACTCAACAAATTGGATGCAGTCTATCACAGTGCCATCCGTTTTGTCACCAAAGCGACATATACTACCCACCACTGCGACCTGTACGCTCTTGTTGGCTGGCCCTCGCTTCATACTTGTCGCCAAACCTACTGGCTCCAGGTCATCTACAAGACCCTGCTAGGTAAAGTCCCGCCTTATCTCTGCTTGCTTGTCACCATAGCTGCACCCACCCGTAGCTCGCGTTCCAGCAGATATATCTCATTTGTCACCCCCAAAGCCAATTCCTCATTTGGCTGCCTCTCCTTCCAGTTCTCTGCTGCCAATGACTGGAATGAACTACAAAAATCTCTGAAACTGGAAACACTTATCTCCCTCACTAGCTTTAAGCACCAGCTGTCAGAGCAGCTCACAGATCACTGCACCTGTACATAGCCCATCTATACATAGCCCAAACAGCTACCTCTTCCCCTAATGTATTTATTTATTTTGCTCCTTTTCACCCCAGTATTTCTACTTTGCACACTCATCTACTGTCAAATCTACCATTCCAGTGTTTAATTTGCTATTTTGTATTTTCTTTGCCACCATGGCCTATTTAAAAAAATAAAAATAAAAAAAGTGAAATAAAATCAAATAAAAATCCACAAACAGCACAAAGTCCATTAATCATGTTGTTTGCCACTGCCATAGCTGCAGTTGTGGTGCTGTGCCCCCCATCTAAAGCCAGACTGAACCCCGCTCAATATGATATTTTCAATTAAGAAGTTTTTTGTGAGTTCTCTAGGGATTTATAGACTTTGGCCAGGATAGGGAGTTTAGAGATAGGACGATATTTATTAGCCTCTGAGGGATCTCCTCCCTCTAGCAGTGGGAGGACATAAGCTGATTTCCAAATGCTGGGTATGGTATAGGTCAAGAGACTCAAGTTGAAAATGTGAGCCACAGGTTCAGTAATACCAGCTGCTATCTTTAAGAGGTAGGGGTTCAGGTTGTTTGGACCTGCAGACATTTTAGTGTCTATTGCCTTTAGTGCTTTATAGACCTCAGTATAAGTAACTGGCTCAAAGTTAAAATGGTTCACATGAGGTCCTATATCATAGTTGACTGTAACAGAGCTAACATTAGAGGCCTGAGCCCCACCATTATCAAAAACTGAACCAGCAGATATGAAGTGCTTGTTAAAACCTGTACAACATGGGCTTTATCCTTCACTTCATTAGAATCCATCATTAAATGGTCAGGAAGGCCAGAGGATACATTAGAACCTGACACTGATTTGATTAGCTTCCAGAACTTGGAAGGGTTGTTTAGGTTCTCTGTGACTGCATTTAAATAGTAATCTGATTTGGACTTCCTGATCAATCCGGTGCATTTGTTTCTTAGCACTCTGAAGGAGGCCCAGTCAACAGGAGCATTTGTATGTCTAGCTTAAGCCCAAGAGATATTTATATTTTATTATGCTGATGAAGCTCATGAGCTGGGCCTTTCTGAGCTGGATCTGTCTGATTGCACACTACTCACACTGAATGTTCGATCAATCAAATGTATTTATAAAGCCATTTTTACATATGCCGGTGTCACAAAGAGATATACAGAAACCCAGCCTAAAACCCCAAACAGCAAGCAATGCAGATGTGGGAGAAGTAGGGTGAAATCCAACGTTGTGCTATATATTCATTGGCTATGTCAAAGCCCATTTTTTAAAAGATAAATATTGATACATTACTAGCTCAAACACTTTGAATCTGCAAAAATGACATGAATTAATGGGTGATGGGGATTTCATATCAGAAGTTGGTGGATAAAAAGCAAACATTGCCTCCCTTATCTGATAGTAGGGTGGTAGATACACGGTTTCCATTATGGCTCAGCTCAGCTGCCTTCATCCACCATAGACATATACATGTACATCATTTACACACACACACACACACTATCTTAAAATGTATTTCCATTTAAAATCCAATTTTTCCTTACCTTAACACGTAAACCAAACCATAACCATAACTTTAATTGAAACCCTAAACCTAACCCCTAAATGTCCCCACAAAATGTTTTTCTTGTTTTACTATCCTTGTGGGGATTTTAGGTCTCCACAAGGATAGAAAAGCCAACCTACGCACACATTCAGAGAGAGAGTGGTCAGCTCAGACCGATCCAGCTCAGAAAGGCCCATCTCATGCGCCTCATCAGCATAATATTTGAATTTAGAATGGAAAATGAATGTGTTTATGCAACAAATAAACACATCGATCCATTCCTCTAATCAAACCGAATCTCTAACAAACTAAAAACAAACATATCAGAGCCCATGTATCTCCTTATATGAATTGTAATTAAGTCAAATTGTCTTGAAAGGGACATCCCTAATAAATAGTTATGGTTTAGTAGGTTGACGCTTCTTTTTTTTTTACACCCCGTTTTCTCCCCAATTTCATGGTATCCAATTGTTTAGTATCTCGCTACAACTCCCCTACGGGCTCGGGAGAGACGAAGGTTGAAAGTCATGCGTCCGTCCTCCGATACACAACCCGACCAAGCCGCACTGCTTCTTAACACAGCGCGCATCCAACCCGGAAGCCAGCCGCACCAATTTTTGGAGGAAACACCGTGCACCTGGCAACCTTGGTTAGCGCGCACTGCGCCCGGCCCGCCACAGGAGTCGCTGGTGCGCGATGAGACAAGGATATCCCTACCGGCCAACCCCTCCATAACCCGGACAACGCTAGGCCAATTGTGCGTCGCCCCACGGACCTCCAGGTTACGGCCGGTTACAACAGAGCCTGGGCGCGAACCCAGAGTCTTTGGTGGCACTGCAGTACAGCGCCCTTAACCAATGCGCCACCCGGGAGGCCAGTTCTGCAAGGCTGCCTCTTGTGGCAGTGGAACAAGACAAACTCACTAGTTGTTGGGAAGTTCTTTTTGGCTAACGTAGATCTCTATTTCTCTTTCAGATGTGGATATTCTACAGATGGACTTAAGTATATTAATGAGTATTATTGTTCAATAATAGAGCATTTAAGATTTAAAAGGTGAGATTCATTGCGGTTATATTGGCATTGCCAAAAGAGGAATGTATTATGTACAGTTGAAGTCGGACATTTACATACACCTTAGCCAAATACCTTTAAAATCATTTTTTCACAGTTCCTGACATTTAATCCTAGTAAAAATTCCCTGTCTTAGGTCAGTTAGCATCACCACTTTATTTTAAGAATGTGAAATGTCAGAATATTAGTAGAAAGAATAATTTATTTCAGCTTTTATTTTTTTTTCATCACATTCCCAGTGGGTCAGAAGTTTACATACACTTAGTTAGTATTCAGTAGCATTGCCTTTAAATTGTTTAACTTGAGTCAAATGTTTATGGTAGCCTTCCACAAGCTCCCCACAATAAGTTGGGTGAATTTTGTCCCAATCCTCCTGAGAGCTGGTATAACTGAGTCAGGTTTGTAGGCCTCCTTGCTCGCTCACGCTTTTTCAGTTCTGCCCACAAATTTTCTATGGGATTGAGGTCAGGACTTTGTGATGGCCACTCCAATACCTTGACTTTGTTGTCCTTAAGCCATTTTGCAACAACTTTGAACGTATGCTTGGGGTCATTGTCCATTTGGAAGACCCATTTGCGACCAAGCTTTAACTTCCTGACTGATATCTTGAGATGTAGCTTCAAGTATATCCACATAATTTTCCTACCTCATGATTCTATCTATTTTGTGAAGTGCACCAGTCCCTCCTGCAGCAAAGCACCCCCACAACATGATGCTGCCACCCCCGTGCTTCACGGTTGGAATGGTGTTCTTCTGCTTGCAAGCCTCCCCCTTTTTCCTCCTCCGATGGTCATTATGGCCAAACAGTTCTATTTTTGCTTCATCAAACCAGAAGACATTTCTCCAAAAGGTACGATCTTTGTCCCCATGTGCAGTTGCAAACCGTAGGCTGGCTTTTTAATGCGGTTTTGGAGCAGTAGCTTCTTCCTTGCTTAGCGGCCTTTCAGGTTATGTCGATATAGGACTTGTTTTACTGTGGATATAGATTATTTTGTACCTGTTTCCTCCAGCATCTTCACAAGGTCCTTTGCTGTTGTTCTGGGATTGATTTGCACTTTTCCCACCAAAGTATCTTCATCTCTAGGAGACAGAACATGTCCCCTTCCTGAGCTGTTTGATGGCTGCGTGGTCCCATGGTGTTTATACTTGCCTACTATTGTTTGTACTGATGAACGTGGTACCTTCAGGATTTTGCAAATTTCTCCCAAGGATGAACCAAACTTATGGAGGTCTACAATATTTTTTTCTGAAGACTTTGCTGATTTCCTTTGATTTGCCCATGATGTCAAGCAAAGAGGCACTGAGTTTGAAGGTAGACCTTGAAATACATCCACAGGTACACCTCCAATTGACTCAAATGATGTCAATTAGTCTATCAGAGGCTTCTAAAGCCATGACATAATTTTGTGGAATTTTGCAAGCTGTTTAAAGACACAGTCAACATAGTATATGTAAACTTTTGACCCACTGGAATTGTGATACAGTGAATTATAAGTGAAATAATCTGTCTGTAAACAATTGTTGGAAAAATTGCTTGTGTTATGCACAAAGTAGATACCCTAACCGACTTGCCAAAACTATAGTTTGTTAACTAGAAATTTGTGGAGTGGTTCAAAAACGAGTTTTAATGACTCCAACCTAAGTGTATGTAAACTTCCCACTTCAACTGTATGTGGTTTTGCCACATTATATTTGAATGTTTATTACTACAAAGTTCAAATTAACACCTTTAATAATAAACACGCCCTTTAATAGAAAAAGTCCCTTTAAAAGTTTTACATCATTAAAGAAATTCAATGCATTTTCAGCTATGGTTTTGCGCTAACCTTTCAATTGAACTTCTCTATTTATCAATGAAAGATGCACAACCAAGCTTTTCAGCAGTTTTTACAATGATACATCGCCGACCCAGAATACAATGGGTTTTTAACATCTTAATTGAAAACTAATGCAATCAGCATGTTCTTCAAAAGGGAAAATTAGGATTGTCATTTATGGGAATGGATTCTGAAATTAATTAGCTCTTCTAATTCTCTGGACAGCAGACGGCACAGTGTGAGTGGAACAAGGGGGGACAGCACCAGTGGATGAACTCATGTGAGCACGGGGAAGAAAGACTAGGAGAAACAGTTGCCATGGTCTCTCAGATAGCAACTCAGAGGCCTCTTTAGTGCAAGCGTTCTCGTTAAATTTTGCAATGCACTTAACCTTATTGTCTCTAGATAGTACCAAGCTGTAGAAAATTATTTTAAATGAGATTGCGGCCAGTGCGAGTGGCCTTGGTTAAAAGTGTCAGTTTTAAGGAAAAATAAGTAGCTAAGTGGTTTACAAATATATCAATTTTTCCAAGGCCTAAGGAATACAACAGCCTCAAAGGTCCTTCACGTTGTAGGCAGCAAGGTCTTTTTTTACGTGCAGAGAATGCAGGATTTTTTTGTCTTTGATGACCCTTTACCACAGAAAACGTGTGTCTCTGCGTGTGTGTTTGCATACGTGTGCAAGGATTGACGTGCGTCTTTAATGGCCTGCTATTTTGGTCTGTTCTAGCCAGCCAGCCCCCTGCCTATCTTACTGTATGTGGGCCAGTCAACCATGGTGGTTCAAGGAGAAGGAGAGACTGACAAGAGCGGTGACAGAGCAGCAAATGAAGAAAGGCACCATTGTGGCAGAGCTTTAAAAGCACATCATAAAATGATTGGGTGAAAAGCTGGACAGACTCCCCAGATAGCCTCTCTTAAGAAAGTGGAGCGGGTTGGAGAGAGAGAATAAAAGTAGCAGGGAATCTATCATGTCCTGTCCAAATGTTAGTCTGCGCCGCCTGCCCGCTGCCTCCCATTGGACTGAGGAGGGGGGCAAGGTTATTTTTTGCAACTCCCTGAACTTGTCAGAACATATACAGCTTTGACTGTCTGTCTGTACCAAGAGAACGCCGTCTCTGAGGAATATTAGATTAATCTGTCACTGTATGCCTCTGCTCTGATTTAGATGACTTGGCTCACAGAGCGCATGAATTCCATGTCTCTCTATACTGTAGTAACAGACTCTTTATACGTTTGTCTTATGCTAATATAATTCCTTACATGTGTAACAGGTAATCTTCATACATGATAATTACTAGCCAGACATTGCAAACAGAAAAAGAAAGGGAGCGATCAAACACTTAGTTCAAAGCCAAACCTGTACAGGCAAGGTGTTACACAGTACTTAAAACTATCCAAAACTCAAAAGTATTACCTTCATTGAAACTAACCTCCAATACACCATTAGCGGTAATAACATCAGTATACAGTGCATTCGGAAAGTATCCAGATCCCTTGCCCTTTACCACATATTGTTACATTACAGCCTTATTCTAAAATATACTAAATCAAAAAATCTTCACTTGACATACAATACCGCATAATGACAAAGCGAAATTATTCTAATTTAAAAACAACCTTATTTACATAAGTATTCAGACCCTTGGCTATGAGACTCGAAAATTGAGCTCAGGTGTGTCCTGTTTCCATTGACCATCTTCCAGATGTTTCTACATCTTCATTGGAGTCCACCTGTGGTACATTAAATTGATTGGACATGATTTGGAAAGGCACACAACTGTCTATGTAATGTCCCACAGTTGACCGTGCATGTCAGAGCAAAAGCCAAGCCATGAGGTCGAAGCAATTATCCTTAGAGACACGATTGTGTCGATGCACAGATCTGGGGAAGGGTACCAAAAAAAAATGTCTGCAGCATTGAAGGTCCCCAAGAACACAGTGGCCTCCATCATTCTTAAATGGAAGCTTTGTAGAACCATCAAGAGTCTTCCTAGAGCTGGCCTCCCGGCCAAACTGAGCAATCGGGGGAGAAGGGCCTTGGTCGGGGAAGGGACCAAGAACCCGATGGTCACTCTGACAGAGCTCCAGAGTTCCTCTGTGAAGATGGGAGAACCTTCCAGATAGATGGTAGATTGGCCATACGGAAGCCACGCCTCAAGTAAAAGGCACATGACAGCCTGCTTGGAGTTTGACAAAAAAACACCTAAAGACTCTGACCATGAGAAACAAGATTCTCTGATCTGATGAAACCTTGATTGAACTCTTTGGCCTGAATGCCTGGGAAGAAACCTGGCACCATCCCAACTGTGAAGCATGGTGGTGGCAGTATCATGCTGTGGGGATGTTTTTCAGCGGCAAGGACTTTGAGACTAGTCAGGATCGAGGGAAAGATGAACAAAGCAAAGTACAGAGAGATCCTTGATGAAAACCTGCTCCAGAGCACTCAGGACCTCCAGACTAGGGTGAAGGTTCACCTTCTAACAGGACAGCGACCCTAAGCACACAGCCAAGACAACTCAGGAGTGGCCCATCCAGAGCCCGGACTTGAACCCAATCGAACATCTCTGGAGAGACCTGAAAATAGCTGTGCAGCAACACTCCCCATCAAACCTGACAGCTTGAGAGGATCTGCGGAGACGAGTGGGCAAAACTCCCCAAATACAGGTGTGCCACGCTTGTAGAGTCATACCCAAGAAGACTCAAGGCTGTAATCACTGTCAAAGTTGTTTCAACAAAGTGCTGAGTAAAGGGTCTGAATACTTATGTAAATGTGGTGGTGCTTTTTTAAAAACATTTGCAAACATTTCTAAAAACCTGTTTTTGCTTTGTCATTATGGGGTATTGTGTGTGTGTGTGTGTGTGTGTGTGTGTGTGTAGATTAATTCATTTGAAAAAAAAATACTTTAATAAATTTTAGAATAAGGCTGTAACGTAACAAACATTTTATGGAGTAAGTCAAGGGGTCTGAAATCTTTCCCAATGCACTGTATACAGTGCATTGCGAAAGTATTCGGCCCCCTTGAACTTTGCGACCTTTTGCCACATTTCAGGCTTCAAACATAAAGATATAAAACTGTATTTTTTTGTGAAGAATCAACAACAAGTGGGACACAATCACGAAGTGGAACGACATTTATTGGATATTTCAAACTTTTTTAACAAATCAAAAACTGAAAAATTGGGCGTGCAAAATTATTCAGCCCCCTTAAGTTACTACTTTGTAGCGCCACCTTTTGCTGCGATTACAGCTGTAAGTCGCTTGGGGTATGTCTCTATCAGTTTTGCACATCGAGAGACTGACATTTTTTCCCATTCCTCCTTGCAAAACAGCTCGAGCTCAGTGAGGTTGGATGGAGAGCATTTGTGAACAGCAGTTTTCAGTTCTTTCCACAGATTCCCGATTGGATTCAGGTCTGGACTTTGACTTGGCCATTCTAACACCTGGATATGTTTATTTTTGAACCATTCCATTGTAGATTTTGCTTTATGTTTTGGATCATTGTCTTGTTGGAAGACAAATCTCCGTCCCAGTCTCAGGTCTTTTGCAGACTCCATCAGGTTTTCTTCCAGAATGGTCCTGTATTTGGCTCCATCCATCTTGCCATCAATTTTAACCATTTTCCCTGTCCCTGCTGAAGAAAAGCAGGCCCACACCATGATGCTGTCACCACCATGTTTGACAGTGGGGATGGTGTGTTCAGGGTGATGAGCTGTGTTGCTTTTACGCCAAACATAACGTCTTGCATTGTTGCCAAAAAGTTAAATTTTGGTTTCATCTGACCAGAGCACCTTCTTCCACATGTTTGGTGTGTCTCCCAGGTGGCTTGTGGCAAACTTTAAACAACACTTTTTATGGATATCTTTAAGAAATGGCTTTCTTCTTGCCACTCTTCCATAAAGGCCAGATTTGTGCAATATACGACTGATTGTTGTCCTATGGACAGAGTCTCCCACCTCAGCTGTAGATCTCTGCAGTTCATCCAGAGTGATCATGGGCCTCTTGGCTGCATCTCTGATCAGTCTTCGCCTTGTATGAGCTGAAAGTTTAGAGGGATGGCCAGGTCTTGGTAGATTTGCAGTGGTCTGATACTCCTTCCATTTCAATATTATCGCTTGCACAGTGCTCCTTGGGATGTTTAAAGCTTGGGAAATCTTTTTGTATCCAAATCCGGCTTTAAACTTCTTCACAACAGTATCTCGGACCTGCCTGGTGTGTTCCTTGTTCTTCATGATGCTCTCTGCACTTTTAACGGACCTCTGAGACTATCACAGTGCAGGTGCATTTATACGAAGACTTGATTACACACAGGTGGATTGTATTTATCATCATTAGTCATTTAGGTCAACATTGGATCATTCAGAGATCCTCACTGAACTTCTGGAGAGAGTTTGCTGCACTGAAAGTAAAGGGGCTGAATAATTTTGCACGCCAAATTTTTCAGTTTTTGATTTGTTAAAAAAGTTTGAAATATCCAATAAATGTCGTTCCACTTCATGATTGTGTCCCACTTGTTGTTGATTCTTCACAAAAAAATACAGTTTTATATCTTTATGTTTGAAGCCAGAAATGTGGCAAAAGGTCGCAAAGTTCAAGGGGGCCGAATACTTTCGCAATGCACTGTATGCAGCAACTAACACAGCTATAATTCAGGAACGTAACGTTACATTTGCTAGACCGTGATCTCAACAATTAAGAGTTTGAAGCAAACCCCGGATCAGCAAACGCCAGGGGAGTATCACATAAGGAGGGCTGAGAGAAACAAGGATAGAAGGCAGAAGAGTGAAGCTGTTAGAGAGATGAGAAATCAAACATAAGCCTAATTTACTTCTACTCTCTATGTCTGTGTGCGTGCGCAGGAATACCTCCTAGGATGGGGGCAGCGAGAATAGAATAGATGTACTACACATGAAGAATTACAACGCAGAAGATTATATAAGACAAATATCCCCGTTATTGCTCCAGATTCAAAATGTTGGAAGATTGTCTTGTGTTCTCTTTTATCGGACTTGGAATTGCGGTCTACCGTAATTCAGAATGCTCTGGATCCTTAATCAGACTGGTAGCTGGTCAAGACCTGCTCCTTCAGGCACAATGTTTAACCCACACTGTAAATCTGTATCCTAAATTGCACCCTATTCCCTTTTATAGTGCACTACTAATTAAAACATCATAAATGATCTATAAATACATATTCTCTGGGATGGAACACAAGGGAGAAGTATGACTCTTATTGTAAGGCCATTTAAATGACTTCACATTCATATGTATGTGTATAGTATAGAGCTCATGAGAATAAAATGGATTCTTCTCATTTACTCTTTAAGCCGGAGTGTTTCATGCCAAGGGAGCCATGGGGAGACGTATTAGTCTACATGCTGTAGGAGGGGAGCTTAAGTTAAATAGGATTGTGAGAATTTGTGTAAATATGTACAGGATTAGGCTAACGCTCATGTTAGCATCAAAAACACACCAAGCATTACCTTGACTGAGAAGTAATTTAGAACTAACTTCCAAGACACCATTAGCGATAATAACAACATCACCGAACAGATATGCAACAATTAACAGGGCTATAATTCAGGAACGTGATGTTACATTAGTTAGACTACGATCTCGACCAAAGAGAAAATACATTTGTAGTCGTGGACTTGTAATGGTACCAGAAACATCTCTTTGCAGGGTCATGTAGCCTACATTGTTCTAACCTTCAACCAGACCACAATGCCTCAGTATGGTTGTTACTATGTATTTTTTCCCTTATGCAAAGTCTCACATCCCAAGATGGCTAATGTACGCCAATGCTATTTTTTGCTTTTTCCATCTGTAGCCTGAGGCAAGGACGCATTTCTCTCATCATTGGTCAGAGGATGATGAAGTGTTAATTGATGCATGGTCTCGCCATGCGGTACCTGGACCAGAGAGAGGGTGCCCACTGGCAGGGGCTGTCGTTCAGCACAGCACCAAGAGACATGCATCCCTCACACGTGCGCACGCACGTGTAATGCATACAATCAATCAATCACTCACACACACACGCATGTATGTAATGCGTACACTCTCTCACACACACCACACACACACACACGCTGCACACACACCCTCTGTTGTGGGGTGGGCCAACTCATGCCCCTGCAGCTGGACAGATTCAGGACACCTCCGGTTCATTAGTCAAAGTAGGGTAGGTGCTGCATGAGAACAACTCCCTCCGCCTGGATCCTCTCCTCTGCCAGTGCAGAATCCCCGGGCCTATGCTCTCTAGCTTACACTCCTCTCCTTCGGCCTGCTGTTCATGCTTCTCCAGTTAGACTGGGGAGAGCGACAGCAGATTGGCGTTTTCCATGTTACCACATGCACGTCTGGTTTAATATTCCAGTTTATGGATGCAGAGACGGAGCCTCTGAGTTTGATCTAAAACAATTTACTCCCAACATTAATGAAAGCAGAGAAACATGCATATTGATGAGGGTATTCTTTGGAATCTGCACATTCCGGATATCCTTGAGGCACATAGTACGAATATTCTGTCGACAAATATGGCAGATGAATATTCAGTGCTAACATGAAATCTGATAAGCATAAATTGGCTGTGTTCTTTCTTTATGTGGTCTTCTGAGCGAGGCGGGCCACCCACACACACACACACTCTTGTTTCGATTGTATGTGCGTGCCAGACTCGAAGCAAAGTGACCTGAGCTTCTGTCTCAGAACAGCGCTTGTTGTGTGAGATCTTGCTTCGTGCCCTTAAAGAAGCCGGTCAACCATGAGAATGACCCAGTTGGAATTGTTTTACTTGAATGTTCTCAGAAACTGGTATTTTTTATTTGTCAAATAATATGACGTTAGCCTGGTCCCAGATCTGTTTGTACCTTAATGCCACTTCTCGTCACACCAAACATAATGGCACAAAAAGGCTGGTACCCAGGCCCATCAGTTGGCCTTCAGTGTGGTAGTATCTGTCAAACCTGAGGGTATATTCCACCCCTTGTGTCAGGCAGCACTCCCATGTCCAAACATCAACGGTGTTGTCTGTCAGTGCTATGATGACAATGTATCCGTTTCTGCCATGTTGTCCTCTCAGTATCAGTCACCAGAATGCCCTCGGAAAATGGCTGACAGAGATGGCCATTAAAGCTGTGTGTGTGCGTGCGTACCCTGAGAGACTGAGATGGGACTTTGGAACAGCCAGCCTCTCCCTCAGCCCCTGTGCAGGCTGTCAGAGGATACAATGGGAGTAATTAACGAGAGCCTCAGTCTCCTCCCTCATCCCTCGCCCCTCGCCCCTCCAGCCTTCAATGGGACTGACACAAGACTGGCAGTGCTGGCCCGAGCTGTCAAGGCCCCCAAGGTGAGGGAGACATGAGACAGGCAGGCATCTGTCCGTCGGGGCAGCAGCCCTCACTCCAACCATCGTTCCCAGAAGTGGCATGTGACAGCTCCACTCCAGAGGCCCATGAAGGACTTGACCACTTCTCCTCTCCTCCTCCTCTCTCTCTCTCTCTCCTTGAGCACATGGTGGACTCTCATCAAACATACATAATTACCAAAACATGGTGCAAGTTTTACCCTATCCATCTACAAAGACAGAGAGAAAGTTCTGGTGTGACTGATGAATCTTGCAATATAAAAATGTGACATCCAGAGAGAATGTATAGCGAGCGCTATGTTGTAAAATGTAGGCTAATAAAGTCTAACTTAGGCTTTTTTTTATACAAAATATTAAATTATTCCGAATTAAAACACTTAAAACATTAGAGAAGCAACTTTTGCAAACTCATTTTTCTTAACACTCATTTGGAAAGCTTCTGGTTTAAGGGCTATGTCTGAATTTATTTATTTTTTATTCCACCTTTATTTAACCAGGTAAGCTAGTTGAGAACAAGTTATAATTTACAACTGCGACCTGGCCAAGATAAAGCAAAGCAGTGCGACACAAACAACAACACAGAGTTCCACATGGAATGAACAAGCGTAAAGTCAATAACACAATAGAAAAAATAAAGTCTATATACAGTGTGTGCAAATGGCATGAGGAGGTAGGCAAAAAATAGGCCACTGTAGCGAAGTAATTACAGTTTAGCAAATTAACACTGGAGGGATAGATGAGCAGTGGTGATGTGCAAGTAGAAATATTGGTGTGCAAAAGAGCAGAAAAGTAAATAAAAAGAGTATGGGGATGAGGTAGGTAGATTGGGTGGGCTATTTACAGATGGGCTATGTACAGCTGCAGCGATCAGTTAGCAGCTCAGATAGCTGATGTTTAAAGTTAGTGAGGGAAATATAACTCTCCAGCTTCAGTTATTTTTGCAATTTCGTTCCAGTCCAGAATTAGGTTCTGGAGGTGGTTGTTTTTTACCCTGGTACTTTTTTACCATGTACACAGGTACAAGATCTGCGTTTGCATGTCTGTACTCAAAGGTTCCGCAGGTGTGGTGAGCTTAGCTGTGTTTTATCCTACATACTCCACAACACCTGCACTTTTAGTGTTAACTGTTCCATTTTGTGGAGCTTGATGCTTGGGTCCATTGTGGACATGAACAACCCTTCCTGACAATATCAGGGTGTAGGGTGAAGTTGCCTCTAGACCCTGATCTTGGGTCTTTTTCGTGTATTTTTATTTAACCTTTTATTTAACTAGACAAGTCAGTTAAGAACAAATTCTTATTTACAATGACGGCCTACTCCGGCAAACCCGGGCAACGTAGTGCCTATTGTGTGCCGCTCTATAGGACTCTCAATCACGGCCGGATGTGATACAGCCTGGATTCGAACCAGGTACTATAGTGACACTTCGGGAGCCCAACGTTTGTCATATTCCTCACTAATGGTTCAGGTTAGGATTGGGGAAGGGGAAGCAGTCTGGTTGGTGTGATCATCGACTGAGGAGTTTGTCATTGTGCAGTTTCACACCTGCCAGAAAAACAACCAGCCAATGGGTTGAGTAGTAGGTCAATGCACTGATCTGGGTGCAGCCCTAAGCGAAGCACTGCCATAACACCAATAGGAAAATGACAGTTTGCTCAACAAGTCTAAAGAGACAACTGTTCTCATAGCTCTTGTCCAGGGCGTTAGCGTGTTTTCTTTACTAACCTCTACTTAGAGTAACATGCTAAGGCCCTGGACCAGAGCTACTGTTCTCACAAACCACCATCCTATGGCTTTTTACAACTTTGTATTTTATTATCATCGGTGTCCATTCTATTTATTTCTCAAAATGGTACAGCAAACTTGCCAACCTTTTGTCTGTCTTCTATCTAAAACTTATAGGCTATGTCTCACTGTTACAGGTTGTGTGTGTGTGTGTGTGTGGTACAATATATTCTGTTGGAACTCTTGTCAACAGTGTCGTGTACATCCAGTCAGTCTTTTTTGACACATGAGTGGGTAGCTAGCTAGCTGCACTCCCTCTCTCCTCTCGCTGGCTGTTTTTGAACAGGAGTAAAGAGCAGTCAAGCATCGCAGCTGCTTTCTGGATGTGACACGTTGGCAGCTGCAACATTGTTATCAGACTCCAAAGACATCTGCCATACTATTTGATGGAAATTCCATTTATGAGTGGCTTTTCTTCTCCTCGCCTCCTTTTTTTTCTCCTCTTGATATTTTTCCTTATTGTTTATCCAGGTCCTGTGCTGTCGGGGAGAACAAGATGGGCCTAGTAAAGTATCTTATCGGCTGCAGAGCTGACAGCTGCGTGAGGGGTGCTGCAGTAGGTGCCGGGTAGCTTTGATGTACATGGAGCTTTGCCTCCCATCATCTTTGCGCTCCATCAGTCCTCATCATTGTGCTACCGGCTCCATGCACTCCTACTGCTCCAACTTCCAGACCTCTCTCTCTTTCTGCCTCACCTCTAAACACCTGATGTCACCAACGCTTCCTCTTGTAAACGTTGCTCTCCTTACAGTCCTAGGGCTCAATTAAATCAAGTCCGCATTACGTTACTGTATTCACGCAGTAGCTCTCCTCCATCCTTTAGTGTCCACCCTGAGATTGGAAGGTTGGGGTTTGATCGCCGGCAAAGTCATACCATAAACTCTTTAAATGGGACCCGAAGCCTCTCTTTTTGGCAGGCAGCATTAAGGAAATGGACTAGGGTTAAGGTCCTGCAATAGACAAGCATCGTTGTACATCAACCAGCAAAGAAAATAAATAGACTTGGTACTGTAAAACTCTACTGCTACCATGTAGTCTCCTGTAGAAGTGACACTGCTGAAGACATGGTGGACCAGTGACGGACAGTGAGGTGACATAGGGCAGGCTGCAAGCCGCCTCTGTCAGGACCAATGATCGTCTGTTTTTCCCCTGGCTGTCACACCTTATTCTACTCTGTCTACACTTTAGTCTGGGAACGCTTAGTTGCGTAATCACTACAGAGATCAAGGACACTGATTGTACCGCAGCTGGCTCAAGCCTCTGCACCGTGAGTTCTCTCTTCATTTGTTGTACAATACCGAGAGACAGGCACGACAAAAGCCAGAACTGTCGACAGTCCTTTAATACAATGTTTTCAGTTTGTTTTGCTAGTTCATTGTGTGTTGATCTGGAAAACTGCTTTTAGTTGTGGGTGGAAAAGGGGCAGTTCATGTCCATCCATTTTGCAGGGTTTTTCAAGCGAGGTGGGAGGGGGGAGGGGGGGGGGGGCGTCAAAAGTGACTCCTCATTTTTTTGAGCTTCTCACTGTCTTTTCTGCTCTTTGTCGCAGAGTGTCCCATGTGGTGTGTCCCAATGCACAAGCCTTAAGGTATCTGGTTTTAGGGAACACATGAATGACTGCTGGGCCCAGCTGGTCTGTGGCATCAGTGTTTTCCACTTCATAAATTGCCTACACTTGTTTTAATTGAAAGAGTATGGAACATTAACAAATATTTCTGCAGAGGCGCACACGTTGAATATGCTAGAACTTACTCTTCCTCTGCCAACAAAATTAGTAACAAACAGAAAATCAGACAACCCCATAGTAGAATAGTTTACGTATTTACCTAGTCAGCTTGTTGTGCAAGATAAATATTCCTCTCGAGGCACATTCAAGTTACGAGTGCCAATAGGGGAGGAACGGTCATTCTGACAAGTAGTCAATGCACACCAATTCTTAATGCAATCGTGGGGAAAACACTTTTGACAGCAGATTTGATGGCATTTGTTAAGATGGGGATCCCAGCTTCCCAGTGCTACCGTGTTTATTTCAAGCATGGTTTGGGCGCAGCTGCGCAGCAGAGCTCTTAAAGGGGCAATGTTGTTTTTAAAGGGCAATGACTGACTTTTCTCGATCAAATAATTCCTAATTATCATTTTTTAATCATTATTAATACATAATTAAACAGATTGAAGGTTCTAAACTCTAATGATACTTATATGGTTTTATTACAGATACTTATATAGGCCTACTGATTTGATTGGAGTGTCGACAATGGAGTAATCAACTGCTGATTACTGTGTAGCAAAGCCCATGTTTAACACCTGCTTCATTCTTCATGCCTAATAAAAGGGAGCTGGTGGAAGTTAGACTCTTGCAGGATTCTTCACAAAGAAATCTGTAGGTCAGTTGCTAAACAAGTATTTTATAAATAAATGACACTGCAATTTACAACGAGTTGCAAACACTTGTTAAAATTTCCTTCAGTAATTTAATTGTCAACAATAATGTTTTCAAGTACACTGATCAAAAATATGAACGCATCATGTAAAGTGTTGGTTTCATGAGCTGAATTAAAAGATCCTAGAAATGTTCAATATGCTCAAAAAACGTATTTATCAAAAATGTTGTACACACTATTGTTTACATACCTGTTAGTGAGCATTTCTCCTTTGCCCAGATAATCCATCTACCTGACAGGTGTGGCATATCAAGAAGCTGATTAAACTGCATGATCATTACACAGGTGTACTTTGTGCCGGGGACAATAAAAGGCCACTCTAAAATGTGCAATTTTGTCTCACAACACAATGCCAGAGATGTCTCAAGTTTTGAGGAAACATGCAATTGACATGCTGACTGCAAGGATGTCCACCAGAGCTTAGAGAATTTGGCACTACGTCGAACTGGCCTCACAACCGCAGACCACGTGTAACCACACCAGCCCAAGTTCTCCACATCCGGCTTTTTCACCTGCGGGATCATCTGAGACCAGCCACCCAGAAAGCTGATGAAACTGTGGGTTTGCACAAACTAAGAATTTCTGCACAAACTGTCAGAAACCGTCTCAGGGAAGCTCATCTGCGTGCTCGTCATCCTCACCAGGGTCTTGACCTGACTGCAGTTTGGCATTGCAACAGACTTCAGTGGGCAAATGCTCACCTAAGATGGCCACTGACACGCTGCAGAAGTGTGCTCTTCACAGATTAATCCCGGTTTCAACTGTACCGGGCAGATTGCAGACAGCGTGTATGGCGTCGTGTGGGCTAGTGGTTTGCTGAGGTCAACATTGTGAACAGAGTGCCCCATGGTGGTGGTGGGGTTATGGTATGGTGGCTGCATCATGTTTTGGGTATGCTTGTAATAGTTAAGGACTGGGGAGTTTTTCAGGATACAAAATAAACGGAATAGAGCTAAGCACAGGCAAATCTCTAGAGGAAACCCCGGTTCAGTCTGCTTTACACCAGACACCGGGTGCCTCAGTCGAGTAGTGAATTTCAAGCACAGATTCAACCACAAAGACCTGGGAGACAAATTCACCTTTCAGCAGGACAATAACCCAAAACACAAGGTCAAAAATACACTGGAGTTGCTTACCAAGACGACATTGAATATTCCTGAGTGGCCTAACTTGAAAATGGCTGTCTATCAATGATCAACAACCAACTTGACAGAGCTTGAAGAATTAAAAAAATAATAATATGCAAATATTGTACAATCCAGGTGTGCAAAGCTCTTAGAGACTTACTCAGAAATACTTACAGCTGCAATCGCTGCCAAAGGTGATTCTAACATGTATTGACTCAGGGGTGTGAATACTCATGTACATGAGATATTTATGTATTTAGTTTTCAATAAATCTGCAAAAAAAAATCTAAAAACATGTTTTTACTTCCCATTATGGTTTATTGTGTGTAAAATCTATTTAATCCGTTTTGACATCAGGCTGTAACACAGCAAAATGTAGATGGAATACGTCAAGGTGTATGAATACTTTCTGAACGCACAAGCATTTCGCTACACTCGCATTAACATCTGCTAACTATGTGTATGTGACAAATAAAATTTGATTTGATTTAGGTCTAGGCATAGATGATATCCTAAACAACAATACATTTAATTCATACATTTTCAGTCATTTTAATTGTAAAATCATGTCTTTATACTCAATACCACAACTAGTTTGGTGAAAATAGGTAAACCTATAGATTCGATGGTTGTAAAGATGGGGAGAGGTCTGGCCGTAATAAAGAGATGCGCTGCTTTTTTGACACCACACTTTAAAAAGCAAGTTCAGCAGGCTCTAGTTTTGTCTTCTGTTGATTAGTGTCCAGTCGTGTGGTCCAGTGCTGCAAAGAAAGTCCTAGTTAAGCTGCAGCTGGCCCAGATCAGAGCAGCATGTTCTGCTCTTCATTGTAATCAGAGGGCTGATATAAATACTATGCGTGCCAGTCTCTCTTAGCTAGGAGTTGAGGAAAGACTGACTGCATCACTTCTTCTTTTTTATAAGAAACATTAATGTGTTGAAAATCCCAAATTGTTTGCATAGTCAACTTACACACAGCTCTGATACACACACTTACCCCACCAGACATGCCACCAGGGGTCTTTTCACAGTCCCCAAATCCAGAACAATTTTAAGAAAGCGTATAGTATTATATAGAGCCCTTATTGCATTGAACTTCCTTCCATCTCATATTGCTCAAATAAACAGCAAACCTGTTTTTTTTTATTTTTATGGATAAAGCAACACCTCACGGCGCAACGCCTCCCCTATAGTTTGTGTGTATGCATTGTATGTACATGTAGTTCTGTCCTTGAGCTGTTCTTGTCTATTAATGTTCTGTATTATGTCATTCTGTGTTATGTTTCATGTTCTGTGTGGACCCCAGGAAGAGTAGCTGCTGCTTTTGCAACAGCTAATGGGGATCCTAATTAAATGCCAAAATACCAAACTCATTAAAGTATTCAAGAATTTAGCTGTGTATTTCGGGTGGCATCAAGGCAGAATTTTCCAGAGGCCACCAAAATGTAATATTTCCCCCGGGGGGCGGCATGCCTCCAGACCCCACTAGACAGTTTGGGACAGCTACTTTTTCCCTAAATGGCTGGCCATGTACTTAAGGAAAACACTGGATTAGCATCACTGACAGTTCTGTATTGTGCTGCTGTATCTCTGACTGTGTTCAGTCAAACTGAGACCAAAGACTGACTGTGTTCTGACTGTGTTCTGGGGAGCTGTTTCGCCTGTGTGCCATCGTAGTGTGTGTGGGCGTGCTGTGCTGTGGCGGGCTCGACCAGGGGAGAATAGTGATGAAATTGTGTTGCGTCTCCACTTCTGCATATAATCAGCTGGAGAGATTTTAGCAACCCCCCCCCCATTTGCAGGTTAGTGTTTTTCCGTCATGAATCTTGTTCTGGAGGCAGCTCTGCAGAGTGGTAACTAACTGGCACAGCCAGAAAGTCATCAAATCAGGCGTTGAACCTAACCTTAACCACACTGCAAACCCTAATGCCTAACCAAAACCTTAAAGTAAGACCAAAAAGGTCATTTTTGTTTTCCAAAATATGTTCAATATAGCCAATCTTGACTTTGCAGCTGGCCTGTCAAACAAGAAATCGCTCAGTTCTGCCTCCCGGACAAGACACATGACAAAAAACATCAACCTGCTCCACTCTTTGGCTACACCTGCACTCCTCTGCTCTCTACCATCCCTGTCCAAACAACATGCCTGGAGAAACACACAGTCACATACACACAACCCTTTTTACTCAACTGAATTTGTATTTTCAACATCAGTTCAAACATCTCACAATATCTGCAGGAATGATTGTACAAATTATTATTTTGTAAGTAGATGTAGCTGGCAATTTGAATGTCAGGATAAAGAAATGGTTCTTTCGCCTCTTATTTTTGTGTCCATTTTATGTGGAGATGAAATGATACAGTGCTACTTCTGCCTAACTAATGATGTGAACAAACATGAAGCGTTAACGCTCCGTTCCTCCATCCCGATAAGCCCGTTCTGTTTCCCTGGTATTACATTGTGCGATATTACATTGTGCGAGCGAGCATGTTGGATTCAATTTCCATTTGCACCTCGAAAGTTATTGCATTAGCTTTGCTCCTTCTAATTATATTGCCCTGCTCATAGATTTGTTTCAAACATTGTAAGTCATTTTCTTTACTTTTTGGCTGTCGACTCGGTTCATTTCCTATGTACCCTCCCGTCAACACAGATTGGGTGTATTTAGTCAAACATTTTCCGGAGTGTCTGTTTTGGATTTGTCAATGCCGACCGCGTTCATGCGTTTCCTTGTTGCGTGGTTATAGTGTAGCATTGTGTAGTGAAGTAACAGAGCCGGGTTGCATAAGAGAGGCTGTGTTGTGTGACCAGGAACAGGTGTCTTTTTCCTTGGTGCCATGCTTGAGTTGTGTGCCACCTCCCCACACTGTGCTGGAGAGACTGAGTTTGCTTCTTGTTCTCCTTCTTTACAGAGCAAGGTTCCAGTTGATCAAGAAACAATTAGACAAAGCTCCGGGAACAACGCCTTGTCTAAATGTCCCTGCAGTTCACCAGCTACGTTAGTGTTTGTATTTTGTTCACTTTTGTCTTTCTCTCTCTCTCCCTTTTTCTCTTGCTCTTTCTCTCATTTCGCAGAACATCCATCCAAGCCGAGCAACAAGCCAAAACAGTACCAGCACAAGAGACAGAAGGGTGGCCCGGTCTCTCAACGTGGACCAATATAGCCGTGAGGTGGCTGAGCGCTCAACTACCAGTGACGTGCGCCACTGCCCAACCCAAACCCCGCCCCCACCCCTTTCCTCCAGTGGGCCCGTGGGAGGCAGGGACCCTTCAGGGGCCCCCAGGAGACCAGAAGAGGCTCTGTCCTCATCATCAGAGGCAGGGGCTCTCAGGAAAAGTGAATACCCAAACAGCCAGATCCCCCGGGCGATGGGGGTGGGGGGCAGCAGCTCCAGCCTTCAGAGTCGAGACAGCCCCTGCCGAAGCTGCCTCTCCTCAGACAGCGAGAGAGCCCCCGTGCCGAGCCCCTGCCAGCCTCCTCCTCCCTCCTCCACCACCACCACCTCTTCCTCCTTCACGGGCCGCCTAGGCCAGCCCCCCAGAGGGCCCTTGTCCCTGCACATGTACAGCCGCAAGAACGTCTTCCTGCAGCACTCGCTCCACACTGCTGAACTGCAGGCCTTGGTCCAGCATAACGGCTGAGGCGCAGGCCGCACACACACACACGCACCTTTCACTTTTCCCATATACCCTAAACATATCATTGAATGGACACATCACCGTCTGAATCATGGAAGTGAAGGTAATCTCTGGAATTTATACAACAATCAGTGTCATAACTCCCAAGCATCTTCCCTTCACCTCAAATCCAACCCATTTCTTTCATTCTCTCAATTCTCTCATTCTCTCAAACCTAGCTCCTCCTGATCAGAGTTTGCTATGACAGACACTTTAAAACTATCTAGATCACATAATTGGGACATTTGCTTCTCTTCTTAAACACGTATTTTGTGTTACACTGTCATTCAACCAGACCTCCAAACAGTACCTCGCTAGGTACATGTCTATATGCGTTTCTTTGGTTCTGTGCATTGGACCATTTTTACATTTTATATTACTGTAGAAGGCTGATAGATGTGCTCACTTGAACACACACCAGTCAGTCAGCCTGCCTGCTAGCATTAACAAGGCACTCGTCCATCTATCACATTAGATTAGCACTGAATGTTGAGCGTTTGCTTAGAGGTGCTAATGTCCACACATGCGTGAAAACACACGCGCGCCATAGGGAATTAACTAATGTGAGAGTTGTAGTTACATTAGCAAAGCTGAACATGACCAAACCATGCTGCTCATTGCACTGACAATGTGACCAACATAAACTACATGCCCAAAAGTATGTGGACACCTGCTAGTCGAATATCTCATTTCAAAATCATTGGCATTAATATGGAGTTGGTCCCCCTTTTGATGCTATAACAGCCTCCACTATTCTGGGAAGCTTTCCACTAGATGTTGGAACATTGCTGCGCAAACTTGCTTCCATTCAGCCGCGAGTATTAGTGAGGTCAGGCTCTGATTTTGGGCGATTAGGCCTGGCTCGCAGTCGTTGTTCCAATTTATCACAAAGGTGTTCGACTGGGTTTAGGTCGGGCTCTTTGCTGGCCTGTCAAGTTCTTCCACACCGATCTCGACATACCATTCTGTATGGACCTTGCGTTGTGCCCGAGGGCAATGGCTGAAACAGGAAATGGCCTTCCCAAAACTGCTGCCACAAAGTTGGAAGCACATAATCATTAGCATTAAGATTTCCCTTCGCTTTAACCCTAGCCCGAAACATTAGAAGCAGCCCCAGAACATTATACCTCTTCCACCAAACTTTACAGTTGGCACTATGCATTGGGGCAGGTAGCGTTCTCCTGGCATCCACCAAACACAGATTCGTCCATCGGACTTACAGAGGGTGAGGAGTTTATCCAACATTCATCACTCCAGAGAACAAGTTTCCACTGCTCCAAGCTTTTTGTTTAAATATTTGTATTTTATTTAACAAGGCAAGTCAGTTAAGAACAAATTCTTATTTACAATGACGGCCTAGGAACTACAATGACAGCCCTGCCTTGTTGAACAACAGATTTTTACCTTGTCAGCTCGGGGATTCGATCTAGCAACCTTTCGGTTACTGGTCCAACGCTCTAACCACTAGGCTCCCTGCCACCCCAACACTCCTGCCGGTGCTTGGCATTGCACATGGTGATTTTGTAGGCTTGTATGCGGCTGCTTGGCCATGGAAACCCATTTCACAAAGTTCCAGACGAACAGGCCGTTTGGCACTCGGTAGTGAGTGTTGCAACCGAGTACAGACGATTTTTACGCACTACGCGCTTCAGCACTACTCCGGTCCCATTCTGTGAGCTTGTGTGCCATACCACTTCGCATCTGAGCCGTTGTTGCTCCTAGACGTTTCCACTTCACAACAACAGCACTTACAGTTGACAGGGGCAGCTCTAGCAGGGCAGAAATTTGACACACTGACTTGTTGGAAAGGTGGCGTCCTATTACGATGAAAGTCACAGAGCGTTGAAAGTCACTGAGCTCTTCAGTGAGGCCATTCTTCTGCCAAAGTTTGTCCACATACTTTTGTATATATCATGTAAGTGCATCCTCTTTGTATCGCCAAATCCTGCAGTCAAAGATCCCAACTCAGATTTTTACACACACAGACGAGACCATTTTAGGGAGTTTCATTCATTACAGGCCCAATGCAGCTGTTTTTATTTCAATATCAAATAATTTCTGGGTAACAATTAAGTACCTTGTTGTATGCAATTAAAATGGTCAAAATTAAATGAAAATGGCTTTTTAGCAAAGAGCAATTTCTCAAGCTACGTCTGAGTTGGGAGGTGAAAACTAGCTGTTATTGGCAGAGATGTTTGTAACTTTTTTTTATTGGTCTATTAACTAATTTACCGCCTGGTGATGTCACCAGGTAGATCAAAACTCCATCCCACCCAAAACAGGCAGAAATTTCAGGCAGTGTTTTCAAACAGCTCTTACACTGAAAGGGCATTATCATATTTTTCACTATTTCCCAGTATTATTCCAGCCTCGTAGTGTGGAAATGTATATAAAATACAGGAAAACACGTTTTTAACTTTCACGGGGCCTTTAACCTTTTAGTAATTGCATGCTTTTTATCATTGTGGACACATATTTTGTACAGTGAAATTGTGTGGGTCAAAAATTGATTTTACAGTCTTTAATAAGAACAGACATGTCTGTCTGCATTTGACACTTTTTATAAGTGGATATCAGAAACTGGTTGTTGCATCAGGGCCTGTATTCATAAAGTGTCTCAGAATAGGTCTGATCTAGGATTTGTTTTGTCTTTAAGAACCTCATGAATATGAAGACTTGGATAGGAGGTTCCTGATCCTAGATCAGCATCTTACTCCGAGACGCATTTACAACGGAGTATTGTATGAGAATAGAACCCTATCCTTGTACTGTCACTAATTTAAGTTAATGGGTATTGTTCAAGGCACAGCATTTAATAAGTAAGTAATCATGTTTGTAGAACACCATCATGATAGCAATGTTGACGATACATGAGGATACTTGTCTTTCGAGATGCGTTTACAAAAACGGTCATGAGCTGTAATGGTAAAGTATATAGTAGTATACAGTTGTCAGTAGAGTCTTGCGGGAGAAAGCCTGTCTGTCGTCACTGTAAGCAGCAGAAAGTGGTACAGAATGCGCCATTATAGTTGGAGTGGAAGCAAGGACTCGTAGAGGTGAAGGAAACCCTGAAGAAACGCAGCTTTACCCCCCGCGGTCCAGCTCTACTCCCTCAGGTCTACTGCTCCACTTTATTTCCCTCCTTTTCTCGCTCTCTGTTTCTTTCTCCTTCACTCTCGTCCTCTGCTCTCCCTCTCTCAGCCTACATACACGAGCCCTGAATTCTCACACCCAGAGAGCGCGGCATGGAGGAGGGCGTGTATTCAGTGTGCTATCTATCCTGTCATTAGCGGGGCTCGTTGTATCACATGACTACAACGAGGGCTAGTGGAAGAAGCCAGCTGCCCTTACCCATGATGACGTCTTGCCAAACAGCCAGCACACCAGCTTTTATCCCCCAAGCGTTTGACCCCCGATTCAACTGTATATGTTTGATACGGACCTTCTCACCTTCTTTATTGCAATTTTGCGATATATCAACATACTGTTCTTAGAACAAATATTGGGATTAAAAAGGGGAATTCGTATTATAAGGGCATAGTTAAAATAATAAAGTTGAATGTTTGAGTTTTGAACAATCGTGTAAGCAACTGAAGAACAAGGATGTATTCTTGTAGTGGACAGAACAAGAGTCTCATTAACTCACGATTCTTAACTGACCATACAGTAGAGGACACTTCGTTCACTTTTAGCTCACCTATTTGTTAGCTTTATTTGATGTTTTGTGAGATTGGATCACAAAGACTTATGTCACCATTTTTATGAAGAACATGACTGTGATTATGCACTGGTGATGTGACGTTATATACTGTATATTGTACATAGATACGACCTTTCAATATTAATTTAAGTCGATTTTAGGGTTATTTAAAAAAATATATATATATATATATATATATATATATACAGGGTTCATAATGTAGAGAAATTTGAGATTTAAAAAACTGTTAAGTGTTATAAAATCAAACTGGAATTTCTCTCAACCACAATCGTTATTTGATTACATGTTTTACCGACTAATTTTCATTGTATTATTTGCTCCTATTAAAACATAAGAAGTGTGCGGTGTTGTCTTTGGTGGTATTGAACCAACCTTCTTCAATTTGTTTCATTTGGGTGTTGGGTTATTACTAATTATGTTCCCGCATGGTTGACTGCTACTGTTTTCATTATTTTCATTCCATTATATTTCTCCATTAGCTCTGGAGATGTCTACCTGGCTATGACAGAGGAGTGGAGGAGAACGCCTTCATAAAACACCTCAACCAATCAATCTGTTGATTAACACTGTGTTCATACAGTGAATGTCGCAGAACTCCTTAAAAATAATTCCATGAAGAGCCAACGTGATTCCTGTAAGAGAGGCATGCTGGTTCTACATAGCACATTTCAATCTGAACGTTGAGAACGTTTCACCACTGAATGCGACCCAGGTTTGTCTGGTAGTTTATCAACATTTACATACAGTCGGGTCAAAAATAGTTGGCACCCATGATAAAGATGAGTAAAAAGATTCAAATAATACTTCTACTGAGCAATGTCGTGTGTAGAATGACACAATTTCATGTGTATATCTAAAGACCTGCATCATTATACTGAGTGATTTGCTGTTTCGACAAGGATGTATTTAGGTGTTTTTGGAGCTTTTGTTTGTGTTTTTTCAGGGCCCCATACGACATAACGATGAGGATGTCATTTGCTGTTTGGGGTAAGTTTATAAAAAAGGTGTCTGGACCGTTATATAAAGTTCCATTTACATACAAAATTGAGATTTGTTTGTAAAAATGAGACAACTAAAAGATTTGCAACATAAAAATACTGTTACATTTACATTGTGTAATGTATTGACAGTCCAAAACTGTCTCCAGAGATAGGCTATCCAAAATCAAAGCATCTTTGCCACGGTAGTGTACCAGCTGGCTGAAGCTAATTGGTGAAATAATTTGGCTGACGCTTCCCCCATGCGGACACCCGCATCAAACCACACCCTGAAACTCACTCACGTTTGAATTCCGTCATGGCTTATAGCATTTCTTAATGAACCAAACCTGAAACGGGGCCAAGTGCAGTCACCCTTTACCAAAGGAAGCAAAACAGCCCCATAACATCAAAGACCAACAACCATAAATTACATCAGTTGAGGTTAATTTCTGCAAATGCATCCTTCTTTTGACCCCAACCCCACCACTGTTGTGCGTGGCCAAAGATCTCTATTTTCATGTCACCAGACCATACCACCAGCTCCAATCCAAGTGCCTATGTCGTTTAGCAAACTCCAGGCTTTTACATTTCTTGGTTGCTCTCAATAAAGGCTTTATTTCTGGCAAACCTTTCAAAGAGCCTATTGACATGGTGGTGGCCTCTAATTGTAGAATTGGATAAGATGCGGCCAAGTTCTGTAATTCTCAAGTTTTGTCCCTTGGATTTTACAGTGAACAAAAATATAAATGGAGCACGAGGTTGTACATATCGATCCAGAGCATCCCAACCATGCTCAATGGGTTACATGTCTGGTGAATATACAGGCCATTGAAGAACTGGGACATTTTTAGCTTCCAGGAATTGTGTACAGATCCTTGTGACATCGGGCTGTGCATTATCATGCTGAAACATGAGGTGATGGCGGCGAATGAATGTCACGACAATGGGCTTCAGGATCTCGCTACAGTTGAAACCTGGAGTTGAAACCAGGAGTCCTCTGTGAAGAGCACACTTCTCCAGCGTACCAGTGACCATCGACGGTGAGCCATTGTCCACTGAAGTCCGTTACGATGCCAAACTGCAGTCAGTTCAAGACCCTGGTGAGGACGAGGAGCACGCAGATCAGCTTTTCTAACAGTTTATGCAGATATTCTTCGGTTTTGCAAACCCACAGTTTCATCAGCTGTCTGGGTGGCTGGCCTTGGACGATCCCGCAGGTGAAGAAGCCGGATGTGGGGGTCCTGGGCTGGGGTGATTACACTTGGTCTGCAGTTGTGAGGCTGGTTGGACATACTACAAAGTTCTCTAAAACAACGTTGGAAGCAGCTTATGTTAGAGAAATTAGCATTAAATTATCTGGCAACAGCTCTGGTGGACATTCCTGCAGTCAGCATACAAATTGCACTCTACCTCAAAACTTGAGACATCTGTGGCATTATGTTGTGTGACAAAACTGCAAAAGGTGCACCTGTGTCATGAGAATGCTTTTTTATCAGCTTTTTGATATGTCACACTTGTCAGATAGATAGATTGTCTTGGCAAAGGAGAAATTCTCACTAACAGGGATGAAAACAAATTTGTGCACAAAATTTGAGAGAAATAAGCTTTTTGTGCGTTATGGAACATTTTGGGGAGCTTTTATTTCAGCTCATGAAACATGGGATCAACACTTTACATGTTGGCGTTTTTATATTTTTGTTCACTGTACTTTGCCTCCCAAACTGTCTTCCTTACTGTGCGTTGGGACAAGATTAATTTGCGTTCCATAAAAGGCATGTTTACCATTGTTCCAGTGGTAGTAAACTTCTTAATCTTAGGGATAGGGGGCAGTATTCGAGAAAGTTTGGATGACTGAGGTGCCAAAAGTAAACTACCTGTTACTCAGGCCCATAAGTTAGGATATGGATATAATGTAGTATTGGATAGAAAACACTCTAAAGTTTCTAAAACTGTTAAAATAATGTCTGTGAGTTTAACAGAACTGATATGGCAGGCGAAAATCCGAGGAGTATCCATCCAGATTGTTATGTTGTTGTTGAGGTCACCACTCATTGAAATGGCTGTCTATGGGAAAATCGAAGGCATACCTCCCAGATTGCAGTTCCTAGGGCTTCCACTAGTTGTCAACCGTCTTTATAAAGAATTTCAGGGTTGTTTTTTGATAAATGAGCTAGAATTTGTAGTTTTTCAAAGTGGCTCCCGTTTTGACCGTAGTATTGTGGCGCTTGGATGAGAGCGCGCACTTCGTTATTTATCTCCGGTAATGAACATACTATACTCCGTCTTAAATTCTATTGTTTATTTACATATTAGGGTTCCTGGGGATTGATTAGAAACATTGTTTGACTTGTTTAGACAAAGTTTATTGGTAACTTTTGGGATTCCTTTGTCTGCATGTTGAACAACTGGAACGGGTGGATGACTGAATGAAGCGCACCAACTAAACTGACTTTTTTGGGATCTAAAGAAGGACTTTATCGAACAAAAAGGCCATTTGTTATGTAGCTGGGACTCTTGGGATTGCAAACAGAGGAAGATCTTCAAAGGTAAGTGATTTATTTTATTGCTATTTCTGACTTTCGTGACCCCTCTGCTTGTTTGGAAAATGTTTAATGCTTTTGTATGCGGGGCGTTGTCCTCAGATAATCACATGGTATGCTTTCGCATAAAGCCTTTTTGAAATCTGACAAAGCGGCCGGATCAACAAGAAGTTAAGCTTTTAAGCGATGTATGACACTTGTATTTTCATGAATGTTTAATATTACGTATTTAGAATTTTGCGCACTGCAATTTCACCCGATGTTGTCGAGGTAGGGCGCTAGCGGCACGCCTAGCCCAAATAGGTTTTTATTGTTGCCCTAATAGTGGTAAGTGGTCTATTTCATATTTCAGCTATTTTTTTGTACCCATTGCCTGATTTATGACGATCAACAACAATTTAAAATCAAATCAAACTTTATTTGTCACATGCGCCGAATACAACAAGTTTATGCTTACTTAGAAGCCCTTAACCAACTGTGCAGTTCAAGAAGAGTTAAGAAAATATTTTCGAAATAAACTAAACTAAAAAATAATAAAAAGTAACACAATAACAATAACGAGGCTACATACAGGGGGTACCGGTACCGAGTCAGTGTGCAGGGGTACAGGTTAGTTGAGGTAATTTGTACATGTAGGTAGGGGTGAAGTGACTATGCATAGATAATAAACAGCAAGTAGCAGCAGTGTATTAAACAAATGGAGGGGTGGAATGTCAATGTAAATAGTCCGGTGGCCATTTGATTCATTGTTCAGCAGTCTTATGGCTTGGGGGTAGAAGCTGTTTAAGGAGCCTTTTGGTCCTAGACTTGGCGCTTCGGTACCTCTTGCCGTGCGGTAGCAGAGAAAATAGTCTAAGACTTGGGTGACTGGAGTCTCTGACAATTTTATGGGCTTTCCTCTGACACCACCTATTATATAGGTCCTGGATGGCAGGAAGCTTGGCCCGATTGATGTAATGGAACGTAAACACTACCCTCTATATAGCGCCTTATGGTCAGACGGCGAGCAGTTTCCATACCAGGCGGTGATGCAACCGGTCAGGATGCTCTCGATTTTGTCTCTTTGATTGTGAGCTCTTTGCCTTTTTCAATGTTTATGGATGACAAAGTGATTCTACTTGCGTGTTACCCCATTTTTATTACCCAGTGAAACAGGAAGCCATGGAAGGCATAATACAGTGACTTGCGAAAGTATTCACCCCCTTGGCATTTTTCCTATTTTATTGCCTTACAACCTAGAATTAAGATAGATTTTTTGGGGGGTTTGTATCATTTGATTTACACAACATGCCTACCACTTTGAAGATGCAAAATATGTTTTATTGTGAAACAAACAAGAAGTAAGACAAAAAAAAAAAACTTGAGCGTGCGTAACTATTCACCCCCCCCCCCCCCAACACTTTGTAGAGCCACCTTTTGCAGCAATTACAGTTGCAAGTCTCTTAGGGTATGGCTCTATATAAGCTTGGCACATCTAGCCACTGAGATTTTTGCCCATTCTTCAAGGCAAAACTGCTCCAGCTCCTTCAAGTTGGATGGGTTCCTCTGGTGTACAACAATCTTTAAGTCATACCACAGATTCTCAATTGGATTGAGGTCTGGGATTTGACTAGGCCATTCCAAGACATTTAAATGTTTCCCCTTGAACCACTCGAGTGTTGCTTTAGCAGTATGCTTAGGGTCATTGTCCTGCTGGAAGGTGAACCTCCGTCCCAGTCTCACATTTCTGGAAGACTGAAACAGGTTTCCCTCAATAATTTCCCTGTGTTCAGCGCCATCATTCCTTCAATTCTGACCAGTTTCCCAGTCCCTGCCAATGAAAATGTCCCCACAGCATGTTCTTGGGGCGATGAGAGGTGTTGGATTTGCGCCAGACATAGTGTTTTCCTTGATGGACAAAAAGCTACATTTTAGTCTCATCTGACCAGAGTATCTTCTCCCATATGTTTGTGGAATCTCCCACATGCCTTTTGGCGAACATCAAATGTGTTGTCTTATTTTTTTCTTTAAGCAATGGATTTCTTTCTGGCCACTCTTCCATAAAGCCCAGCTCTGTGGAGTGTACAGCTTATAGTGGTCCTATGGACAGATACTCCATTCTCCACTTTGGAGCTTTGCAGCTCCTTCAGGGTTGTCTTTGGTCTCTTTGTTGCCGCTCTGATTAATGCCCTCCTTGCCTGGTCCGTAAGTTTTGGTGGGTGGCCCTCTCTTGGCAGGTTTGTTGTGGTGCCATGTTCTTTCAATTTTTTTATAATTGATTTAATGGTGCTCTGTGGGACGTTCAAAGTTTTGGATATTTTTTTATAACCCAACCTTGGTCTGTACTTCTCCAGAACTTTGTCCCTGACCTGTTTGGAGAGCTCCTTGGTCTTCATGGTGCCACTTGCTTGGCGCTGCCCCTTGCTTAGTGGTGTTTCAGACTTTGGGGCCTTTCAGAACAGGTGTATATATACTGAGATCATGCAACAGATCATGTGACACTTAGATTGCACACAGGTGGACTTCTGAAGGTAATTGGTTTCCCAGATCATATTTAGGGGCTTCTTGGCAAAGGGGGTGAGTACATATGCTCGCACCACTTTTCCGTTTTTGGAATTTTTTGAAACTAGTCATTTTTTTCATTTCACTTCACCGATTTGGACTATTTGGTGTATGTCCATTACATTAAATCAAAATCAAAATTTAAATTACAGGTTGTAATGCAACAAAATAGGAAAAACGCCAAGGAGATAGATAATTTTGCAAGGCACTGTACACTTCCATAAACTGGGATTAACTTAAAAGGGTAGAATGTTAATGCAGGTTTAATTTTGTTTGATTTTATTTCTAAGAATCTTTAGGGTTGCCAATCATTTTGACACTTAGCTTTTTTAGAAATATGACTTTGATCTTTCTCTGAGCAATTGTATTAGTGTAACAGTATAACTTTAGACCGTCCCCTCGTCCATAGCCGTGCACGAACCAGGGACCCTCTGCACATATCAACAACAGTCACTGACGAAGCATCGTTACCCATCGCTCCACAAAAGCCGAGCAAGAGCAAGAGGAACCACTACTTCAAGGTCTCAGTGCAAGTGACGTCACCGATTGAAACGCTATTTAGTGAGCACCACCGCTAACTAGCTAGCCGTTTCACATCCGTTACACTCACCCCCCTTTTGACCTCCTCCTTTTCCGCAGCAACCAGTGATCCGGGTCAACAGCATCAATGTAACAGTATAACTTTAGACCGTCCCCTCCTCACCGATTGAAACGCTATTTAGCGTGCACCACCGCTAACTAACTAGCCGTTTCACATCCGTTACATTAGTATAAAATAAAACAATTCAATTGTTGCATACAATATAGCTCAGTATTTCAATTTTAATTATTAAATTAATGTTATACATTATTTTTTGCTTCTCTTTCGTCATCAAATCAAGCTTTATTTAAACAGCACATTTCAGACATGGACATGTCCGACATGTGCATCACTGGAAAAAACTAATTAAAACTATGAAAATAAAAACATAAATATACTACACAAATATACTACACAACAAACATAAAAGGACAAAAACAAAAGAAGAATGATACAAATTGAACGACTAAAATAAATAAAAGCAAATCTAAAAATATGTTTTAAAATCTCTTTTAAATATGTCCACAGTTTCGGCCCCCCTCAGGTTATCTGGCAGGCAATTCCTGAGGCAGTGTTCATAATAACTCAAGGCTGCCTCTCCATGCCTCTTGGTCCTAGGCTTTGGGATAGTTAAAAGGCCAGTGCCAGAGGACCTGAGGGACCTACTGGGTACATAACTTAAAAGCATGTCTGACATGTATTGGGGTGCACAATCATGGATTCATTTAAAAACCAAGAGAATAATTTTTAAATAAATTTGAAAACTCACAGGCAGCCAGTGCAGAGACCTTAAAACCAGTGTAATGTGTGCTCTCCGTCTGGTCTTGGTCAGTACCCGTGCTGCAGCATTCTGTATGTTTTACAGTTGACCAATGACTTTCTTGGGTAGACCAGACAGGAGCGTATTACAGTAGTCAAGCCTGCTTTTATAATCAAAGCATGGATGAAATTGAGTTCAGAATCTAAAATAACACCTAGGTATTTTTTTTAAGGGTGTCAATAATTGTGGACTTGTCAGTATAGATAAGAACAACAGTTGGGCTTTTGAGCTCCCTTTGTCACTGTTGAGTGTCAGTACAGTGTATGGACCCTCCCTGGCTTACAGCCATTTCTGACCCATTGATCGATGTCACTAACATGTTTTGAAGCCCAGCCGCTGAATATCTCTGTCACGCTGTCGTTTGTCACAATCAGAGTGGACGTGGATCTATCTCTCTGCTCTATCCTGCCTGTCACCCCTTCTTATTGCATTGCCACTTGTTTATTACTAACAGCTCAGATGCCTGTAAGTGAACCACAGTGTCTTCCCTACTCTGTAAGCCTCTCAAAGTTATCTCTCTCTTTCTCTCTCTCTCTCAAGGCTCCCTGGCATGCTTTTCACTTCTCTCATCTCCTTTTCATCCTTAACTAGTTTTAGGCCTAAAAGGAGGCCAGGGCTAAACTTGAAAACGCCACCCGCGTCACAGGGAATTAAGAGTTCCTTGTGAATAAAGGCAGCAAAGGCACCGCAAAGATAAATGGGAATGTTGACTTTGATGGAGGCGGCCATTGAAATAAAGAAACCTTTTGTTGATGCTCATCTCTGCCACTGTGAAATTGTATCTGTTATGTGTGACACTTTGGTATATATCTCACCGACGCTCTGAAGTCTGGGTTTGGGTTGTGCTGTTTCTGGTAGGCGAATCTGTATGGTTCGTGCTGTCAGAGTAGCAGCTTTTTGATTGTATTTCAATGAAGCGCTGTCAACATTGAATCTGTCATCCTTCCTACGTCTTATTGGAAAAGGAACATAATAAGTCAATCAAACCTGGTTGCATCCCAAGGTTCTCTCTGTAAGAAAATATATATTTATATATATACAGTGCCTTGCGAAAGTATTCGGCCCCCTTGAACTTTGCGACCTTTTGCCACATTTCAGGCTTCAAACATAAAGATATAAAACTGTATTTTTTTGTGAAGAATCAACAACAAGTGGGACACAATCATGAAGTGGAACAACATTTATTGGATATTTCAAACTTTTTTAACAAATCAAAAACTGAAAAATTGGGCGTGCAAAATTATTCAGCCCCCTTAAGTTAATACTTTGTAGCGCCACCTTTTGCTGCGATTACAGCTGTAAGTTGCTTGGGGTATGTCTCTATCAGTTTTGCACATCGAGAGACTAAAATTTTTCCCATTCCTCCTTGCAAAACAGCTCGAGCTCAGTGAGGTTGGATGGAGAGCATTTGTGAACAGCAGTTTTCAGTTCTTTCCACAGATTCTCGATTGGATTCAGGTCTGGACTTTGACTAGGCCATTCTAACACCTGGATATGTTTATTTTTGAACCATTCCATTGTAGATTTTGCTTTATGTTTTGGTCATTGTCTTGTTGGAAGACAAATCTCCGTCCCAGTCTCAGGTCTTTTGCAGACTCCATCAGGTTTTCTTCCACAATGGTCCTGTATTTGGCTCCATCCATCTTCCCATCAATTTTAACCATCTTCCCTGTCCCTGCTGAAGAAAGGCAGGCCCAAACCATGATGCTGCCACCACCATGTTTGACAGTGGGGATGGTGTGTTCAGTGTGATGAGCTGTGTTGCTTTTACGCCAAACATAACATTTTGAATTGTTGCCAAAAAGTTCAATTTTGGTTTCATCTGACCAGAGCACCTTCTTCCACATGTTTGGTGTGTCTCTCAGGTGGCTTGTGGCAAACTTTAAACAACACTTTTTATGGATATCTTTAAGAAATGGCTTTCTTCTTGCCACTCTTCCATAAAGGCCAGATTTGTGCAATATACGACTGATTGTTGTCCTATGGACAGAGTCTCCCACCTCAGCTGTAGATCTCTGCAGTTCATCCAGAGTGATCATGGACCTCTTGGCTGCATCTCTGATCAGTCTTCTCCTTGTATGAGCTGAAAGTTTAGAGGGACGGCCAGGTCTTGGTAGATTTGCAGTGGTCTGATACTCCTTCCATTTCAATATTATCGCTTGCACAGTGCTCCTTGGGATGTTTAAAGCTTGGGAAATATTTTTGTATCCAAATCCGGCTTTAAACTGCTTCACAACAGTATCTCGGACCTGCCTGGTGTGTTCCTTGTTCTTCATGATGCTCTCTGCGCTTTTAACGGACCTCTGAGACTATCACAGTGCAGGTGCATTTATACGGAGACTTGATTACACACAGGTGGATTGTATTTATCATCATTAGTCATTTAGGTCAACATTGGATCATTCAGAGATCCTCACTGAACTTCTGGAGAGAGTTTGCTGCACTGAAAGTAAAGGGGCTGAATAATTTTGCACGCCCAATTTTTCAGTTTTTGATTTGTTAACAAAGTTTGAAATATCCAATAAATGTCGTTCCACTTCATGATTGTGTCCCACTTGTTGTTGATTCTTCACAAAAAATTACAGTTTTATATCTTTATGTTTGAAGCCTGAAATGTGGCAAAAGGTCGCAAAGTTCAAGGGGGCCGAATACTTTCGCAAGGCACTGTATATGTTTAAGTATTCTATAATAATTTATTCTATAATCATTTGATCCCGTTATTCATCCTACATATCAACATAAATATTATATTCACCTGCTCAGTAGATGCCTTAACACAGGGTACCATACTGTTTTCAAATTACATTCAATTCATAGCATATCCCTCTTGTCATTACTGTGTTAGCAACCTGGGGTAGACGTAACATAGTAAATGTAAATCCGGGACACTCAAATTAGTATGATATGTTACTTTTGGTATGGTATTCTTTTTTTTTTTGTGGATCTCCATCATCCATTTCGTATGATGTTACAAATTGCAATTCGTACACTTTTTTTAACATATATCTCACTACATCCAATTTGTTAATGGCTAAGGTTAGCTAGGGGGCTAATGTTAGCTAGGTTAGGGGTTAAGGTTAAGGGAAGGGTTATCTAGCATGCTAAGTGGTTGCAAAGTAGCTAAAAGGCTAAAGTTGTCCGTAATGAGTTTCGAACACGCAACCTTTGGGTTGTTAGACGGTCTCAAAAAGTTGCTAATTAGCTAAATGGTAAAGGTGTCCGTGATTCGAACACACAACCTATCCCACCTATCCACCCCAACCATCTACCCTACTTTTGTTTTTGGCTTATTAAGTAACCTTCTGTCTTATGTAACCATACCAAACCTAACATATCATACTTATTTGACTGTCCCGGTTTTACTATGTTACGTCTAGTGTTAGAGGTTTCTGATATACAATAATCAGTGGAGAAGCCGCAGTTTTCAGAAGACAATCAGCCCTAACCCATCCAGTGGTAGTGGTCCTCTGTGGCTCAGTTGGTAGAACATGGCGCTTGGATTGTGGGTTCGATTCTGGTTGGGTCCATGCATATGAAAAGTGTATGTACACATGACTGATTGTAAGTCACTTTGGATAGAAGCATCTGTTAAGTGGCATACTGTATATTACATATTATTATATTAGATGTGGCAGTAGTTTCACATATCCATAAGAAGAGAGATGTGACACACTTTGAGAAGATGTCTTCCAGACACATGTAGCCTTAGCATTAGATCCTAGTTTTAATCTCACTATCCAGGAACCGTGCCCACTGGTGTGCTTTAGTATGAGCCACCCTCAGAGCTTCAGGCCACAGTTATCAGGGCGACAGGCTGTGCCAACGCCCCTCAAACCAAGGGAAGGTCAGTGTGTGCCAAGTGACCATGGCCCGACACTCCCCTTGCCACCCTGTGGAGATGTCCGTCTCTCAGCTGGCCAACAGTGATGCCCTCTAGAGTCACCCCCAGAGAGACACGCTGGCACATGGAGATACCAGTGCCTGCCAAGGGGAGAGAGGCTTACACAGACTTAATGCAGACCACAGTGAAGGGAGAGGAAGAAGAAAGATAATTGGCTAACAAATGGGTAGGTGACGTTTTACATAAAGCAGTATAATGGTTATAAACACTAGTGGTATAAACCAAGAGACTGCGTAATTGTGTACTGTCATTTAACATAGTATGAACCGCTGCCCTAAAGGGCCGCCAGTGTCAGGGTTTGAGAATACTCCCAGCCTCTCTTCCCTGCTTTTATTATTATTGTCATCCAAAGGGACTTATACTGCAGTAGCCCTGGCCATTTTCAGAGTACTGTGTGTGTAGGGTGTTTGCATGGAGGAGGGCAAACAGTCTTGTTGATCTAACAACATCAGATTGGAGTATCTCATTCCTCTGAGGCAATTCCCCAGAGATGAGTTTTGTGCCTCATGCACACCGGTTGCTTCAAACTGCATGCGTTCCAGCAGAAGAACAAGATGAGTCACAGCAGTGCAGATTGCCTCCCAATGAAATTAACAGACTTCTGCCGGAACGCATACAGTTTGATGCAACCAGTGTGTGCAAGTCTTGAGGCTGCCTGCCGCAGCTCTCGGGTGTAATATCCTTATCTCCCAGACTTCCATTCACACAGCCCTCTGCTACAGCAAAAGAAAGGGCACTACTTGTAATCGCAAATTAATACCCTTGTTATTCAAAGAGAAGAGAGAGCGAAAGCCCATTACCCCTTACGATTCCTTAAGAAAACAAAGATGTTCATATACTCGATGCACAATAATAACGACGGCGGATCTTTATATGATAGCATGTTTCTGGAATTTAAATAAAATCCTAGCGATTGGGCGAGTGATGTGGATTGCAGCGCTGAGGCGGCTACAATTCCGTCAAGGGAGTACGTGGGTGACAGCAGGCTAATTTGCTCTGTGATTATTGTTGCTGTCTTTTTAGGGTGTGAGTGGAGGGGAAAGCCTGTTCCTGTCACCCTGCTCCTTGATTAAGCCAATTATACAGGCCAGAAGCATGGAAGCTGCTCTGTTTCAATCTGTCTTTGATATTGAATAATTCCCAAATGGCACCCTATTCCCTAAATAGTGCACTACTTTTGAACAGAGCGCTATGGGCCCTCCTCATTATCAAAACCAGACCTAAACACACTGGACAGATTATATAACACATTACAGTATATTTTAATCTAACTAGATCAGTTAAGAACAAATTCTTATTTACAATGATGGCCTAGTGGGTTAACAGTGGGTTAACTGCCTTGTTCAGGGGCAGAACAACAGATTTTTACCTTGTCAGCTTGGGGACTCGATCTAGCAACTTTTCAGTTACTGGCCCAATGCTCTAACCACAAGGCTACCTGCCGCCCTTATATGCACATGCCCTATCAACTGCATTGATAGGATGTTGCAGTCCCAAATGTTTACATCAAAACGTAATGCATTATACCTGCTGACTTCTGTGTTACATGTTTTTGGATGGGGGTGCCGTCGACAGGTAAGGGGTACTCCAGAGTATTTTTCTCTGCTGGTACAGGAGTCTTTTTTATTTTATTTATATTGTGGCAGGTGGCAGGGAGAGGTGATGGGAGTGGTGATTGAAGGAAGATATCTTGCAGTCTGCTGGCTCCACCCCCGAGCCTTATATGGACTTCCTGCCCCAACGAGGCAAGCCGGTGGATTATTGAGCCATTGAGTACTTGGGAATAAAAGAGGAAGCGGGCTGCACAAAGAGGACCGAGAGGGAAACACGTTTTATGGAGAGTGTGAGAAGCGGGATAATTATCTGCACGATTACCCGTTGTGAACTGGTTGCTGGAATCCGCCCCTTTCCCACTGTGTGCAAATATTCCTAATAAATTCCCCATTTGCATTCTAGTTGTGCTCCCTCTGCGTATTTGGTTATTGAACTTGGTGACGTGGAAACCCCACACCCTTGAGCCTGCTACATATGGTGGAGAATGCGGGCAAAGCAAACCAAGCTCAATAACTAAACAGACTTGGAGCATAATGGAAGCATTGGTGAAACAGCTGGCGGAGGCGAACATAGCAACAGGCTATGTATCGGGAGCTGCTGGAGGAACAGCGTCAGCAGACCGCTCTCCTGCGAGCTGAACTCAGCCAGCTGACAGCCGCCCATGCCGGCGTGGCTGCAGGCGCAGCAGTCTCTCGTCTCAAACCCAGTATGTTTATACTGAAACTGACAGAGGCTGACGACATCGAGGCTTACCTCCAAGCCTTCGAGAGGATGGCGGCTAGGGAGAAATGGCCCCATGAGCAATGAGCCAGCCTGCATTACAAGGGGAAATCCTGCGCCGGTACGATTACACCCTGATTAGTAGGGCGCAAAGATTCCATGATTGGGCGTATGATGCCACAGCGCCCCCCTCCCCCCGGATGACAAATTCATGATCTGATTAGGCTGGCCAAGAGCTGGCTAACTGCTGAACCACTGACGATCACGCCCATCTAGAAAGAGGTCATAGATACATTTCTACGCTCTCTCCCATTCTAAGATAAAAAGTTAGCAAGTCAAGCTAAAACGCAGAGCACGGGTCAGCTGGTGGAACTGGTAGAAGGTCAGCAGGTGGCTTTGGAGGTCCTGCACAGTGGACAACCACGGAAGGCTGAACCCTCCACTCGCCCAAAGGAGTGAAAAAGGATGGAGGACCCTGCCTAGACCCCGGCCAAGGATGGAGGGACACCAAAAGCCAGCTCCCTGAGTAGACGCCCCGTCCTGAACCTGAACAGCAAGATGTGCTACGAATGTGGCGAGACGGGACACATCGCCTGGAGCTGTCCAAACCGTGATGTCCCGATGCCTTCGGCCTCAGCCAGGGGTAGCCACCGGGCATCCCTGTGGCTTGCTGGTGACATGCTGGGTTAAGGAGAGTGGTCCTTCCCCTGTCACCCCGATAAGAGCCAAAGGAAAGGACACCACAACACTTTTTGTCTCCGGGAGTATGGTGACCCTGATCCGATCTGACTTCACGCAGTCCCCAAACCTGACTGACACAGTGGCCATCACGTACATACACAGTGATACCAAGGACTACCCTACCACACTACTCCACCTACAGACCACAAAGGGACAACACAGGGGGCCAGTGGGAGTCGTCCCAAACCTGCCAGGGCCGGTCCTTATCTGGAGGGATTTCCCGATGTTCCGCCAATTGTGGACCAGTATGTCCGGAGCTGTGGGGAACCGAGGGAACCAGGAGGGAGGATGAAGCCGGAGAAGCGGAAGGGATGCCAGAAGGAGTGATGCCCGGATGTGTGGATTCCAGGAAGTGGACCCCCAGGCATCATTAGAACATCTCTCTTTATCCCCCACTTTGCCTCCCCAGCCACCCCCCTGACAGATCTGACCAGGAGCGGATGGCAGGTAGAGGTGAGGGGAGTGGTGATTGAAGGAAGATATATTTTAGCTCGCTGGCTCCACCCCCAAGTCTTATATGGACTTCCTGCCACAACGAGGCAAGCTTTTGGATTATTGAGCCTTTGAGAACTTGGGGATAAAAGAGGAAGCGGACTGCAAAAAGAGGAAGAGGACCGAGAGGGAGCATTTTATGGAGAGTGTGAGAATTATCTATACGATTACCCGTTGTGAACTGGTTGCTGGATTCCCCTCCTTTCCCAGCGTGTGCAAATATCCCTTATAAATTCTCCATTTGCATTCTAGTTGTTCTCCCTGTGCGTGTTTGGTTATTGAACTTGGTGACGTGTAAAACCCCACACCCTTGAGCCTGCTACAATATACAGTGGGGCAAAAAAGTATTTAGTCAGGTTTGTAAGCCTCTTTGCTCTCACACGCTTTTTCAGTTCTGCTCACAAATTTTCTATGGGATTGAGGTCAGGGATTTGTGATGGCCACTCCAATACCTTGACTTTGTTGTCCTTAAGCCATTTTGCCACAACTTTGGAAGTATGCTTGGGGATGCAAATGGAAGACCCATTTGCGAACAAGCTTTAACTTCCTGACTGATGTTTCTTTAATATATCCACAACATTTTCCTGCCTCATGATGTCATCTATTTTGTGAAGTGCACCAGTCCCTCCTGCAGCAAAGCACCCCCCCCCAACATGATGCTGCCACCCCTGTGCTTCACAGTTGGAATGGTGTTCTTAGGCTTGCGAGCCTCCACCTTTTTCTCCAAACACAATGATGGTCATTATGGCCAAACAGTTCCATTTTTGTTTCATCAGACCAGAGGACATTTCTCCAAAAAGTACAATCTTTGTCCCCATGTGCAGTTGCAAACCGTAGACTGGCTTTTTTATGGCGGTTTATGAGCAGTGGCTTCTTCCTTGCTGAGCGGCCTTTCAGGTTACGTCGAAATAGGACTCATTTTACTCTGGATATAGATACTTTTGTACCTGTTTCCTCCAGCATCTTCACAAGGTCCTTCGCTGTTGTTCTGAGATTGATTAGCACTTTTCACACCAAAGTACTTCATCTCTAGGAGACAGAACGCGTCTCCTTTCTGAGCGGTGTGACGGCTGCGTGGTCCCATGGTGTTTATACTTGCGTACTATTGTTTGTACAGATGAACGTGGTACCTTCAGCCATTTGGAAATTGCTCCCAATGATGAACAAGACTTGTGGAGGTCTGCACATTTTTTATGAGGTCTGCTGATTTCTTTTGATTTTCCCATGATGTCAAGCAAAGAGGCACTAGGTTTGAGGGTAGGCCTTGAAATACATCCACAGGTACACCTCCAATTGACTCAAATGATGTCAATTAGCCTATCAGAAGCTTCTAAAGCCATGGCATCATTATCTGGAACTCTACAAGCTGTTTAAAGGCACAGTCAACTTAGTGTATGTAAACTTCTGACCCACTGGAATTGTGATACTGTGAATTGTAAGTGAAATAATCTGTCTCTAAACAATTGTTGGAAAAAGGACTTGTGTCATGCACAAAGTAGATGTCCTATCCAACTTGCCAAAGCTATAGTTTTTAAAAAATGAGTTTTAATGACTCCAACCTAACTGTATGTAAACTTCCGACTTCAACTGTAAATATAAAAACATTTATCAGGGGCACCCTCAGCAGCCCTAACTCCCATGTCTATGCATGTACTTCTATTTTATTGTCCCTATGCAGCCTACATAAGTGTCTTTTATGAGCAATAGAGTGGTGGATATTTAGTGTGTATTTCAGGCCAGAGAGGAGCGTAAATCTATATGACAGAAAGTGGTGGCTCTCAGATGAAGGACTCACAAAACACAGCCTGGAGCTACAGTACAGTCGAGCAATGATGGATGACAATCCTCAACATGTGCGCCACTTTAGCCTATTACATTCACACCAAACTTTAGTGACTGCAGGCCCTTCTATTTCTGTGAAATGGGTGCTTGTCACAGTGTGCTCTCTACATTGTGTGCCCATCGTTGTTCCACATGCACATTAACAGCCCATTATCAACATCTATGCAGGCCCACACTTCCTGGAACTCGCCAGGATTTCCACTCTGAGAGAGACTATATATCCTGTTCCGTTTTGGATTCCACCACAGCTGCTCCCTGATACACACCCCAGTTTAATTTCAGCTGGAGTCTACACGTTCTACAGCCGAGGCTAGAGAATATTCATTTATCAGGCTTTACGGCACCCAAGATATATTGCAGCAGTGAGCAGTCATGCATCTCGGTGATAATGATGACCCACCGACTCTGTGATTGCATTAAATCTGTGTCGCTGCGACTGGAAGAGTAAATGCTGGCACGTGGGCTCTCACTTTGGTTCCTACCTGCTTCAATTAAGTTCCTGCTGTTCTTCATTTGGAGCATGTGGCTTCTTTAACCTCCTCCTCAACTTGTTTTCCTCTATTAAACAACCAAACAAAATCTACCTCCACTCCTGCTCTCGTCACGGGGCTGAAGGCCCGCAGAGAGACTCAGAGACTTCCTTCAATCTCAGCAGCGGTGAAAGAGGATGTTCTCATCTCACGGCTCGGCTCCTCTGCTACTCGCCTATATGTGTGAGTGGCCATTTTGTCCATGCAAATTTCTCTCATTTTCTCCTGGCAGTGTCTCAGGGTGGCCGCAGCCCAGACAGTCCACCTCATTTAATCTCAACTCGCTTTCTCCTGCTTTCAGGGTGTCAGCTACAAAGCCAATCAGACCATCCCTTTTAACACCTGTATGTGTACATGTATGTGGGGCCATTGGTGATACAGAGGCAAACGTCTTCCTTTTGAGACCCTGAAAGTCCTTAATAGAGCACACCTAGTGAACAGCTGTTTTGAAGTGCACCTTTTGCCGAGGGTAATCAGACCAAACTAGACAAGTGCAAGGGCAAGTCATTTCCAGATGAAATACTGAAACTCAGATTGAGGCACTGAAACACAATTCCAAAAGTGCATGGTGTTCTATCGGAACAAATTGTAAATCATAAAATGAATGATCCAATTTCTCCCTCCACAAAATAATCCTGCTCTGCGCAGAAGAGCTCTTGTGTAAATAAAAGGAAACACAATGGCGGGCCACAATGCGAGTACAAATTTAGAAAACAGATCACCTAAACACCAGCTTTCTCACAAATCGCGGTGCATGGAGGATCTTTGGAACTTATATCCATGCCTGAATTGACAATTATTCGGAAGATGAAATTGGAATTGGGTCGTAGATGTGCCAGAGATCTATTTCAATAAAGCAATGCAAATATTGAATAATTTACATCAGGAGTTGATGCACTGTCTGCCTCATATAGTTGGTGATTTAATAGGCTAGTTTGACTGTAATTCATAGGGGTGATGAGAGAGAGGGAGCAAGAAGGAGAGCTAGCTGTGGGTGATAGGCTACACTCCATCTCTGTTCCCCTGAAGTCCCTCCTCTTCCCTGCCTCTCCTCTCCCAATGCATCCCGCTACTTTAATGGTTAGGGTATTGGGCCAGTAACCCGAAAGGTTGCTGGATCGAATCCCCGAGCTGACAAGGTAAATATCTGTCGTTCTGCCCCTGAGCAAGGCAGTTAACCCACTGTTCCCCGGGCGCCGAAGACGTAAATGTCGATTAAGGCAGCCCCACGCACCTCTCTGATTAAGAGGGGTTGGGTTAAATGCGGAAGACACATTTCAGTTGAAGGCATTCAGTTTTACAACTGACTAGGTATCTCCCTTTCCCTTTCCCATACTTCAGGCTACAAGCAGCAGTAGATATTGTTACCAGTCTGCAAGGTGATCCATTAACCATGCAAAGCCAATGCAGAGACTAAGGAGATCACCCAAATTGCACCCTATTCCCTATATAGTGCACTACTTTTGAAGGGAGCGCTATGCGTCCTCTTAAAAGTGGTGCACTATATAGGGAATAGGGTGTCATTTGGGAAGCAACCTAAGGACATTTCCCAGGAAGTACAACGCTTCCACTGCCCCCGTCAACATGTCTGCTTGTCTCCAGGGAAGCAACTCTGCACCTCTTCAACATTTATTACAACCAGTGGCGATTTTAGCATGTAAATCTTGGTGGGGCATGCAGGACGGACGTAGTCGATATAACTATTTGTTTAGCACTTTTGAAATGTACAGTGAGAGAATTCAGAACAAGGGTCGTTCTTACAGTGTTCTCGCTGTCCACCAAGTCAGAACCGTAGGATAAATAAAGGGGGCATATAAGCAGACAATGAAAGCTACAATATTCAGAGACCATGTTTGTATGCGGCTTCATTAACTCAATATTTTTTTTTTTACATTGTTTGCAAACTGATATGTGACACGCATTAATGCCAAAATAACATGCAAAACAGGCAAGCCCCACCTGAATGATGGGTTGTCACTGATTACAACTGTCCATGTCCTTGAAAATATGGGCTGTATATGAGATGAGAAGTCACCCCAAAACAACCTAATGCAGGCAAACATATACGTTTTAGTTAACAGAGGGTAGGACTTTCACATATGAGTTAGAAACACATATTGCCTCCCCTGTGTGTGGATCTGTCAATATCCCTATGAAGTGAGCTGAGAACTGTTTGTGTCCATGCGTGCATGCATTAATTTGTGTGTGTGTTTGTTTCTTGCCACCATGCAGTGATATGTTGCAGGTGTGTGTTGTTTTGATGCTGTGTCCATGTTCTTTGGACCGGTCTGTAGGTGATAGCTCCTCTCTAAGGACAGAGACCGATTGAGTTAAGCACTGTCCGATTCACCTGATATCCAACTGTAAATAATCTACAGCTCATCATTATTGAGTCTCTTCTGCAGGGATAGTGACCCTAGTACGTACACACACACACACACACACACACACACACACACACACACACACACACACAGTCACAGTCACACTCACAGTCACAGTCACACAGTCAAGATTGTGGAAACCCAGAAAGTTCACACACACACTAAAAGAGAGACGACTCCAAGGTTTACTCTGCATTAGCCTTAGATAGTAAAAAAAAGTAGGGAGTTGTGCCAGAGCCCAGGAACATCTCTTGGTTACATCAAAGGATACATTTATATGCACAAATATTCCAGATACTGATCTGTTACTTGCTGTAGTTTGTTTCTCTGTGAACTTAGCAAGAGGATAGATGATATATGGCATCTGTATCATCAAGCTGAAGTTTTGCATTTTGACATCTTTTTACCTGGTGTCAAATGTCTTGTGCATTCAACCTAATCTGCCAGGCAGTTCAAATGGAGGGGAGACCTCTGCTGTTTAGTTCTGGTACTCCAGACATCATGATTTGAAATAACAAAAAAAAAACTTTTGAAAAAGGAACACAATGTTCGTGATTAATGATCGCCTGTATTTCGCAGTGTATTATATTCACTTTAGTTAGTACAGTCAAATATTGCTTTTGTGTGATTGATTATATACCATGTCCAGGTCAGCTCCAATGATGAGGATGGGGTTGAAGACGTTCAAGTGGGCGGCAGGTGTTTTATAGCAGGGCATACAGCCTGAGCAGACAGCTCTACACGGTGAATAGCTCCTTCTCCTAGCACTGAGAGACTGGCAGGGATTGTGTTGGAGCAGATCCTTGTTTTAGCACCGGCTTAGTGGACAGCTCCACTGTTCTAAGCTGGAGCGTGGGAAATGTCTTGTGCCTCATTTCCTCTTGACATTTCCAACCATCCTTGACTCTCACCTTATGTCGAGAGTTACTACTGTATCATTACCCCTGAGCCGCTCCTCTCCATGACTCAGTTCAATACCCCGCCTGAGGGGCTAGCTAGGGTTCTCTCAAGGTAGAGAGAGCGAGGAAAGAGGAAAAACGCATTTTGGACAGCACAGTTGAAACATTTGACAGCCGAGAGAATGTTGTGAAAGACAAGTCTATCATGTAGAGCTTGTTTGTTGAGGAGCGCATCAAGTACAACATGCTGTTGATCAGGACAGCAGGAGTTCAACACTGTAAACACTGTTGCCACCAATCACACTCATACTCTGTTAATATACGGTCCTAGTTCAGTATCAATATGTCTTTACCTCAAGGGTCTTGGTTTATTCTTGGATCAGTTGTCACCCATATCTTTCCATCAAAATGTATCCTCCCTGAATATGATCTGCTGGATGGTAATGCATCTTTTGTTACACTCCGGGGTGAAGTTTCCGCTAGGTGCAGATCTAGGATCAGCCCCCCCCCCCCCCTATCCTAACCTTAACCATTAGTGAGAAAAATGATAAACTGACCCAAGATCAGCTTTTCTAGTGGCAACTTCTCCCTACACCTCTCTGTACTCCTGAGAACCACACTTCAATCCCTTCAGACAACCCATTTATTACCCGTTACTCGATTTTATATAGTATACAGTATCTATCTACCATATGGAATGAATCTTTTAGCAGAGCAGTCTGATTGGTTACCAAAGAATCCTCTCAGGCTCGATTCTCTAGGACGTGTCTGGAATGGCACCCTATTCCCTATAGAGGGCACTACTTTTGACCAGGGCCCATAGGGCTCTGCACCACCGATAGGGCTCTGGTCAAAAGTAGTGCCCTCTATAGAGAATAGGGGGGCATTTCAGATGCCGCCTCTATGCAAAAAGATCTCTTACTGACTCCATAGACGCCATGATGTCAATCACTGCATGCACCACACAAGAAGTCTTGCCACTTCATAAAGCTTCTATTTACACGGGATAAAGTGGGAGACGCTGGTAACTCCTGAATCAACTCTATTGCTTTTTCCCGCTCCAATGTCGAGAAGGCAGCACTTTGATTGTGTTTGTTTGTTGCTATCAATTATTCACAGAGTGCAGATCACAATGTTTGGGTCTCTTAATTTCAGCCGCAGATGTAGTGCCAGAGAATAGGGAGTGATATAATGGTGCTTATAGTGGAGCGCTAACAAAACCATTATACAGTGAGCTCCAAAAGTACTTCAGGAGCTCCCTGTATTTCTCTCTGTCTCATTAAGCGTTACTAAGTAGGAATTAAAAAAGGAGCATAGGCACATAGCACTTCAGAAATAACCTAGGGAGATAAACATAAGACAAAACAAGGTAAGGAAGCTGGTATAGGAAACAGTGGTCATTCTTCAGGGCTGTGTGGAATCAATAGGATACCCAGGGAGAAGCCAACTCATGAACAGAGTGTCTTTGTCTGTGTTTGTACCTCTGAACTAAACCAACTTTACTCTAATGGCTTTTCAGCTATCTGAGTGTGGTTACGTGTCTTCCTCCCAGTGAAACAGAAAGGTTAATAAACGTCTGCCATTCGGTTAATGAAAGGAATCACGAGTTGAAATAATAACTGCAAGGCTTGTGGTCACCATCCACTTCAATGGTCTTCAGTCCAACAGACAGACATGCAGGCTGGCAGACGGACATACAGACAGACAGACAAGACAGGCTCTGCTCTCTGGTCTAGTGATGTAGCAACATCTCTCCAACACAGAAGTGTCCTTGAGGCAGCATACTATGTCACTCATCACACACCTGAATTGCTCTTTTTATCTCTGTGATGCTGGGTCTCACAAGCTGCTGTAAGCTCATCACAAACATTCATACACACCCCCTGATTAGATCTAAAGCCACACTCCACCCCCCTCACCAAGGTGACATTCTCCCAATGTGCTTTATACACAACCTGATGGTGAACCTGCACGTCTTGGAATAGAAACATCCCTGCTGTGCTTTAGTCAACATTATGTCTACAGTACACATGTACTTCGTTTCAGGGAATGGTGTCACATGTTTTTACTTGTTTAAGTTATGTGCCTGACTGTGCGATGTCCGTCTGCTTGTCTGTCTGTCTGCTTGCCTGCGGTAAAAAGGGCCCATGAGCACCAACGTGAAGTTCACAGCAGCGTGTCAAATTGAGTGTCAAATTAAATCTGAGAGTACAGTTGAAGTCGGAAGTTTACGTACACCTTAGCTGAATACATTTAAACTCAGTTTTTCACAGTTCCTGACATTTAATCCTAGTAAAAATTCCCTGTCTTAGGTCAGTTAGGATCACCACTTTATTTTAAGAATGTGAAATGTCAGAATAATAGTAGAGAGAGTGGTTTATTTCAGCTTTTATTTCTTTCATCACATTCCCAGTGGGTCAGAAGTTTACATACGCTCAATTAGTATTTGGTAGCATTACCTTTAAATGGTTTAACTTGGGTCAAATGTTTCGGTTAGCCTTCCACAAGCTTCCCAGAATAAGTTGGGTGAATTTTGGCCCATTCCTCCTGACAGTGCTGGTGTAACTGAGTCAGGTTTGTAAGGCCTCCTTGCTCGCACACGCTTTTTCAATTCTGCCCACAAATGTTCTATATGACTGAGGTCAGGGCTTTGTGATGGCCACTCCAATACCTTGACTTTGTGGTCCTTAAGCCATTTTGCCACAACTTTGGAAGTATGCTTGGGGTCATTGTCCATTTGGAGGACCCATTTGCGACCAAGCTTTAACTTCCTGACTGATGTTGTGAGATGTTGCTTCAATATTGCTTCAATATATCCACATAATTGTCTGCCTCATGATGCCATCTTTTTTGTGAAGTGCACCAGTCCCTCCTGCAGCAAAGCACCCCCACAACATGATGCTGCCACCCCTGTGCTTCACGGTTGGGATGGTGTTCTTCTGCTTGCAAGCCTCCCCCTTTTTCCTCTGAACATAACGATGGTCATTATGGCCAAACGATTCTATTTTTGTTTCATCAGACCAGAGGACATTTCTCCAAAACGTACGATCTTTGTCCCCATGTGCAGTTGCACACCGTAGTCTGGCTTTTTTATGGCGGTTTTTGAGCAGTGGCTTCTTCCTTGCTGAGCGGCCTTTCAGGTTATGTCAATATAGGACTCGTTTTACTGTGGATATGTCACGTTCTGACCTTAGTTCCTTTATTATGTCTTTGTGTTAGTTTGGTCAGCGTGTGAGTTGGGGTGGGTAGTCTATGTTCTTTTTTCTATGTAGTATTTATGTGTTTGGCCTGATATGGTTCTCAAACAGAGTCAGGTGTCGTTCGTTGTCTCTGATTGAGAATCATACTTAGGTAGTCTGTTTTCCCCATTTTAGTTGTGGGTGATTGTTTTCTGTCTCTGTGTCTTCACCAGACAGAACTGTTTCGTTTTCGTTCATTCTCCTTGTTATTTAGTTTTTTTGTGTTCAGAGTTAATAAATATCAACATGGACACGTACAACGCTGCATATTGGTCCGATCCTTCATACTCCTCGTCAGAGGAAGACGAATCTCGTTACAGGATATAGATACTTTTGTACCTGTGTCCTTCAGCATCTTCACAAGGTTGATTTGAACTTTTCACACCAAAGTACGTTCATCTCTAGGAGACAGAACACGTCTCCTTCCTGAGTGTTATGACGGCTGCGTGGTCCCATGGTGTTTATACTTGCGTACTATTGTTTGTACAGATGAACGTGGTCCCTGAAATTGCTGCCAAGGATGAACCAGACTTGTGGAGGTCTACAATTTGTTTTCTGTCAAGCAAAGAGGCACAGAGTTTAAAGGTAGGCCTTGAAATACATCCACAGCTACACCTCCAATTAACTCAAATGATGTCAATTCGCCCATCAGAAGCTTCCACATCCATTACATAATTTTGTTGAGTTTTCCAAGCTGTTTAAAGGCACAGTCAACTTAGTGCATGTAAACCTCTGACCCACTGGAATTGTGACACAGTGAATTATAAGTGAAATAATCTGTCTGTAAACAATTGTTAGAAAAAAGACTTGTGTTATACTCAAAGTAGATGTCCTAACCGACTTGGCAAAACTATAGTTTGTTAACAAAAAAATTGTGGAGTGGTTGAAAAACGAGCTCTAATGACTCCAACCTAAGTGTATTTAAACTTCCGACTTCAACTGTATATATTTTTTTAGGTATATACATTTGAACCATGTTCCATCCTAACAATTTGGATGAGCAAAATTTTTGATTTCTTAATGTAAAAGGAAATTGCCTCTTAGAAGACATCTAACAGAAAAAGGTATTTGAAGGTATTAGAAATACATAAACACAATAATAATAATAATAAAGTAAAGACCCCTGCCAACTAATATTTTTTCTTTCTTCTGTAAGTTTAAAAAAGATTGCTTTGTGCCTGGAAATTCCATTACCAAAACCCCATATATTTTAGATATTTTCTAATTTCTCTCCTTCATGAGGGAGGATAATGAAAGTTCAGTTACAAGTAAAGGTAGACCTACCAATTAGTGTTTTTACTGATTGATCAATTTTGTTTATGAATGAAGTGATTAAAACTCGACATCCTGTTATTAAATCGGTAACAGACTTTCAGAACAAGCGGTAACGGAATTTCTGCAATTGCTTTGGCTACAATAGGAAATCATAGTAGTCACAAACCACAGTTGGGTCCCTGCTACTGTCCTCCCTTCCACTGGCATACTGTAATGTTCAGCTGAGAACTGGTGGTCAAAGCAAGAGCGTGAAAAGTCTGGGCAACCCATCTCTCTCTCTCTCTTTCCTCTCTCTCTCCAATTAATGTCACCTCTCCCGGCTCTTTCAACCCATTCTTTCTACAGACATCTTTGAATCTTAATTCGGAGCAGATATTTAAGAGTTTTTCAAAAACATGGTCACATAAAAACAGAGGGAAATTTTACAGAAATTCTGTTCTTCCAGTAAATGTGTTCTTGTACAATTTTCAGCGTAAATTGTTAAAAGTAGTTGCTGTGCATAGAATAGTATGGTTCGTTAACCTTTTGAAATCAATGTTTTTTATTTGTCATACATTTTAAGTGAAGCGTCTGAGTGGAATTTCCCCTGCCTGTCTGACTGCCCCCCTATCTATCTGCCCGTTAATCTGTCTGCCTCTGTCCCTCTGTCCACTCTTAAACAGCCGACCTGTCGTTATTAATGACCCCTGCATTATTAATCCCAGCATGCATTAACATGCTGCACCTTCCCTTTTCTTTATCACACACCTCATCCAATCACTGTAGTTAATGGGGTCGCACTGGCTCATTCAGTCTTCTCAATACAGCGTGACAGCAGCAACTGTATTCTCCACTCCCATGAGCCTCTCTGGTTCCGCCGGGTCACTCTGCTCGCTCTTCAAATCTGGCCTATCCATAACAACCAAGGCATACGGACATAAAATTATATGTGTGCAAAACCCATATTGACAGTGTGTAGCCTACTACAGTAAATGTTTTTTTGGGAGATAGTGGTGATTTTAGCACATGCACAAACAATAGTGTTAAAATAAAATATTGTCACAAGGTTGTAATCTCTTATTGATAGATGTGCTGGGTGTCTCGAGATTGCATAGGCTCTAATTACCTTCCTGTGAATGCACACTTCAACATTTCCACTCACTGTTGATGCTAGCACTTGCCCCCAAAAGGTGTACAATCTGGGTTACAGTGGGGCAAAAAAGTATTTAGTCAGCCACCAATTGTGCAAGTTCTCCCACTTAAGAAGATGAGAGAGGCCTGTCATTTTCATCATAGGAACACTTCAACTATGACAGACAAAATGAGAAAAAAAATCCAGAAAATCACATTGTATGATTTTTTTTAATGAATTTATTTGCAAATTATGGTGGAAAATAAGTATTTGGTCAATAACAAAAGTTTATCTCAATACTTTGTTATATACCCTTTTTTGGCAATGACAGAGGTCAAGAGTTTTCTGTAAGTCTTCACAAGGTTTTCACACATTGTTGCTGGTATTTTGGCCCATTCCTCCATGCAGTTCTCCTCTAGAGCAGTGATGTTTTGGAGCTGTTGCTGAGCAACACGGACTTTCAACTCCCTCCAAAGATTTTCTATGGGGTTGAGATCTGGAGACTGGCTAGGCCACTCCAGGACCTTGAAATGCTTCTTACGAAGCCACTCCTTCATTGCCCGGGAGTTGTGTTTGGGATCATCGTCATGCTGAAAGACCCAGCCAGGTTTCATCTTCAATGCCCTTGCTGATGGAAGGAAGTTTTCACTCAAAATCTCACGATACATGGCCCCATTCATTCTTTCCTTTACATGGATCAGTCGTCCTGGTCCCTTTGCAGAAAAACAGCCACAAAGCATGATGTTTCCACCACCATGCTTCACAGTAGGTATGGTGTTCTTTGGATGCAAGTCAGCATTCTTTGTCCTCCAAACACGACGAGTTGAGTTTTTACCAAAAGGTTCTATTTTGGTTTCATCTGACCATATGACATTCTCCCAATCTTCTTCTGGATCATCCAAATGCTCTATAGCAAACTTCAGACGGGCCTGGACATGTACTGGCTTAAGCAGGGGGACACGTCTGGCACTGCAGGATTTGAGTCCCTGGCGGCGTAGTGTGTTACTGATGGTAGGCTTTGTTACTTTGGTCCCAGCTCTCTGCAGGTCATTCACTAGGTCCCCCCGTGTGGTTCTGGGATTTTTGCTCACCGTTCTTGTGATCATTTTGACCCCACTGGGTGAGATCTTGCGTGGAGCCCCAGATCGAGGAAGATTATCAGTGGTTTTGTATGTCTTCCATTTCCTAATAATTGCTCCCACAGTTGATTTCTTCAAACCAAGCTGCTTACCTATTGCAGATTCAGTCTTCCCAGCCTAGTGCAGGTCTATAATTTTGTTTCTGGTGTCCTTTGACAGCTCTTTGGTCTTGGCCATAGTGGAGTTTGAAGTGTGACTGTTTGAGGTTGTGGACAGGTGTCTTTTATACTGATAACAAGTTCAAACAGGTGCCATTAATACGGGAGTGGAGGACTGAGGAGCCTCTTAAAGAAGAAGTTCCAGGTCTGTGAGAGCCAGAAATCTTGCTTGTTTGTAGGTGACCAAATACTTATTTTCCACCATAATTTGCAAATAAATTCATTAAAAATCCTACAATGTGATTTTCTGGATTTTCTCATTTTGTCTGTCATAGTTGAAGTGTACCTATGATGAAAATTACAGGTCTCATCTTTTTAAGTGGGAGAACTTGCATATTTCATGTGTTTTTGTGCATTTTCTGTGTGTAGCTTAAGTCATGTGAAAAGACACATTTGGGTGTGAGAAATGAAGGCTATTCCATGCGAGAAATTGCCAAGAAACTGAAGAGCTCGTACAACGCTGTGTACTACTCCCTTCACAGAACAGCACAAACGGGCTCTAACCAGAATAGAAAGAGGACTGAGAGCTAACTAAGTTAGCTAGTGTTTAGTTACATTGAAAAGGAACCAAGATCCTTCAATTGTCATAAAAAAATGTGACAGAGGAGGAATTTGTATACAAAACAAATGTGACTATGTGAATGAATGTTGCCGACAACTGTCTAAAGGTGACTTCTGTCACAAACTGAATCATGACCCTCTCCTAGAATTTCAGCATAATATCACATCCACATTGGAAAGCTATTAGGAATCAGGACAAATCACCAAAACAGTATGTGCATTTCTATGTGTGAAATTTCATAAGATACCAACTTTTTATTTTCATGATGAAAATATCTAAAAAAATTGCAAAATTGCAAAAAACTAAGAAAAACAACGCAACTGTGTTTTGCACTAAGTAGACCAAGTGTTCGGTGAAAATAAAGCAATCCTGAAAAAGCACTGGCATATTTTGCAATCAGACAAAAAAATTGCACACCTCTTCAAGAAACCCCCAATTGTGGTCTATAAGCGTGGTCGCAATATTGTGGATATAGTTAATCTATCTCATCACCTTTGCATGTGGAAAGCCTACTGGTTATCCTATCTAAAAACATTGACTTAGGGGTCTGAATATTGATCTCACGCCCTTCTTATGACCAAATATATTTTCTGTGAACAGGTCTTGTAAATTAATGTATTCTTTTTACAATTTATCAGTGTACACCCAATATGTCCCTCCTGTTAATGATGCTTATTATGCATTATAGTTTAACCAAAAGATGGAAGGAAGGAAGGAAATATTTAAATATATACAGTATCAGTCAAAGGTTTGGACACACCTACTCATTCCAGGGTTTTTCTTTATTTTTGACTATTTTCTACATTGTAGAATAATAGTGAAGACATCACAACTATGAAATAACACAATCTTTAAGTGATACCACAGATTCTCAAATTGATTGAGGTCTGGGATTTGACTAGGCCATTCCAAGACATTTAAATGTTTCCCCTTAAACCACTCAAGTGTTGCTTTAGCAGTATGCTTAAGGTCATTGTCCTGCTGGAAGGGGAACCTCCGTTACAGTCTCAAATCTCTGGAAGACTCAAACAGGTTTCCCTCAAGGATTTTCCTGAATTTAGCGCCATCCATCTTGGTGCCATCCATTTAGCGCCATCCATCTTGGCAGGTTTGTTGTGGTGCCATATTATTTACATTTTTTAATTATGGATTTAATGGTGCTCCGGGGGATGTTCAAAGTTTCGAATATTTTTTTATAACCCAATCCTGATCTGTACTTCTCCACAACTTTGTCCCTGACCTGTTTGGAGAGCTCATTGGTCTTCATGGTGCCGCTTGCTTGGTGGTGCCCCTTGCTTAGTGGTGTTGCAGACTCTGGGGGCTTTCAGGACAGGTGTATATACTGAGATCATGTGACAGATCATGTGACATGTGATTTTACACAGGTGGACTTTATTTAACTAATTGACTGCTGAAGGTAATATTTAGGGGCTTCATGGCAAAGGGGGTGAATATGTATGCACACACCACTTTTCAGTTGTTTTTTTAAATAATTATTTTAAACAAGTAAATTTTTTCATTTCACTTCCCCAATTTGGACTATTTAGTGTATGTCCATGACATGAAATCCAAATAAAAATCTATTTAAATTACAGTAAGGGGGATGAATACTTTTGCAAGGCACTGTATTTTCAATATGCTGTGGGCTATTGTCTTTTAACAGTTTCGCTCAATTTATTCTGACCAACCTAGCAATTACGACACACCCCTCACTATTGTCATTGGTTGCACTAATTGCACTGTTTGTCTACAATACCTGTTTCAAGCATTCATGACATAACCCAAACGTTGGTGTTTTTTACCCAATAAATTACAGGGAGGTTATACATAATGGAGTGTGAAACTCTCTTTGTTTTCATAGCTTGCAGTTTATTCACCGTTTGTCAGCACTTCTACACTAAATCATTTTCTCAGGTGTGCGCCAGCTCATGCTTTTTATTAGACTCATATCGTGTTTACACAAGTAACTAGCTAGCTAACGTTAACATGCTGGGTGTGTCTCACGTAATACCCTGAGAACAAGGTTCAGGCAAGATAAGACCAAAAATGGAACAATGAAACAGATATTTCACCGGATGTATAATTGTGAAGCATCCGGTTGGCGTTTCCACTTACTACCAAATATGGTGATGAAAGCAAGCCCAGCGGCCGGCAGTGGGAAAAGATGGAGCGAGATGGATTTTGGATGACATTCTGCTAATTTTGTCATCGATGAAACATTTGATCTCCATACAGTCTCAAGTTTCCAAAAATTGCGTTGTTTAGGAGAAGTGCAAGGGTGAATTGAGTTATTGCACACACGCACTTCACAGAGTAGGCGGAAATATGCAAATAAATGCTAGAACGCGCCAACAGGATCTCACTAGCTCGTGCTTGGCTCTACCCACCTCCTTGCTTTTTGAGCCCACTATGATTAATTTTCTCCCATTGGAAACAACAGGCTCTGGTCTATTTTGGGTTAGTTATATAAATTGTTGCTAAGACCATCAACCCCAGCTAATGCTAACTAGTTGGCCAGCAAGTAGCGACCATAGCATAGCTATTTGCCAGGTTTAGGTAGCTAGCTAGTAAAGGTGAGAAAATTAGCTAGCTCGACAGATTGCATGGAATGTCTATTTTGTAGATGCTAGCTAGTTAGTTGGTAGTCCTAACAAAAGCACCAGAGAAGCTAATGTTAGCTAGCTACAGTTAACTATACTAAATAATTAAATAATCCAGCAAAATTGATGTATACAAAAAAAGCTAAACAAATTGCATGGAAAAAGTACTTTCTATCTCCTGTGTTGACGTTTTTGTCTTGACTCCAACACAATTTCATGTCTGGATTTTCTTCTTCTTTGGTATCATGGCGTTCGCACATTTTGTTTGTGCTTGCCGCCACCTACTGTGCGGTAGTGTGTTCAATCACGTTCCATTTGTTACACAAAAAATAACAAGGAAAGGGGGAGAAAAAAAATGTCCACCACCAACCAACCCTACACCAATAAATCACTATGTCATAAAAATGTAAATCTCTAATCAATTCAATTCAAGGGACTTTATTGGCGTGGGAAACATATGTTAACATTACCAAAGCAAGTGAAGTAGATAATATACAAAAGTGAAATAAACAATAAAGATTAACAGTAAACATTACACTCAGAGGTTCCAAAAGAATAAAAACATTACAAATGTCATTATGTGTGTATATATACAGTGTAACAATGTACAAATGGTTAAAGTACAAAAGGAAAAATAAATAAGCATAAATATGGGTTGTATTTACAATGGTTTTTGTTCTTCACTGGTTGACCTTTTCTTGTGGCAACAGGTCACAAATCTTGCTGCTGTGATGGCACACTGTGGTATTTCACCCAGTAGATATGGGAGTTTATCAAAATCGGGTTTGTTTTCGATTTCTTTGTGGATCTGTGTAATCTGAGGGAAATATGTGTCTCTAATATGGTCATACATTGGGCAGGAGGTTAGGAAGTGCAGCTCAGTTTCCACCTCATTTTGTGGGCAGTGTGCACATGGTCTGTCTTCTCTTGAGAGCCAGGTCTGCCTATGGCAGCCTTTCTCAATAGCAAGGCTATGCTCACTGAGTCTGTACATAGTCAAGATTTCCTTAAGTTTGGGTCAGTCACAGTGGTCAGGTATCCTGTTTAGGGCCAAATAGCAGTCTAGTTTGCTCTGTTTTTTGTTAATTCTTTCCAATGTGTCAAGTAATTATCTTTTTGTTTTCTCATGATTTGGTTGGGTCTAATTGTGTTGCTGTCCTGGGGCTCTGTGGGGTGTGTTTGTGTTTGTGAACAGAGCCCCAGGATTAAGTTGCTTAGAGGATAAGGGACTCTTCTTCAGCTTCATCTGTCTGTAGGTGATGGCTTTGTTATGGAAGGTTTGGGAATCGCTTCCTTTTAGGTGGTTGTAGAATTTAACGTCTCTTTTCTGGATTTTGATAATTAGCAGGTATCGGCTTAATTCTGCTCTGCATGTATTATTTGGTGTTCTACGTTGTACACAGAGGATATAATTGTAGAATTCTGCATGCAGAGTCTCAATTTGGTGTTTGTCCAATTTTGTGAATTCTTGGTTGGTGAGCGGACCCCAGACCTCACAACCATAAAGGGCAGTGGGTTCTATAACTGATTCAAACATTTTTAGCCAGATCCTATTTGGAATGTCGAATTTTATGTTCCTTTTTTTTTCTTCTTTTTTTTTCCTGTTTCAAATATTTTTTATTAAACACACACAAGAATGGTGTATAGGTATACAAGACAGGTATACAATTCTTATCTAAACATAAAAGAGCATACAGGAACAACAAGATGCAGAACAAATGGGTGCAGAACAAATAATACAAAACATGACATACAAAACAAGGACACGTAGAAAGAAAGAGGGAAGATGTCCCCCCTCCCCCCTTATCCCCCCCCCCTTATCCCCCCCCCCCCTCCCAACTGCTCGGGTGGCAGGGCCAGCACATGCTGCCCAAAGGTAGATTAAAATATTACAATTGAGAGTGCGTTAATAAGTACAAATTCACAGTGCCGACTCGTCCAAGTAGGAGAGGAAAGGCTGCCAGATTTGATCAAATGTTGATAATTTATTGTTCAGAATATATCTAATTCTTTCTAAGTGTACAGTGTTTGCCAATTCACTGAGCCATAATTTGGTAGAGGGCGCTTCCCTTCTTTTCCAAAACAACAAGATTAGTTTTTTTTAAATTTTATGTTCCTTTTGATGGCATAGAATGCCCTTCTTGCCTTGTCTCTCAGATCAGTTTTGTGGAAGTTACCTGTCGCGCTGATGTTTAGGCCAAAGTATGTATCGTTTTTTGTGTGCTCTAGGGCAACGGTGTCTAGATGGAATTTGTATTTGTGGTCTGGCGACTGGACCTTTTTTGGAACACCATTATTTTGGTCTTACTGAGATTTACTGTCAGGGCCCAGGTCTTGCAGAATCTGTGCAGAAGTTCTAGGTACTGCTGTAGGCCCTCCTTGGTTGGTGACAGAAGCAGCAGATCATCAGTAGACATTTGACTTCAGATTCTAGTAGGGTGAGGCCGGGTGCTGCAGACTTTTCTAGTGCCCTTGCCAATTCGTTGATATATATGTTGAAAAGGGTGGGGATTAAGCTGCATCCCTGTCTCACCCCACGGCCCTGGGGGAAGAAATGTATGTGTTTTTGTCTATTTTAACTGCACACTTGTTGTTTGTGTACATGGATTTTATAATATCATATGTTTTTCCCCCAACACAACTTTCAATAAATTTGTATAGCAGACCCTCATGCCAAATTGAGTTGAATACTTTTTTGAAATCAACAAAGCATGATAAGACTTTGCTTTTGTTTTGTTTGTTTGTCAATTAGGGTGTGCAGGGTGAATACGTGGTCTGTTGTACGATAATTTGGTAAAAAGCCAATTTGACATTTGCTCAGTACATTGTTTCACTGAGGAAATGTATGAGTCTGCTGTTAATAATGATGCAGAGGATTTTCCCAAGGTTACTGTTGACACATCCCACGGTAGTTATTGGGGTCAAATTTGTCTCCACTTTTGTGGATTGGGGTGATCACTCCTTGGTTCCAAATATTGGGGAAGATTCCAGAGGCAAGGATGATGTTAGAGTTGTTGTCTGTATATTTGATCATTTCATTGAGGGTACCATCAACACTACAGGCCTTTTTGGTTTGGAGGGTTTTTATTTTGTCCTGTAGTTCATTCAAGGTAATTGGAGAATCCAGTGTGTTCTGGTAGTCTTTAATAGTTGATTCTAAGATTTGTATTTGATCATGTATATGTTTTTGCTGTTTGTTCTTTGTTATAGAGCCAAAAGGATTGGAGAAGTGTTTTACCCATACATCTCCATTTTGGATAGATAATTCTTCGTGGTGTTGTTTGTTTAGTGTTTTCCAATTTTCCCAGAAGTGGTTAGTCTATCGATTCTTCAATTACATTGAGCTGATTTCTGACGTGCTGTTCTTTTATTTTTCCTTAGTGTATTTCTGTATTGTTTTTGTGATTCACCATAGTGAAGGCGTAGACTCAGGTTTTCCGTGTCTCTATGGTTGGACAAGTTTCTCAATTTCCTTCTTAGATTTTTGCATTCTTCATCAAACCATTTGCCATTGTTGTTAATTTTCATCAGTTTTCTATTTGAGATTTTTAGATTTGATAGGGAAGCTGAAGGGTCAAATATACTGTTAAGATTTTCTACTGCCAAGTTTACACCTTCACTGTTACAGTGGAACGTTTTGTCCAGGAAGTTGTCTAAATGGAATTTAATTTGTTGTTGCCTCATTTTTTTTGGTAGGTTTTCGGACTACATTCCTTCCATCAATAGCATGTTTTAATATTAGTTCCTTGTGCTTTGATGCCTCACGATTGAGTATTGCTCTGTTCAAGTAGACTGTGATTTTTCTGTGGTCTGATAGGGGTGTCAGTGTGCTGACTGTGAACGCTCTGAGAGACTCTGGGTTGAGGTCAGTGACAAAGTAGTCTACAGTACTACTGCCAAGAGATGAGCTATCGTGGTACCTATCATAGGAGTCCCCTCAAAGCCTACCATACATACCCAGCGTGCGACAGAGCTGCAGGAGTTACCCGTTTTTGTTGGCTATGTTGTCATAGTTGTGCCTAGGGGGGCATATGGGGGTGGGAATGCTGTCACCTCCAGGCAGGTGTTTGTCCCCCTGTATGCTGAGGGTGTCAAGTTCTTATCCGGTTCTGGCATTTAGGTCACCACAGACTAGCACATGTCCCTGGGAATAAGGAATAAGAGTTTGTTTTATGAAAATGTCAAGTCCATTGATAAACCATTATTCAACCAAGCTTAATAGGCCTACAATTTGGCAAGCACAAATGACTAGCTCACAATTTTAACCATAACTGTTTTTATGTGTCTGAAATTGTTTGTTGCCATTTGGCCTGGGCATCAGACTCCAGAGGCCTTTAATTGCCGAATTGTGTCAATTGGCTAACACTTATCACATGGTTTGTGCAGCCTGAAATATGGTGCTTTTGGATATATAGTTGGGATTCTATCAGCTACTTTAACATTTTTAACAAACATGGTAACACGCATTCATTGTTACACCTCTGTAATTACAGACTGCAATTACCACCAGTTGCATGTTGGTATTGTAGTGTAACTATGTATTACTACAATCAATTACAATACTTGTTAGTGTAATTACATATGCAATTGCTCTCTAATAATTACCCCGTAAAATGAAGTGTTACTGACGTGTACTTTCATTGCTCTTGAGTTTAAAAATCCAACTTCGAATTTGACCTCACTTTCAATTTCATAGGTAGATTAAGCTTTCAACTGCTCAAATTCTTATCGTGTTTTATAGTTTAAACATTAGAGTTTTAAAATTGTGCTCTATATGAAAATCTACAGATCAATGTTCCAGAATATGATATTGCATTTTATTAATGTGATCCATGAATTGGTAATATTGAGCTCATCAAAGGTTTGCTTGAATAAGATTTTATGTATGTTGGAAACTTACACATATACAGAATTGTAGTTTAGTTGGAAGTTGGAATACTGTAGCCTATTTAAAAGGCATATACAATGGAACGAGTTGGATGTAGGATTCTCCAGTGACGGCTTCCTCTGGTGTATTAGTGTGGAGACGTATCAGTTTGTGTGTGTGATTCCTTTTGTAATTGGTGTAGGCTATGTCCAGTGTCCACTCTACTGCACTCCCATTGGTCTTCTCTAGCTAATGACTGCCCATGTTGTGTGAAAGTTCTGTGACAAGACAATATGAACAGTTTCCTTCACACAATCTGAAATGGTCCACCGACACAGACAGTGTGGTGAAGAAGGCGCAACGGCGCCTCTTTAAACTCAGGAGGCTGACGAAATTTGGCTTGGCCCCTAAGATCCTCAGAAACTTTTGCAGATGCATCGTTGAGAGGATCCTGTCGGGCTGTATCGCCGCCTGGTATGGCAACTGCACCGCCCGCAACCACAGGGCTCTCCAGAGGGTGGTGCAGTCTGCCCAACGCTTCACCGGGGGCACACTGCCTGCCCTCCAGGACACCTACAGCACCCGATGTCACAGGAAGGCCAAAAAGATAATCGATGACATTAACCCCCCGAGCCATGGCCTGTTCACTCTGCTATCATCCAGAAGGTGAGGTCAGTACAGGTGCATCAAAGCTGGGACCGAGAGACTGAAAAACAGCTTTATTCTCAAGGCCATCAGACTGTTAAATAACCATCAGTAGCCAGCTACCACCCGGTTAGTCAACGCTGCACCTTAGAGGCTGCTGCACTATATACATGGAATTACTGGCCACTTTAACAATGGAACACCAGTCATATTAATAATGTTTACATACTGCTTTACTCATCTCATGTATATACTGTATTCTAATGTATGTTTGTCAATGCCACTCCGACATTGCTCGTGCTAATATTTATATATTTCTTAATTCCATTATTGTACTTTTCAATTTGTATTGTTTACAATTGTTAGATAATACTGCACTGTTGGAGCTAGGAACACAAGCATTTCGCTACACCCGCAGTAACATCTACTAAGTATGTGACCAATTTGATTTAGTTGGTTTTGGGTGTGAAACTATGTAATTTGATTGAAAATATGTATAAGTGGATCACTTGACACCTATCAAAAGTGATCCAAAGTGTTTTCCTACTGAGTCTTTAATAGACGATTGTCAACAGATTTAAGATTAGCCTATGCCCAGTGTCCCCCAGTCTATGAGGAGCATGGAGATGCCCACCGCTGAACCAGGGCGGAGCTAGAGCTTGGCCAGATTGCCTCTCTCGGTTCATGTGAGAAATCCCCGCCCTCTGTGCATATCATCCTCTCTCTGACTCCGTCAGTCTTCCTTCCAGGTAATTCTGTTCCAGAAAATGCGCGGCTGGCAACTGCTGCTGCTGTCCCTGTAGTTGGCTCTCTCTACCGGGCCTCCTTCCACTCAGTATAGCTCACCCACCGACTGCTAGAGAGAATCCGCATGCGGAGCCTCATCGAGCGCACCGTGGTGAATTTACACTTGATTTTCTGTCGCAGAAGAGTGGTATCTAGCAGAAGAGTGGTACCTACGCTTGCCAGATTCTTGAATATGGAGGTCCTTGTGAAATATACATTTGATAATTTTTTTTGTTTTATGTCTTAAATATCAGTGATGGATCCAGTCTTTGAAACCGCATGAAAATGCAAGTTTTGCAGTTTATTTTCATTCGTTCAAGCTGAGCAAATGCGTCGTGTCTGAGGCAGAATCTACGGTCTCCTCCAAATCAGCCCAGGATTTGCGTATGAGAAACGCAAACCACAGCGTTCCTATTGATCGAACATTGCGTTTGGCTTGCCTTTATCCCCAGTTTCGGATTGATCGGATGCACCGGCGTTGGATGCGACTGTGGAGAACTCCATAGCTTTCAGCACGATTTGATGTAAAGGGTTTTTCAACAGGGTAACTGGACGTCTACCTTTCTGAAAACAGCTACATTCAAGTCAAGTGCGAAAGCCATCGATAGATCATCCCTATATGGACTAAACCTTGGCTCCTCGGGATTTTAAAACTAGCAGGTCACACTCATCTTGGTTTTGGCGCTTCTTGGGAAAATTGCCTTAAACTGCGGGAGCCATGAAAGTTGTTTCAGCAGTGTTGTTCCTTGCCATATTTTGGAGTCAGGAGTGGGAGCCCGTGAATTCTGATTCAATCATACACATCGGTAAGTGCGCCTTCTCCCAAAATCAGTACGCTAATAAGGGTGCCATCCCTCTGCATGGATTTGCCTCGGCATATATTTGGGTAGCCTATCTGTAATTGGCAAATCATTTGTGCCACCACACACCTCTAACAATATGGACATTGTCAGTTCCGAAGCATGATATTGGTACGGGATACATTATTGTTCAATAATACAATTCATTTTTACCTCATACTGCAAAGACATTTTTGACCTAACCTCTCATGCGCAATTATACATAATGACTATTGAAGTTGCATATAATTATCGTGTATGTTTTAGTTAGGGAATTGCATTAATCATAATGTTTTTATATTCAATAATCTAAAGATGGGAAATGTGAATACATGTTTTATACCATAGGCTAACATGTAATATTAACTTACTGTATAGAATGGGTCTCCTGTTCATTGCGTCAATGAAAATAGCTGCCTGAAAACAGGTGGTTTGAGAATTGCCTGGTGTCTGCGGATTAGGAAGGAATATGCTGATATTCTATTTCTTTAAACAATATCTCCACAATTACATGTTAGCTACATGCAATTCACCTGGAATAGCCTCAATAATATAGGAATGGGACCACTGTAGCAGAGGAGGCTGGTGGGAGGAGCTGTAGGAGGATGGGCTCATTGTAATGGCTGGAATGGAATAAATGGAATAGAGTCAAACATGTGGTTTCCATACGTTTGATGTGTTTGATTCTATTCCATTCTAGCCATTACAATGAGCCCATCCTCCTATAGCTCCTCCCACTAGCCTTCTCTGCACTATAGACAATGAGGCAATGTTGAGTGTGCAGATTGAAATGGGGTGTAGGAAAAATGTGCTTAGATGTAGGCAATGAGAGGAGGGTCGGCTGAGAGATAGTGTATACGCTCATGCATGTCTTGCTTGTGTGAGCGATAGGTTAATATTTGAATGGACACACATTGTGACCTCAAATCGAGCTTGCCAACTCGTAGTCCTTAAAACCAGACATGAGTTACCTATGGTTCGTTCAGCCATTCCTGGGGAAAATGAATGGGGGAATCAAAAATAAGGTTGACACAGGCTTCAGCGATCTTATACATTTTGTTCTATGAGATAATATCAGTCAGTTAACATGACCTGTATGAAATATGAAGACTTGCCTAGTTAAAAAAAATGTAAGTCTAAAAAAATGTGCTGTTATCTGCTTGTTTTGATTACATAAATGCTTAAATTCACAAAAAGTGACGTTAGCTGATGAAGATTACCTCATAGAACAAAACGTTTAAGATCTCCTAAGCCTGTGTTTATCCCAGCCCATATTTTCAGTGTTTATCCCCCCCCAAAAAACATGAATTTCCCAATAGGCTTTCCTTTGGTCAATGAGCCATGGTGGAGTTGGCCTCCGTTAGTGCCTAAAAAAAATATGATCATTATTGCTCTCTATGGGGGATGGAGAGAAAAAGAGAGAGAGAGAGAGATGCACACCAATTTAGGCTCTCAACAATGGTACATCGCAACACACTGATGGATAAAATGTTATAAGCAAGATAAACCTGATAGTGTTAGGTGCACTTAACACAAAACGCTTTACCTCATCTTGAACCACCCTCTCTATATAGCTGTCAATCTGTCAAGTAAATTGGCCTTATTTTTCGGATCATTTCAATCCCCAATACTTTATGATAGCCTATTGTGAGGCCATTGTCGTGCAATGCATTTTTTTTGTTTGTCGCACACCTGACAAAATGCATCGAAGTCAATTTAATGCATCAGACAAATTGTCAGTGTGAAACAAGGTAGGTGTAGGTGATTTACAGTAGCCTGTTTGTAGCTGTAGCTATTTGGGAAGATCAGGGACTTGGTTTATGGATGGTCTTTGGACAAGCTGCTTCTCCAGTGAAAAACTGGGAATATTCAGCCTCCAGTATTAGTTATGTCCTATTATGTGTCTATTTCATTTTTTTCCACACAGTTGTAATGTGATTTTAATGTCATTCTTTTTTCTGATGAATGACAACAAGCCTCTGTTTGTTCATTTTTCCTCGATGAACAACCTTTGGTGGTGTTTTCGAGTCATTATTTTCTTCCCCACCCTCAATCAATAGCTCATTTCCCTTGCTAGACGTTCCTATTTTGAATCACCAGGCCTACATGAAAGGTTACCCTTACGATTCCCCTCCCTGGTGGAAATGGTAGATTAGGCCACTTATTGGTTGTGATATTTCCTCGCATGTCACTGTCAAGTGAGAAAAGGACAGCATAATAAAAAAAAGGACCGGCTTAGTTATAGCCTAATATAGGCCTAATTATTAAGGAACAAAATTGTGTTTCATCGGAAATAATTAGGCCTACGTTGTCTCCCAAAACAAGTGAGTGGTCAGGAGAATGAAAAGCTACGTTAAGCATAACTTTGACGATGTAGGAATACCTTTCTAGTCTATTTGTTGCGGTTAAAGAAAGAAGGAAAGGGGAAAACCTGAAATCAACAGAGTGCTATAGCCTAGTTGGCCTAGCTTATAGCCTACTGCATCATCCTTTCCTGTGACGCTAGAATTTGAGGGAGGCATTTTCATATCACACGCATTACTTGATTGCCGAGGAGCCTTCTAATGATCTGCATGCTGAAGGGACAGGCGATGCGCCGTGCACGGCATCGCGATGGCGTGCCACTTTATGAGGCTATTCAGAAAGTCAATTTGATTTATGTTGCTGGAAAGCCCCAAAGTCCCTCGTATTATCCAAGCTGCCTGGCATCGTCCTCACACAGCACATCCACCCGCTCACCATACACTAATGTAGAGGAGCCAAACATTCCAACATGACAGTCCCACTTCAGGCTACTTTGTTCCTTCCGCAGAATAACAAAGATTCCCTGTTTAAAGCAGATGCCCTCTGTTTATGTTTTGCACCTAGCCAATTGAAATACAAAGTGCCCAAATCGAAATGCAGGAGGACATGCTTATTATATACCCCGCCCCCCCTAGTGGTCGTATTCCCCGGCCCTTCTAGTGGCCCCACTAGTGGTCGAGTCTTTAAAGCTTTTCAAGCTGCAATGTTGTATTAATTTTCAATACTCCTGAGGGGGGAAAATCTCATCTTTATCATTATTTTTTTGATTTTTTTATTATGTAATTGTTACATGATGTATTATGAAAGTGACCTTAATAATAATATATTGCTGTAATATGACAGGAGAACACTTCTGTTTTTGTCTTTGCCATGGTAGTGGGATTCAAAATATATGGGTTTATAGATTTGGGTGTTCCTGGTGTTTTGCTAACCCCTTTCGCAGCTGTCGAGGCTACGTCCTTTTAAACGAGGAGCTGCACGTTTGTAGGAAGTGCTTCCTATCTATCCACCCATTGAGTTATGTATCTACGAGCTCTGAAAGATCTGCTGCTCCATATTTATTTCAGCAGATTATACGCCTCAGATTTCCCCTGTGTTTGGACATCTGACTGAGTACTGGAAGTGACATCGACATATAGTGTGCATGTTGGTGAGGCACTCATCCAGTAGCAAGGGTGTAACTTTGTGTTGGATATTGGGGGGGGGGGGGGGGGTCAATGTGTTCCGGTGTGAAATGGGTAGCTGTGAAATGGTTGTTTCTGGTGAATTTTGAAGGGAAATCTATTTTTTTCAATCCTGATCATTTGGTTGGTATTCCCCAATCACAACTGAAATATCAATATTTTTTCGATATTACTTTAAACTGTGTTCTTACTTTTAACAGTTCAGAAAGTTACCACCATGCCCCTTCTTTAACTACATTTAAATGTCAAAACACCTTTATTCTATTTGTGTACCCTTCACCAATCTTGGCTAGTACATGGTCTTGAATAACACATTTCTTATGCCCACTTAAAAGGAGTTGAAGCAATTTGAGTCTATACCCTTCTTACTTGGTTACACAATTTAATTGTACTATTAATTAATTAAATAATTCAGTGACAGTGAGAATATACAGTAAATCTTCAATATACAATAAAAGGTCCTTTGCTGTTGTTCTGAGATTGATTTGCACTTTTCGAACCAAAGTACGTTCATCTCTAGGAGACAGCACATGTCTCCTTCCTGAGCGGTATGATGGCTGCGTGGTCCCATGGTGTTTATACTTGGGTACTATTGTTTGTACAGATGAACGTGGTACCTTCAGGCGTTTGCAAACTGCTCCCAGGGATGAACCAGACTTGTGGAGGTCTCCAATTTGATTTCTGTGGTCTTGGCTGATTTCTTTAGATTTCCCCATTATGTCAAGCAAAGAGGCACTGAGTTAGAAGGTAGGCCTTGAAATATATCCATAGATCCAGCTCCAATTGACTCAAACCTACGTGTATGTTAACATCCGACTTCAACTGTACATTTATGAAATGTTGATGAACTTTTACTCGGTTCAAACTTTCAAAACATTTATATATTGAAGTGTTTGTGGATATAGCTTAGAGAGAGAGAGAGGGAGAGAGAGAGATCTGCTACTGCGGACCAAAACAGTACATCGCATAAGGGAAATAAATCTTAACGCCAGTAGCTGCCTGGCACTTTACAGCTACGCCTGCCTGTTGGACCAGTTGTGTAGAGAGAGAGAGGGATTTAAAATGTATGCCAAACACAATTTACTAGAAGAACTGTGGCGACGCAAAGGTTGGTAACAGATTTACTGTAAAATCTCCCTTAGATTCAAAGATGTCTGCAGAAACGAGGGCAGAAAAAACATCTATTTTGGTTATTGAACCACAGTAAGGAAAGGGATTTACACCCGGTAACAAAATTACATCATGGGTCCCTGATCTGTACTACATTGAAATGCATAATTATGGATTTGAATGTCTTCCTCTTCATGGTGATGTATCCTGAATAGGTACACAAAGGTAGAAATATGCAATATCATCCTTTGCATATATAGTAATTATTCTACACACTGGCTATTATTCTAATGAATAATACATTTGGTTGGTTCGGACCAAATCTGAACCAATCATAGATGTCTGTTTCACAAGTTTGGACATCACAGTGGAGCACAGTACAGTAAAGTATAGTACGGTAGAGTAAAGTATAATTCAGTAGAGTACAATATACTGTACTCTACTTTAGTGTGCTCTACTGTACTGAACTGTATTGTGCTGAACTGAACTATACTCTACTCTTCCTTACTGCTCTGTACTCTCTCTTCACTGTGCTGTGCTGTCCAAACTTGTGAAACATGGACGTATATGGTTTTCCGTTAATTCTGTTACAGACTGGGTAACCAACTTTGAATCACTTGATAATTCATAAACAAAAATTGATATCAGTAAAAACACTAACTAAGTCTACCGTTACTTGTTACTTCTGTGAATCTTCATTATCCTCCCTCCTGATGAGGGTGTGAAATGAGAAAATACTGTATCTTAAAGATATGTGGGTTTTGGTAATGGAATTACAAGGCACAAGGAGATGTTTCTGAAACGTACAGAAGGCAAATCATTTATCCGAAACAAACTATATGTTGATATTAGTTGGCAGGGGTCTTTAATTCAACATTATTGTGTTTTGATGTATTTATAATACCTTTCAAGATTTTTTCTGGCAGATGTTTTCTAAGACCCATTTCCCATCTGCTTGACCAGAAATCAAAGCCATTAATGAATTTATAAGATAGACAATTGTCGAAAAATATAGTATCTATGACTTCATTTCCAAAAAATATAAACTCTTTGCTTTCATTTTGACACCCAATTTGATATGCTCCTGTGAACTTCACATGTTGGTGCTCATGTATTTATTTTTTATTTTACCTTTATTTAACCAGGCAAGTCAGTTAAGAACAATTCAAACAATTCTTATTTTCAATGACGGCCTGGGAACAGTGGGTTAACTGCCTGTTCAGGGGCAGAACGACCTTGTCAGCTCGGGGGTTTGAACTCGCAACCTTCCGGTTACTAGTCCAACGCTCTAACCACTAGGCTACCCTGCCGCCCCGTATGAAAATAAGGCTACTGCAAAAAGGTTTTAAGTTCTACGTGAAACAAGCTACGTATAAATGCAATTTATTACATGAATTCTCTCCTACTTTTTGTCTCCATCTTTATTATTACAACGTGTATGTTGGAATCTAAGGCCGACTAACATGTAGGTACCTAATCCTTGTAAACAGTCAGCAGGTAGGGTAGGCCAGATGGACTGGACCATTTCAAACGTGCTATTTTTGGAGAACAACAGAGGCCCTTATCCCAGGAACATACTGATAATGAGGAGTGTGTGTGTGTGTGCATGAAGACTGACTGCTATGTAAAGGTTTTGGCTTAATCCCTTCCTAGCCCCCCGGGTATCCCCAGCAGGCCTCTGCCTCCAGATGTGGGTGTGTGTGTGTGTGTGAGTGAGTGGACGGAAGGCCAACATGCGCCAATAATCTCGCCAGGGCCGGAGTTATGAACAAACCTTAGGGGGCCTGGCCCGCCCTGCAGTACCTCCTTGCCCATCTAAATAAATAATTGAAAATGTATCATTTATTTGACCGAGACGCGCTCTGACAGAAAGACGCATTACTCACATTATTTTCAAAATTCTTCAAGCTCTGTCAAATATGTTGTTGATCATTGCTAGACAACCATGTTCAGGTCTTGCCATAGATTTACAAGCAGATTTAAGTCAAAACTGTAACATTCACTATCTTTTTGGCAAGCAACCCCGTTGTAGATTCGGCATTGTGTTGTCCTGCTGAAAAGTGAATTTATCTCCTAGACTAAGTACAGGATTTTGCCTGTGTTTAGCTCCATTCCATTTAGTTTTTATCCTGGAAAAACTCCCCATTCCTTAACAATTACAAGCATACCCATAACATGATGCAAGCACCACTATGCTTGAAAATATGGAGAGTGGTACTCAGTTAATGTGTTGGATTTCCCCCAAACATAACAATTTGTATTCAGGACAAAAAGTGAATTGCTTTGCCACATCTTTTGCAGTATTACTTTAGAGCCTTGTTGCAAACAGGATGCATCTTTTCACACCGTCAAGTAGGTTAGTATTGTGGAGTAACTACAATGTTGTTGCTTCATCCTCAGATTTGTCCTATAACCGCCATTAAACTCGTACTAACTATTTTAATCTCACCATTGGCCTCATGGTGAAACCCCTGAACGGTTTCCTTCCTCTCTGGCAACTTAGTTCTGAAGGACGCCTGTATCTTTGTAGTGATTGAGTTAAGGTTAGTCCAATGAATAACTTCACCATTCTCAAAGGGATATTCAATGTCTGCTTTTTTATTTTTACCCATCTACCAATAGGTTCCCCTTTTTGCGACGCATTGGCAAACCTCCCTGGTCTTTGTGGTTGAGTCTGTGTTTGAAATTCACTGCTTGACTGAGGGTCCTTACAGATAATTGTATATGTGGGGTACAGAGATGAGGCAGTCATTCAAAAATCATGTTAAACACTATTATTGCACACAGAGTCCATGCAACTTATTAAGCAAATGTTTTACTCCTGAACGTATTTAGGCTTGCCATAACAAAGGTGTTGAGTTTTTAGATTTTTCAGCTTTTCAATTTTATTTAAATTTGGAAAAAAAATGAAAAACATAATTCCACTTTGACATTATGGGGTACTGTGTAGGACAGTGACAAAAAAAACTAAATTGAATCCATTTTAAATTCAGGCTTTAAAACAACAAAATGTGGAAAGAGTCAAGGGGTGTGAATACTTTCTGCAGGTACTGTATCTGATGCTGTCTGGACAAAAATACTATGCCATTTCACACTATTTCTGTCCAGACAGCATCAGATACGTGGGTTACATATAGTAAGATGGAGGTACACGTTTTCACTCACTCTGATGTTTTCTCCAGTGAGATAGTTTCAGCAGAGAGGAAGATTAGATTAGATTTTTATTTAGTCACATGCAAGTTGGTTACATTCATTTCTGTTAATGCATGTATTAATTACAGTCATTTACCGTTCTCATTCTCGGAGTGGAAACATTGTTTGCAGAGTTCACAACCTGCTTCTCTTGTGAGACATTTTTTTTAATTGTCTTTTGTTTAGAGTGTTCAATGTGAGCAATGAGCATGTCTCTGCCCATTTGTGGATGTCTGATTTCTGACTGTCTTAACTCACCACGTCCACCACTAATATGCTGAGCTTCTCAGTAATTTTTTCTTCGCTGTTGAGAATAATACGATTAAAAAAATAAATCTTTCCAACACTCTCCCATCCTTGATAATCATCGAGCTTGATTCATGCAAAATAGCATGATCTGATGATTCCATATATCCAGTAGAAGGAAAAAAAACAGCCGTCTGTCCCCGAGCTCAATGGCACAGGAAACTGAGGGCCTGGAATAGGCTAGTTGACACAACGTTGCAAGATTGCTAGCGATAGCTTCCGGACGGATCCAGTTGATTGATTTGATAGCCTACAATGTTGCACACCACTGGTGATATCTCAAGTCAAGACAGAAAGAAAGGGGGGCAGACAGGCGGAGTAGAGTAATTCATGCGATAGAAATAACCTGAACTTTCATCAGGATATTTTCTACTGTTTTTGTCAGCTTTAGGCCTATGTATTTTACTTAGTTGATGATGGCAGTTATAGGCCTACTGCTGCATTTGGCCTATAGGCTGTCTCTGAGTTCCATGTACTCAGTTATTTAGCTGCCAATGGATCACAGTATATTAATGTGTCCGTATGGCAGAGGCTGGTGATCTTGCATTCGTGGAATTTTAATTCAGATTTGAATGATTAACCACATGAAAATGATTTTGATAAACGAAAACGTTATTATTGAAATGAAACTGTTCCACACAAATGCTCATATAAAATAATAATCACTGTCACGCAGAGCGGTAGAAATGGTAGGAGAAATTGTGAGCTTCCACAAACTTGAAACTCAAGAGTTACTACCTAACACCTCCATTAGAGAGCAGTTATTCGTGTTTTCAGAGTGTAGAGAGTCAACAGTAAATTCACAGCACCATAAAACAGCCCTTATTATAAAGGCAAATGGCAACACCAATGCCATATATTTCTAATTGTCTGAACAAGTTGCCACGGCTGACCTGAGCTTCAGTCCACTAATGTCACGTCCTGACCTAAGTTCCTTTTTTATGTCTCTATTTGGTTTGGTCAGGGCGTGAGTTGGGGTGGGCATTCTATGTTTTGTATTTCTGTGTTTGGCCTGGCATGGTTCCCAATCAGAGGCAGCTGTCTATCCTTGTCTCTGATTGAGAACCATACTTAGGTAGCCTTTTCCCACCTGTGTGGTGTGGGTAGTTATTTTCTGTTTAGTGTGTTTTGCACCTGACGGAGTTGTTTTGGTTGTTCTCTTTTGTTGTTTTGTTAATCAGTGTTCAGTTCCATTAATAAAATGACGAACACGTAGCACGCTGCGCTTTGGTCCTCACCTTCTTCCACCAACGTCCGTTACTACTGAGTTCACTGGACCCCTGCAACTGCATCTGCCCCTCACTGAATCTTCATCCAGAAATCTCTGTTCATTTTTTAGGAAGCCAGTCCCGGGACATGACAAAAAAAAGTGTTTAATATGCCTATGAACTATCGAGCAAGCTGTATACAGATATAGCCAACCTAATTATTTTTTTTACAAGACTCACCACAGTCAAAGCGTTGAGTAGAGAAGGGTGTAAGATATATGAGAGAGCGGAGAAAAAAGAGAGAAAACAAAACCCTATCATGTGTTTTACCAGTCCTCTTACTTTAGACCTGTGGACTATGCTTTGTATGACATACAGTATGGTCCTGTATGTGTGGTCCTGTGCTCACTTGGCGCTTGCAACATCAGGGTTGTGGGTTCCAGTCCCACTGGGGCCACCCCTACGAAAATATACGCATTTACTACTGCATATTGCTTTGCATAAAATCATTTGCTTATTGGTATATATTATAAATTATATTAGTATACTGTACATGGGTTAGCTGTACATATTTCTCAATTATTCACAGGGTGCATAACAGAGAACATTTCTCAGTTGCATTGTCTTTTCAAAGTCATGTTGAGAACAGGAGTAATGTTCTCTGTGTTTAGTGAACAAGGTCTCAGTTGACTGCAGCACCGCAGTATACTGAGCACGCCAATCAAGGCTCGCGCAGCAGGCATTATTTGCCTGGTACATGATAATGATTATAATACACCATCTTGAATGGAAAATGTCAAGCATCGTTAATTGTCCACCCGGGTTTTATTCACTCCTCGACTGACCGAATTGACTGTGGATAACAAAGGTTTCACCTAGTTTGTCTGATTCCTCCTCAGTTTCCGTTGGGCAGTAACAAAATCTATAGACCATTAAAAAAACGTGTTGAAAATATGAATAGAATTCATTTAAATCCCCAGGAAGACTTCTTCAATGGGAAGTAGATATTTGTTTTCATTTTGAAATAATTCATAATTTGCTTTTATGCACCAACTGAAGACACGGAGCCAACAAGTGAGCCTGGGTGGTATTCATTTAAAAGATTCCCCTAAACCTTTCCCCTAAAATGATTCATGTCAATTAGCTGAGTATTGTTTGTTAACTGACCCTGTTTATTTAATAGTCAATAAATCAACCAGACATGTTTGCAAAGGCTTGAACAACACTGTTGTATGATTCACCATGACTCTTTGTTGCTCAACTCATCTTTCCACGCCAGTGGTTACAGTTTACCTCAGCATTCATCTTTATCCTGGCTCTCTTACACAAAGCACAGAACAACCAGGCTCACAGACGCAAGCATTCATTGTTGGTATGACAGTATTAAATACAGTATCAAAAAAGTTGGATTTTCAGCACGAATCGGGACTATACACAACTCAACCAGCGTACCTTTTTAATGGGTCTTTTTAATGTGGGTTTGTTTGTTTAATTGATTTAATTGTCAGGTCACTGTTATTGTGTCATTGCTGTTGGACTATTTAGCTCTGACTGGTAAGAAACAAAAAATGCTAAATAAGAGTCATTCTCGACATAACAGTGAGAGACAAATGTCTGGCATGACCAAGCGCCGCATTACCCTCTCCATTCCACTAACAACTGATGCTGGGAAGAGAGAGCTGGAGCTGAGCCTCCTCGGGAGAGGCTGTGTCGGTGGTCATCATTACCCTCTCTGCTTTAGAGAGCCCTTTTGCCCTCTGTTTTCTTCTGTTCTCTCCAACCCCCCCCCCCCCCCCCCCCCACCCCCCTTCTCTTGGGTTAAGAAGATCTTAGATCTAAAGTGCTGAAAAGTGCTCTCCTCTCTTTCTCCCCTTCTATATTTCTAACCCCATCTTCCCTCTTCTCTATAAGCGTAAGGAAATTAATTGTTTTTGTATGCGATTCTCTTCTCTTCTCTCGATCCTCTTTTAGGTGCAATCTGAAATGGTTACTGCTGTGCAATGTTCACGTTGAGCTCATTTGACCCCATTTACTTGTCATCCTCAATTCCAAGGAATTGATGGGAGGATAATGAGAATATATTTACAGAACATGCTTGATCATTATACCACCAAGGCTCACCTAATACCTTGTTTGCACTATTGGTTAGAGCCTGTAAGTAAGCATTTCACTGTAAGGTCTACTACACCTGTTGTATTCGGTGCACGTGTCAAATTAACTTTGATTTGATTTGTTGTAAAACAATGTCTAGATGTCTTTGTCGGGGAAAATGACCGAATTACCATCATCTCTACTTCAGCATATTGTCACATTCTGACCTTAGTTCTTTTGTTATGGCTTTGTTTTAGGTTGGTCAGGGCGTGAGTTGGGGTGGGTTGTCTATGTTCGTTTTTCTATGTTGTGTTTTGCGTTTGGCCTGGTATGGTTCTCAATCAGAGGCAGGTGTCGTTAGTTGTCTCTGATTGAGAATCATACTTAGGTAGCCTTTTCCCACCTGTGTTTCGTGGGTGATTGTTTTCTGTCTTTGTGTATGTCACCAGAGAGGACGGTTTCGTTTCGTGTCTTTCTCTTTGTTATTTTTGTTTTAGTGTTCTGTGTTTAATAAATTCATCATGAACACTTACCACGCTGCGCATTGGTCCTCCGATCGTTCATACTCCTCAGATGAGGACGACGAACGTTACACATGTCAAAGCATGCAAGGTTGCCTATTTGGACAGTTTTACTTGACAGAAATATGTGTTTGTCGTATTAAATAAAACGAATTATAACTCATGCGATAATACTTGTGCAAATGCCTTATTCAATTACTGCCTGTCTTGAGCATAAGTCTTGTAAGTCTTAGAAAGTTAAGCTCTAAATCCTCTTTAGAAGAAGCCCAGTCTAATCGTGTGGATATTGTTGTTTTTGCCCCAGTAATTCCTTTGATTTCATGTGACCCTGAAATGGGACATGACTCTGTGCTCTCAGGAAAGGTCAAACACTGACTCATGTCATGACTCGCCCTCCACCTCATCATTTAGACCCCCCGCTGTATCCGATACAAGTGGCGCAACACACGGTAGTGATAGAGCTTATAGGACTACACGTCATACAATAGCACATAGACATCATCATTGAGGAGAAGGAAAGTTTTAGGAGGGGTGGGGTGATTGAGGTGGATTTACAGTAACTCTAAGGCTAGCAGAGGAGGCTTGCCGACGTCCACAGAAGTACAGTGCCCATATACTATTTACAGTATAGAGAAAATAAAACATAGCAAATGCTGTCTGCAGGGAGGAAACGTGTGAGAAACATAGGACATAGAACAGTGGAGAAGCTCAGCAGAATAAAAAATATCAAATTCATTTTTTGGCCTAGGGATACATTTTACCCAGTGTGTGTGTGCGCTTCTGCGTGTATCTCGGTAGATACATGTGTAGGTTGGAGGTGTGAAGCTCCCAGGTCAAGGAGAAGTAGATCCTGGTTGATGTTGGATAATAGGGCCTGGGTTGGTTCCCCAGGGGTAGCGCTGTGGCGTACACATCAACGCACCCCGGGAGTTGTGATTAGGCACCTGGCCAAGGCAGTGCTACGTTAAGGCTGTCTGTTGGAGCTACTGTACCAGAGGGTGTATTGTCATACTAGGTGTGTAATCTCACAGGATGTGGGGTAAAAATAGGACATGACAGGAGTTCTGACATTACTGTAATTGGAATTCATCCTGTGAGCTGGACAATTTGCTGGCCAATAGTGCTTGTTTACTCTGTGGCAGACATGACATATTATTCTCACATTTATGCTACTGTAGTGTAGATGCTTGGGTGTACAGTACCCATATGAGGATGATGATGGCTTTAGTTGTATCCACTAGTAAATTATTTGTGTGTCATACGCCACGCCTGTATACAGATATTCACCTTGATAGATGCACAGTATCTCATTTCAGATGCCAAATGTTTTTCTCTTCCTGGGAGGTATTCCTTTGCTGGCTTTAGTTTGTGAAGTTAAACCGGCTCTTAAATAGTTCACACACAATACTGTTACTACACCCATGCCACAGCACCACCCCCACCCCTCAGCTGCAGCTGTCCCCAGGTACGGCCGAGTCAACACAATGATTTACTTGGTAAAGCCGTGCTCCCTGTTGAGGCACTAATACTGGTCACCTTCACATTATACCTTTCCCGCCTGTGGTCATATCAAGCTGTTCTCTGGAGATTCCAAGCTGAGGGCTCACTTATCACTCCTTACCCTTAACCCCTGCTATCCACCACCTGTATGTGGTTTTTGTGTCCTCCCTGCGGTGGTCTAAATTCATAGCCACAAACCTCCCCTTTGACCCTTCTCATCATCCCTGGCTGTCGTGATTGTGATAGGCCTTGGCCAAGGCTCTCATTGACAGACTTAATGCAGCATAACCAAACAGGTGAAGAGGTTAGCAGGCCTCAAAGCCTTCTGGCCCGGCTCCCTCTTAACCCTTCTTGACTCTGTGATGATGGGGTCACTTCAAGGGCTGTCGTCGGTCACCTGTACTTCCCTCAAAGCTGTGGCTGATCACACCTTACACCAGTGGCTTTGTTGTGGGTCAGCATCCTTATAAATCGATGCAACAGTACCGGCCCCTTTGACAGAAAGGTTTCTACGTGAAAGCAAAAGCTGAAAGACCTCAACGGTCCTCAAAATCTCGTCTTTAAGGCACCAGCATACTAGATTCGGCTTGCCCCTAGCAGAACTCGGCTAGGCGACGTGAACATCTGTGCCTCACATACTCCCTTAAAAAAACCTTCTCTTGAAAAAAGCGCCAATATTACTGTTTGTCCATCTTGAGACACCATAGCATCAAGGGCTGACTCCATTTAGTCAACTGGTCAATTGTTTGGTTGATAGGCTGTTGGTCGACCAAGAATTCTTTAGTCGAGCAGTAGCAACAACAACAAAAAGTATATATACATATATATATATTTATCATGGTGTACAAGACTGATTTGCACCTGTCTGAGTGGACCAATCCATCGTGGAGGCCGTGGGGATGGCACAGTCCATCACTAAGACATGTGCTACATAAATTGTATATGGTTATATTACAGTACGTAACAACAATGGTGCAACACTAATAAAAATGATATTATTTTATAACATGCGCTTTCTTCAGCGTTGGGATAGTGGTTGCTGTCCGTGGTTCTGAAACAGATCAGTGCACTTTTGAATTGGCACCTTTTCCTAGACCATGTTGCTATGTGCATAATAGCAAAGTTAACCAGCATGTTGGTGTTGAGAATAATGTGGCGGAAGTAGCAGTGGAGTTAGGAGACAGCCCTTACCTTATTGTCTAAGAAAAGTGAGGAGAGCGGAAACCCCAACTTAAGATCTATAATCAATATCCTAACCATGAAATTTGCCTGGCTTTATAAATCATCCTCAAAGCCTAAATCATATATATCTACAGAAATAAGACAGATCCGGCTTCTGTTGCTTGATTGAGTTTTTGTTTAATAGCCTGTGAGCATCAAGCCACACGCAACAATATGTCAATTAAACAATTTCACAAATTCGTCTGTTTTTTATATTTGCTTTGCTATAATAAAGGCTTTACACTTTTTTTGTTTGTTAGAACAGCCTCTCTGGTATTACTTATAATTGATTTAGTCTTGTTTACACTGTTCCAAATAGTCCGAAATGTTTTATTTATAATAATAATAATAAAGCTCATTTTTCTTGATCTCCTTGTTATTGTTATTATTACTATTATTATAATGATGATCATCATTATAATAATAAGTCATGTCATTATCATTAGTAGGCTTAGTATTGCAGCCTTGCATAACCACCATTGAGCTGTAGGCCTAAGAGGGCATCCTGTTTAGTCTCAATACCGTAACTTACTTAGGCCTCTATTTCAAAACGTATATAGGCTACTGTATCAATCAATCATTGATGATGCTCATGCCATCACACAGCCTTATTTGAAATGCAATCAAGCATTTTAGTTTTAAAATAAAATGAAGCGATCCTTGAATAATTAACTTAAATAATAAATAAACCGTTCCATTTCGGAAATTGCATGCATGAATTTCTAGTCTTTGCTGTAATGAAGAATTGACAAAAACACTTTTACAACACTCTCTGGTACGAAAAATTATATTTGGCACACATAATATGCGCACAGCTCTTGCGCCTTACCTAATTTTTCTTGATCTCCAGTACTTTCCACAACTAGTCAAATGTAATTCCACACATCTGAGCTCCCCTTTGACTCATGAGCAACCAGTAAACATTCCCCGTTTCGAGTTGATTTGTCACGTCCTCTGCATCCATTTTGTTGTTATGGTGTTTGGAGTTGTTCTAACACATTTTTTGACGCGATTATGATATCCTATAGGTCAGGCCCTATAGGTCACGTCCATGCGATGCATACGTGTCACGTAATGAGAGGAAGTGTTAAGGGATAAGGGAATGTCGGTAACAGAATTTTTGGGGGGCTGTAATTATGTTTAGCTTGAGCAACATGGACAGCGCGATAAACAATTTTATGTTTTGCGCTGCAGCAGGGAGGAGAGAAAGACAACGGGTGCTAGTCACACAGTCACTCGCTGTAATTTTTTTTAACACAACACACAAGTCTGAGCCCGGCCCGGCACAATCAAATCAATTGCTGGTCAGACTCCCTCAAGTCATTTGTGCGTCTTAATGTGTTTTAAAGCGTCAGACAAGCTCAGTGAATATAGCTGATTTGATTAAAACACATAAGATGTGTCTATACAGTGCCTTCGGAGCGGCCCAGCCAGAGCCTGGACTTGAACCCAATCTAACATCTCTGGAGAGACCGGAACGTACCTGTACAGCAACGCTCCCCATTCATCCTGACAAAGCTTGAGAGGATCTGCAGAGAAGAATGGGAGAAACTCCCCAAATACAGATGTTCCAAGCTTGTAGCATCATACCCAAGATGACTCGAGGCTGTAATCGCTGCCAAAAGTGCTGTAAAGGGACTGAATACTTATGTAAATTTAGTTTGAATACATTTGCAAAAATGTCTAAACTGTTTTTGTTTTGTCATGATGGGGTATTGTGTGTAGAGTGATATTTTGTGTGAAACTATTTGATGCATTTTAGAATAAGGCTGTAACGTAATAAAATGTGGAAAAGGTCAAGGGGTCTTAATACTTTCCGAATGCACTGCATATGGACAAATACACATTTGAAAATGTTGACCAAACAATTGGTCGAAAGAACAGACAAGTGATGTTACTCTGACCTGTGTTTGGTTGTTAACATTCTGTATTGCCACAATGGGTCACTATCACTCTGATCAGTTTGTAAAGAGTTCCTAAAGGCCAGAGGGTCAGCTTCTGCGAAACTGATACAGGTCAAGAATTGGAACATATCATCGCGTCTAACTTTAGATTATTCTGTCACAGCCGGCCACGACTGGGGCAGCGCACAATTGGCCTAGCGTCGTCTGGGTTAGGGGAGGGTTTGGCCGGCAGGGATGTCCTTGTCCCATCGTTCACTAGGGACTCCTGTGGCGGGCCGGGCGCAGTGCACGCTGACACGGTCGCCATGTGCAGTGTTTCCTCAGACACGTTGGTGTGGCTGGCTTCCGGGTTAAGTTTGTATTGTGTCAAGAAGCAGTGCGGCTTGGTTGGGTTGTGTTTCGGAGGATGCACGGCTGTCGACCTTCGCCCCTCCCGAGTCCATACGGGAGTTGCAGCGATGAGACAAGACTGTAACTACCAATTGAACACAATGATAAAAAGCGTAAAAGTAACAACAAAAAATAAATACAATTCTAAAATTCAAAGTCACCCTTGATATTGATGTTCCAGTTTTTCTGAGCTCGATTTGACCAGGAACATGTTTTTTTCTTTAGTTCTGTGCTAACAGTGATAAGAAAAGGTATACTATATTTTAATTTTCAACTGCTACTTTTTTTTTAATCCCACATGTGTACACATGCTCTAGAATGGCACATATTATCTGAAAAAATAGTGTGAAAAGGGGTTGAGAGGTTTACATTAAAGGTTGAGAGGGTTTTGAGGGGAAGGCTGAATGGGGAAAAGAATGCGAGACGAGAGATGGGTGGAGAGGAGAGGTTGGGCAGCCCTGCATTCGCTGTGTTTTGTCGTGTGTTTGATCTGCCAGTGCTGCCCTGTCAGCCTGTCACCCAGTCAATCCACTGTGGAATTCAGCTCAGCGCTGAGAGCAGCCGTCTAGCCACATAGCTCATTTAGCCCGCTTCCCCATTTCATATGAGCCGAGTTGCACACATTCATGTTATCTGACGGGGAAATTGCCTTTCTTGTTATCGGATCTCGCTCTTTACACAAAGCCAGAATAGGTGCCGTTTCATTTTTTATTTATTTGCTAAAGCCCTTTCATTCCGCTCCAATGTGTTTATCATAACTGGCTGGGAGATTACACAGTGTGTATTAGACCTGTTTGTTATAATTAGAATGGCCAGAGGCTACGCGGAGCTCTCTCTCCCCCATCATGTTGTAAATGGCTTTGGGCTGCTGAGGGCGAGGAGTGGGAGATGCAGCTGCAGTGCTGCTGATGGCCATTTCATGTGGCAGTTTACGTTACTGTCATGAACACCGTCTAGAGCGAGATGATGATGATGTAAAAAGAAGTCCGCTCACCAATGAGATGCATTTTCAAGCATTTCAAAGAGCTGTTTTATGTTTACAGATGTGTAAACGCCTTCGAGGCGGCTTACACCATATTACGTGGTTTGGAAATGAAATCACTTTTCGAGGTTTTAACCTGTCAACAGTAACACAAACCTCAGGTGTGTGTGTGTGTGTGTGTGTGTGTGTGTGTGTGTGTGTGTGTGTGTGTGTGTGTGTGTTGGAGAGAGCAAGTTGCAATGTGGAGATTTTACACAATGAGGGATCACAGGGAAACACCAGTAGCTGTGGTCACTGTTCCCCCTGGCCATTGTTGCCCTTTCCAAACCACTGGCATTTCTATGGTCAGCTCTGTCCCCGGCTTCATCTGCTCACTCCAATCTGTGTAGCGCTTGTTTGTATTTTAGGGTTTTGTCCCTGGACTAAACACGGCATGCAATTCCTCAAAGGCATGCTACTGTGTGTCCACCACACATTGAACTGTCCATGTTTAGCAACTGCCCGATCAGTCTTCAGCAGTACTGTATGATGGTTGGACTGGATAACATTGCAGTTATGCGTTACATTTGTGTTTCTCCCCAGTTATTCTTTGCTCATGTACGATAGATGTAAAGTCCCTTCCATCTTGCTCTTCAGATGCTCATATCTTGTAGATTCAGGCGGACTGGTGCTGTGCTTCATTTTGCATGATTGTGCGGCAGACCCACATCCAACTGAGCTGTTCGCTAGTTTAGCATAATTCCCCCTGTCCGTTTCCATCCACCACTCCTTCACATAAATGGACCTCTTTCCTTCCTCCACCCTTCCCCTGTCTCTTTCCCTCTCTCTTTCCTCCGCCTTCCTCTCCTTGGCCTACAGATAATTGGAGCCTGGACACATTCCAGAGATTTTCTGCTTAACATCGCTTGCTACATGGAGACATGGGATTTCAATCCTCTTCAATATTGAATCGCTACGGCTGTGCAAGGCCATTAAACATTTATACAATAAAATGTTTTTAATATGTCGAACTTTATATACGCATCGGAGCTGAAACAGAATCCATAACCGTGTCTGGAACTTCTCCAGTCTTATCTGAGCTCTGTCTTCACCGTGGGGTTTATTTAACGCAGCTATAGCACTTGCTGCTCCCAAGCTACCCGCCCTTTAGCTTTGGATCTTTGAGCTGTCAGTGATCCAGTTTTAGCCCTCATAAATACAGGATGACATCTGAGGAGCGAGAGGAGAGCACAACACCGCTGTACACAGTGGGTCTGTGCTCATTTGAACTCTCCCTCAATGAAGCGCAGAAACAAGTCAACTCATAAACCGCCCACACTTGTTTAAACACCGCCGACTGAAACAGGCGTCTTGATACGAACATCGACGCGTTTTTATATTTAACGGACTGGATCATCCGACAGCAACAAACCGTCAGCGTCCATAGGACCTTAGTCAGGTTGTGACCCTCAGGTGGTCCCGCTAGCACCGGCTTCACACATCGCTCATTAGTAGACCCCGTAGCACCTGACAATAATGTAATAGCTGCTAATAATGTAATAACTTTTGCATTTATAAAGTAATAAATGCTATAATGTAATACATTGCCAATAATGTAATAAAGTTATTATGGTTGACTGTTACATTGTGAAGTGGGTAACATTTCTTTCATCAATATGTAATAACCTAAAATCCCTCTCTTTCTTTAATGGCATGCATATTAAGTGACACACACTTGAGGAAAACTTTGCATTTGCACCCATTTCCAAAACAGACTTGCATTCTGACCTTGCAACATCAACAAAAAAAAAACACTCCTCAATTTGAAGACACTACTTTGTCATGTGATTAGCCAACTTCTAGTTATCATAAAAACATTAAATCAATTTCACTCCCCCTTATCCCAGGATTGACCAGGCTATTTTGCTTACTGTGTACTGTGTACATCTGTGTACATCTTCCGTTTCCACACATTAGGGAGAAGTAGTTATTTGGCAGCCAAGGGGCACCCATTAGAGGGTGCACAAAGTACATGAGGATGGAGGGGGGGGGGGGGTGGTCCGGACAGGGGCTGCTTGCCCCTCCGAAAGTTGGAGAAGTTCACAATTTTCAAACACCTGAAATAGCTTTTTCCTGAAATCTAGAGCCATAAATCAAACATTGTGTGTTTGCAAAATACCGCTGACAGATCTTTTATATATAATTGTGATAAAACGTGGGCTTAAAGGAAGTTTAGTAATTCATTTAACATCTGATTTTTAAAAAAAAGGACAAATCTGAGGGGGTACGTGCCTTTGTGCCCCCTATGTGCTTGTTGCTACTGCGACCACACCAACACCACCCCTATGACCGTCAGAAGGGTATGTTTCAATTCACTCAGCAACTCGGTTATATCTATAAAAACATTGCCTATCTGTTAAGATTTTAGTAGTAGTTTTTACATTATCACTAAGCTACAGACCCCATTGGCACATCGTTGTCTACTTAAGGTTGCCAACCAGCCTTGTGGCACTCTCCTGGTCCCTACCTCCTACCTAGCCCCTTTCTTTCTGGCCTCGCTTTGCAATGAACTGAGTGCTGCATGTGAGGAAAGCTGTAAACATAGAATGCAATTAGGACAATTGTCATTGGTATGATGCTGTGTCAAAGGCTTGATTACCATAAGAAACATGTCACTACAAAGAGCCTTGACACGCTGTCATCATTCATACTGTGGTACGGCACTCAACACTGCTTGATTTGTAAGTCTTACACTTTTGGATTGAAGCCTCATGCAAACGTGTTGTACAGTATCCAATCTGTCAGGATTGCAAACTAACTTTATTATTATTATTATTATTATTAATTATTATTATGTACGCTCAATGTTTAAAAGCAACCCTGAGTACCTTGTTGCTCATGAATGTTAAAAGTTAAATGTTCAGACTCTGAGTAAAAAGAAACACCCTCCTTCAAAGAACAATGTGAATTAGCTGTGGAATGGCAAGAGTTGATAAATGGAGGTACTGAAGTGTAAACGCAACTTTTGAGCTATTCGTTTCTCCCCCCAAAAAAATCTATTTCAGAAATGTCAAGAGGCCAGTGTTGCAAAATCTCAGCTTGAAGACGGTTTCATTGAAATGGGCACGCTAAATGAAAATGAAAAATACGTATTTATTTGGCGGTGCCGTGTCTGGATTTTAGTCCGGAGTTTCGAGGCACGGTGAGTGAGAAGGCAAAACACAGGATTGACTGATGATCAGGGCAAACATTTTGCGAGAAGTGAGACGTTTTTCTCAAACTAACACAAACAAATGAGTTGTTATCTGGCGAGCTCACCTTTAGTAACGGGCGAAGATCTTTGGATCTACTGTATGGGCTCGTGTGGTGGTGCATCTGTGACTCTGTCTGCGCTCCTGCTGTGTCTGACATCCTCCTCAATATCTAGAGGGAATCAGAATGACAGCAGATAAAACTCCACTAAGAACAATACAAGGAAGAGACTCCAAAAACAATCTCTCGGCAGCAGGGGTCGCCTATGATTGGCTCTTAAGGCCCTACTATGCCTATTCAGGTTTTCACGTCAACTCGTCACTCAACGATGGACTGTTTGGTCCATCTTTAGCTGGAGCTGATGTCCCATCTCTTGGACATGCTGTCCACGATAGCCATGTCATCCTGTCATGATCTCCCATTGTCACTTCTGTCACCATCCAAGAGCTACAAAGAGCCCGTCTGTCAGTGAGCTGATGCCATATCTACATTAACGTGATCTTGGAATCGATTGAACATGACTCCATTTGAACAAACCCCAACTACGAAGACCCTCACTGTCTTGAAGAGCAGTAATGGAGCCTCCATAGATGATTTGTTTACTTAGACTGTCGTATTGTCTTACTATGTGTTACTCTCTGCTCAGTGTTTCCCAGTGCTATTAATGAAAGCCAGTCAGTCAGTCCCTTTACTGTCAGGCAAAGGGAAGATAGTTGGCAGCTTCTCCATCATATTATAGTGCTGCTTATCTCCCATTTACATTAAATGGGAGAGACGTTGTACAAATGTTTTGCAGACGAAAGCATATCAAATGGCATTATGACAAACTGCCTCAATCATCTGCTCTTCTTTGCTTCCAGAGTTTGCTTGTTTCCAGCAAAATAGGAGTTTTTGTGTATCAGAAAATTGTCAGACTCCTGTCACCCAAGTCATAGACTGTTCTCTCTGCTACCGCACGGCAAGCGGTACTGGAGCGCCAAGTCTAGGTCCAAAAGGTTCCTGAAACAGCTTCTATCCCCAAGCCATAACACTGCTGAACAATTAATCAAATGGCCACTTGGACTATTTACATTAACCCCTTTTGTTTTTACACTGCTGCTACTCACTGTTTATTATCTATGCATAGTCACTTTGCAAATTACCTCGACTAAGCTGCACATTGACTCGGTACCCCCTGTATATAGACTCGTTATTGTTATGTATTTTTCTCGTGTAACTTTTTTTTAATTCCATTTTTATTACTTTAGTTTATTTAGTAAATATTTTCTTAACTCTATTTCTTGAACTGCATTGTTGGTTAAGGGCTTGTAAGTAAGCATTTCACGGTAAGGTTGTATTCGGCACGTGTGACAAATACAATTTGATTTGATTTGATTACCAGAACTCTATGACAAGCTTTCACATCAAGGCTGTGCTCGATGTTAATTAATGATTGTGCTGGGAGCTTTTAGGTTCCCAGCTATTTCAGAACAAAGATTATATTTTCCTTTTACAAATCGTTGCATTATCAATTGGAAGGGAGTGGGGAAATGATTCCTATACAAGCTTGCAAGTAGTTTCGGTTCGTTTATCCAATACACATATGCGTAATATAATTATTTGGAGAACTAGACATGACTCTCTCAAGGTTCACGGCTGATGTTTATTTCAAAAGTATCGATTGAGTTGTAACTGCAGCGGCGAGGCATCCATTTTGCCTGTGTGAATTCCACAGCACGTCTTCAGCCGAGGAAGAGCGGGTCTTTCCTTCAGTCTCCAACCAGTATATAGGGATTGATCTCCTGTAGAGAAATGCTTAACCTGAGCCATACGGGAACACAAGTAAACCAGTGTCTTCCTGCTACATACCAATGTTTACCCAGGCCTGAGAATGAGAGGAGACCGAAAACAGAGTAGGGGTGGAAAGCCTGTGTGTCAGGAGAGAGATTGGCTAAGAGAGGAGCTTGGCTGTGAGGTGCGGTAGTGGTGGTAAGGAATCTGTGTGCAGTGTTTTTACCATCTCTTTGCCCAGAGAAACACACCCCTGTTGATTAAGCACACAGCTGTGGCCCCTGTGGCTCTCCTTCTCCGCTTCCTCGCGGAACAGGAAGTCCCAGCATGCACTGCTCTGATGTTGAGGGTCAGAGTTTAGCCTACGGTTGTGGGCTGTACATATGACATGTAGGGCCAGGGGCTTTACCTGACCACGTGACCTGACCAGGACAAACATGGGGCCTAGTTTCTACAGCTTATAATGACAGGGTCCAACGCTTTTTCTGGTCAAGTCACATGGCGTCTCAGCGGTGACGCCATGAGTCACCCCACTGTTTTTGTCCCATCCTCTAGCAGTCATTTTAGTAGATTAGATTAGAAAAAATGTGATGTCCTCAATGAGGGAATACATTTTGCAGGATACACAATAAACACACAGACAAAATCACAGATTATATATATATATTTTTTTTACAGATAAGCAAAGTATATTTACAAGCAAAATTAAGGCAGGTTAAAATGCAAACGCTAAATTGCCATTTAGGGGCGGCAGATAGCCTAGTGGTTAGAGCGTTGGACTAGTAACCGAAAGGTTTGAAGATCGAATCCCCGAGCTGACAAGGTAAAAATCTGTCGTTCTGCCCCTGAACAAGGCAGTTAACCCACTGCCCCTAGGCCGTCATTGAAAATAAGAATTTGTTCTTAACTGACTTGCCTAGTAAAATAAATCACATTGGTCTATGCTCATTTGTTTTGTGGTTAGGAAATGCTATACTGCACACACAATATATTTCTCATATTAATTTAACAGTGGTGTTGGCTGTGAGATCTGATCACTCTGTGCTGTAGGGACCTGAGGCAGACATTTGACAACTTTGGAAGTTGAAAGGGGAAACCACACTATGCTATTATGGTAGATTACGCATTCATAAATCAAGTGTTACCATGTTAACCAGCCCAAATTAAATCCCGGGCCATTTTAATGCTGCATGATTTCCTCGGCTGATTGGGCTCCTCCGTGTAAGGGACATTGTGAGTAGGAACATTTTCTCAGGGTTTGTGTTGCATTGTACGGCTGCTGTTCCAGGGTATGAGGAAATTGTTCCATATTTAGGGGGTGATGTGTTGAGTGGGGATATAGGCGACGTTGAGACGACTCTGTTCAGCCCAAGGCTCCCTCAGGGTAGAACAGCAGCCCCTTTTTCTTTTTATTAATACACAGAGGACAATGCTACCGTCTATGTCTTTGTGATGTTAATGTTGTGTCGGTTTGGGGTCTGAAATACAGTGCCTTCGGAAAGTATTCAGACCCCATGGCTTTTTCCACATTTTGTTATGTTACAGCCTTATTAAAGCATTTATTACATTTATTTTTTCTCGTCAATCTACACGCAATACCCCATAATGACAAAGCAGAAACAAGTTTTTAGATATTTTAGCAAATTTATATAAAAAAAACCAAATCACATTTACAAGAATTCAGACCCTTTACTCAGTACTTTGTTAATGCACCTTTGGCAGCGATTACAGCCTCAAGTCTTCTTGTGGATGACACTACAAGCTTGGCACACCTGTATTTGTGGAGTTTCTTCAATTCTTCTCTGCAGATCCTCTCATGCTCTGTCAGGTTGGATGGGGAGCGTTGCTGCTTTCAGGTCTCTCCAGAGATGTTTGATCGGGTTCATGTCTGGGCTCTGTCTGGGCCACTCAAGGACATTCAGAGACTTGTCCCGAAGCCACTCCTGTGTTGTCTTGGCTGTGTGCTTAGGGTCGTTGTCTTGTTGGAAGGTGAACCTTCGCCCCAGTCTGAGGTCCTGAGTGCTCTGGAGCAGGTTTTCATCAAGGATCTCTCTGTACTTTGCTCCGTTCATCTTTGCCTCGATCCTGATTGGTCTCCCAGTCCCTGCCGCTGCAAAAGACGCCCCCAGCATGATGCTGCCACCACCATGCTTCACTATAGGGATGGTGCCAGGTTTCCTCCAGATGTGACTCTTGGCATTCAGGCCAAAGAGTTGAATCTTGGTGTCATCAGACCAGATAATCTTGTTTCTCATGGTCTGAGAGTCTCTTTAGATACCTTTTTGGCAAATTCCAAGTGGGCTGTCATGTGCTTTTTACAAAGAAGTGGCTTCTGTCTGGCCACTTTACCATAAAGGTCTGATTTGTGGAATGCTGCAGAGATGGTTGTCCTTCTGGAAGGTTCTCCCATCTCCACAGAGGAACTCTAGAGCTCTGTCGGAGTGACCATCGGGTTCTGCGCTCACCTCCCTGACCAAGGCCCTTCTCCCCCAATTGCTCAGTTTGGCTGGGCGGCCAGCTCTAGGAAGAGTCTTGGTGGTTCCAAACTTCTTTCATTTAAGAATGATGGAGGCCACTGTGTTCTTGGACCTTCAATGCTGCAGAAATGTTTTGGTACCCTTCCCCAGATCTGTGCCTCGACACAATCCTGTCTCGGAGCTCTACAGACAATTCCTTTGACTGTGGGACCTTATATAGACAGGTGTGTGCCTTTCCAAATCATGTCCAGTCAATTGAAGTCGACTCCAATCAAGTTGTAGAAACATCTCAAGTATGATCATTGGAAACAGGATGCACCTGAGCTAAATTTCGAGTCTCATAGCAAAGGGTCTGAATACTTATTTACCAATTTACCTGTTTTTTTTTCTTCGTTTTGTCATTGTGGGGTATTGTGTGTAGATTGCTGAGGATGTTTTATTAATTTAATCAATTTTAGAATAATGCTGTAATGGAGCAAAATATGGAAAAAGTCAAGGGGTCTGAATGCTTTCCGAAAGCACCGTCCGTATATGCAGTGTTCAAATGTCCTTCAGCGCCATCAATGGGCACGAGACATCCATTATGAGCGAGCTTGTGCCTAGCATGAGTTCAATTTGAATGACTTTTGAAATGTCATTGTGTTTCCCAGATGCATCTTCTCATATGGTCACAAATGAGCTACTGTCCTGTAGGTCTTTCGCTCCAACCCTAATCTAGTGCACCTGATTCTAATAATTAGCTGGTTGATAAGCTGGATCAGGTTAGTTGAAACTTGGGTTGGAGAAAAACCTATAGAAGAGTAGCTCTCCAGGAACTGGGTTGGAGACTCCTGGTGTATACACTCGACGTACGGACACACCATACGAACTGGGGAGCAATGCCACTGCTGTATTGCGGGAGCAGTCACAAGACATCCTTCTCTGTCGGTAGGCCTATTTGCCGCTTTTCTGTTTTGGTTTGCGGTGCCATCACTGAATTATGGAATGATTATGATCTTTATTGGTTTTGAGCAGTATTGAGGTTAATAGCATTAATGCCCACTCATTTCCAATGTAGTTTTTCATTTAACCAGGAGTTGTAAAACTACAATCAGCTTCCCTGTGTTGTAAATCTAATAACATAAATGGTTGACTACGGGCCCTTATTGGTTTGTCACTGTGGCACTTCAATTTGTAAGGCGTATTCCCTAATCACCTGCCAACATTTCACTGTAATTGCCCTGCTAGCACGATGAAGGGAATATTTACTGGTCTTATTCAGTGGTGTGGTATGAATGAGCCCTTACAAGCTTCAGCCAGTGTCCACCAACCATGCGGCAGTATATTAAGAGCATGAAACGTAGTTAAACACCAAGGGGCAGCTGTCGTAAAGTTTAATGTGTACTTTAAGAAGATGGCAAGGTCACAGGAAATGTTATGAAATATCTTGAGACTTTACAATGGGCAAAATGAACTTATATTCGCCGTAGTCGATAAGCCTTTGTTCTGCTTCGAGCACATTAAAGTAATGGGTTATTCATGTTAGCCTCTTAAAAGGTTTATCACTCAATTTGAAATATATGTTCTCAGTCTTTACACTGGGACTATGGATATGCCCTCTTGAGTCCCTCGGTGGAAAGGCTGACATGGTTCTGCCCTCATGAATATCAGTCGCTCGCTTCCTCCACCTAATTGCCAGTACAAGCTCAACATTTGCCAGCACTTTGAGGCCTCAAGTTGTGGAGGAGCAATGCCCCTAAAAGTACAAGTCTGGAGCATTTTTTTCTGTCTTTCATGCAATCGATCGCATCAGGAACGGGTGACTCACACTGTGCAGACATTAAAGGGGGGAGGGGTATTCAAAGGCTACTAGTGTGTAAGGCTCTGTAGTTGAGAGAGCCATGGAGAGCAAAACTCATTGGACATGGGTGGGTGTGGAGACGCCACTGTGTCCCTGTGGAAGAGGGATACCCTGCCCACCCGCCCTCGCCTCCACACAGCACACACTATCCCTGTTCCTCAGTCCACATGGTCAAGAGCCTATCCTTCATTTTTATAGTGTTAGGTTGTAAACTCTGGTTTAATAATCCAGACCCAATACCAAAGATGTATTCACCACCCTGGGTGTTGTACTGTATCTTCCAAAACAAGATACAACATAACAAGCACATACTGTAAACTTAGAACCTCCGACTGGAACCCCTTCCCAAACAGACCCCCTTTATGTGTCTATGGTGAACAATCCATCTCCGTGGTTGCAGTAGTATCTTCCTATTAAGAGTATATAATGGTGTAAAACAGTAAAGATATATATGACAATGTTATATAACAGGAATTATTATTATCTATCAGCTCTAACTCCAGACACTTGGCTCCTATTGAGTTCTTATGGAGTCATTCTTTCCCTCAGAGACAGGGCCCCCTGGGTACTTTCCCTGTGCCCAAATACAATGTACATGGAATAATATCTATCTAACCATAGCAGAATGATTACTACTGCTAAGGCTACGAATAGAATGATATTAAAACTGGCTCAAATCAAAATGCATTGGTCACATAAACATATTTAGCAGGTGTAGCGAAATGCTTGTGTTCCTAGCTCCAACAGTGCAGTAATATCTGACAATACACACAAATCTAAGAATGGAATGAAGAAATATAGAGATAAATATATATAGAGATAATAATATATTAGGACGAGCCATGTCAGAGTTCGGAGTATAAATATATATATGTATGTATGTGATGGGCTGTATATCCAACAATAGCATGGCCAAGATTGGCTCCCCTTATAGAAAACATATAAAGAAGATTGAGTACCGAGTACTAAATCTCGTAAAGCAATCTCACAAGAGCAGATGAATGATAGAGGATGGGCTGGTGTTCAATGTTTGGAGTATTTAGGATGACAATAGCAACTCAATGCAAAGTATGAGTAGACTTAATCAATTAAACAGGTTCCATGTGAAGTGCAACCCCATTTCAAAGGTAGCAATTTAGTAGCTCACCCATGAAATGTGCTTTTATCAAAAGGAGTCTCATAATCAAATGCACATGCTGTATAAGGTCACCATTATGAATTGTTAAATTCATAATCAAATGTGATGTCACAGATTTCATGGTTTCAATGTTTTTTTCATGGATTATCACTAGTAGCTTTGAGAACAGCAATGATCTTGGCTGTTACTGCACCATAATTTCAGCAAATCCTGGACCTTTAATTGGTGCCAAATACTGTTACAGCTATCCCATATAATTTGGCTTCGACACACTTTTATAAAAATGCCTACCTGAAATCTTAACTTGTTTTTTGATCATTTTGACCAAGATCACATAATTGTGTGCCAGAGTTCACACCACACAGTCTGCTAAAGACCATTAGTATCATTGATGCAGCCAGATGTATTTTTTTTATTATGCCCCCAGACCACAAAAGATAACCCTAATCTCAACCTAATTTCACCTCCAGTGGGCTTTGTTTAATCAGGCAGCCCAATTCTGATACTTCTTTTCACTAATTAGTCTTTTGATCAATAAGATCAGCTCTGAAAATGATCTGATGTGAAAAGATCTGATGTGAATGGTCAAATAACCAGTTAGTGGGGAAAAGATCAGAATTGGTCTGGCTTTGTGAACGCAGACAACGAGATTGTTATATTTTTGCGGACCTTATTAAAGCTGCAATATGTAACTTTTGGGGCGACTTGACCAAATTCACATAGAAATGTGAGTTCTAGATCTGTCATTCTCATTGAAAGCATGTCTAAGAAGCAGTAGATCTGTTTTATGTGCGCTATTTTTATCCTTCCCGTTTTTAAATTCAGCTTTTGCGTCTTTTACCTTCAGTTTTGTACATCAGCTGAAAATACAATATTTGTGGTTATTGAAAATATATTTCACAGTGGTTTACATGTTACAATGATTCTCTACACTATACATTACTTGTTTTGTCACATTAACTGAAATTAGGCAAACTATTCCATTTCTGCATATTGCACCTTTAACAGATTGTAATATCACCTACAAAAAAAGTCATCTGAAAACTTGGCTATGCATTACTTTTTCCCCAGGGACTATCTTGATATTGCATGTTTTCCCTACCCACATCTCACTGTGTTGGTTGTGTATCCCAAGCCATGATGAATGGAAGAAATCATTTAATGGCATCGCATCCAGTGCAGGTTGCTCTCCATGGCTCTGCCAGAGATGTGCAGGCGAGGTCAGAGAGGTGAGCCTTCCTGTTTCCCCCCTCATAAACAATCGGCCATGACAGTTGGCACAGCATGGCTTGTGCTCTAGACAGTAGGTGAACAACACCATAGAGAACAGTACACATTTTGTATCTTATGTTCTCTCTGTGTAAAACTAACATTAACAAAATATAGGGCACACTCTTGACTTCAGGCCTCAGAAGCCCTTACATGTTAAGGGTTTGAATTAGTGTCTCGTTTTGCATCTCATTGATCTTTTGCTGACGCCAAAGAAAAGGCCACTTCTGATTTCCTCCTCTTCATTTCTGTCTAATTCGGCACCTTGAAGCTTTCTGAGCAGCAATGTTTACATGTAGTTTGACTTTAACCATTACGTACGAGAGAAACCTATGTCATAGGTAATTTACTTTCTAAACCGCAAGCCTGATAAAAAGACTAGGTTGTGGACTGCAGATTGGGTCAAAAGCAAGCTTGACCTGAGCTCGTTTGGAAGTCCACTGGTTGAATGTAGATTTTAGTTAATTACTTTATTCTTCAGGTAGTGTATAGACAAGGGGGGGGGGGGCAATCATTTTGGCTCATGGGCGACATCGGGAATTATTCTGAAAAATGTTTTTACTTAAAAATCCCCCGGGCCGAATTTAATGATTTTGAGCGTTGAAAAGGAGCAGTAGGGTGAGAGTTCTCCAGTGAAAGCGGAGCTGGTGGTTTCTAAGCATACATCTCCTCCTCTGAAGCTGGGCGAGAGAGGAGAGGAAAAGGGAGACAGGGAACTCTCTCCTCATTTCTCGGCTTACATAATGCATGATGTGAGATTTTGCGAGTAAACGGTTGGTGAATTTTTCATAGGTTCAAGTTGACCAAGTTTTGTCATCTGAGGAGAAACAAAAGATGGTAAAAGTGGACATCTGAATAACAGAAAGAGATGTATCGTGGGAAAAAAAAGGCTCTAGGATGATATTGCTAAACTGTGTGTGGATGGCTGGATGCCGGTCCTGTTCTTTAAGCTTGTGTAGCCTACCACTTCGCTGCTGAGCCGTTGTTGCTCCTACATGTTTCCAATTCACAATAACAGCACTTACAGTTGACCGGGGCAGCTCTAGTAGTGCACACATTTTGAAGAACTGAGTTGTTAACAGTGCCATGTTGAAAGTCACTGAGCTCTTCAGTACGTGCCGTTCTACTGCCAATGTTTGTCTATGGAGATTGCGTGGCTTTGTGCTCAATTTGATACGCCTGTCAGCAAAGGGTGTGGCTGAAATAGCCAAATCCACTCATTTGATGGGGTCCACATATTTTTGGCAATGTAGTGTGCCTTGTCCATATTGTAAAGGTCTCTGGGATTTTCAATACTTTTGTAGCTTGCATTTGGAATTTGTTGTTAAAAATTATTACATAATCAAAATGTGTTGTAGACAAAATAACACAACGGGCTCTCTGGTATCCTCAGTAAATAGACAAAGATTTGTAGTTGAACAAGTCATTGCCTGTAGTCCCGTTCTACTTGGGACTCAAAACAAAATTTAGTTTGTATACAGGGGCGGACGTTTGGGTGCCAGGTGAGAATTTGTCGGCGAGTGAGTAAACCACCCTCTGTATTACTGACCATCGTGCCAATAATAAAAACAAACTGGACGATCTACGATTAAGAATATCCTACCAATGCAACATTAAAAACTGTAATATCTTATGTTTCATTGAGACTTGGCTGAATGGCGACACGGATTATATAGATCTGACTGGCTTTTCCGTTTTTCGGCAGGACAGAGCAGCTACGTCTGGTAAGACTAGGGACGGGGGTGTGTGTCTATTTGTCAATAACTTGTGGTGCGCAATGTCTAATATTAAAGAAGTCTTGAGGTATTGCTCGCCTGAGGTAGAATACCTCATGATAAGATGTAGACCACACTATCTACCAAGAGAGTTCACATCTATATTATTCATATCCGTCTATTTACCCTCACAAACCGATGCTGGCACTAAGACCGCACTCAACGAGCTGTATAAGGCCATAAGCAAACAAGAAAATGCTCATCCAGAAGAGGTGCTCCTAGTGGCCGGGGACTTTAATGCAGGCAAACTTAAATCTGTTTTGCCTCATTTTTTACCAGCATGTCACCATGTGCAACCAGAGGGGAAAAAAACTCTAGACCACCTTCACACCACACACAGAGACGCATAGAAAGCTCTCCCTCGCCCTCCATTTGGCAATTCTGACCATAATTCAATCCTTCTGATTCCTGCTTACAAGCAAAAACTAAAGTAGGAAGTACCAGTGACTTGCTCAATGCAGAAGTGGTCAGATGACGCGGATGCTACGCTACAGGACTGTCGGATGTGGCAGGGCTTGAAAACTATTAAGGACTATAAACGGTTGCTAGTAACCCAGCCGTGAGCTGCCCAGTGACACAAGCCTACCAGACAAGCGAAATGCCTTTTATACTCGCTTTGAGGCAAGAAACACTGAAGCATGTATGAGAGCACCAGCTGTTCTGGACGACTGTGTGATCACGCTCTCGGTAACCGATATGAGCAATACCTTTAAACATTCATAATGCTGAGGGGTCAGACGGATTACTAGGACATGTACTCAAAGCATGCGGACCAACTGGCAAGTGTCTTCACTGACATTTTAAACCTCTCCCTGGCCGAGTCTGTAATACCTACATTTCAAACAGACCACCATAGTCCCTGTGCCCTAGATAGCGAAGGTAACCTGCATAAATGATTATCGCCCCGTAGCACTCACGTCGGTAGCCATGAAGTGCGGTAGTCATGGCTCACATCAACTCCATCATGCCAGAAACCCTATACCCAATTTGCACACCACCCCAACAGATGCATAGAAGTCAAGGACCAAAAGGCCCCTAAACAGCTTCTACCCCCAAGCCATAAGACTCCTGAACAACTAAACTAATCAAATGGCCACCCGGACTATTAGCATTTGTTTTTACACTGCTGCCACTCGCTGTTTATTATCTATGCATAGTCACTTTACAAATTACCTCGATTAACCTGTATCCCCCGCACATCGACTCTGTACCAGTACTCCCTGTAAATAGCCTCATTATTGTTATGTACATTTCTTGTGTTACCTTGTGATTGATTACATTTGTTTAACTTCCATTTATTTAGTAAATATTTTATTAACTCTTTTTTGATCTGCATTGTTGGTTAAGGGCTTGTAAGTAAGCGTTTCACGGTAAGGTTGATTTGACTCGACTTGGACCTTGCGACTTGAGACTTGCTTGACTCAAATAATAGTAACTTGGTTCTACCTCTGCATGACACCCTCTCATATTTAGGCAGTGTGATCTAAAATTAGGTCAAACGGAGGGGGGGAAATAGCATTATCACCATATAACTCAAATTTGATTCCTCTTCCCACTATTTTTTTCTCACTTGAATTTGCTGTAAAGTATTATCTCCCTACTGCAGTGAAGTAATCTAAGATTAAATTATGAGCGATCCTTCTAACTCCTTATTTGACTCTTTCTTGCTTAAATAAAGGCAAATAAATATCAATACATTGCATAGATTACAACATACAACAACATGCTGCATATTGATGTGTGTGAAATGTTAAAGCACTGCTTTGAAGTGAACTATAACAATAGCTAAAAGCCATGAAGTCTGTACTATATCGTATTATTTCACCAGCTTCACCAGGCTTCCATTTTACTGCCGTCAGATTTAATAACGTTCTCTTTGAAGTCGAGCTATTTGAAAATTAATACGAAAGGTTGATTGTCACCGGATTCACTCTCGACTCAATTACGTAACATTTTATTATGTAGAGTTGGGAACGTTTCATCTTTACTGGACAGAATAAAATGTTCGGCTCAGCCAGGCTTGCACCGTGGCATGGCTGGCTCGATAAAAGTTGTGCAAATATATAAGCCTACATGCTCGGATAATGTCAGGAAGTGAGTGGGCAGGCAGCACAGCATGCAGCCACTGAGACCACAATATAGTGTGCATGAAATTCTCCTTTAATAAGAAGAAAACCTTTTTTTTCGCTCACTGCCGATTTCCTATGCAGTGATGCAGTGCGGAGAGTTCAGAGTAAGATATTTGAGGGACAGGTGAAGTGAAGAGAGGAGCATGACCCCATGATGAAACATATCTTCTTCTCTAACCACAGCCACTCTAACCTGAACTCTTCTTTGCTCTAACTTTTTTTTCTCATTTGGCAAGGATCAACTAGAGGCCATGAGTAACTTGGTAAAAAAAAAATTGGCCTATAGGGGGAGCTTTTAGAAGCAATCTCACTTGGACCCTACTATCCGCCGCCCCGTTTGACCAAGAGACTTAAAACCTTCTATGCAGGTGACTTTCCTAATGCTGAGCACATTTGCCTCAAGGACCCATAAGGTCTGACAGGATAGATTTTTCTCCATCTAAGCTAAGGGATTGGTTAAGTGGTGGCAGAGTTTTTGATAAATCAGAACATCTGATTGTACGTGTCCATTTAACACTAGAACCGGTAAAGCAGTCATTCTGCTCATGAATAAAAAATAAAAAATGTATTACTCTGACATTTTTTTAAGTCATGTCCCCCTCCATCCATGACTTTTCCTACATAAGTCTATATACACACTGCCGTTGTTAGAATCTTAATATCACAAACAGAACTGGAGTTATAACCAGTTTTATGAGGGCATGTCATTTTTTGATGGTTTTCCCCCTTTGCCCCTCCTTTTTCCACACTAGGACCTGCTCCACTCCTTCTCCCGACACTGGAATGTGCTGTGCCCAGTTGATAATCACCCTAATAATTGCCTCGCAACTGAACCTAAACTATACCGAAACAAATCTCACACATACAGTGCCTTTGGAAAGTATTCAGACCTCTTGCCCTTTTCCACATCTTGTTATGTTACAGCCTTATTCTAAAATGGATTAAATATATATTTTTTACACACAATACCACATAATGACAAAGCGAAAACAGGTTTTTAGAATTTTTTGCAAATGTATTAAAAATAAAAAACATCTTTTAACGTAAGTATTCAAACCCTTTGCTATGAGACGTTCCAACCTGACATAGCTTCATAGGATCTGAAGAGAAGAATGGGAGAAATTCCCCAAATACAGGTATGCCAAACTTGTAGCGTCATACCCAAGAAGACCCGATGAGGTAATCGCTCAACAAAGTACTGAGTAAAAAAACCTATTTGCTTTGTCATTATGGTGTATTGTGTGTAGATTGATGAGGATAAAAAACTATTTAATCCATTTTAGAATAAGGTTGTAACGGAACAAAATGTGGAAAAAGTCAAGGGGTCTGAATACTTTCCGAAGGCACTGTATAAAAACTAATAATTGGAGTAAAGTACAGTAGGATGGGGGAGAATGGGTGAGTTGATGAACGATGCATAACCAATTTTGAATGAAGAGAAGACGGGCCATTCTATTGTATTGGCATATTCAAATTATAAACTGAACATGGTATGTACCCAGTATCACTCCACCAAATCCAAGCAGTTCTATCAGTCCACTCTGGCCTACTTGGAGTACACAGTGAAAGTGTGCCTAATTGACAATGGCAAGAAGACAAAGAAGAATGGATGCTGTCACGTCCTGACCTTAGTTCCTTTTTTATGTCTCTATTTTAGTTTGGTCAGGGCGTGAGTTGGGGTGGGCATTCTATGTTTTGTGTTCTATGTTTTCTATCTCTATGTGTTTGGCCTGGTATGGTTCCCAATCAGAGGCAGCTGGCAATCGTTGTCTCTGATTGAGAACCATACTTAGGTAGCCTGTTTTCCAATTTTGAGTGGTGGGTGATTGTTTTCTGTGTCTGTGTTTTCCATTCAGAACTGTTTCGGTTTTTCATTTATTTCTCTTGTTCTTTTGTATTCTGTGTTCAGTTTATTAAATATATTATGGACACTTACCACGCTGCGCATTGGTCCGATATTTCATACTCCTCGTCAGAGGAGGAAGAAAACCATTACAGATGCACATGCTGCGTTAGTGCTGCTACAAGATCTGAACAAAAACGACTTAGATGTCATGGAAGAAGTTAATCATGACATATCTGATGATTATTCTTCTGATTCTGAGCCTCAGCCTGAATAACCTACACCCCCGAACCCTACGCGCAAAAAAGCAAGAACGGTGTACACTGAGCGCACCACTACCAAATGAAACGGTGAGACAGGAGAGCAGAAGGGAAGGCACCATTTAGATGGAACAAGCCAGGGACAATGCTACGGGCAGATTATCTGCACAAAATGTCATCACTGAGAAAGCAGGCCCTAGATCTCAAGCAAAAAACATCAGCAATGCTCTAACCAGCTTTCATTGTTTATGTGTCATGGACGTGCTACAACATTCAGGTACTGAGGCTAACATGCTGACCACTCAGCCCACGTAGCATGCACGAGAGTTGCAAAATAAATGTACACATACATGTTATTCAATCATTGTACCCACACTGCTCGAGCGAGTCAACGTGCGTCTGTGTAGCCAGGCGCTAAAATATTACTTTTATTCATCTCCTCATTGGATTTTAGGAGCATATACCACATGGGTGATTGAAAGATGAACTGAGGTCCACACTCCTGTCCAGTTGGTGGTGGTAATGCACCTTAAAGTTGGTTGCCAACCGCCATATAAAGTCCAAAGTAGCAACAAGAGATTGTTTTATGATAGCATACATGAAATTGATTAATTATACTGTTAAATTGTTGCAGTCAAAATAACTGCTCAATAGCTTGAAGGGGGGTCCCTCGAGGCCCAGCAGTTTTAGTGTTAAATCCTTTGTAAATACACTCCATAATGGACTATCAACTTCAAAAACGTTTTAGGGTCATCAAAGACATTACCATGATGTACCAAATTAAGCTTGGCATTGATATTTTAAAAAATGATTAAACTATTAACAATTTACTTTTTTGAATGTGTAATGCTTAAAATAATCATAACAAATATTTTTCTCATGGCCTAAAACTCAGATTCACAAAAATGGGGGGCCCATGTTACATGTCTTAACTTAGTTTGAGAAAAGTTAAGGGATTGGTCAAAGAGTTATTGATAAATCAAAAATCGGATTTCACATGTCCATTTAAGCCACTGTAAATCCACGCCACAGTGGCCTATCAACTTGAAACTGTTATATCAAATCAAATGTTATTTGTCACGTGCCGAATACAACAGGTGGAGGAGACCTTACAGTGAAATTCTTACTTGCAAGCACTTAATCAAGGATGCAGTTTAAAGAAAATGTAACTGTTAAGTAAAAAAATATATAGGAAAAAATAAATAAATAACAGTAACAAATAATTAAAGAGCAACAGTAAAATAACAATAGCGAGGCTATACACAATGGGGTATCGGTACAGAGTCGATGTGCAGGGGCTCCGGTTAGTTGAAGTAATTGAGGTAATATGTACATGTAGGTAAAGGTAAAGTGACTATACATAGATAATAAACAGAGAGTAGCAGCAGCGTAAGGGGTGGGGGGGGGGACAATGCAAATAGTCTGGGTAGCCATTTGATTAGCTGTTCAGGAGTCTCATGGCTTGGGGTTAGAATCTTTTGAGAAGTCTTTTGGACCTAGACTTGGCACTCCGGTCCCGATTGCCGTGCGTTAGCAGAGAGACGAGTCTATGACTAGGGTGGCTAGAGTTTTTTGACAATTTTTAGGTCCTTCCTCTGACACCGCCTGGTATAGAGGTACTGGAAGGCAGGAAGCTTGGCCCCAGTGATGTACTGTGCCATGCGCACTACCCTCTGTAGTGCCTTGCGGTCGGAGGCCGAGCAGTTGCCATACCAGGCAGTGATGCAACCAGTCAGGATGCTCTCGATGGTGCAGCTGTAGAAGTGATTGAGGATCTGAGGACCCATGCCAAATCTTTTCAGTCTCCTGATGGGGAATAGGTTTTGTCGTGCCCTCTTCACGACTGTCTTGGTGTGTTTTGGACCATGTTAGTTTGTTGGTGATGTGGACACCAAGGAACTTGAAGCTCTCAACCTGCTCCACTACAGCCCTGTTCATGAGAATGGGGGCTTGCTCAGTCTACCCTTTTCCTGTAGTCCACAATCATCTCCTTTGTCTTGATCACGTTGAGGGAGAAGTTGTTGTCCTGGCACCACATGGACAGGTCTCTGACCTCCCTATAGGCTATCTCATCGTTGTCGGTGTTGTGTCATTGGTAAACTTAATGATGGTGTTAGAGTCGTGCCTGGCCATGCAGTCATGAATGTACAGGGAGTACATAAGAAGACTGAGCACGCACCCCTGAGAGGCACCCGTGTTGAGGATCAGCGTGAAGGATGTGTTGGTACCTACCCTTACCACCTTGGGGCGGCCCGCCAGGAAGTCCAGGATCCAGTTGCAGAGGGAGGTGTTTAGTCCCAGGGTCCTTAGCTTATTGATGAGCTTTGAGGTTACTATGGTGTTGAACGCTGAGCTGTAGTCAATGAATAGCATTCTCATGTAGGTGTTCCTTTTGTCCAGGTGGGAAAGGGCAGTGTGGAGTGCAATAGAGATTGCATCATCTGTGGATCTGTTGGGCCGGTATTCACATTTTTAGGGCCTAGGTTTTCTGGGATAATGGTGTTGATGTGAGCCATGACCAGCCGTTCACAGCACTTCATGGCTACAGATGTGAGTGCTACGGGTCGGTAGTCATTTAGGCAGGTTACCTTAGTGCTCTTGGGCACAGGAACTGTGTTGGTCTGCTTGAAACATGTTGGTATTATAGACTCAGTCAAGGACAGGTTGAAAATGTCAGTGAAGACACTTGGTCAGCGCATGCTCGGAGTACACATCCTGGTAATCCATCTGGCCCTGCGGCCTGGTGAATGTTGACCTGTTACTTACTCAAGTCTTACTCACATCGGAAATGGAGAGTGTGATGACACAGTTGTCCAGAACAACTGATGCTCTCATGCATGTTTCAGTGTTATTTGCCTTGAAGCGAGCATGAAGTCATTTAACTCGTCTGGTAGGCTCGTGTCACTGGGCAGCTCGCAGATGTGCTTTCTTTTGTAATATGTAATAGTTTGCAAGCCCTGCCACATCTGACGCTCCTTGAAAGCGGCAGCTCTACCCTTTAGCTCAGTGTGGAGGTTGCCTGTAATCCATGGCTTCTGGTTGGGGTATGCACGTACGTTCACTGTGGGGACGACGTCATCGATGCACTTATTGATGAAGCCTGTGACTGATATGATGTACTCCTCAATGCCATCGGAAGAATCCCAGAACATATTCCAGTCTGTGCTAGCAAAACAGTCCTGTAGCTTAGCATCTGCTTCATCTGACCACTTTTTTTATTGACAGTCACTGGTGCTTCCTGCTTTAGTTTTAGCTTGTAAACACGAATCAGGACGATATAATTATGGTCAGATTTGCCAAATGGAGGGCGAGGGAGAGCTTTGTACGCGTTTCTGTGTCAGGAGTAAAGGTAGTCTAGAGTTTTTTTCCCCTCTGGTTTAGAGGTCGACCGATTAATCGGAATGGCCGATTTAATTAGGGCCGATTTCAAGTTTTCATAACAATCAGAAATCTGTATTTTTGGACCCCAATCTTTTTCTTAGTTTTTTTTACACCTTTATTTAATCTTTATTTAACTAGGCAAGTCAGTTAAGAACACATTCTTATATTTAATGACGGCCTAGGAAGGGTGGGTTAACTGCCTTGTTCAGGGGCAGAGCGACAGATTTTTACCTTGTCAGCTCGGGGGATCAAATCTTGCAACCTTACAGTTAACTAGTCCTTGTGCACTCCACAAATAGTGCACAAGGATGCGAATGCAGTAAGCCAAGGTAAGTTGCTAGCTAGCATTAAACTTATCTTATAAAAACAATCAGTCAATCATAATCACTAGTTAACTACACATGGTTGATGATATTACCAGCTTTATCTAGCGTGTCCTGCATTGCATATAATCTGACTGAGCATACAAGCATACAAGTATCTAAGTATCTGACTGAGCGGTGGTAGGCAGAAGCAGGTGCGTAAACATTCATTCAAACAGCACTTTCATGCCTTTTGCCAGCAGCTCTTCATTGTGCGTCAAGCATTGCGCTGTTTATTACTGTAATATATTAAGTTAAAATAAGTGTTCATTCAGTATTGTTGTAATTGTCATTATTACAAATAAATAAAATAAATCGTCCGATTAATCGGCATCGGCTTTTTTGGTCCTCCAATAAATGGTATCGGTATCGTCGCTGAAAAATCATAATCGGTCGACCTCTACTCTGGTTGCACATGTGACATGTAGAAATTTGGTAAAACGGATTTAAGTTTACCTGCATTAATGTCCCCGATATAAACTCAATAATTAAATAAGGATTTTAAGAATGATTACCTACCTACAGCACTAGACTAAGCTTCATTTGCATAATTATTGTGGTATTGAAAGACATGGTAATGCTTTCACTGATTACAAAGGAAGATATCCTACGAGATATCCTACAATATATCCTACATGTCATTCTGTGAACCCCGTTCATTGCTGCTCACAGCAATTTTTATCAATGTTTTTCACCTTTAAGGTGTTTGCTGAAGAAATATACTATTAGCCTGCCAATAAATATTCATAGCTTAGATAAATGAATAATGATTCACATATTTTGGGAGCTTGCTGTCTGTTTTTAACCATTAAAGCCTCCATTTTTGAGAGTTGTACCTTCAACTGTAGATTAATCTTGCTTAACAAAATCTTTACTCAACAAAAGTACCTATAGCTTTCAGATTATTTCAGAATATTTCTCCAGTATGTTGGTGTTTATTTAAAATGGTCTTGCTTCACCAGGCCAAGAATAACTCATAGACAGTGAAGCAACACATAAGGGCGATTCCACGCCAGCGAGAGCAGAATTCTTTTTTTGTGTCTCAGATTGTTTTAGCAATACTCACATAGAAACTTAATTGTTTGATTTGCCTTTTTAAGTTTGTGTTGGGGATGCTCATAAAATTAATCAGGAGCCAACTCAAAAAATCAAAAAATCAAAAAATGAGTTTTGAGATATTCATATAAATGTTTATAATGTTGAATAAATTATATGTGTATTTCAGAATCTAGACATACTCCATATGTTAGTGCACACTATAAGGACTGTTATGACACCAATATGTTGTCTGTATTATGTACAGTTTCTCAAAAATGGTTTGTGATACAAATGTAAAAAGCATGTCAAACATCCTTCGTTCTATTGAAGTTCCTATGTGAGAATTGCTAAAACAATCTGAGTAACCAAAAATATGTTCTGCTCCCGCTGGCGTGGAATTGCCCATAAAGAGAAGAGAAGTAATTCTCTTAGAGGGGGCCGATGGGAACGGTAGGGAGCCTGTTGTGGCTGGTGCAAGCTGACCTTCACTCACAGTGTAGGAGTCAGGCTGCCAATGAGAAGAACACAATTTTGTGATGGAGGAAGAGGAGTAGGAGATGGAGGGAGGGAATAATGGATGGAGTGAGGGAGGAGAGGGGGAGTTGAAGGGCTTTGCAGCAGGGTGCCATTGAGCTTGAGGTCTTGAATAAAGAATTGGTAAGAATCAGTGCTTCACTCAACAGGCAGTTCTAGAGAAATCCTGCTCCCTTTGTTACTCTGCAGACGGTCTGAAAAAAACAACCTTGCTCAGACCAATGGAAAGCCTTGGTGCTATCCTAGAGAGCTGACAAAAACACCTCTCTTTATCCCGTTTACAGTTCCCATGATGAAGCATGACAGTTTGGCATGCTATGCCCCATGAAGCCTCCATTAATGTGGGCTTCTGAGTGTCACCATGATGTAGATCTGCCATGTGTGCCTTAACACCATACAGAGACAAGAACAGGGGATAAAATGCAGGTCCCAAGGACAACTGGGCACCAGAGACAATAAGTAATACCATTTAGTTAATGTACTCGTGTCAGGATGCCTGCTTTGCTAACCTTTTACTGCAGTGAGCTAAATCAGGGTCACACAGAGTGTTTCTTGGAAGTCTTTAAAAAAATCTACTTTGAAACAAAAGTATCCACCTCACAAACATGGGTACGGGCTTAAAAAAAGAAGACACCTGCACAATGTCAGATATAGAGTTGAAATGTATTACATTTTTAGTTTGCATCCCAATGTTACACTTTATATACTCTATAGTGCATTTGGAAAGTGTCCCTCATCAATCTACACTCCATAATGACAAAGCGAAAACAGGTTTTTTGACATTTTTGCAAATGTATTAAAAATAAAAACAGCCCGCTTGGAGTTTGCCAAAAGGCACCTAAAGGACTCTTAGAACATGACAAACAAGATTCTCTGGTCTGATGGAACCAAGATTGAACTCTTTAACCTGAATGCCAAGTTCATGTCTGGAGGAAACCTGGCACCATCCCTACGGCGACGCATGGTGGTGGCAGCATCATGCTGTGGGAATGTTTTCTAGCGGCAGGGACTGGGAGACTAGTCAGGATCGAGGCAAAGATGAACGGAGCAAAGTACAGAGAGATCCTTGATGAAAACCTGCTCCAGAGCACTCAGGACCTCAGACTTCCAACAGGACAATGACCCTAAGCACACAGCCAAGACAACGCAGGAGTGGCTTTGGGACGAGTCTCTGAGATTCCTTGAGTGGCCCAGCCACAGCCCGGACTTGAACCCGATCAAACGTCTCTGGAGAGACCTGAAAATAGCTGTGCAACCTGACATAGCTTGAGAGGATCTGCAGAGAAGAATGGGAGAAACACACCAAATACCGCTGTGCCAAGCTTGTAGCATCATACCCAAGAAGACTCGAGGCTGTAATCGCTGCCAAAGGTGCTTCAACAAAGTCCTGAGTGAAGGGTCTGAATACATTTGTAAATGTGATATTTCAGTTTTTTTATATATATATTTGCAAAAATGTTTTAAAAAAACTGTTTTTGCTTTGTCATTATGGGTATTGTGTGTAGATTGGTGAGGGGGAAAAACTATTTAATCAATTTTAGAATAAGGCTATGATGTAACAAAATGTGGAAAAAGTCAAGGAGTCTGAATACTTTCCGAATGCACAGTGCATCACAGAAGACTAAAATATAACAAAACCGCTTGAAATAGAAGCAATTATGAGAAATATAACATTCAACCCATGAGGCCACTAGGTCATTTGACTGCAGGCAAGGGTTATGAGACCTCTGATTAATACTTCTCAAGATAGCACATACTGTAGTAGTAGTAGTCAGTGACAAATATCGGAGCTAAGGGCTGGGCTTGGTTAAAACCCTGGATAGGAGACCAAATGAAAAGCTGTAGATTGATCAAATCAAATCAAATGTTATTTGTCACATACACATGGTTAGCAGATGTTAATGCGAGTGTAGCGAAATGCTTGTGCTTCTAGTTCCGACAATGCAGTAATAACCAACAACTCCAGTAGGAGGTATTGCCCAGTCTATAGTTTTTTTCTGATAATGAATATAACTGTCAGATCTGTTTCCAAGGTACAAATTCAATATATTAGAAAATGTATCTATGTTGAAAATTGGTTACAATGATTACATAATTCTGTGGTAAAAATGTCAGTCAATTTTATTTCTTTCTTTCAAATGTAATGTTTTTTCCGGTTTTGTTAGATTCTACGTCACAATACGTTGACAATTTATGTTGAAACAACATGGATACAACCAGTTTGTTCCCAGTGGATGTAACTTGCTTAATGGAGATCCCTCATACCTATTTAGGGGAGACTTGAAAGGAGGAATGAGCTGTGACTGTTCTGTAGAAGACAAGCCTTTGGTCTCTAAATGATCCACATGGTCATGTGTAAGAGGTTTCGATTCCCAAACATTCATCTTCCAATCACAGTGCCCCACGAGGGGAAAGACGATCCAAACTTTTTGGGGGGAGATCCTCTAGCGCTGTAACCCACATGTTAAAGATGTTTTAAAGAAGCCAATTCATTTTTAACCTATTGCACCATGGAGACTATGACCTAGTTAGGAAATGTAAATAGGGATTTGATTTGAAGGGGCATATTAATTGGAACAGATGCCTTCTCCATTATTAACATCTCTCACAGTGTACTTGCGTGAGCTGCATTTACCCCCCGTGTCTGTCCTCCCGCTGAATGCTTCAGCCGTGGTCTTAATCAGGGGCCAATAAAAACTTTCTGAGGAAGGTCCTTTCTGAAGATAGACTGAATAGAGATAGACTGGATGGCCACGGTCATGGCCATCCACGGGTGTCCTATAAATCAGTCACCAGGCTCCACTTCCTGGTCTAATGAACACACACTCTGACACTATCACCCAGGGGGCTTCAGACAAGTCATGCTGACCCTAGGGACAGCCTGTTTAAGAGACATACATTGACTTGCGAAAGTATTCACCCCCCTTGGCATTTTTCCCATTTTGTTGGCTTACAACCTGGAATTAAAATAGATTTTTGGGGGGTTTGTATCATTTGATTTACACAACATGCCTACCACTTTGAAGATGCAAAATCTTTTTTTGTGTGAAACAAACAAGAAATAACAAAAAAATAACTATTCAGCCCCCCAAAGTCAATACTTTGTAGAGACACCTTTTGCAGCAATTACTGCTGCATGTCTCTTTGGTTATGTCTCTATAAGCTTGGCACATCTAGCCACTGGAATTTTTGCCCATTCTTCAAGGCAAAACTGCTTCATCTCCTTCAAGTTGGGTGGGTTCCGCTGGTGTACAGCAATCTTTAAGTCATACCACAGATTCTCAGTTGGATTGAGATCTGGGCTTTAACTTGGCCATTCCAAGACATTCAAATGTTTCCCCTTTAACCACTCAAGTGTTGCTTTAGCAGTATGCGTAGGGTCATTGTCCTGCTGGAAGGTGAACCTTTGTCCCAGTCTCAAATCTCTGGAAGACTGTAACAGGTTTCCCTCAAGAAATTCCCTGTATTTCGCGCCATCCATCATTCCTTCTATTCTGACTAGTTTCCCAGTCCCTGCCGATGAAAAACATCCCCACAGCATGATGCTGCCACCACCATGCTTCACTGTGGGGATAGGATTCTCGGGGTGATGAGAGGTGTTGGGTTTGTGCCAGACATAAGGTTTTTCTTGATGGCCAAAAAGCTCAATTGTAGTCTCATCTGACCAGAATACCTTCTTCAATATGTTGGGGGAGTCTCCCAGATACCTTTTGGCAAATACCAAACGTTTGCTTATTTTTTCTTTAAGCAATGTCTTTTTTCTTTTTTCTGGACACACTTCCATAAAGCCCAGCCCTGTGGCGTGTACGGCTTAAAGTGGTCCTATGGACAGATACTCCAATCTCCACTGTGGAGCTTTGCAGCTCCTTCAGGGTTATCTTTGGTCTCTTTGTTGCCTCTCTGATTAATGCCCTCCTTGCCTGGTCTGTGAGTTTTGGCGGGTGGCCCTGTCTTGACAGGTTTGTTGTGGTGCCATATTCTTAAACATTTTTAATAAGGGATTTAATGGTGCTCCATGGGATGTTCAAAGTAACCCAAACCTGATCTGTACTTCTCCACAACTTTGTCCCTGACCTGTTTGGAGAGCTCCTGTAACGATCGTCTGTGGTGGAAGAAGGTGAGGACCAAGGTGCAGCGTGGTAAGGGTTCATGATTTTTAATAATAATCAAAACTGAACACTGAATAACAAAACAACAACGAAACAACCTAAACAGTTCTGTCTGGTGCAAACACACAAAGACTGAAAACAAACACCCACGAAACACAGGTGGAAAAAGGCTACATAAGTATGATTCTCAATCAGAGACAACTAACGACACCTGCCTCTGATTGAGAACCATACCAGGCCAAACTCAAAACCCAACATAGAAAAACAAACAGACTTCCCACCCCAACTCACGCCCTGACCATACTAAAACAAAGACCAAACAAAGCAACTAAGGTCAGAACGAGACAGCTCCTTGGTCTTCATGTTGCAGACTCTGGGACTCTTTCAAAACAGGTGTATATATACTGAGACCATTTGACACTTAGATTGCACACAGGTGGACTTTATTTAACTAATTATGTGACTTCTGAAGGTAATTTATTGCACCAGATCTTATTTAGGGGCTTCATAGCAAAGGGGGTGAATAAATATGCGCACACCACTTTTCCGTTTTTTTATTTTTAAGAATGAAAAAAAATAGCAATTTTTTAAATTTCACTTCACCAATTTGGACTATTTTGTGTATGTCCATTTCATGAAATCCAATATAATAGGAAAAACGGCAGGGAGATGAATACTTTTGCAAGGCACTGTAGTCACGACACACTGAATTATATTTTATGAACTGCGTCAATGTATTTCTGCATCACGCCAAAGCCTTCAAAGTAGGGGTTGAGAGACAGGCTTTTATGGTCATTCCAATATTTTACTGATTAATTTGAGGAGAGTGCAAATTTTCTTTTAGGGATTAAAGATTATTCCACTATGCAGATTCCCCCTTTCATACTAATGATTGAAAGGTGACTTGTCCAAGTGTCTGTAATTTAATGGTAATTTATAATCAATTCAAGTCTGCAACGTTCATTACGAGCAACTTTTATCCTACCTGGGTTTGCTGCAAGCATATCAGTTTGTGCAACAGAAGCCACAAGCTGCCATCAGGGACCAGCACTGGCATTTACAGTCTATAGATCCACAAACAGATCAGTCCAGATCAAGCTACTTTGCAGCTTATCTGACTTCCCTCTTCTTGCTACCACAGCTTTGTTGCTTTACAGCATCTTCAATTCTCCCTGCGAAGGCAAAAAGCCTGTAAAATACACACCATCCAATTTACTAGACCGGAGTGGGAGTGTTATTTTTTATCAAATACTTTGTTCTCTGTGTTCTTGCTCCTCTGTATTTGTTATATCATATTTTCAAAGGTTTTCATTTTATCTTATTATTCCTATAAGCAATAGTATGTACTTTTCTTTATCTCAATTGTCTATTTGAAATTTTAAAAAATTGCATTGATACAGTAGTTGGGGACTTTTTGTAAAGATATCATGTTTGAGACATTTTGATGCAAGAATGTAAGGGGAACAATATAAAATGACCTCCCAGCTCCAGGGACATAAATCAGCCATCAGGGAACACTGTCATGAGTAAATTGAATTCTGTGCCTTTATGATTTCATATTGTTTATCCATTAGATTTGATGTTCCAGGTTGAAACGGGGAACCTGGATGAAATGAATGTCACTCACTCCAAGTACTGTATGCGGCAAGAGAGTTCTGCACAGTCCATGAAGCACCAAGCAGTCCAAAGCACAAGGTCGCAGAAATCTAGGGCAGTCCCTCCTCCGGCTCTCTCTGTCCACCACCTTACTATCACCTGGTTTTCTCCCCCTCAAGACCTTGACACTTCACCCTCCCCTGCTGTCCATTTCTTTCCCCCTCCCCCTCCCTGCTTGGCATGATTGATGTCCATGATCCCTTGCTTTTGGGTGGATTATTAACGCTCTGCAGCGGGTTGGACGGCGCGCCATAAATTTCCTTTATGTTGTCATTACTTACGCTGAAGTGCCCGACAATAATGGCTGCACCAGTTGCATGTTTACAGCCTCAGATCAAACTCCATGACTTCTCTGCCGAAGGAAAATAGCAACATTAATGGCATGTTAATAACTGAATATATTCACTGTTGTTATCCAAATCATTCCAAAGGGTAGGTTTAACAAAGCAAATAAAATGTAACCATACCTTTTATAAGTCATATATCATACTATTTAGGCCTATATAGTATTTGCAAAGTCGTGAACAGTTATTGTTTCAATTCAACCCAGGGTTCAACTAAAAATAGGCAATACATATAGGACTAGGGTTTCAAGCTTTGGTTGATTTCACATGTAATCTTCAAGTTAAAGGTAGACTCAGCAAAATGACGTTGCCACGGCCAGCTCCGCAGATATGGAGATGAGCGAGATGTTCACAGGTTTGCTTCACTGCGTGGTAGCCAGGTCGCCAAAACAGCTGAGAAGTTGAGCCTCGCGATTTAGTCCAATTCTTTAACTTCCAATTGTGTTTGGTTGTCATGCAACCAAATATTGACATTTGAAGGAGATGTATACTCTGCTTGGATAGTTCTATCTGTGCCACCGACTTAGTTAGTCTGGGTTTAAAGGGGAACTGCACCTGCTGATTTTGGCTTGCTCTTCAAGAAATGCTGGCGGCCATGACAGAAGTGAAATGTGAGTTGACTTGGGGGTGTGGCTTGATGTGAGTGTTTCTTGGGTGTGTCCTTGCCACCACCAAAATACACTCTTCTGTCAGAACCTTGCCCGCAGCTGTTTCCCCCCACTCAATCACAACAAATAAACCTCCTGCAGGTGGAGTTCAATAGCAAGAGGCAGAAGTATGCTCAGTAGCCTATAGAATATTATGAGAAGAATGCAATTGCTGAATGTATGTGGATATTCTAAACTAAGTGTTTTGATAACTTTCAAATGTAGTAACATTGTCATTCCCAGCTGTGACAGATACTTTGCCTATCGGCGTCTTTGTCTGCTGGTTATGGGGCTACCTTGGCAAACATGTCAGAGTGGTCATACCTTCTTGTGTGGTGTCCCGTATACAACAGGAGTTCCCAGATCCTGGTGCAGAATACACAGGGTTTCTCCCTCCCCATACTGACTGATACCATTCAAGGCAATAATTTAAAAAAGACAATACAAGTAAAGGTTGTGGCTAGTAACATTTTAATGCCGAGTGCCAGGTCTCTCTCCATTCAGAGACATCAGTATTAAGCCTGTCGGGACTTCATCACATAATTTTGCAAGTGCTGGCACCATAGATGCATTTGTGAACCCTCACATGCTGACCAGACCGGACACGTCGCGTGTGCGAGCGTTGCAAAATACATTTAGAAATCCATGTTATTCAATTATTGCACCCACACTGTTCGCGTCCGCCAAGGAGCGTCTGCGTTGCCAAGGGTTAAAATAGAAGTCATTCCTATTTCTGACGCAGATCGCGCTGCAAGTCCTGCCTCTCCCATCTCCTCATTGGTTTATAGAAGCAGGTACCCACGTGCCATCTCCTCATTGGTTATACCCACGTGGGTGATTGAAAGACAAACTGTTTTGACGATCGTTGTGGTAATACTATGAAAGTTTAGCTGCCAATCACCATGTAAGTTCAAAGATGAAAAAGCCTGGAAGGAGGAGAGATGACTAGAAACGATTCGGTTGACCGTTTTATGTGTGGATTAATTGTCGGAGTAGAGGACCTTGTGCATTTCAGGTAAAATAACAACTCAATGTTTATATCCCAGGACAAATTAGCTAGCAACAGCAAGCTAGCTAAATAGGACACATTAACTAGCATGTGCAAGCTAGCTAGCTAAATTGCCATACATGTTTAATGCTTTTCGACATGTCCCCAAATTAATGTAATTGGTTCAGAGTTTGTTTTGATATTTTAACTCATGATCGCGTTTGGTGTGGGGGGACAAAATAAATGTATGCACGATGGCGCACGCGCGCAGCCGTTTTGGGTTCCGTGTTACACAGTCACTGTTCTATTACCAATGGCAGTTAGTATATGTTTGTGGGTCAGATATCATCTATCCTATGTTGAAGTTTGAACCAGTCGGACTAAACCTACCTAATTCTGGTCTCCCTATCAATGACCATTGGTGAGCAGGCAAGAGGTGAAGCTGGAGGTAAGGTCTTTGCCAGCTCTCCATTGATGGGCATGGCAGCGTAGATCAGCTCCTGGCCTCTCATCAAAGATACTGGTTGATCACACACAACCACACACAGAGCACTGATTACGTCAATGGTCGTTATGATTAGCCTGGTGGAATCAAATCAAATTGTCACATGCGCCGAATACAACCTTACAGTGAAATGCTTACTTACGAGCCCCTAACCAACAATGCAGCTTCAAAAAAATATGTATTAGAATAAGAGATAAAAGTAACAAGTAATAAAAGAGCAGCAGTGAAATAACAATAGCGAGACTATATGCAGGGGGGTACCGATACAGAGTCAATGTGCAGGGGCACCAGTTAGTTGAGGTAGTATGTACAAGTAGGTAGAGTGATTAAAGTGACTATGCCAAGATGACAACAGAGTAGTAGTGTAAAGGGGGAGGGGGGGGCAATGCAAATAGTCTAGATTGCCATTTGACTAGATGTTCAGGAGTCTTATGGCTTGGGGGTAGAAGCTATTAAGAACCCTCTTTGACCTAGACTTGGTGCTCCGGTACCGCTTGCCATGCAGTAGCAAAGATAATAGTCTATGACTAGGGTGACTAGAGTCTTTGACAATTTTTAGGGCCTTCCTCTGACACCACCTGGTATAGAGATTCTGGATGGCAGGAAGCTTGGCCCCAGTGATGTACTTGCGGTCTCAGGCCAAGCAGTTGCAATATCAGGCAGTGATCCAAACAGTCAGGACTTTTTGAGGATCTGAGGACTCATGCCAAATCTTTTCAGTCTCTTGAGGGGGAATAGATTTTGTCATGCCCTCTTCACGGCTGTCTTGGTGTGCAGGGACCATGTTAGTTTGTTGGTGATGTGGACACCAAGGAACTTGAAGCTCTCAACCTGCTCCACTGCAGCCCCGGGTGTGTGCTCGGTTCTCTTTTTCCTGTAGTCCACAATCATCTTCTTTGTCTTGATCATGTTGAGGGAGAGGTTGTTGTCCTGACACCACACTGCCAGGTCTCTGACCTCCTCCTTATAGGCTGTCTCGTCGTTGTCGGTAATCAGGCCTACCACTGTTGTGTCATCGACAAATGTAATTATGGTGTTGGAGTCATGCCTGGCTTTACAGTCATGAGTGAACAGGGAGTACAGGAAAGGACTGAGCACGCACCACTGAGGGGCCTCTTTGTTGAGGATCAGTGTGTCAGATGTGTTGGTACCTACCCTTACCACCTGGGGGCGGCCCGTCAGGAAGTCCAGGATCCAGTTGCAGAGGGAGGTGTTTAGTCCCAGGTTCCTTAGCTTATTTATGAGCTTTGAGGTTACTATGGTGTTGAACGCTGAGCTGTAGTCAATGAATAGCATTCTCACGTAGGTGTTCCTTTTGTCCAGGTGGGAAAGGGCAGTGTGGAGTGCAATAGAGATTACATCATCTGTGGATCTGTTGGGGCGGTATGCAAATTGGAGTGTGTCTAGGGTTTCTGGGATAATGGTGTTGATGTGAGCCATGACCAGCCTTTCAAAGCACTTCATGGCTACAGATGTGAGTGCTACGGGTTGGTAGTAATTTAGGCAGGTTACCTTAGTGTTCTTGGGCACAGGCACTATGGTGGTTTGCTTAAAACATGTTGGTATTACAGACTTTGACAGGGAGAGGTTGAAAATGTCAGTGAAGACACTTGCCAGTTGGTCAGCGCATGCTCCTAGTATGCGTCCTGGTAATCCGTCTGGCCCTGCGGCCTTGTGAATGTTGACTTGTTTAAAGGTCTTACTAACATCGCCTCGGAGAGCGTGATCACACAGTCTTCCAGATCAGATGGTGCTCTCATGCATGTTTCAGTGTTATTTGCCTCGAAACGAGCATAGAAGTAGTTTAGCTCATTTGGTAGGATTGTGTCACTGGCTAGCGCTCGGCTGTGCTTCCCTTTGTGGTCTGTAATGGTTTGCAAGCCCTGCCACATCCGACGAGCGTCAGAGCTGCTGTTGTACGATTCGATCTTAGTCCTATATTGATGCTTTGCCTGTTTGATGGTTCATCGGAGGGCATAGCGGGATTTCTCATAAGCTTTCCGGTTTAGAGTCCCGTTCCTTGAAAGTGGCAGCTCTAGCCTTTAGCTCAGTGCGGATGCTGCCTGTAATCCATGGCTTTTGGTTTGGGTATGTACAGTGGCTTGCGAAAGTGTCCACCCCTTTATTTATTAATATTTTTCCTATTTTGTTGCCTTACAACCTGGGATTAAAATAGATTTTTGGGGGTTTATATCAGTTGATTTACACTACATGCCTACCACTTTGAAGATGCAATATGTTTTTTATTGTGAAAGAAACAAGAAGTAAGACAAAAAAAACAGAACTTGAGCTTGCATAACTATTCACACCCCTAAAGTCAATACTTTGTAGAGACACCTTTTCAGCAATTACTGCTGCATGTCTCTTTGGTTATGTCTCTATAAGCTTGGCACATCTAGCCACTGGAATTTTTGCCCATTCTTCAAGGCAAAACTGCTACAGCTCCTTTGAGTTGGATGGGTTCTGCTGGTGTACAGCAATCTTTATGTCATACCACAGATTCTTAATTGGATTGAGGTCTGGGCTTTGACTTGGCCATTCCAAGACATTCAAATGTTTCCCCTTTAACCACTTGCGTGTTGCTTTAGCAGTATGCTTAGGGTCATTGTCCTGCCGGAAGGTGAACCTCTGTCCCAGTCTCAAATTTCTGGAAGACTGAAACAGATTTCCCTCAAGAAGTTCCCTGTATTTCGCGCCATCCATCATTCCTTCTATTCTGACTAGTTTCCCAGTCCTTGCCGATGAAAAAGATCCCCATAAATGACGCTGCCACGACCGTGCTTCACTGTCGGGATGTGTTCTCGGGGTGATGAGAGTTTTGGGGTTTGCGCCAGACATAGGGTTTTCCTTGATGGCTAAAAAGCTCAATTTTAGTCTCATCTGACCAGAGTACCTTCTTCAATATGTGTGGGGAGTCTCCCAGATGCCTTTTGGCAAACACCAAACGTGTTTGCTTATTTTTTTCTTGAAGCAATGTCTTTTTTTCTGGACACACTTCCATAAAGCCCAGCTCTGTGTACGGCTTAAAGTGGTCCTATGGACAGATACTCCAATCTCCGCTGTGGAGCTTTGCAGCTCCTTCAGGTTTATCTTTGGTCTCTTTGTTGCCTCTGATTAAAACCCTCCTTGCTTGGTCCATGAGTTTTGGTGGGCGGCCCTCTCTTGGCAGGTTTGTTGTGTTGCCATCCTCTTTCCATTTTTTATAATGGATTTAATGATGCTCCATGGGATGTTCAAAGTTTCAGATATTTTTTTAGAACCCAACCCTGACCTGTATCTTTCCACAACTTTGTCCCTGACCTGTTTGTAAAGCTCCTTGGTCTTCATTGTACCGCTTGCTTGGTGGTGCCCCTTTCTTAGTGGTGTTGCAGACACTGGGGCCTTTCAGAACAGATGTATATATACATACAGTGCCTTGCGAAAGTATTCGGCCCCCTTGAACTTTGCGACCTTTTGCCACATTTCAGGCTTCAAACATAAAGATATAAAACTGTATTTTTTTGTGAAGAATCAACAACAAGTGGGACACAATCATGAAGTGGAACGACATTTATTGGATATTTCAAACTTTTTTAACAAATCAAAAACTGAAAAATTGGGCGTGCAAAATGATTCAGCCCCCTTAAGTTAATACTTTGTAGCGCCACCTTTTGCTGAGATTACAGCTGTAAGTCGCTTGGGGTATGTCTCTATCAGTTTTGCACATCGAGAGACTGAAATTTTTTCCCATTCCTCCTTACAAAACAGCTCGAGCTCAGTGAGGTTGGATGGAGAGCATTTGTGAACAGCAGTTTTCAGTTCTTTCCACAGATTCTCGATTGGATTCAGGTCTGGACTTTGACTTGGCCATTCTAACACCTGGATATGTTTATTTTTGAACCATTCCATTGTAGATTTTGCTTTATGTTTTGGATCATTGTCTTGTTGGAAGACAAATCTCCGTCCCAGTCTCAGGTCTTTTGCAGACTCCATCAGGTTTTCTTCCAGAATGGTCGTGTATTTGGCTCCATCCATCTTCCCCTCAATTTTAACCATCTTCCCTGTCCCTGCTGAAGAAAAGCAGGCCCAAACCATGATGCTGCCACCACCATGTTTGACAGTGGGGATGGTGTGTTCAGCTGTGTTGCTTTTACGCCAAACATAACGTTTTGCATTGTTGCCAAAAAGTTCAATTTTGGTTTCATCTGACCAGAGCACCTTCTTCCACATGTTTGGTGTGTCTCCCAGGTGGCTTGTGGCAAACTTTAAACAACACTTTTTATGGATATCTTTAAGAAATGGCTTTCTTCTTGCCACTCTTCCATAAAGGCCAGATTTGTGCAATATACGACTGATTGTTGTCCTATGGACAGAGTCTCCCACCTCAGCTGTAGATCTCTGCAGTTCATCCAGAGTGATCATGGGCCTCTTGGCTGCATCTCTGATCAGTCTTCTCCTTGTATGAGCTGAAAGTTTAGAGGGACTGCCAGGTCTTGGTAGATTTGCAGTGGTCTGATACTCCTTCCATTTCAATATTATCGCTTGCACAGTGCTCCTTGGGATGTTTAAAGCTTGGGAAATCTTTTTGTATCCAAATCCGGCTTTAAACTTCTTCACAACAGTATCTTGGACCTGCCTGGTGTGTTCCTTGTTCTTCATGATGCTCTCTGCGCTTTTAACAGACCTCTGAGACTATCACAGTGCAGGTGCATTTATACAGAGACTTGATTACACACAGGTGGATTGTATTTATCATCATTAGTCATTTAGGTCAACATTGGATCATTCAGAGATCCTCACTGAACTTCTGGAGAGAGTTTGCTGCACTGAAAGTGAAGGGGCTGAATAATTTTGCATGCCCAATTTTTCAGTTTTTGATTTGTTAAAAAAGTTTGAAATATCCAATAAATGTCGTTCCACTTCATGATTGTGTCCCACTTGTTGTTGATTCTTCACAAAAAAATACAGTTTTATATCTTTATGTTTGAAGCCTGAAATGTGGCAAAAGGTCGCAAAGTTCAAGGGGGCCGAATACTTTCGCAAGGCACTGTATATATCATGTGACACTTTAACTACTTATGTGACTTCTGAAGGTAATTGATTGCACCAGATCTTATTTAGGGGCTTCATAGCAAAGAGGGTGAATAAATATGCACGCAGCCCTTTTCAGTTTTTTTAATATATATTTTTTTAATAAGTAATTTTTTTCATTTCATTTCACCAATTTGGACTATTTTGTGTATGTCCATTTCATGAAATCCAAATAACAATACATTTAAATGACAGGTTGTAATGCAACAAAATAGGAAAAACGCCAAGGGGGATGAATACTTTTGCAAGGCACTGTACGTATGGCCACTGTAGGGGCGACTTCATCGATGCACTTTTTGATGAAGCCAATGACTGATGTGGTGTACTCCTGAGTGCCATCGGAGGAATCCCAGAACATATTCCAGTTGGTGCTAGCAAAACAGTCCTGTAGCTTAGCATCTGCTTCATCTGACCACTTTTTTATTGATCTAGTTACTGGTGCTTCCTGCTTTAATTTTTGCTTGTAAGCAGGAGTCAGGAGGATGGAATTATGGTCAGATTTGCCAAAAGGAGGGTGAGAGAGAGCTTTGTATGCGTCTCTGTATGTGAAGTATAGGTGGTCCAGAGTTATTTGTCCTCTGGTTGCACTTTTAACATACTGATAGAAATTTGGTAAAACGGATGTAAGTTTCCCTGCATTAAAGTCCCTGGTTGAGCGTTTTCCTGTTTGTTTATGGCGGAATACAGCTCATTCAATGCTGTCTTAGTGCCAGCCTCTGACTGTGGTGGTATGGCTGGGGCCACTTAAAACGTCTGCCTTCTTCTTCTTCTTACCAAACCTGATCACCTGATTGCTCCACCAGGCTAGGTTATGAAGGTGAATTGGGACTCTAAACTTTTTTTTACCTTTGACCATGTCAATTGTCACCAACCTGACTCAAATGTCCTCCCTGTTCCATTATTAGGAACGCTAACAACAAGTGCATGTCTGTGTGATGCTGAGGGTCCCCATGCTGGTGTTCTCTATGTTCCACATTCGGTTGCAAACTGGACATCTCTCAAACAACTGCAGAATACAATTCTCATAAACAATGTACTTCCTCATCTTATGAGGTGGTGTTTACTGGGAGGGCATCTGACAGGGTTATACAATAGACAACCAAGTGGTACATTGCATTTTGTTTTAAGGAAAGGACTTATCTTTTTGATATTGCACTTCACAACCAAAATGACTACTACTTGTATCTGCCTGGCTGGGGAATTAACCTACTAGTTTATCAAACCGGGTATTTTTTAATACAACTTTTCACATAAAACACATTACTGTTATTGTTGAAGCCGTTTGTGTCAACAGGGTCTTGGGTCAAGCTAATTCTAGGTCGTCAGCCACAAAGTCATAAAGGCCCGAGTAACAGGCTTTTATTTTTTATTTTATTTTTTTTACCTTTATTTAACTAGGCAAGTCAGTTAAAAACAAATTCTTATTTTCAATGACGGCCTAGCGGGGAACAGTAGATTAATTGCCTTGTTCAGGGGCAGAATGACAGATGACAGACCTTGTCAGCTCAGGAATTCGATGCAGCAACCTTTCGGTTACTGGCCCAACACTCTAACCACTAGGCTACCTGCCACCTACATTTTACTGGCTACTCGTTTCAGTTTATTTCCCCATCTTTGGGATTGAACTGCAGAGGGTAAACAGTGTGGTATTTGATGGGCGAGAATAGCTCTATGGCCCATGACATAGTGTTTCCAGGCTTGTGCTGCAAAAAGTCCTGACAGATAAATAGTGCACACTCTTCTCTCTCTTTCTATCCATCCTGGTATTCCATCATTCTGTATTCTCTCCTCTGGCCTATTTCCTCTCTATCGTCCTGAGAGAAAAAGCTCTTATTTCCTGTACGCAACCTTGAACCTGCCCACTGATTTGTTGTAACTAGCACGTAGGTACACATTTTCCATTCTCTGGCATCCTGCTTAAGTAAACCAGATGTGTGGGTGGGTGTGTGTCTGTGTGTGTCTGTGTGTGTGTCTGTGTGAGTTTGTGCGTGTTTGAAGAACTGTCGAGTGTAAATCCCTTAAATCAGACAGATTAAAGTAGGGGCAGAATATGTATATCGTGTCATGGCCTAGGGGTTGCAAGGTAAAACACACTACGAAAAGGAAAGAACACAGAAATAGTCACGTCAATGACAATTCAATTTAGTGCAGTAGTAACACACAGGAGATTGCTTTGTTTATGAAGGTCATATGGCTTAGGTATCGTTTGAATAGCTCGCCATGGCTGAGTGATTTTTTAAAATCATATTTTGAGAATAATCCAATATACAGTATGTTCCTTTGCTGAAAACACAGTTGAGAGATTACCACAGGGGAGGGAGAAAACTGCTCTACGTTCTACGGCATTGTTTTTCAGTCCTGGCCCTTGGGATCCACAGGGTGTACCAGCCCAGTCACACCAGTTTTGTACCAGCCCAGTCACACCGGATTCAACTTGTCAAAGACTTGACTAGTTACATAAGGTGTGTTAATTAATGATCGGCTGAAACAAAAGCCTGCACACCCCGTGGGGTCTGCAGGACCAGAACTAAAGGGCATTGCTATAAGGGCTTTTTAGAATCTCTTCATAGAGAATCGTACTGGATTCGTCTTTCTCACTGCCATGTCAGATGGGTTGAGAAAGAAACACTCGGGTAATACGTTTCAAGGTATTCCATGTATGCTGTCGGTTTTGGAGAGAGTCTAGGCCAGGGGTGGGCCATCATTTTTTGCTTAAGGGCCACATCAGGATTTCAATTTCTTTTCGGAAAGATTTGTTCCTCAAATGCAATCTTCGGGGCAGAAAAAAACGTATCGGTCCATTGTAATTTCGACATACTTTCTATCTAGTTTCCGACGTTCAATCGTGGCCTGGAGTGTTTTTTTAACCCAAAGGTTTACTGAAACCTCACGCGGGCCAGATTGAATGGGCTGTTATCTCTCTCCTGTCTTCCATACGAAATGTGGCACACTCCGCTCACAGTCCAAAGAGCTTAGACCTCAGATACAGTATAGATGTCAGAGCACGTCTAGATCTGATGGGATGGTACCATAGCTGGCATGAATAGATGATCTGTACAATGTGTTTTCCACAAACGTGCCTCTCAGTCATGTGATCCTTTGAGAAACATTTGAAGAGTTGCATTCATTAGGATATTTCAGAAATACTGCAGTTCACAGTGTTCTCACTTGGAAGTCGATAAGACAAAGAAAAGGTTAACTATGTGGGCCTGTGTCTTCACGGGCACATGGCAGGGGTGTTTCATGACAGAACTAGCCCCCGTATGAAAGTGCGCTATGATCTGACTTGCAGCTCTGTAGTATCTCCAGACATCATAAGGTTTTGTTCTTAGATCCCCCCAACCCACCCTCAGATGTGATGGTCCAAATAGAGCACAGTGTCCTCAGTAAACCAGGGTGGTACAGAAGAGCTTGTGGGCCGCATGGCAAGGCTTTGAAAGCATCGCTAAGCCCAACACGCTCATTATAGCCCGTCTGATCACTGTTTTGAAGCCAAATATACACACATGCCGTCCTTTGCTGCTTTTGGTGAAGCTAGACTAAGCTAGACAAAGTCAGTGCTTGATCAATACAGTATCTACAGTGAAAACACTGGAACTATTGATATGGCAGGTCATTTAGGACATCTACTTTGTGCATGACAAGTCATTTTTCTAACAATTGTTTAACTTATAATTCACTGTATCACAATTCCAGTGGGTCAGAAGTTTACATACACTCAGTTGACTGTGCCTTTAAACAGCTTGGAAAATTCCATAAAAATTATGTCATGGTTTAGAAGCTTCTGATAGGCTAATTGACATAATTTGAGTCAATTGGAGGTGTACCTGTGGATGTATTTCAAGGCCTACCTTAAACTCTTTGCTTGACATCATGGGAAAATCAAAAGAAATCAGCCAAGACCTCAGAAAATGAAATGTAGACCTCCACAAGTCTGGTTCATCCTCGGGAGCAATTTCCAAATGCCTGAAGGTACCATGTTCATCTGTACAAACAATAGTACGCAAGTATAAACACCATGGGACCACACAGCCGTCATAATGCTCAGGAAAGAGATGCGTTCTGTCTCCTAGAGATGAACGTACTTTGGTGCGAAAAGTGCAAATCAATCCCAGAACAACAGCAAAGGACCTTGTGAAGATGCTGGAGGAAACAGGTACAAGTATCTATATCCACAGTAAAACGAGTCCTATATCGACATAACCTGAAAGGCCGCTCAGCAAGGAAGAAGCCACTGCTCCATAACCACCATAAAATGCCATACTACGGTTTGCAACTGCACATAGGGTCAAAGATAGCACTTTTTGGAGAAATGTCCTCTGGTCTGATGAAACAAAAATAGAACTGTTTGGTCATAATGACCATCGTTATGTTTGGAGGAAAAAGGGGAGGCTTGCAAGCCGATGAACACCATCCCAACCGTGAAGCACGGGGGTGGCAGCATCATGTTGTGGAGGTGCTTTGCTGCAAGAGGGACTGGTGCACTTCACAATAAAGATGGCATCATGAGGGGGGAAAATTATGTGGATATATTGAAGCTACATCTCAAGACATCAATCAGGAAGTTAAAGCTTGGTCACAAATGGGTCTTCCAAATGGACAATGACCCCAAGCATACATCCAAAGTTGTGGCAAAATGGCTTAAGGACATCAAAGTCAAGGTATTGGAGTGGCCATCACAAAGCCCTGATTCTCAATGCAGATTTTCCTGTGTTTGAGCAAACTGCAGTCTTTTTGTGAGGTCCGGTGTGTCGGCTGAGGAACCTGTACAGGGAGAGCATCCAATTGTCTTGCAATGTCACTGCTCGAGATGAGAGTGGAGTACTTATCCAGGCTCTTACAATCGTTTCACCCCATTAATGTCTTTCAAATGGAATACTCTCCACTGGATTTTAATCATTCAAGGATCATTCCCTCTTCAAAGGAAAAACTTGTATACATTTGCACAAAAGTTCTTCCGGATGTCTGATCGGTACACAAGATTTTCACAGCATCTTTTGTCTCACATCTCTGCATTAAGCTGCGTAACCAGCTGTATGAGCCAGTCATGGAACACAATTCTTGGTCATCATGGGATGTCCTTTGCTGTCCTTCATAAGACATTCAGACCATTTTTGTAATGAATAATTTAACACGTTCGTAGTTGATGTGATAGGCCTGAAGCTTGAAGATGTTACCCTTTAGCATGACCTTTAATATTTGTTCTAGTAAACTGTTGCAGGTATTCAGCAATGCTTTAGTCTATAGAAAGGTAATATGTTCAACCCACAAGGCTTACAAGGCTTAGACAAGATGGATCAGTTTTGGCATTGCTAAGTAAAGACTCTTTAAAGATGACCAGTATGGGGAGAGACAGAAACAGTTTGTCCGAGAGACATGGCAGCGATCCTTGGTACTCCATCAGACAAAAGACTAGAGTATCCGTTTAGTTTTCTAATTAAATGTTTGATTTGAGCGGTTAAGTTTCCTTAATCCTCGTTAATTACCTAATTAGAGTGACTCTGTTTAGGGAGCCAAGAGAGCACAGAGAAAATTAATTTATGTTGTGATGTTTGTTCTCCTTCTCAAAAGGTATGCAAAAACAACGACAAGACCGAACAAGGAACCATTTGTTTTCCTTGGAGAACAGGGTTTAGGGAACTTGGCACCAAGTTCAGCAGGCTCTGGGGTCCTTTGCAATTGAGCAGAGAGGGACCAAGTCCTGAGGAAAGGAGATTCGTAGTGGACAGTACCCAGTGGGACCATGAGCGTGATGTGCTTCTGCACAATTAGTGAAATGACTTCTGCTGTCCAATATTTGGGGAAAATGTTGGAAAATATAAATGTGTGTATCTTTCTCTCAGTAACAAATAGGCACAAGCGTGGACAGAGGAAGGATTGCTTGGGGATTTGTGAGTCATTTGTCTTTGAAGTGGAGAGGATATTCAGCCACTGTTGGAGGACAATGGAAGATGATAAAGAAGCATTTTTATAATCCAAGTTCCATTGTCCTCCAAGAGTGGCTGCATCCTCTCCAAGATTCCCCTCAAGATTCTTGCAACAGGTGTAGGTTTGTGTGTTTGATAAAACTCCAGAATTGAATGTACAGACCATTTGTAACACAATGACTTCACCCCACATCAAACTCTTCTCATTTAACTGAAAAGTGTTGGTTGGGGAATATCAAAGCAAACCAAAAAAGAGCTAACCGAAATGACAGTGAGGGCTGAACAGATTGCTAAAGCAGATTGGAATTTTATATGCAATTTTCCAGCTCATATGTGTAGATGACTGCTCTTGAAATCCTCTGAAATGAGGAAATAAATACTGTATCTGGTTATTTTTATGTGTGCTTATCCACATCGTATCATTATCCCATAAATTATTAAAGGGGAATTTAAGAGAACACATTCCATTCTCCCCAATGTGGCTTTGTGTAATGCTTATTAATCTATATTAAGTTTTCTCTGGAAAATGATCTGAAGGCTGGCTTATGCTAGGAATGGTAATGCGAGGCTTCTGTGTGGTTTTTGTCACTGACTTGAAATGTCAGTGGGGGTTGGGGGTTATAATAGTCTAATAGTAGTTTAATTTTTTTCCCCGAAAATGATTTGGATTGATGTTACGGGTGGATTCTGTGTCTGTATCTGTAGAGTAGGTCCACTTACCGCACAACCTCTGTCTAAAAAAAACGTCCTTAGGTCGTAGGGCACAGTAGGTCTGACATACAAAAATTGCTTAATTAAGTTAACCCACAAAGACACCATATACACAGTATTCTCTAAGCAAGCAAAGAGTGTATAATTGAGACTCATAGGCCTACATACAGTAGCGCTTGGCTCCGTCCTCCAGGCCACCAAGTTTGCTGCAGTGATGAATAAAACAACAGGCTTGGTTTGTTATGTTCTGCTGAGTCGCAGGGTTTTAAAGGAACTAGCTGCTAGCAGACATCTGGGTTGCCACCGCTCCAGACACTCCCAGCTCAGCTCTGTCTCGGCCTGGGTGGGAGCTAGCTAGTCCCCATCTCTGTAAGGTCAGACTGCTCTTGGACGGCCTGCTCCCTGAAAGGCCTCCAGTGCTGATGGAGCACCCTGAGGAATAGATTGCCTGCCTGTGAGGAAATGGCTAGAGCTTGTCTACATCAGGTCAGAAAATGACCGGAGTACACCAAGTGGCAGTGTCTAAGTAGGTTTTTGAGGCATGGATTTTTAAAATCTCTTACTTTACCCATGTTTTATTGACATGGAGTCGGCACCCTCTACTTGGTGTACGGAGGAATTGCTATTTGGGGTATGGGGTAGCATACAAATACTACTAGAGGGATATGTTGACTACACTTTTGTAACCTAACCTTTGATCGTCATAGTGAGAGTTTGATATTAGCATAATCTTTCATTTAGACTGCATTGTGGTTATTATTACAGGCATTGTGCATCCTATCTGTGTACTGCTCTCTCTCTCTCTCCCATTCTCATGCTGTGTGACAACCCCCAGTGATGAGGGCCACGTTGTGTGTTAGCCTTCACAATTGGCTCAGCATTCCATTAGTGTCAAGCACCATAACACTCTGCACTAATTCCCTTCCCACACTCCACTCAGCCGGATGAGCACGAAACATCTGGAAATATTGACATCGCCATTATCATTGGCGCTCATTAATGATGCTTTCTACACACACTGACCTCTGGAAAGGTGTTAATGGCTATTCAAATAGAGATATTAATTACAGAGTTATGGGTTTTCAACTGACTTCAAGCCCAGTGATTCTAACCCAGCTGACACATTTGGTTCCTTGGAAGTTGTGGGAACGTACATTTTTGGTTTCCCATTGGTTCTTGGAACGAAGCCATAAGTTTCCTGTCTGAGAACGGAATTGAAAATGTTCTGGGCTTGAAAGTTTTCCTGGGAGGTATTGCTAAGACTCTGAGAACAGAAATGATAGATTATTTAAGGTAATCAAATAACTTTCTGAGTGCATGTTTTAGTAACACTGCTAGCTTAGGTTAACTGTGTTCAACTCCAAGCACAGATAGGACACATGGAAATGCATTTGCTTAGGCATTAATCATGCAAACACATTTTGTTATTTCTTTATTGTAGCACAGCCTCAATGAGACTATGATCTTCTGCCTCTCTATCCATGGAATTAGTCCACTGCGCCACCAGGATGGAGATAGCATGTCATGTTTTTTTTTTACTTATACAAAGCTGTTCATTTTAGTCTATTCAAACAGACCCCATTTCAAAGGAAACAAGCACTCATTAAGATCAGGTGTGGCCAATTAGTGGATGTGGCCAACACACCTGAACACACTTAACAAGATAGAGGGATAGAGAGAGTTTTGTTGATGCTGAGAATGGAATGTATACAGTGCCTTGCGAAAGTATTCGGCCCCCTTGAACTTTGCGACCTTTTGCCACATTTCAGGCTTCAAACATAAAGATATAAAACTGTATTTTTTTGTGAAGAATCAACAAGTGGGACACAATCATGAAGTGGAACGACATTTATTGGATATTTCAAACTTTTTTAACAAATCAAAAACTGAAAAATTGGGCGTGCAAAATTATTCAGCCCCCTTAAGTTAATACTTTGTAGCGCCACCTTTTGCTGCGATTACAGCTGTAAGTCGCTTGGGGTATGTCTCTATCAGTTTTGCACATCGAGAGACTGACATTTTTTCCCATTCCTCCTTGCAAAACAGCTCGAGCTCAGTGAGGTTGGATGGAGAGCATTTGTGAACAGCAGTTTTCAGTTCTTTCCACAGATTCTCGATTGGATTCAGGTCTGGACTTTGACTTGGCCATTCTAACACCTGGATATGTTTATTTTTGAACCATTCCATTGTAGATTTTGCTTTATGTTTTGGATCATTGTCTTGTTGGAAGACAAATCTCCGTCCCAGTCTCAGGTCTTTTGCAGACTCCATCAGGTTTTCTTCCAGAATGGTCCTGTATTTGGCTCCATCCATCTTCCCATCAATTTTAACCATCTTCCCTGTCCCTGCTGAAGAAAAGCAGGCCCAAACCATGATGCTGCCACCACCATGTTTGACAGTGGGTATGGTGTGTTCAGGGTGATGAGCTGTGTTGCTTTTACGCCAAACATAACGTTTTGCATTGTTGCCAAAAAGTTCAATTTTGGTTTCATCTGACCAGAGCACCTTCTTCCACATGTTTGGTGTGTCTCCCAGGTGGCTTGTGGCAAACTTTAAACAACACTTTTTATGGATATCTTTAAGAAATGGCTTTCTTCTTGCCACTCTTCCATAGAGGCCAGATTTGTGCAATATACGACTGATTGTTGTCCTATGGACAGAGTCTCCCACCTCAGCTGTAGATCTCTGCAGTTCATCCAGAGTGATCATGGGCCTCTTGGCTGCATCTCTGATCAGTCTTCTCCTTGTATGAGCTGAAAGTTTAGAGGGACGGCCAGGTCTTGGTAGATTTGCAGTGGTCTGATACTCCTTCCATTTCAATATTATCGCTTGCACAGTGCTCCTTGGGATGTTTAAAGCTTGGGAAATCTTTTTGTATCCAAATCCGGCTTTAAACTTCTTCACAACAGTATCTCGGACCTGCCTGGTGTGTTCCTTGTTCTTCATGATGCTCTCTGCGCTTTTAACGGACCTCTGAGACTATCACAGTGCAGGTGCATTTATACGGAGACTTGATTACACACAGGTGGATTGTATTTATCATCATTTGTCATTTAGGTCAACATTGGATCATTCAGAGAGCCTCACTGAACTTCTGGAGAGAGTTTGCTGCACTGAAAGTAAAGGGGCTGATTAATTTTGCACGCCCAATATTTCAGTTTTTGATTTGTTAAAAACGTTTGAAATATCCAATAAATGTCGTTCCACTTCATGATTGTGTCCCACTTGTTGTTGATTCTTCACAAAAAATACAGTTTTATATCTTTATGTTTGAAACCTGAAATGTGGCAAAAGGTCACAAAGTTCAAGGGGGCCGAATACTTTCGCAAGGCACTGTATGTTTTTTAACCTGTGGAATATATGATGCTGAAGGACTGAAATTCCCACTGTCACACCCTGGTCGTAGTATTTTGTGTTTATTTATTTGGTCAGGCCAGGGTGTGGCATGGGTTTTTGTTTGTGGTGTGTATGTATGGGGATTGTAGCTAGTGGGGTGTTGTAGCTAAGTCTATGGCTGTCTGAAGTGGTTCTCAATCAGAGGCAGGTGTTTATCGTTGTCTCTGATTGGGAACCATATTTAGTCAGCCATATTCTTTGAGTTTGTCGTGGGTGATTGTCCTTAGTGTCCTGATGTCATTGTTCTGTGTTAGGTTACACAAGTATAGGCTGTTTCGGTTTTCGTTAAGTTTATTGTTTTGATAGTGTTTGTGTTTAGTGTGTTACTTCATTAAACATGGATTGCAATAGACACGCCGCATTTTGGTCCGACTCTCCTTCTTATACGGAAAACCGTTACAGAATCACCCACCACAAAGGGACCAAGCAGCGTGTCAACAGGCAAGAACAGCCCAAAGTGGAGTACAGTATGGACTATACTTCTTGGGAGGAGATAGACAGGTGGGCGGTCGACCCAGGGAGAGTGCCGGAGCCCGCCTGGGATTCGATGGAGCAGTGCGCGGAAGGATATAGGAGAATGGAGTTTGCGAAGCAAGCAAGGCGGCGCGGACGGAGGCCCCATAGTCAGCCCCAAAAATTTCTTGGGGGGGGGCTCAGGGAGAGTGTGGCAGAGTCAGGAGCCAGACCTGAGCCAACTCTCCCTGTTTATCGTGAGGAGCCAAGGAGGAGACCAGAACCAGAGCCGGTGTTGGAGGTGAGCGAAACAGAGACTGTGAAGGAGTTAATGGGGAAATTGGAGGAGAGAGAAATGAGGGAGTTGCTGTGTTGGTGTTTTAAACATGGAATTCGCCCGACGGAGCGTGTCGGGGATTTGATGGCACCTGGGTCAGCGCTCCATACTCGTCCTGAGATGCGTGTTAGTCGGCTGGTGAAGATGGTGCCAGTCTCACGTACCAGGCCTCCTGTGCACCTCCCTAGCCTTGCACGTCCTGTGCCAGCACCGCTCTCAAGATCTCCAGTACGCCTTCACGATCTAACCCATCCTGTGCCACCTCCACACCCCAGCCCTCCGGTAGCAGCTCCCCGCACCAGGCTTCCTGTGCGTGTCCTCGGCCCAGTACCACCAGTGCCAGCACCACGCATCAGGCCTACAGTGCGCCTCGCCTGTCTAGCGCTGTCGGAGCCCTCCTCCTCTCCAGCGCTGTCGGAGTCTCCCGCCTGTTTAGCGCTGTTAGAGCCTTCCTTCTCTACAGCGCTGCCGGAGTCTCCCGCCTGTTCAGAACTGCCAGTTAGCATAGAGCTGCCAGTTAGCATAGAGCTGCCAGTTAGCATAGAGCTGCCAGTCTGCAAGGAGCTGCCAGTCTGCAAGGAGCTGCCAGTCTGCAAGGAGCTGCCAGTCTGCAAGGAGCTGCCAGTCTGCAAGGAGCCGCCAGAGCTGCCTGTCTGCAGGATGCCGCCAGAGCTGCCAGTCTGCAAGGAGCCGCCAGAGCTGCCAGTCTGCAAGGAGCCGCCAGAGCTGCCAGTCTGCAAGGAGCCGCCAGAGCTGCCAGTCAGCATGGAGCAGCCAGGGCCGCCAGTCAGCATGGAGCAGCCAGGGCCGCCAGTCAGCATGGAGCAGCCAGGGCCGCCAGTCAGCATGGAGCAGCCAGGGCCGCCAGTCAGCATGGAGCAGCCAGGGCCGCCAGTCAGCATGGAGCAGCCAGTCAGCATGGAGCAGCCAGAGCAGCCAGTCAGCATGGAGCAGCCAGAGCTGCCAGTCAGCATGGAGCAGCCAGTCAGCATGGAGCAGCCAGAGCTGCCAGTCAGCATGGAGCAGCCAGTCAGCATGGAGCAGCCAGAGCTGCCAGTCAGCATGGAGCAGCCAGAGCTGTCAGTCAGCATGGAGCAGCCAGTCAGCATGGAGCAGCCAGAGCTGCCAGTCGACCAGACTCTTCCAGATCTGCCAGTCGACCAGACTCTTCCAGATCTGCCAGTCGACCAGACTCTTCCAGATCTGCCAGTCGACCAGACTCTTCCAGATCTGCCAGTCGACCAGACTCTTCCAGATCTGCCAGTCGACCAGACTCTTCCAGATCTGCCAGTCGACCAGACTCTTCCAGATCTGCCAGTCGACCAGACTCTTCCAGATCTGCCAGTCAGCCAGGATCTGGTAGATTCATCAACCTGCCTGAGCTTCCTCTCACTCCTGAGCTTCCTCTCACTCCTGAGCTTCCCCTCAGTCCCGAGCTGCCTCAGTCCCGAGCTGCCCCTCAGTCCCGAGCTGCTCCTCAGTCCAGTGGGGTTCTGGGTGAGGACTACTAGGCCATGGTCGGCGGCGAGGGTGGACTATCCAGGGACGCGAGGAGAGGGGACTAAGACATTGATTGAGTGGAGTCCACGTCCCGCGCCGGAGCCGCCACCATGGACAGACGCCCACCCGGACCCTCCCTATTGTTTTGAGGTGCGTTCGGGAGTCCGCACCTTAGGGGGGGGGTTCTGTCACACCCTGGTCGAAGTATTTTGTGTTTATTTATTTGGTCAGGCCAGGGTGTGGCATGGGTTTTTGTTTGTGGTGTGTATGTATGGGGATTGTAGCTAGTGGGGTGTTGTAGCTAAGTCTATGGCTGTCTGAAGTGGTTCTCAATCAGAGGCAGGTGTTTATCGTTGTCTCTGATTGGGAACCATATTTAGGCAGCCATATTCTTTGAGTTTGTCGTGGGTGATTGTCCTTAGTGTCCTGATGTCATTGTTCTGTGTTAGGTTACACAAGTATAGGCTGTTTCGGTTTTCGTTAAGTTTATTGTTTTGATAGTGTTTGTGTTTAGTGTGTTACTTCATTAAACATGGATTGCAATAGACACGCCGCATTTTGGTCCGACTCTCCTTCTTATACGGAAAACCGTTACACCCACAGAACAACGTTGTTTCTTAAAGTTCTCTAAACAATTTGAGAAAATGACTTTAACCTTTTCTACAGGTTATGCTGAAGTACTGAAATTCCAACCTAAGAAACATATGGTTCTCAGACCGTTATGTGCCAGCTGGGTATCCTGCACCCCTTCCCAGTACTTTTCATTTTAACTTTATTTAACCTTTATTTAAGATTTGGGAAGGTTGTATGCAAAACAACCACAGGACAACCGCGCTCTCACCAAGCTCTAAGAAACATGGTTCTCAAAATGTTATGTGCTAGCTTAAGTTATATATTAACTTTGAGCCTACTGTGCTGTTTTAGGCAGATTTTAACCAAACACCCCAACACCATCTGAAATGGCATGAAAGCGGTGTGTGTATATGTGTGTGCGTGTCCACGTTCGTGTGTGTGTGTGTGTGTGTGGCAAGGGGTATACTCCACATGACGCCTGTACCCACCCATATTGTAAAAATCCAGCAAAACCCCAAACATCTGTGTCTTGATTGATGCTTTGATTGATGTGACATTAACTGTCATTTACTTATTTGATTTGTTGAAATGTGAAATTGTAAATTGATAGTGTCGTTTTGAGACTGATTATGTTGATTTATTGTTCCCAAGGGCACCTTGAAAATGAGACCCTGGTCTCAATGGGTTTTTCCTGGTTAAATAAAGGTTAAATATTAAAGGAACCCAATCTAATGGGGAACTCGCCTTCCCAGGCCCCATACGTCTGAGGCATCCAGCAGCCCCATTTAAGCCCACTTTTATTAAATGTCAGGGAGAAGGTGTCCCCACAGCCGGGGAAGGTGAGGAACAGCCATGGAGAGGCTTTAGATTGGCTCAGCAAAGCCAGTGAGCTGGCTGGCAGCTTTGCTGCCGCGTTAATGATGAAGCCATTTATTTCCATGATAATAATGAAAGTGTGTATTCAGCCAGCAGGAGAAGGGAAAATGGCACATGTGGATTTCACAGTACAAACCATGTCCTCGGGATCATTTCAATTTTACACAATGGCGGTAATAGATTTCGCAGAAGCAGATTGCTGATACCCACGTACACGTGGATATTTTTGTCACTTAGTCCTACCGTAAGATTTAGTCTCCTTCCTGCTGTATGAGAATTGACATGCCTCCTCCTTAGTCTATTTCAGGAACACATAGTTCCCTACGACAGTGGCTGCTGTGAACTCACTCACCACTGCCCACACACCATTATATTCCTGCTAGCACAGAGTCACACATAGTGGAGCTCTGTGACAAGCTCTGTGACTCTGCCTGCCTGGTGCAGGGGTGGACACCTAGCCAGTCTCATCAGAGGTAGAAATTGAAGAGGGCTCTGTGTTTGTATGCGGCGGAGCAGTGATGATGAGAGGTGGCTGGGGCCCACCAATGAGAAGTGGAGTTATTACTGTGCGTGGCCACGGCTGCCATACGGCGTGATAAACATGGCGGTGTGTTGCCGTTTTCTATCACATTCTATCAGACGATTACTGCTCTCCCCTGGGCCTCCCAGAGCCAATTAATCGCCCTTGTCTCCCAGGTGTCAGCTGCCACGTCCTTCTACCAGACAAGGCATGGGCTGTAAATCTGACCGCCCTCACATGTGCACTCACAGGCCTCCCCTAAACACCACCCCTCCATCCACTCCATCCACTCCCCCCGGCAAAAGCATACTAATTCATCCTCATCATCACCCACGCCGTCTCAATCTTGCTTTCATCATAACAGATCATCATCATGATCCTTCAATTGCTATCAAGGTGGGCGGTTCCATCCCCTCTGTCACTGTCATTGTTGTCATTGTCATCAACGTGGAAAGGCTCTTCCATTATCATTATTATAGCCAGAACCGCCATGGGGCTGCTTCGTCACAATCAGCCCATACTAGGCTGTGGAGACCAGTGTTAGGGAGTGGTATTCCTCTGTATCTCAGTGGGGTATTGCAAGTTGGGTTCAGAGAGAAAGAGAGAGATTGATTCAGTATACAGGTATAGCCTATAAAGGAATGATGTGCAATTAGAGCTAATAACTCTCCTTCTTCTCTGCCCCCACTTAAATAACCTTCTGAATCCTGCCTCTGCTTGGACAGCCTGAGAGACGTGTCTTTTCCTATCCAGCTGCACAGCTGCCCTAGTAGTCATCTTCTAACTGGTCTGGACACTACAAGGCTGACAAGTCTGTTTCCAAGTCTAACCCTGTCAGGAGAGAACAAGCTTCCTTCACACTCCCTCAATTCTTATTGTAAGTGAAGTCATTCCCGTCCAGACAATTGCTCATTAATGCTAAATGATTTAGTCTAAACACACAGGCTAATTATGCGAGCTCTATTGACGTTGCGAAATAATAGTGCTGGAAATTGGAAAAAAGCCTCTATTCTGTTGGGTGATTTGCTGTAGTTAAAAGGGAACTCATGTTGATTCTCTCAGTGTGTATTTAACAATGTGTGCTTTTCATTCAACCGAATAAAGGCCAAACGATAAGTGTCGTTTCATAAAAGGGAAGTCAGCAGGAACCTACTACTGGAGACGTTATAGGACTAACTGACAAACTGGATATTCTTCAGGAAACCATAGTAAACAACAGCAGCAATATCAGATACATGTTTAAAGCACCCGGGAGTCAATAGCATTTCCCAAATGAATGTATTCTGCCTTCAATCCAAATAGCTGTTGTGGAAATAGCAATGATCGCATATTGTGCATTTGAGCCCTGTTGCCCTTGGAGCATCGGTATAAAACTAGATGCAATGCCTTTATCGTCTCCTCTGATATATGTTGTGACGTTTGCTTTTTCCTCACAATCCAGTTGTCCAAGAGCTGGAGGAGCCATGCTGGAGAAGAGTTTAGAGCAGGAGGAAGGCTGCTTGTAAATCAGCACGCAGTGCTGCCATCCACATCATACCAGTGCAGTCCGCCAGGCCTGCGTCCACACGCACATACACACACACACACACACACACACACACACACACACAAAAAAAAAATTATAATCTTCACTTTTTCTCCACTAGAGAGAGCTTGGAGACATTAATCAATGTGACAATGGCCATAATGTGCACAGTGGGGCCTTGACCTTCTACTGTCTTTTGCTATGTGCTATGTGTGAGTTTGCAGCTGCTGGCAGGTGCCAGTGTGCACAGACTAGTATGGTGTACCATCCCTTGATAAAGTATCTGGTCACAGCTCTGAGATCAGATGTAGAATCACTCATTATTTCCCAGCTGGGGAACATTAGGAGACAAATATCATCATTTAACAAGCTCAGTGATTTAAGTTGTGATTGAAGGTCAGTAGAAAGTAAACAAGTTGTTATTATTTATTTCTTTTAAATTCAGTGGATTCCAATGCCAACCTTCAAAAGCACATTTGTATGTTTTTGAGACTCTGTCCGTTGATTACTCATACTATTTTGATGAATCATATTTGATGAATATATATGGATGAGCTCATTCCTAATTCATGTTTCTATGGGTATAAAGGCTCGATGCACTTAATCATCATCAATGGATCATGAATCACTCACCGAAATGAAAACGAATCACAGGTGGAAAGGCCTTAAAATCAACCCCCACCAGTAATTTATTTCCATTAAGATGTTTGAATTATTCTACCATTTAAATATCTGATGGTTTCAGTTAAGGGAATAAAACAGAGCGAGGCGGCCACTTTAGAGGGACATTGAGGGAAAATATTGCCCCCCCCCTCTATAGCATTTCACACCGCCACGGGTGCGATATGCAGCTTTAAAGCGTGTTTTGAAGTCTCCACCTTGAGTTTTGTTTCTATGGCAACTCCATTCTGGGGCCCAGATAAAAGAGCTATTATTTTTTTGCGGAGGATTGGAGACAAAGTGAGTACGTTGCTGCTGGTTGGGAGGGAGATTTGTCTTGTCTGACAGAGTTCTTGCAGGGCTTTGAAAGCATTGTCTTTACCAGGCGATTTCACAACCGACCACCAGCTCACATTTGATGGTATATTTAATAGTATATTTACCATACTACTGTACAACCAGTCAGACATAACACCCCCATCACAGAGGGCTCAATCACATCCCTGAAGGTATCGGCCTATGCCCCACTCTCTCAAAGGGATAGGTATTTTATTCTTTGATCTGTTTCAATCAGACCTCTTTGTGGGCTATGTTTCTTTCCATTCACCCTGAACCACATTTGAGTCGCATCAATAATGCAGCTTAATTAAATAGATGAAGGAATGCGTCTTTTATTTGACCATTTATTCATGCGGAACTGTGTTTTTGTTAGTATTTTCTCGTTCACATTGCATGGCGTTTAAAACCATGCAAGGAAAACAAGACAACACACCGAACAGTCATACAGTGGATGTATTTTCTTTAGGACAGACTCGCTTGATGTTTGTAAGATAGTGGACTCTACGGTCTTTTCAGGGGTGCCAAGCGTCAGCAGTCAGGTGGACTTCAGGTGCAAAATGGTGGTATTTATTTACAGGTGCAGAGAAGGTCAATAAAGCTGGAATCATTCATATAATTTACATGATGCGTTGGCAAACATTTGACTGACAAAAGTATCAAACATAAACTAAATGGCTGATACACCGAAGCTGCTGGCTTCTAGCTACCGTTTTCAAACTAGTCAGACCTATAACTTTGTGTCAATATTTCCTCGCACAGCTGAGTTAGAGAGCCCTGGGACAACACTCACTCTAGCCCAATAAGCTCTCAGGAACACTGGAACTGGAATAATCCAAAATGCCCCTAAACAGGTATTTCATCAATGAACATATATAATCAATAGTTCTGATTTAGGCCAATGGCCACTACATAATTCATTTCAACATATCAGGACACGATCTCATAACACTCAACAAATATTGGGAAAACACCCTTCAACATGGAGCATTACGATTACTGGGCACGTGAACCTGTTGGTTAACTACGCTTGCGGTCGAAAGTTTTAGAACAGCTACTCATTTAAGGGTTTTTCTTTATTTGTACTATTTTCCACATTGTAGAATAATAGTGAAGACATCAAAACTATGAAATAACACATATGGAATCATGTAGTAACCCAAAAGGTGTTCAACAAATCAAAATCTATTTTATATTTGAGATTCTTCAAATAGCCTTGTTGACAGCTTTGCACACGTTTGGCATTCTCTCAAATTCATAAAGTAGTCACCTGGAATGCATTTCAATTAGTAGGTGTGCCTTGTGGAATTTCTTTCCTTCTTAATGCGTTTGAGCCAATTGGTTGTGTTGTGACAAGGTAGGGGGTTATACAGAAGATAGCCCTATTTGGTAAAAGACCAAGTCCATATTATGGCAAGAACAGCTCAAATAAGCAAAGAGAAACACAAAGACATGAAGGTCAGTCAATACGGAACATTTCAAGAACTTTGAAAGTTTCTTCAAGTCCAGTCGCAAAAACCATCAAGCACTTTGATGAAACGGGCTCTCATGAGGACCACCACAGCAATGGAAGACACAGAGTTACCTGCAGAGGATAAGTTCATTAGAGTTACCAGCCTCAGAAATTGCAGCTCAAATAAATGCTTCACAGAGTTCAAGTAACAGACACATCTCAACATCAACTGTTCAGAGGAGACTGAGTGAATCAGGCCTTCATGGTTGAATTGCTGCAAAGAAACCATTACAAAAGGACACCAATAAGAAGAAGAGACTTGCTAGGGCCAAGAAACACGAGCAATGGACATTAGACCGGTGAAAATGTGTTATTTGTTCTGCAGCGAAATGCCATCTCATCTGGTTTGGGCTTAGTGGGACTGTCATTTGTTTTCAACAGGACAATGACCCAACACACGTCCAGGCTGTGTAAGGTCTATTTGACCAAGAAGGAGAATGATGGAGTGCTGCATCAGATGACCTGGCCTCCACAATCACCCGACCTCATCCTAATTTAGATGGTTTTGGGATGAGTTGGACCGCAGAGTGAAGGAAAAGCAGCCAACAAGTGCTCAGCGTATGTGGAAACTCCTTCAAGACTGTTGGAAAAGCATTCCAGGTGAAGCTGGTTGAGAAAATACCAAGAGTGTGCAAAGCTGTCATCAAGGCAAAGGGTGGCTACTTTGAAGAATCTCCAATATAAAACATTTTTTGATTATTTCATGATTCCAAATGTGTTATTTCCTATTTTTGATATCTTCAATATTATTCTAGAATGTAGAAAATTGTAAAAATAAAGAAAAACCCTTGAATTAGTAGTAGATGTGTCTAAAAGTTTGACCGGTAGTGTATGTGGACGTCACAGGCGTGTTCGTTCTCCAAACTAGTCCACAAACATCATGCGGTTGTGAGTAGGCCTACAGGCTGGCGATACAATGTGCCTTAAATTCTAAATAACCAAAGTTAAAGGTCCAATGCAGTCATTTTTTATCTCAATATCAAATCATTTCTGGGTAACAATTAAGTGGGCTACCTTACTGTGACTGGTTTAAATAAAAATGGTAAAAGGAAACAGAAATAGCTTCTTAGCAATTTCTCAAGCAAGAATTTTGCTAGGACAGTCTGGGAGTGGTCTGAGTGGAAAAACTGAGCGAGAAGTATGCAATTGAGATTCTTCCAATGTACTTCAAATGATAAATTAACAATCTTAACCTGCGTGTGATTGGACATATCTAGCAGTAGGACGCTTGAAAATGCCAGTAACAATGAACACACATGATGAAACGTTTACAAAGTGTTTTTGTTGCTAAATGAGGGGATGGCAATGGGAGTGGAATGTCTAACTTGACGGGTACTCTCCAGTGCACATGGTCCCAAGGACTGACTTTGTCGCTTGACGTGGTTCATAGCATAGGCTACTACAATCCTCAGGATGTTACCTTGCTGTAATTTTTGTGAAGGTCTATGAAGAGGGTGACCAAAAATCACACTGCCCCGCAATTGGCCCCAAAATGTGAGCTTAGCTCCGAATTGGTGAGATTACTGTATGAATCACCAGTCTGCATCATACACACAATCTATTTCTAAATGATGACTATTTGCAGGTCAGCAAAATGCATTTAGCATTGCTTCAGTGAGCAGGTTTAAACAATTACTAGCTCATTTGCTGCAGGCAACAAGCAGAGAGGAAATGCAAGGCCAAAAGTAGAGATGCTGTCTCTATTTGGATTCCTGCAGGATGTAGGTGGAATGTTCCTGTATTGTATACACCCATTGACTGTGGCATACCTTACTTACTTCCCAGCAAATGGATTGTTGCTCTATTGATGTTTAGGCCCACGTACAGAATAAGGCCCAAGAGACTTTCCTTAGACACGATGATCACTTATCATTACCCCCCCCCCCCCCTCTTGCTCTCTCCTTTGCTCTCCCTCCCTTCTTTCTCTCTTTCCCAAAGGGGCCATCTTTGACGAGTCTGCCAGGAAGGATGACGAGGTGTTCCGCATGGCCGTGGCAGACCTCAACCTCAACAACGAGATCCTGGAGACGGAGAAGATCACCATCTCCGTGGAGTTTGTGGACGGGAACAACCCTTTCCAGGCGGTCCAGGAAGGTAAGGCCTTGCCCTGCCCTCGCCCTCACCCTGCAGTCACCACAACCACCACCAGCAGTCCACATCTCGCACTCAGCGAGGCCAGAGGAGTGGCTGACAAAGTCCTTTACCCCCCCCCCCCCCCGACCACTCTGCATGGTTTTTCTGTGGATATGCTTCAGCCATCCATCTGAAAATCCCTCAATTTTCAGACCGAAACCTTGATCAATGACACACTGAACTGAATAACACTATATTAGGTTTTGAAGGTGTTCCCCAGAAAATGAAGAAAAGGTTTGGGTTTTGGAAATCTCTTTTACTGTTACAGTAGTTGCACCCTTCTGAAAATGGTGTCTGTTGGATTCCCACTGTACTTTACCAGTGATACTCTCGGTCACTGTTGATATGCACTCTAGGATTGGGAAGATTGTCATTTTTTATTAAAAGGCTCGTCATTTTTGGTTGATATTCTTCCAATATTTCTGAAATGTGTTTCAATACTGCCATTACCTGAAACGCTGCTAACAATTAATTAAGCTGGTAACGTCGATGGCATTTGTCTCGGGAGATATCTGATAAAAATGCAGAGACGTGTGGCACAAAATATAAATGAACTCCTCTAGCATAATTCCATGATTTAATTAACTGATAATTGATAACAAAAAATACCATTTAGACCAAAACCTGTGTTCGACTGAACAGAACTCAACTAAAAGAGTCATATTTCCCTGGGTTTTAAATAGGTCCTTTCGGTTCCTTCTGACATCAAAGAACCCCTACGATAACAAGCTCCTAGCATCATGTCATATTGTCGCTGGTAGCTACTCTGCCCTTTTAGATCCCTAGCCTGGGAAGTCTGAACACAAGGAGAAGTCTGGTTGGAACCTGTTTAGCTAATGGACACTGGTTATTTGTGGATGGTGGCAGATGTACAGTCTAGTGCAGTCTAAGAGCCTAATAGTTATTCCCACTGGTGCTTTTGTTAAGCCTCTCTGGAGCATCTATACCTGAGATGCTCTCTTGTCTTTGAAGTCTCATTGTGAGTAGTGCTATTACTGAATACATTACATGTGTTCTGGCTGAATGATGGTGGTGGGTCTGCTGGAAGCATCTTTTGTTACTTGTTTCGAAACACCTTTTAATCTGTTGCTCTTTGAACAACAACAATAAAATCCAATTGGCTTTTGTTAATTAAAAAGGGTTCTTAATTCATTCCTGAGTGATATAGTATTATAGTGATTGTATTTAGTGATATATTATCAGAACACACTTTTTTGGGGTCGATGCATTGATGTGAAGAAAACATATTACAGGACTATGCTCGGTCTTAATTCAGAATAATTGTTCTCCACCTCTGCTCATTCATAAACAAATACCTGTGCCCAGAAAATAACAATGCATGATTCATGTTGGTGTTATAATACATAATATAGAATATAAACTCAGCAAAAAAAGAAACGTCCCTTTTTCAGGACCCTGTCTTTCAACGATAATTCGTAAAAATCCAAATAACTTCACAGATCTTCATTGTAAAGGGCTTAAACACTGTTTCCCATGCTTGTTCAATGAATCATAAACAATTAATAAACATGAACCTGTGGAACGGTCGTTAAGAAACTAACAGCTTACAGACAGTAGGCAGTTAAGGTCACAGTTATGAAAACTTAGGACACTAAAGAGGACTTTCTACTGACTCTGAAAAACACAAAAAGAAAGATGCCCAGGGTCCCTGCTCATCTGTGTGAACGTGCCTTAGGCATGCTGCAAGGAGGAATGAGGACTGCAGATGTGGCCAGGGCAATAAATTGCAAAGTGTGTACTGTGAGACGCCTAAGGCAGCGCTACAGGGAGACAGGACGGACAGCTGATCGTCCTCACAGTGGCTGACCACGTGTAACAACACCTGCACAGGATCGGTACATACGAACATCACACCTGCGGGACAGGTACAGGATGGTAACAACAACTGCCCGAGTTACACCAGGAACGCCAGAATCCCTCCATCAGTGCTCAGACTGTCCGCAGTAGGCTCAGAGAGGCTGCACTGAGGGCTTGTAGGCCTGTTGTAAGGCAGGTCCTCACCAGACATCACCGGCAACAACGTTGCCTATGGGCACAAACCCACTGTCGCTGGAACTGACAGTACTGGCAAAAAGTGCTCTTCACTGACGAGTCGTTGTTTTGTCTCACCAGAAGTGATGGTCGGATTCGCGTTTATTGTCGAAGGAATGAGCGTTACACCGAGGCCTGTACTCTGGAGCGGTATCGATTTGGAGGTGGGGGGGTCCATCATGGTCTGGGGCGGTGTGTCACAGCATCATCGGACTGAGCTTGTTGTCATCGCAGGAAATCTCAACGCTGTGCGTTACGGTGAAGACATCCTCCTCCCTCATGTGGTACCCTTCCTGCAGGCTCATCCTGACATGACCCTCCAGCATAACAATGCCACCAGCTATACTGCTCGTTCTGTGCATGATTTCCTGCAAGACAGGAATGTCAGTGTTCTACCATGGCCAGCGAAGAGCCCGGATCTCAATCCTATTGAGCACGTCTGGGACCTGTTGGATCGGAGGGTGAGGGCTAGGGCCATTCCCCCCAGAAATGTCCGGGAACTTGCAGGTGCCTTGGTGGAAGAGTGGGGTAACATCTTACAGCAAGAACTGGCAAATCTGGTGCAGTCCACGAGGAGGAGAAGCACTGCAGTACTTAATGCAGCTGATGGCCACACCAGATACTGCCTGTCACTTTTGATTTTGACCCCCCTTTGTTCAGGGACACATTATTCCATTTCTGTTAGTCACATGTCTGTGGAACTTGTTCAGTTTGTCTCAATTGTTGAGTTATGTTCTTACAAATACTTACACATTTGCTGAAAATAAACGCAGTTGACAGTGAGGATGTTTATTTTTTTGCTGAGTTTGTAATACATATAGTATATGCATACATCCATGTAAACATAGGCACGTACACTACTTTGGTGAATCTGATACTATTTACACATAGGTCTTAGCATGGCTCTTAGCAGTGACTTACCGCTAATGCTCAGCACTTGCCTTTTTCACACCGGCAGAACTTGTTGCTAAACCATGGCATAACATTACGAAGGAGTGTTTATTCCAACCCTGGGACATAGCCTCTCCCATCTGCCTTGGTTTACCCAGTGTCTCCACAACAATGCTCCCCGTACGTCTAACACGTCCTGTAATAGGCTTGGCGCTGGATTTGAATGGGATGGAAGAAAGGGAGCCCTGTCGCCTTGTTGTCATCTCAAATAGCAAAGACGGAACAAAGGCAATGAGACGCGCCAAGAAGCCTGTCCAAGTTTTCTCCATTTGGGAGGTGTTATGTCGTCACTGAGCATCTTTTTGTCTTACACACGTGGACACACACACAAACCCCCCCACACACACACACATATACATACACACACTGTGTCGGTGTTGGGTTGCCAGATGACATCCAATATGGTGGGCTTTTTCACCGTTTGTGTGTGTGTGTGTGTGTGTGTGTGTGTGTGTGTGTGTGTGTGTGTGTGTGTGTGTGTGTGTGTGTGTGTGTGTGTGTGTGTGTGTGTGTGTAATGAAAGCAGCTGGGTGTCTGCAAACTCAACAGGCCTGTTTGTATTTGTATTTATGATGGATGCCCATTAGCTGCTGCCAAGGTGTTTTTTTAATCTGTTTTTTAAATTCGATTTTACTGCTTACATGAATTACTTCATGTGGAATAGAGTTCCATGTAGTCATGCCTCTATGTAGCACTGTGCGCCTCCCATAGTGTGTTCTGGACTTGGGGACTGTAAAGAGACCTCTGGTGGCATGTCTTGTGGGGTATGCATGGGTGTCTGAGCTGTGTGCTAGTAGTTTAAACAGACAGCATGTCACTTCTCACAAATACAAGTAGTGAAGAAGTCAATCTATACTCTACTTTGAGCCAGGAGAGATTGACATGCATATTATTAATGTTAGCTCTCCATGTACATTTAAGGGCTAGCTGTTCTGCCCTGTCCTGGGCCATTTGTAATTTTCCTAAGTCCCTCTTTGTGGCACCTGACCACACGACTGGACAGCAGTCCAGGTACAAGCAACAAAACCAGGGCCTGTAGGACCTGCCTTGTTGATAGCATTGTTAAGAAGGCAGAGCAGCGCTTTATTATGGATAGACATGTCTCCATCTTAGCTACTGTTGCATCAATATATTTTGACCATGACAGTTTACAATCCAGGGTTACACCAAGCAGTTTAGTTTCCTCAACTTGCTCAATTTCCACATTATTCAATACAATATTTAGTTGGGGTTTAGGGTTTAGTGAATGATTTTTCCCAAATGCTTAGCTTTTTTGTTTTTGAAATATTTAGGACTAACTTATTTCTTGCCACCCATTCTGAAATTGACTGCAGCTCTTTGTAAAGTGTCACAGTGATTTAACTTGTTGTGGTAGCTGACGTGTATAGTGTTGAGTCATCAGCATACATAGACACACAGGCTTTACTCAGAGCCAGTGGCAGGTCATTAGTAAAGATGGAAAAAAGTAAGGGGCCTAGACAACTTCCATGGGAATGCCTGACTCTGCCTGGATTAGGTTGGAGAGGTTTCCATTAAAGAACTCCCTCTGTGTTCTGTTAGACAGGTAACTCTCGATCCACAATATACCAGGGAATGTAAAGCCACAACACATATGTTTTTCCAGCAGCAAATGATGATCGATAATGTCAAAAGCTGCACTGAAGGCTAACAAAGCAGCTTTTTATTGTCAATTTCTCTCAGCCAATCATCAGTCATTTGTGTAAGTGCTGTACACGTTGAATGCCCTTCCCTATAAGCATGCTGAAAATATTTTGTTCATTTGTTACTGTGAAAAAGCATTGTATCTGATCAAACACAATTCTTTCCAAAAGTTTACTACGGGTGGTAACATACTGATTGGTTGGCTGTTTGAGCCAGTAAAGGGTGCTTTGCTATTCTTGGCAAGCGGAATGGCTTTTGCTTCCCTCCAGGCCTGAGTGCACACACTTTCCTGTAGGCTTAAATTGAAAATATGGCAAATAGGAGTGGCAATATCATCCACTATCATCCTCTGTAATTTTCTATCCAAGTTGTCAGACCCAGGTGACTTGTCATTGTTGATAGACAACAATCATTTTTTCAACTCTTCCACAATCACTCCAAGGAATTCAAAATGACAATGCTTGTCTTTCATAATTTGGTCAGTTATGCAAGGATGTGTAGGTTCAGAATTAGTTGTTGGCATATCACTTCTACGTTTTCTAATCTTGCCAGTGAAAAAAATCATTATAGTAGTTGGCAATATCAGTGGGTTTTGTGTTGAATGAGCCATCTGATCCAATGAAGGATGGAGCCGAGTTCAAACAAAGTTAGCCTGACCATGACAGGCCCCTGAACTCCAATCCCACCATGAACAAGGAATCTATAACGCTACGTATAAGCACACTTTGTTTTGTCCTCTACAAGGGGATTCTTGCAGGCACTACCCATTACTGTTCACATTAATAAGGACAAACACACAAGAGAGGACTTCTTTAAGCCAGATATGTATTATTATCTAGATTGCAGGGATGATTTGCCAGGATCGTACACAGGGATTTCAAGGCGATGTTCTCAACATCAACATCAGTCCTCTTTAAACCATCCCTGCTGCTGGAGCCCGAGCCGCCCGGGAGCTTGTAGAGATGTTCCTTCTCACCCATCTCTGTGTAGTACCGCTTCAGCTTTGGAAGTTTTTTTTTTTAGCATTTTGCATCTGGTTCTAAAGTTCTATGGAAAGCGGGTGTGTGCTAATGTAACCAGGCACAGCCTGTTCTCATTGCTTTGCATGTGAAACACGGTTAATTGTGAAAGGTATAATGCTGCCACTTATGTTTAGACACTACGCTATATCTCATCATCTCCCGCCATAACCAGATGAATTAGTGAACAGGTAGATGTGCGTGCGTTCACGGCTCATATTGATTAAAGCAGTAAAGGGGACTGTAATTGGATAACAGTGCAAGGGGTGTTTGGAAGGGGAGCTTTTCGCTCACGGAGGCTGCTTGTGAGTTCTAGTCTTCTTGTCTTCTGCTCTCAGATGTAGCGATAAGTAACGATTCCCACTCCGTGTCTCCACAGTAACACACCAAGCTGACAGCACACGGCGCTGTGGCTGAGACTGAGGTGGATAGGGCTTAGCAAGGCAAGTCTACAAAGTCTTCTTGGGACTTTTGAGGAAAAGAAGTGTGAAATGGTGTATGACTGACAGACAGGTACAATAATCTAGTTTAATGACATGCTGCTCTGTAGCAAAGTTGTGAAAGTGTCAAGAATATTGAAAGACTGTGTGATGCAAAGGTGATAATGAGGCGAGAGTAGGGTTGCAAAGCTACCGGTAATTTACCAAAGTTACTGAAATCTTCGGTAATTTTTGTAACAGATAATCTATGGCAATCTATGGTAATTTTGGTAATTTATGCTTGAATAACAAAACAAATCTGTATTCATTTATAGTATAATTTGTTTTATATCTGTGTCCATATATCGCCCATGCGTTTCTAGTGGATAGACCATATGGTTCAATAGAAAATAGCTTAATTAATGAAAAAGCACAATGGAATTATTTTCAATGAACTCTGCAAAACCTCCAACTATTGGCTTTTTACACGACCGCCACCAGTTTGGCGCCAAAACATTTACAACAAAGACATATTGACATAGTAAAATAAATCAAAATATTTTACTATGTAAACCCTCATGTTAGCCCTTACACTCATGGGAATTGGCCTATATGGATAGAGCTACATTGAAATGTTTCTTACAGAAGAAATATGGAAAGCATATGCAGAGCAATCAAAAGGGAACAGTTTGGAGATTATGGGAAAATTATTAGACTGAATCCAAACATTACACAGTTGATTTTATGTGTATTTGATATTTACTGTACTTTTTGCCTTATTTGTTGATAACAAAATCTGACAATACTAGTATTTGGGGAATGTGCAACATAAGACAAAAAAGGGTTTGAGTGAGAGGTATAACGTCTGCAAGTGGCCACATAATTCTCCAGAGTGTGCACAATTCCTACGCAATTTCAATGCACGTTTTTGACTCAAAGAAGAGTCTTCAACTTTAACGTGCTATTTTGACCTCTCCTAGATGTGCTGTTGAGGAACTAGATCAAGCAGACTTATAGTTGTTTTTGGAACACAGCCCTGCATCCCGCCCATCACATAATTACTGTTGTTGTTTACGCTTTCCAAAAACGGCCCATTGACACAATCTGGTCAGGTGGGCATCATTGGAAAGCTTGTTCTGTTGCTGACATGGCTGGCTAAGTTACAAAATATGATCTTACAGTTTTAGGCTTTCACAAGTCAATTCAGAGAAGCAGATTGTAATTTTGGTGTGCATAGAATAGAGTCATGAGTGCATTCAGGTACGTGTTCCCCGACAAATTTATTCACAATACGACAAACATCCCAGCTAGCACAGTGGAGCTGGGCCGATTCCGGCTGAGAGTCGGAGCACTCGGCTGAGAGTCAAACTCGGCCGCCGTCAGTATTACTTATGGCTATGATGCAGGGATTGAGCTCGGGCCGATTCCGGTGTGAGTTATCTAGCCCAAATGTTTTACTTGAGGCTCGGGCCGATTGGGGCCGATTGGGGCTACTCTCTGGCAGATGATTACACAGGCTGCTTTATATAATTAACCTTTCATTATTTATTTATTTTTCCATATTTTCTTATTGTTTCTGTGATCAAAAAATACCATTAACAGTTAAATGAAATTCTTTAAGAGTCCTGTTTAAGTATTATTTTAGTATTTTGATACTTTGTGCAAGGCAATTGATAAGCATTGATAAGGCATTGATAAGCATTGGGGTGGCAGGGTAGCCTAGTGTTTAGAGCGTTGGACTAGTAACCGGAAGGTTGCAAGTTCAAACCCCTGAGCTGACAAGGTACAAAGCTGTCGTTCTGCACCTGAACAGGCAGTTAACCCACTGTTCCGAGGCCGTCATTGAAAATAAGAATTTGTTCTTAACTGAATTGCCTGGTTAAATAAAGGTTACATTTTTTTTTTTTTCAAGGGCATTGATAAGGCATTGATAAGCATTGATAATCATTGATAAAACTTGGATGGGGCCTCCCAAGTGGTGCAGTGGTCTAAGTGTAAACTGTGTTGCTACATATGCTGGTTCGATACCCGTGCTGGCCGTAACAAGGAGACCCATGAGGTGACGCACAATTGGCCCAGCGTCGTCTGGGTTAGGGGAGGGTTTGGCCGGCCGTGATGTCCTTGTCCCATCGCTCTGTGGTGGGCCAGGCGCATGCATGCTGACACGGTCACCAGGTGTACGGTGTTTCCTACAACACATTGGTGCTCTCGACCTTTACCTCTCCTGAGGCCGTACGGGATTGCAGTGATGGGACAAGACAAAAGGGGGTAAAAAAATGTGGATGGGTAACATTTGTTTGTATAAAATGTATAATAGTAATATTTAAAATGACTAAATCTGGAAATGTTGTATACATTCATTTAAAATTGCATCGGGCCGCTTCTGGGGGGATTCTGGTAGGATGTTGGCTGAATTCCGGTAGACGGGTACTTGGGTCTATTCTGGGCAGTCATTCATTTTGATTCCGGGCCGAGTCCAACACCCGATTCCAGGCCAATTCAACCAGTTCCGGCCCCCGGAAGAGGGACGCTTCTGGGCTGATTCGTCATTGCTAGCAGGGATAGGCTTCGTTCTGTTCAGAACAACCCAGGGTATGAAACCATGTCATCTTGTACATCAAACATAGTGATCATAAACGTCAACACGGAATATTACAGGGGTGTTATGATTTGGAAATGTGAAGTAATGGGTGTTTGTCTTGCTTGTATGACATGAAAGCCGTAGTTATTATAATCCTCAACATCTCACGTTTCGAAATACATAGAGTCCACTTTATTTACAGGATTTCCCTCACTCAGACTAGAAAAAAATTAAACACGTTGCCCAATTAGCGGGAGGCAACTTTTTTATCGCTCGCAGTGTTCAAGTTCAGAACCGCTGTCAGTCAAAGCCAATATTGCGCTGTGAAGCAGAGACTTTGAACTCTGACATCATGTATATCATGTATATGTTACTGTACAGCCACTGCATTCCAATTTAGGCGTTCATCAGTGTCCAAATCTGCCATTTTGAACCCCTATATGGGTACGAGTGTAAAACGTTAAACACTAATGGTACTCACTAAATTGATGGTTTATATTTAGGATAATGTTTTACACTTTGTCATTACATTTTTTTCTTAAAAAGTCGTCTTTATTTTTATTTTTTATATATATAATTTACATGGGCCAGAGATAATTATAGACACCTTTGATAATCTCAAGTACCCAAAAGGGCTACGAGATGCCTTGTGATAAATTACATCAAATCCTTGTTACCAACATTCTGGTAGTTTACTGGAAAACTTTGAATGTTTCCCGTAATATACACTTGATTGCAACCCTAGGCGAGACAGACATCATAGAAATTAAATAAATGGAGTAAGATGAATATCTTCATGTTTGAGCTTTTTTTGTAGTGAACAGCAAGGATGGAGAAGATTGTGATTTTGATTGGAATACAATGGGACAGGAAGCAGCAGTATACACTTAGAGCAATCAATGAGTCTGTGTGTTTTCATATTTGGTTATACGATAAAAAGCCTCTGCAGATATCCGCATGTCTCATTCTCCAGCCTCTCTGCGGGGTTCCTCACCGGATTCTCAGAAAACAATGAGTTTTTGACCAGTGCAGGAATATTTAATGACATCAATATTTTAGTGCTTGATGAAGCCACTCTGAGTTATGAAAGATACAGAGTTCACAGTTGGTTAGGATTGTGTTTTTGTTTGTTTTCGTGGCTGGGGGGGGGGGGGAATCCCAGGAAGGGAACATGTCAGTGATTCATTCCCAGGTTAAGACAACAGATGTTTGCTCTATACAGCCCATTTATAGAATTGACTAGGGACATGGGCTATACCCAACAGGGTTAGCTATCTGATGAGGTGAGGCACCATCAGGCTTCTCACCTGTTCCACGTATGCATGCAAACACACACACACACAGTTCAGATCATTAAAATGCAAATGTTGTACCAGATGGTCAGTGATATTGTAACCTTTTTATTTAGTAATTATGTTGTGACCCCCTCGAAGGAATCTACAGTACAGTCTCAGCTTACTAAGCAATGTAATGCATAAGACCATTTCGTGTGAGTCATCTTTCTCCCATCCCTCCATCACCTATCCTCCCTCACATCCTCTGGCTGTGCCTCGGTCAGCCTGATATCCTAAAAGGATTCCTTCTAAATGCCAGCATTCAGCTTTATCGCCACAATCCAATTATCCAGACTCTAATCAATGGGGGGCATTTCCAGCGGTGAGGCTGTCATTTGTTATAAAGTGGCAATATGATAGCATTCTGCAGCTGACAGCTGGGTGAAACCCTTCTGCTGGGGCCCGTTGGCTCCTCAGAGGGACTTGGCCCCCAGAATGGCATGTCTGGCAACCCCTCAATGTGAACCTGGCAAGTTTTCCCAGAAATGATGGACAAAAGCTCCTTTAGTTATGAATGTTTGCGAGGCAGCGTGCCGCAGTAGGCAACATCTCTATTGAGCGCAGTGGTTTCCTGCTCACTCCGTGTGGTGTTATGGTTTCTACTGTGGTGTTGTCTGCAGGATTTAGCCTGGCAGAGCTTCCCCCTAACCACAAAGACCCTCCTTTATTTGTTCCAGGCAAAGCTGCAGAGCCCAATATGATGACATAATCATAAACAAACATAATCATCAATGATGACAATACAAACATACAGTATACATTCAAATTATAAACATATGCCTCCGGAGTGGCGCAGTGGTCTAAGACACTGCATCGCAGTGCTAGCTGTGCCTGGTTCGAGTCCAGGCTCTGTCGCATCCGGCCGCCATGGGGTGGTGCACAATTGGCCAAGCATTGTGCACTAGTGACTACTGTGGTGGGCTGGACGCAGTGCACGCTGACATGGTCGCCAGGTGTACAGTGTTTCCTTTGACACATTGGTGCAGCTGGCTTCTCGGCATTGTATCAAGAAGCAATGCAGCTTGGTTGTATTGTGTTTCCGAGGACGCACAGCTCTCGACCTTCGCCTCTCCTGAGTCCTTACGGGAGTTGCAGCGACGAGACAAAACTGTAACTACAGTGCCTTGCGAAAGTATTCGGCCCCCTTGAACTTTGCGACCTTTTGCCACATTTCAGGCTTCAAACATAAAGATAGAAAACTGTATTTTTTTGTGAAGAATCAACAACAAGTGGGACACAATCATGAAGTGGAACGACATGTATTGGATATTAAATTTTTTTTTAACAAATCAAAAACTGAAAAATTGGGCGTGCAAAATTATTCAGCCCCTTTACTTTCAGTGCAGCAAACTCTCTCCAGAAGTTCAGTGATGATCTCTGAATGATCCAATGTTGACCTAAATGACTAATGATGATAAATACAATCCACCTGTGTGTAATCAAGTTTCCGTATAAATGCACCTGCACTGTGATATTCTCAGAGGTCCGTTAAAAGCGCAGAGAGCATCATGAAGAACAAGGAACACACCAGGCAGGTCCGAGATACTGTTGTGAAGCAGTTTAAAGCCGGATTTGGATACAAAAATATTTCCCAAGCTTTAAACATCCCAAGGAGCACTGTGCAAGCGATAATATTGAAATGGAAGGAGTATCAGACCACTGCAAATCTACCAAGACCTGGCCGTCCCTCTAAACTTTCAGCTCATACAAGGAGAAGACTGATCAGAGATGCAGCCAAGAGGCCCATGATCACTCTGGATGAACTGCAGAGATCTAGAGCTGAGGTGGGAGACTCTGTCCATAGGACAACAATCAGTCGTATATTGCACAAATCTGGCCTTTATGGAAGAGTGGCAAGAAGAAAGCCATTTCTTAAAGATATCCATAAAAAGTGTTGTTTAAAGTTTGCCACAAGCCACCTGGGAGACACACCAAACATGTGGAAGAAGGTGCTCTGGTCAGATGAAACCAAAATTGAACTTTCTGGCAACAATGCAAAACGCTATGTTTGCCGTAAAAGCAACACAGCTCATCACCCTGAACACACCATGCCCACTTTCAAACATGGTGGTGGCAGCATCATGGTTTGGGCCTGCTTTTCTTCAGCAGGGACAGGGAAGATGGTTAAAATTGATGGGAAGATGGATAGAGCCAAATACAGGACCATTCTGGAAGAAAACCTGATGGAGTCTGCAAAAGACCTGAGACTGGGACGGAGATTTGTCTTCCAACAAGACAATGATCCAAAACATAAAGCAAAATCTACAATGGAATGGTTCATAAATAAACATATCCAGGTGTTAGAATGGCCAAGTCAAAGTCCAGACCTGAATCCAATCGAGAATCTGTGGAAAGAACTGAAAACTGCTGTTCACAAATGCTCTCCATCCAACCTCACTGAGCTCGAGTTGTTTTGCAAGGAGGAATGGGAAAAAATGTCAGTCTCTCGATGTGCAAAACTGATAGAGACATACCCCAAGCGACTTACAGCTGTAATCGCAGCAAAAGGTGGCGCTACAAAGTATTAACTTAAGGGGGCTGAATAATTTTGCACGCCCAATTTTTCAGTTTTTTATTTGTTAAAAAGGTTTGAAATATCCAATAAATGTCATTCCACTTCATGATTGTGTCCCACTTGTTGTTGATTCTTCACAAAAAAATACAGTTTTATATCTTTATGTTTGAAGCCTGAAATGTGGCAAAAGGTCGCAAAGTTCAAGGGGGCCGAATACTTTCGCAAGGCACTGTACCAATTGGGGAGAAAAAGGGGCACATACACAGTAAGCAGATTTTGTTTGTTCACTTTCCCCATTAGTCCCATCCCACATGAAAAAATAATATGGTGTATACTATGGTGGGAATACCATAGTATTCCTGTAGTGGTTTTGTGGACCTTAGTAGTATAATGTAGGATTTAAAAATAGTAGTCTACAGTGAATTTGCTTTTTCTACATTTTGTTTTGTTACAACTGTATTCTAAAATGAATTAAATAGTTGTTTTCCCTTATCAATCTACACACAACCCCATAATGACAAAGCAAAAACAGATTTTTATATATTTTTGCAAATGTATAAAAATTTACTGAAATATCATATTTGCATAACTATTCAGTACTTTGTTGAAGCATCTTTGGCAGCTATTACAGCCTCGAGTCTTCCTGGGTATGACGCTACAAGCTTGGCACACCTGTATTGGGGCAGTTTCTCCCATTCACCTCTGCAGATCCTCTCAAGCTCTTTTAGGTTGGATGGGATCATCTCTGCACAGCTATTTTCAGGTCTCTCCAGAGATGTTCGATCGGGTTTAAGTCCACGCTCTGGCTGGGCCATTCAACCCTTATTCCAGAACGTTATAGTGAAGGAATCTCGATTTAGCTTCTAATCACCTATAAAGCAAAATGTGGTTTTCCATCAAATAATAATTATTGCGAGCTAATGTGACTAATAAAGGAATTTCAATATGTGACAAGAGAAAAGATCATTCGCCCTTATTAACCTCTACGGAATCGGTGTCCCTAAATCGGGATGGTTGTTGCTCATTATGTGATAATGTGACTAGAAAACATTGTATACGACAGACAACTTTCCGGGACATTGACATGTTTTATATGGGCAGAAAGCTTAAATTCTTGTTAATCTAACTGCAGTACTCCGATTTACAGTAGCTATTACAGAAAAAAATAGCATGCTATTGTTTGAGGATAGTGCAAACCACTTTTATCACGGCAACTAGTTTGATACATTCACCACTGAAGATAAATAATGTAAACTCAGCAAAACAAGAAACATCGTCTCACTATCAACTGCGTTTATTTTCAGCAAATGTGTAAATATTTGTATGAACATAAGATTCAACAACTGAGACATAAACTGAACAAGTTCCCCAGACATTGAACTAATGTGAACTAATGTGTCCCTGAACAAAGGGGAGTCAGAATCAAAAGTAACAGTCAGTATCTGGTTTGGCCACCAGCTGCATTAAGTACTGCAGTGCTTCTCCTCCTCATGGACTGCACCAGATTTGCCAGTTCTTGCTGTGAGATGTTACCCCACTCTTCCACCAAGGCACCTGCAAGTTCCCGAACATTTCTGCTGGGAATGGCCTTAGCCCTCACCCTCCGATCAAACAGGTCCCAGACATGCTCAATGGGATTGAGATCCGGTGTCTTTCCTGGCCATGGCAGAACGCTGACATACCTGTCTTGCAGGAAATTACGCACAGAACGAGTATTATGGCTGGTGGCATTGTCATGCTGTGGAGGGTCATGTCAGGATGAGCCTGCAGGAAGGGTACCACATGAGGGAGGAGGATGTCTTCCCTGTAATGCACAGCCTTGAGATTGCCTGCAATGACAACAAGCTCAGTCCAATGATGCTGTGACACACCGCCCCAGACCATGACGGACCCTCCACCTCCAAATCGATCCCGCTCCAGAGTACAGGCCTCGGTGTAACGCTCATTCCTTCAACGATAAACGCAAATCCGACCATCACACCTGGTGAGACAAAACAACGACTCGTCAGTGAAAAGCACTTTTTGCCAGTACTGTCTGTTCCAGCGACGGTGGGTTTGTGCCCATATGCAACGTTGTTGCCGGTGTCTGGTGAAGACCTGCCTTACAACAGGCCTACAAGCCCTCAGTCCAGCCTCTGAGTACTGATGGAGGGATTTTGTGTTGCTGGCGTAACTCGGGCAGTTGTTGTTGCCATCTTGTACCTGTCCTGCAGGTGTTGTTACACGTGGTCTGCCTTTGCGAGGACGATCAGCTGCCCGTCCTGTCTCCCTGTAGCGCTGTCTTAGGCGTCTCACAGTACGGACATTGCAATTTATTGCCCTGGCCACATCTGTAGTCCTCATGCCTCCTTGCAGCATGCCTAAGGCATGTTCACAGTGATGAGTAGGGACCCTGGGCATCTTTCTTTTGGTGTTTTTCAGATTCAGTAGAAAGCCCTCTTTAGTGTCCTAAGGTTTCATAACTATGACCTTAATTGCCTACCGTCTGTAAGCTGTTAGTGTCTTAACGACCGTTCCACAGGTGCACGTTCATGAATTGTTTGTGGTTCATTGAACAAGCATAGGAAACAGTGTTTAAACCCTTTACAATGAAGATCTGTGAAGTTATTCGGATTTTTATGAATTATCTTTGAAAGAAAGGTTTATTTTTTTTGCTGAATTTACCTGCATTCAGTAATCTTGCTCTGATTTGTCACCCTGAGGGTCCCAGAAAAAAATATATTGTATAGTTCTGTTTGAAAAAATCTATTTTTATATTCAAATGTAGGAACTGGTGTTATGGAGCGTGAATGAGGACCCAAAAGCGAATTAACAAACAGAGTACTTTAATGACGAACATACGTGGGCTCAGATGGACAGGTAGATTCCGACAGGACAGGACAAGGTTGCAGCACACACGATGATAGTCTGGTTCAGGCATGAGACACATAAACAAACAAACAAGAATCCGACAAGGACAGGAGCAGAAACAGAGACAGATATAGGGACCTAATCAGAGGGAAAAAGGGAACAGGTGGGGAACGGGGTGAATGGGTAATTAGGAGGAGACAAGGCACAGCTGGGGAAAAGAGGGGGAGAAAAGGTAACATAACAACGACCAGCAGAGGGAGACAGGGTGAAGGGAAAGGACAGAGACAAGACAACATGACAGTACCCCCCCACTCACCGAGCGCCTCCTGGCGCACTCGAGGAGGAAGCCTGGCGGCAACGGAGGAAATCATCGATCAGCGCACGGTCCAGCACGTCCCGAGAGGGAACCCAACTCCTCTCCTCAGGACCGTACCCCTCCCAATCTACTAGGTACTGATGACCACGGCCCCGAGGACGCATGTCCAAAATCCTACGGACCCTGTAGATGGGTGCGCCCTCGACAAGGATGGGGGGGGGGGGGGGAAGACGAGCGGGGGCGCGAAGAACGGGCTTGACACAGGAGACATGGAAGACCGGGTGGACGCGACGAAGATATCGCGGCAGAAGAAGTCGCACTGCGACAGGGTTAATGATTTGAGAGATACGGAATGGACCAATGAACCGCGGGGTCAACTTGCGAGAAGCCGTCTTAAGGGGAAGGTTCTGAGTGGAGAGCCAAACTCTCTGACCGCGACAATATCTAGGGCTCTTCGTTCTACGCTTATTAGCAGCTCTCACAGTCTGCGCCCTATAACGGCAAAGTGCAGACCTGACCCTCTTCCAGGTGCGCTCGCAACGTTGGACAAAAGCCTGAGCGGAGGGGACGCTGGACTCGGCGAACTGAGATGAGAACAACGGAGGCTGGTACCCGAGGCTACTCTGAAAAGGAGATAGCCCGGTCGCAGACGAAGGAAGCGAGTTGTGGGCGTATTCTGCCCAGGGGAGCTGTTCTGACCAAGACGCAGGGTTGCGAAAAGAAAGACTGCGTAAGATGCGACCAATAGTCTGATTGGCCCGTTCTGCTTGACCGTTAGACTGGGGGTGAAAGCCGGAAGAGAGACTGACGGAAGCCCCAATCAAACGGCAAAACTCCCTCCAAAATTGAGACGTGAATTGCGGACCTCTGTCCGAAACGACGTCTGACGGAAGGCCATGAATTCTGAAAACATTCTCGATGATGATTTGTGCCGTCTCTTTAGCAGAAGGAAGCTTAGCAAGGGGAATGAAATGAGCCGCCTTAGAGAACCTATCGACAACCGTAAGAATAACAGTCTTCCCCGCTGACGAAGGCAGTCCGGTGACAAAATCTAAGGCGATGTGAGACCACGGTCGAGAGGGAATAGGAAGCGGCCTGAGACGGCCGGCAGGAGGAGAGTTACCGGACTTAGTCTGCGCGCAGACCGAACAAGCAGCCACGAAACGACGCGTGTCATGCTCCCGGGTGGGCCACCAGAAACGCTGGCGAATGGAAGCAAGCGTACCCCGAACGCCAGGGTGACCGGCTAACTTGGCAGAGTGAGCCCACTGAAGAACGGCCAGACGAGTAGGAACGGGAACGAAAAGAAGGTTCCTAGGACAAGCGCGCGGCGACGGAGTTTGAGTGAGTGCTTGCTTTACCTGCCTCTCAATTCCCCAGACAGTCAACCCGACAACACGCCCCTCAGGGAGAATCCCCTCGGGGTCAGTGGAGGCTACTGAAGAACTGAAGAGACGAGACAAAGCATCAGGCTTGGTGTTCTTAGAGCCCGGACGATAAGAAATCACGAACTCGAAACGAGCGAAAAACAGCGCCCAACGCGCCTGACGCGCATTAAGTCGTTTGGCAGAACGGATGTACTCAAGGTTCCTATGGTCAGTCCAAACGACAAAAGGAACGGTCGCCCCCTCCAACCACTGTCGCCATTCGCCTAGGGCTAACCGGATGGCGAGCAGTTCGCGGTTACCCACATCATAGTTACGTTCCGACGGCGACAGGCGATGAGAAAAATACGCGCATGGGTGGACCTTGTCGTCAGAGAGGGAGCGCTGAGAAAGGATGGCTCCCACTCCCACCTCTGACGCGTCAACCTCGACAACGAACTGTCTAGAGACGTCAGGTGTAACAAGGATAGGAGCGGATGTAAAACGATTCTTGAGGAGATCAAAAGCTCCCTGGGCGGAAACGGACCACTTAAAGCACGTCTTGACAGAAGTAAGGGCTGTGAGAGGAGCTGCCACCTGACCGAAATTACGGATGAAACGACGATAGAAGTTCGCGAAGCCGAGAAAGCGCTGCAGCTCGACGCGTGACTTAGGGACGGGCCAATCAATGACAGCTTGGACCTTAGCGGGATCCATCTTAATGCCTTCAGCGGAAATAACAGAACCGAGAAATGTGACGGAGGAGGCATGAAAAGTGCACTTCTCAGCCTTCACGAAAAGACAATTCTCTAAAAGGCGCTGGAGGACACGTCGAACGTGCTGAACATGAATCTGGAGTGACGGTGAAAAAATCAGGATATCGTCAAGGTAAACGAAAACAAAGATGTTCAGCATGTCTCTCAGGACATCATTGACTAATGCCTGAAAGACAGCTGGAGCGTTAGCGAGGCCGAAAGGAAGAACCCGGTATTCAAAGTGCCCTAACGGAGTGTTAAACGCCGTCTTCCACTCGTCCCCCTCCCTGATGCGCACGAGATGGTAAGCGTTACGAAGGTCCAACTTAGTGAAAAACCTGGCTCCCTGCAGGATCTCGAAGGCTGAAGACATAAGAGGAAGCGGATAACGATTCTTCACTGTTATGTCATTCAGCCCTCGATAATCTATGCAGGGGCGCAGATCGTGATATTCCTCCGGCACCCCTGTCAAATCACCAGGCTCCTCCTGTGAAGAAGAGACAGAGGAAACAGGAGGGATAGCAGACATTAAACATTTCACATGACAAGAGACGTTCCAGGAGAGGATAGAATTACTAGACCAATTAATGGAAGGATTATGACAAACTAGCCAGGGATGGCCCAAAACAACAGGTGTAAAAGGTGAACGAAAAATTAAAAAAGAAATGGTTTCACTATGATTACCAGAAACAGTGAGGGTTAAAGGTAGCGTCTCACGCTGAATCCTGGGGAGAGGACTACCATCCAGGGCGAACAAGGCCGTGGGCTCCTTTAACTGTCTGAGAGGAATGTCATGTTCCCGAGCCCAGGTCTCGTCCATAAAACAGCCCTCCGCCCCAGAGTCTATTAAGGCACTGCAGGAAGCTGACGAACCGGTCCAGCGTAGATGGACCGACAAGGTAGTGCAGGATCTTGAAGGAGAGACAGGAGTAGTAGCGCTCACCAGTAGCCCTCCGCTTACTGACGAGCTCTGGCCTTTTACTGGACATGAAGTGGCAAAATGACCAGCGGAACCGCAATAGAGACAGAGGCGGTTGGTGATTCTCCGTTCCCTCTCCTTAGTCGAGATGCGGATACCTCCCAGCTGCATGGGCTCAGCACCCGAGCCGGCAGAGGAAGATGGTAGTGATGCGGAGAGGGAGGCGACGGAGAGCGCGAGCTCCTTTCCACGAGCTCGGTGACGAAGATCAACCCGTCGCTCAATGCGAATAGCGAGTTCAATCAAGGAATCCACGCTGGAAGGAACCTCCCGGGAGAGAATCTCATCCTTTACCTCTGCGCGGAAACCCTCCAGAAGACGAGCGAGCAAGGCCGGCTCGTTCCAGCCACTGGAGACAGCAAGAGTGCGAAACTCAATAGAGTAGTCTGTTATGGATCGATTGCCTTGACATAGGGAAGACAGGGCCCTGGAAGCCTCCTCCCCAAAAACAGATCGATCAAAAACCCGTATCATCTCCTCCTTAAAGTCTTGATACTGGTTAATACACTCAGCCCTTGCCTCCCAGATTGCCGTGCCCCACTCACGAGCCCGTCCAATAAGGAGAGATATGACGTAGGCGACACGAGCAGTGCTCCTGGAGTAAGTGTTGGGCTGGAGAGAAAACACAATATCACACTGGGTGAGGAACGAGCGGCATTCAGTGGGCTCCCCAGAGTAACACGGCGGGTTATTGATTCTGGGCTCCGGAGATTCGAAAGCCCTGGAAGTGGCCGGTGGATCGAGGCGGAGATGGTGAACCTGTTCTGTGAGGTTGGAGACTTGGGTGGCCAGGGTCTCAACGGCATGTCGAGCAGCAGACAATTCCTGCTTGTGTCTGCCTAGCATCGTTCCCTGGATCTCGACGGCTGAGTGGAGAGGATCCGAAGTCGCTGGGTCCATTCTTGGTCGGATTCTTCTGTTATGGAGCGTGAATGAGGACCCAAAAGCGAATTAACAAACAGAGTACTTTAATGACGAACATACGTGGGCTCAGATGGACAGGTAGATTCCGACAGGACAGGACAAGGTTGCAGCACACACGATGATAGTCTGGTTCAGGCATGAGACACATAAACAAACAAACAAGAATCCGACAAGGACAGGAGCAGAAACAGAGACAGATATAGGGACCTAATCAGAGGGAAAAAGGGAACAGGTGGGGAACGGGGTGAATGGGTAATTAGGAGGAGACAAGGCACAGCTGGGGAAAAGAGGGGGAGAAAAGGTAACATAACAACGACCAGCAGAGGGAGACAGGGTGAAGGGAAAGGACAGAGACAAGACAACATGACAACTGGGTTCTCCAGTTTGACCCCACTGTTGTCTATAATTGCATAATAACACAAGGCTACAACAACAATAAATATATGTTTTCCAGCTCCAGGTAGGCTAAACAGGTGGCACAAGTTGATTTGCAATGACTCCATTGATATCATCATTTCAGCATATTTATTGTATAAAATAAAGAAAAACCCTTGAATGAGTAGGTGTGTCCAACCTTTTGACTGGTACTATATATTTAAGAAATTGCCATGGTGGCCGCGGTAGCCAAAACCTGCAACCCGGGACTGATACATTTTTACCTGCGACATTGAATTTTCAAAGTAGCCCAATTTGTCTATAAAACTATAGACACGGAAACTCTGGTAATGGGTCACATACAGAGTATATGGTCTACACTTGGCATGTAGGTTTTTCACTTACAGTGGCACAAATTGGGATATGGGGGAGGGGATTTATTTACTGTAGTGTTTTTGCGGACTGTTGTGTTTTTGCAGACATTTCTGTAGTATTTACTACAGTGGTTTTTAGGTGGGATAATACTGTAGTATTTATAATAGTATTCCACAGTGTACTACAAAATTCTATACTAATGTTAGCAGTTGATGTTACTCTTCAATAACACAGACTCCAATGCAAATCAGGGGGAGGAACATTTGTTTATTCAAAGAGGACAAATCATGCTTGGAAGTAGATGGTCATTTCTTCACTGTCCTCAGTGAATCTCTCCAGTGAATCTCTCCAGCGATTCTCTCCACAGAACAAAGTGACCCGGATGTAGTTTTATAACCCAGCCCCAGCCTGTGGTTGACAAATTAGAATTCCTTGCAATAAAACAGTATCCTATTTCAGGTTCAATGTATAAACAATTTGGACCAATGAGAACTTGCCATGTAGCTATGAGTACCGGACTGAAATTCCTCCCATGTCTCTGACCCATTGATATTGCATAAAAAAACACTATTTCCATTGATCGTTAGTACTCTATTGCCCTCTCATCCTCTGCATTGTGTATTTATCTTTGAAATATTCTTACACTAAGTACTGCACATGTTCGAGGGTTTAGTATAATATTCTACAGTATACTACAGTTTACTACAGCATTCTATAGTAAGTACTGTAGTATTCTATAGTAAACTGTATTATTTTTTTATGTGGGATGTCCAGGATTGATGTGTCTTACCAGCCACTTTAATGATTCATACTTTACACAGACTGCTGTTGTGACATTATGATCCTCTGCCAAGCACTGCAGCATCCCACCTCTCATTCATTGAAGAAATAAACTGCAAATAATCCACCCATCTAACTCTTTTGTTGGAAGAGGGAAATTTGACAGGCCAAATTGGTCAATAAATGAATAAGCTGCCCAGAAACAATGAGACCTAGGCAAGCTAAAAAAAAAAGCCAGTACTTTATTACTTGTGTTTTATAGTCTCTATATAATATGGTGCAAGGACTGGCCAAAAAAGCTTTCCCTGTTTTAATGTTTTGGTTGACATCAGAAACTCCCTTAACTGGTCCGTACAGCTCGGTAAGCATTCAGCATGCCAAGATGAAAAGACTTTAGAACACAGATTTTTTCTAACTATATTTAAAGCCTGAACATTAATACATAATCTGATAATCAAACCACACTTTCTCTATCTCTCGTCTTTCCTGTCTTCGTGTGTGTGTGTGTGTGTGTGTGTGTGTGTGGTACTCTCTACCTCCCCTGTGGTAATTGTCCGAAGCACAGACACAGCTTTCAGTCCTCTGAAAGGAAGAGCTTGGCCTCTTGTCCTGAAAATGCCTTCCCACAATGCACAGCCAGAGTAGTAATAATCACTTTCATTTATTTAACATATTTCCTCTTTAACCTCAGTCATGGTCTTTCAGAATCACCCCAATGCAACCTGTCACCATAATGAAACTTTTCGGGCCTGATCTTCCCGAGCCGCTGTGAGCGGGCGAATGAGTTGCTCCTGACCAGCCAACCAGACCTTTTCTTCAGAGGGAACCTGATTGTGCTAAGCGGCACTGGGCCCCCACCTCCTCCGCGTAGACGCGGAATACAAATCAGCCTACTGCTACTCCCATCATATTGATTTCAATCACATTCAGGATGGTAATGTTTTCGGCCTTCCTCTTTTTGAAAAGTACCCTCACCGATTCTCACACAGACATATTTGTATGTATTTTCTTCAATGGCAGCGCCTGGGTGCGATGACTTCCTCTCTCCAGACATTGAGTGTGTTTGGAGCTGGCCCACACAGACAGCCACAGACAGGCTTTACTGGAGGTGTGAAAGCCCCTCTTCCCCAGGGCACCTGGCTGGGGAGGGGAGGATGCTACTTCCAGGTCCCATGTTGGCCCCTGATCAGTCCAATCTGCACCGACCGCAGTGGTCAGAAGGGGCGGGTCCAGGAGTGAGAACCTCAACAATGATCCACGCCAAACATTCTTCTTCTCCCTATTGATCATTGTGTAAAAAATATTCCAGGAGAGGTAGTGAGTGCAATGGTGGATTCTCAGTGCCAAACCACCCCTTCTTCCCCCAACACAGTTACCAATAGGTTGGAGAGTTGGACTCTATTCATTCGTGACCTCTGTTGAAGTGATTGGAAGGCCTCTTTGGTTATGTGAATGTTGATTCATGGTTAATATTTGAATTGTGTTATTCTGTCCTTGTGTCTATGGCAAACACCCACCGTTCTTCTTAGTTCTCTGTTGTATGGAGGACATGTCTCCCCACCTCCTCCCCTCATTTCCTCCTCCACCCCCCCCCCCCCCCCCCCACACTTTTCAGATCTCTCATCCCCTTAGTGACAACTAACTGGTGATCATCCATCACCATGGCAGTGATTAGAACCCCCAGGTGTTGACGTCTGGGACGGCCTGTCAGTCAGCGGCCTGAGTTAACGCTGTGATCTCACTGACACCGGGGCTGTAAATTACACCTGAATAGATGATAAAAAGAAGAATCCCTGTAAGTTTGCACTCGTTATCTGACATTCACTTCTCCTCTGTTCCTCTGGGCCCTGGGAGGGTCAGCGGGTGAGCAGGGAGAGAGGTGTGATGAGCTTTAATGAAAACCTTCAACTGCCAAGTAATAGAAATGAAAAAAAAAAAAATGAAAAAAGTAATAGGAATGAACCTCAGTTGCCCTTCATATGGCATGAGGTTTTCTGAGCAGGGAATATGTCAGACAAAGAGGGTTTGATCATTGAACTTGTACGAATAACACACTGTACTTGAGATGGCCTTAAAAAATGTGAATACCCCAGAGAGAATTTCACCCAGATTACGTCAAGCATGCTTGTTTTTGATGATCTGACCTTACACATGACGAGAGAAGAAGTATGAAACGTTTCCCTCTTCAATGATAAGTTTGACAGTTTCTTGCAACTAGAAAACCCTCTCCTTCCTCCGTCAATGTATATATTTTGCCCGAATAAAATAAATGGCTTGGTAATACATTTGAGTTGTTCAAACTTTTCACACGTCTCTGTTGTAGGGCGAAACCGCGCTAGAACAAAATGGCCCCATGTGCCCATGTTTTCGTATAACCCCGTCAGCCCACTGGCGAACCACCATTAGGCCCTCGCCATCCACCCAGTGAAGCGGCAACACTCCCGCTATTCCTGAAGAGTTTTCTTGTAACCAAAGATCTTGACAGGCCTTTTTTTAAAACTCATATTCTCCCGTCTAGCTTGGCATTGTTTTTGGACAGTACAGACCAATTTTTACGGCTTTTAGCAGGAACCCTCAAGAGGGAGGTGGAGCGAGGTGAGAAGGGGATTGGGGTCAGGGATAAGGACCAGGGAGAGGAGGGTTGGATCAGAGAGGCAGAAGAGCAGCTTGGGAATGGTGTGTGTGACTATACTGCTTTCACTGAGAACCAGTAAAAGTGAATCCAGGTGAAAGCTACGATCCTTAATTGAAGTCACTTGTTAAATCCACTTCAATCAGTATACATGAAGGGGAGGAGACAGGTTAAAGAAGGATTTTTTTAAGCCTTGAGACAATTGAGAAATGGCTTGTGAATGTGTGCCATTCAGAGGGTGAATGGGCAAGACAAAATATTTAAGTGGCTTTGAACTGGGTATGGTAGTAGGTGCCAGGCGCATCGGTTTCAAGAACTGCATTGCTGCTGGATCATTTCCCATGTGTATCAAGAATGGCCCACCACCCGAAGGACATCCAGCTAACTTGACACAAATGTGGGAAGCATTGGAGTCAACATGGGCCAGCATCCCTGTGAAACGCTTTCGACACCAAGTAAGGTCCATGCCCTGACGAACTGAGGATGTTCTGAGTGCAAAAGGGGAGGTGCAACTCAATATTAGGAAGGTGTTCCTAATGTTTGGTATACTCAGTGCCTTCAGAAAGTATTGCTATATATATATAGCTGAAATCTCTTGAGTCAATAAGTTTTCAACCCTTTTGTTATGGCAAGCCTGAATAAGTTCAGGAGTAAAAATGTGCTTAACAAATCACATAAGTTGCATGGACTCATTCTGTGTGCAATAATAGTGTTTAACATGATTTTTGAATGACTCTGTACCCCACACATACAATGAGCTGTAAGGTCCCTCAGTCGAGCAGTACATTTCAAGCACAGAGTCAACCACAAAGACCAGGGAGGTTTTCCAATGTCTCGCAAATAAGGGCACATATTGGTAGATGGGTAAAAACTAGCAATTACCTCAGCCAATCACGGCTAGCGGAAAGGTTGCCTCTTTTTCCATGGCTAAACCAACTAGGCTCATAATTTAACAATTGTATTCGTATTTACAGATGGCATACACGTTTGTTATTAAGGCACATGAAAGGTCACATGTTCCAGAAGGCATTTCTGTCAAAACAACGTTCAGATTTACTTTCAAATGGCTATCCTGTGAAGTTGTGACGCGCGACATATGCCTAGTTTCCTGAAACGAGTCACATATTTTCAAAAATGGTGGTGGCTGCACCATGTTATGGGTATGCTCGTCATCAGCAAGGACTAGGGAGTTTTGGGGGGGATAAAAAGGAACGGAATAGAGCTAAGCACAGGCAAAATCCTAGAGGAAAACTTGGTTTAGTCTGCTTTCCAACAGACACTGGGAGACAAATTCACCTTTCAGCAGAACAATTACCTAAAACACAAGGCTAAATATATTGTACACTGGAGTTGGTTACCAAGATGACATTGAATGTCCCTGAGTGGCCTAGTTACAGTTTTGACTTAAATCGTCTTGAAAATCAATGGCAAGACTTGAAAATGGCTGTGTAGCAATGGACAAATATTAATGGACAAATATTGTACAATCCAGGTGTACAATCCAATTAGAGAGTTACCCAGAAAGACTCACAGACTCACATCGCTGCCAAAGGCGATTCTAACATATATTGACAGGGGTTTGAATACTTACCTATTCAAGATTTATTTGTGTTTTATTTTCCATAAAATATAAAAAATGGTGTTCCACTGTGACATTATAGAGAAGTTTGTGTAGAAGTCAAGAAGTGTGAATACTTTCTGAAGGAACTGTACCTTTGTAGTTGAATTACCTATTTACATTCTCACCGGTGTATTCCTACCATGCACTTTGAGTCTTCCAGCTGTACACTCTCACTGTAGAGAACCCCCTCTCTCTGGCCCAGGGGAGACAAACTTTGTATCCTGTACTGCTAAAGTAGGCTAGCATCCCCCCGCCTCAGCCCTGACACCTTTGCCCAGCGGCATAGGGCACTTCACACCTCTTGTTGTAAGGATCAGGTTGCCAGGGTTACCTGACTTGGTCAGCCAATCAGTAGATTTAGCCTGGGGTTGGAGATTCCCGCTCTTCAGTTGCATCCAGGGGCCCAGGTTAACCAGAGCTCTATAAACCCATGGGCTTCCTACCAACTCACCAGCTAGACCTTTCCACATTGACAAGCCTTCACCCTGGACTTTCTAACATGTGCTAACATGTGTTAAACCCCTGTCAATACATGTTAGAATCGCCTTTGGCAGCGATGTGAGTCTGTGAGTCTTTCTGGGTAACTCTCTAATTGGATTGTACACCTGGATTGTACAATATTTGTCCATTAATATTTGTCCATTACTATTACTTGGTTGTTGACCATTGCTACACAGCCATTTTCAAGTCTTGCCATTGATTTTCAATGAACAGAAAGTCACAATTCATTTTCTCTAGTCTTGAGCATTGTGATAAACATGCATTCGGAACACCTGTCTCCTACTGGTCATTTCCTCGGGACGCTGGGACAGTTTTATATTTGAGTCATTTAGCAGACGCTCTTATCCAGAGCAGCTTACAGGAGCTATTAGGGTTAAATGCCTTGTTCAAGGGCACATCAACCGATTGTTTACCTAGTCGTCTCAGGGATTCGAACCAGCGACCTTTTAGTTACTGGCCCAACGCACTTAACTGCTAGGCTACCTGCCACCCATTTTACCTTTCTAAACCAGGGATGAGCAACTAGCCCTTTTGAAGGCCCTCGGATACATTTTAGGAACTCAGTGTTGCAAGTTAGAATAGTAGAATACACAAGGTGCAATTCCAAAATGTGGTTGTGCATCAGCAGTTTCTCTTGTAATATCAGTCACTGACAGTCAGTCAATTTGTCATGTCAGCCTTTTTTTTTTTTTAGCTACCGTAGAACATCAAATAATAGCCCGAGAGTTTATTGGCTTAAATCACTGGACGAGACAGGGTTTTGTTTGAGCCAGGTGTCTATTTCTTTAATGCACACAACTTTTTCTTATTTGCATAGTTAATTGTTTAATTCCAGCATTCACTTCCAGCATTCTAATCAATTTCTTAATTTCCGCACTAATATTATCATTTACACACTGTGTTCCGTTTCTTTTGTCTTAGTATGCCTCTATTTCGAAAAAATGACTTCCTTGAGAATAATTATTCATTCATTCATTTTCGGCAGTTCTTACTTTTGCCAACAGAGCGCAATCAGCCAATTTCTTGGGGTCTGTACTCCTGAAGTTGTTGACTGTTTTTGCACTTGCCATTTAGCTAGCAGTATTCAGCTGTTAGCAGCCAATGGCTAGCAGTTTCTTACTGCTGATAAAAATGGATGATTGCCATAATTACTGAATTATGTAATGTAATGAATCAAACCTTAAAACCTTGTAAATAATTAATGGTAATTCATGGTAACCTCGTAAACAATTCAATTAGTGTGCCGTCCAGGTATTACAAGGGACAGGCGGCCATTTGAAACTGCGTTTAATTGAAGTTTTACGTTAAGTTAGTTTTATGGCCAGCTATTGTTATTATTGCCGAATTACCAGTGGTGCCTCCCCCATATAAACTGCAAACATTTCTCTCCACCCTATGGCAAAATGCATAGAATTGCATGAAATTAGCTATAAAATTGTAAAATCTTCTGGTATGTAGGCAGACCCACATCCACATACATGACGAGCAACTGCGGCCCCTATTAAAGTTGCCTGTCCCTGTACTAATTTTTATTTAGCCTATATTTAACCAGGTAAGCTAGTTTATTACAAGTTCTCATTTACAACTGTGACCTGGCCAAGATAAAGTAAAGCAGTGCAACACAAACAACACAGAGTTACACATGGAATAAACAAACATACAGTCAATAATGCAATATATGAAGTCTATATACAGTGTGTGCAAATGAGGTAGGATAAGGGAGGTAAAGGCAATAAATAGGCCATGGTGGCAAAATAATTACAATTTAGCAATTAAACACTGGAGTGATAGATGTGCAGAAGATGAGTGTGCAAGTGGAGATACTGGGGTGCAAAGGAGCAAAATAAATAACAGTATGGGGATGAGGTAGTTGGATGGGCAATTTACAGATTGGCTATGTACAGGTGCAGTGATCTGTGAGCTGCTCTGACAGGTGGTGCTTAAAGTTAGTGAGGGAGATATGAGTCTCCAGCTTCAGTGACTTTTGCAGTTCGTTCCAGTCATTGGCAGCAGAGAACTGTAAGGAAAGGCGGCCAAAGAGGGATTGGCTTTGGAGGTGACCAGTGAAATATACCTGCTGGAGCGCGTGCTACGGGTGGGTGCCGCTATGGTGACCAGTGAGCTGAGATAAGGCGGGGCTTTACCTTATATAAATACTTATTAATGACCTGGAGCCAGTGGGTTTGGCGACGAATATGAAGCGAGGGCCAGCCAACGAGAGCGTACAGGTCACAGTGGTGGGTAATATATGGGGCTTTGGTGACAAAACGGATGGCACTGTGATAGACTGCATCCAATTTGCTGAGTAGAGTGTTGGAGGCTATTTTGTAAATGACATCGACAAAGTCGAGGATCGGTAAGATGGTCAGTTTTACGAGGGTATGTTTGGCAGCATGAGTGAAGGATGCTTTGTTGCGAAATAGGAAGCCGATTCTAGATTTAATTTTGGATTGGAAATGCTTAATGTGAGTCTGGAAGGAGAGTTTACAGTCTAACCAGACACCTAGGTATTTGTAGTTGTCCACATATTCAAAGTTAGAACCGCCCAGAGTAGTGATGCTGGACGGGCGGGCAGCAATCGGTTGAAGAGCATGCATTTAGTTTTACTTGCATTTAAGAACAGTTGGAGGCTACAGAAGGAGAGTATGGCATCTCAACCGTCACTCTACCTCTACTCTCAAACAGAATCAAAGCACCCCATCTGTTACAGTATCTTACTAAATGTGACTGATTTTACTTGCCTGGCAGTTACCAATGAGTAATGGCAGTCTTCACGTCGAGCTGAATCTCCCATATTTCTGGGCTTCTGATCTCTCCTGACTCTGTACTCTATCTCGCCCTCTTATTGTGGAACAATTCCCCCTCTGTCTAATCAGCACATACACAAACACACTTGTCACACTCACAGCCACCTTCTGCCCAAAATAATAACACACACACACACAACCTCCTTCTGCCCCAAATAATGAGGTGACTTTTTTTAAACATAGCATACCTGTTTATGTAATTAAAACCAGTCGCACATTTTTCAAGCCACTGCCACAGAATGCTTTAAATGCCAATACACTTGTACTGTTTAGCGTGAAGGAGAGAGACCCACTCTGGAAGGAGCTGATTGCGTTGTGAGTTTTAATGTCAGGGAGCCTTTCATGTGGGACTTGTAGTTCAAACCCCTACCTACTTTAGTTGGAGGACGATGAAGGATTTCACTGCCGCACCATAACAACAGCCACAACTCCCCTCCTCTTAATTGAATTAAGTCCTCTGTATGGTATTTGTGACAGACAGGCTAATGATATCGCCGCAGTGTGAATATAGAAACAGTGGAATATGAGTGCTGGGATTTATATCCAAGGGATTAGAGCCCTATACCTTGAGTGGAGGCGAGGCAAGCCTCAGGTACACAGACGAAAACAGCCGCCTTGTGGAAACAGAAGTCCTCATGTGGGAGGTTTTAACACAGCCTTTTGTCTCGTGTTTGGGGATGGATACCGTGGAGTAATCCAGCCCTGCTCACTTGGCAGCTGGCAACCATGCTGGAGTATTACTGGGCTGCCTTGGCTGAGCTGGCGGCTCCATAACACCGGGTATTAATCAGAAGGTTCATAATCACAGCTTTCACCGCATAGCAGTCAGTCCGTCAGTCCACCCTGAGAAACACAAACACCAGAGCCATGTCACCATGGCAATGTCATCATCGTTGTGTCAGTGTCTCCCGGCAGGGACTGTTCTGTGCTCGCTGTGATTAGGGCCTCAGTTGATAGGTGTTGTATGTATTATACTTAGAAGCGGGAGAGTGTGGCTTGGTACAAGATACGCTTCTGGGTGGTTCCATGCCAGCGTGACTCGAAAATATTTTTGGTATCAGATTGTTTTTACATAGGAACTTCATTGGTAGGAAGCATGTTTGATAGGCTTTTTACATTTGTATAATTTTTTGTTGTTGTTGAAAATGATGATGAAAGTGGCCATTTTAGGTCCTTTTTAGACGCTAGGATATGTGAACCGTACATGATACAGACAACATCTTGGTGTCATTAAACCCCTTATAGTTTGCTCTCAAATATGGAGTATATTTTAGATTCTGTAAAAAAATCAATTAAAAAACATTAATTTATTCAACATTAAAACTGTTAATATGAATATCTCAAAACGACCCTTTTTGATTTAGTTCATTTTAAACAATGTAAGTACATCAAACATAGCCTTATACAGAAGCATGCCTGTTCTACGAAATATATTCCCAAATAAATATATTTTCATTGTTAACACTGTGTGCACTGAAATGACATGCATAATTGTTGCTGACACTCCGGTTTTCAGATGAAGGGATATAAATAGTCTATAATGCCCACCACCGCAGCGCTCAACTCAAACAGTGGTGTGTAGCCTGCTGTAGCTGCTGGCAAAGTAATTCAAACAGTGCCGTTTAAGATGAGGGAGGACAAACAAACAAAAATCCCATGAGCATGGCCTTATTTCTATTGCAGCTTTTGGATGACTCTCATTCATATTCCATTCACCCAGTTCAATGTAACAGCAATAGGTTTAGGCTACTACATGATACTCAAATTCTCTCTACATTCAATACTTCCTTGCACACTATTGCCTGAATCTAGCTGATCTAGGGTGTAATATTAGTCTAACAGTTGCAAATGAGAGTTTCTATTGGACAAATTCAGGTTTGTTAATCACTGTTTCGTTCTGTTTGCTTCCGTTTAAGAAACGTTTTTCAACAGAATTGGTGGAATGAATACACCCCTGATCACGCATAAACACAGTTCACTTTCATAACAGCGCTCTGCTCCTCTCACCTTTTCCCTTTCCTTGTGGACTTCAATGCACAACACATCAGCTGTATGTGACAAGGCAAAAAAAAAACTTTCTAAGCCAAATATATCATAACCGCTGCACACAGCCTACATCGTTGTCACCATATCATCTAAAGTAACGTCATAGTCAACATAGCTAATATGACTAACGCATTAGTAAACCTGCTACAATCATGCAGTAATGTTACAGTGCACAGTCAGTAAGCAGTTTAGCACTTACATCGGCGGGCCCCGGTGTCAATAAATTATTAAAACCAAAAGCTTACCTTGATTTGGAAGACTTCCAGTGTTGTGTTGGATAGTCGTCATAGACAGCTAGCTAACATAACATCCCTCTGTTTGAGCAGGGTGTTTGAGTAGGCTAAACTAGTTAGTTGCATTTGCTAGCTAAGTAAGTGAAGCTGAAAGTGAAAAAAACTCTCTCTATCGCTCTCTTACTTCTCCTTCATTTTGGAATAATTAATTTGTTCAAAACTGTTCAACTATTGTCTTTCTCTCTCTTTGAGTCAACTACTCACCACATTTTATGTACTGCAGTGCTAGCTAGCTGTAGCTTATGCTTTCAGTACTAGATTCATTCTTTGATCCTTTGATTGGGTGGCCAACATGTCAGTTCATGCTGCTAGAGCTCTGAAATGGTTGGAGGACGTCCTCCGGAAGTTGTCATAATTACTGTGTATGTCTATGGAAAGGGGTGAGAACCATGAGCCTCCTAGGTTTTGTATTGAAGTCAATGTACCCAGAGGAGGGTGGAAGCTGGCTGTCCTCTGGCTACACCATGGTGCTACCCTACAGAGTACAGTTGAGGCTACTGTAGACCTTCATTGCGAAACAGTGTATTTTAATCATTTATTTGGTGACGTGAATATATTTAGTATAGTTTTATCTAAAAAGGCTCACTTTTGAAATGTTTTACAATTTGTATTTTTATGAAATTCACTGAGGAGGATGGTCCTCCCCTTCCTCGTCTGAGGAGCCTCCACTGAATTCAATGTCTATACTTTATCACTCAGTACGCAACGTTCTAGTGCTAATATTTTTTCCATGTACTGTTGTTATTATAACAAAATCAGACAACCCCAAAGTAGAATAGTTGACCTATTTACCTAGTCAGCTTGTTGTGTGTTCTATGCCAGATAAATATTCTCCTCGAGGTGCATTCAAGTTGCGAGAGCCAATGTACAACTGCTTCTTAATGCAATCGCGGAGAAACACTTTTGAAAGCTGTTTAGGCCTTTGTTAATAAAGAGGGGGGTCCCAATTTTCCATTGCTACCATGTTTATTTCTCTACTCCCTCAATTGCGAGAGTGGCATCGTTTCACAAATTCAGTTACAACCGGAGTTTGAAGAATGGTCTAGGTGCAACAGTAGTGATGGGTCATTTGCAAACAAATGGCTCTTTTAGAGCGGCTCTATTTTGTGAACCTCAGGAAGGGAACGCATCTGTGAAAGAGCCGTTAATTTGGCTCCCTGATTTGCATACTGTTACTACTGCTATTTGAGCTCCAGAGATCGATTATCTGCAGATAAATTATAAAACCATTATCATCTTAAGATGGTAATTCTTAAGTGCGGGAACAATAAAGTGAGGAGAGAGCCTCATTCTGGTCATCACAAATGTTTTCAATGAGTCCAATGGGTTAAATGCAGATGGACAAATCCCAAGCCTATGTACATTTATAGCTACTATGCTGCATCAGTTGGGCTACAGATGGTAATGCTTTTTGCTAATAGCACATCTGATAATACAGATAGAACATGCATAGGCTATATGTATGATCCAAAATGTAAAAAATAATTTTACATAATTTTTACAAATAAATTATTGGGCTCATTTCTGGAGTTGGAAATGATAAAAAGTCACCAGAACTGAGCTTCTCAGTCCTTAAAAATAAAAATTATCCCAGGGAGGACCCCGGGTTAAGTTGGCCCCAGAAAATCGATCTGAGATTGACTCAAGTTTCAGTCATAGGATTTTGTTTTACACTCTGGAAGTGTAATGTACCTGTGTCTAAAAATGAACAAAATCAAAAATAGTAGTTTTGAGATATTAATATTAATAGTTTTAATGTTTGAATAAATTAACGTGAAATGTTTTATTTCAGAATCTGGACATACTCCATATTTGAGAGCACACTTTAAAGTATGATAACAAATTCAGATATCTGTATCAGAACAGTTCACAGATCATAAGGTCTCACAGGAGGCATGTTTAGGTCTAAAAAAAGGCCTAAAATGGCCACTTTCATCATGAGTAAAAAGAAAATGGTCTGAGATACAAATATAAAAAGCATATCAAACATACTCCCAATGAAGTTTCAATGTGACCGATGCCAGAATAATCTGCAACGCTGGCGTGGATTGGCAGTCCTTTGTTTGGTATTGGTGTTTGTGTGTGCAGTTGTACTTGTTTATGGGGACCGTTAAATGTTGCAGACATTTTTTGGTACCCTTCCCCAGATCTGTGACTCGACACAATCCCATATCGTAGGACAATTCCTTCGACCTCATGGCTTGGTTTTTGCTCTGACATGCACTGTCAACTGTGGGACCTTATAGAGATAGGTGTGTGCCTTTGCAAATCATGTCCAATCAATTGAATTTACCACAGGTAAACTTCAAGGATGATCAATGGAAACATGATTGTACCTGAGCTCAATTTAGAGTCTCATAGCAAAGGGTCTGAATACTTACTGTATGTAAATAAGGTATTTCTGTTTTTTATATTACATTTGTAAAAATGTCTAAAAACCTGTTTTCTTTTTCTCATCAAGTGTAGATTGATGGGAGGAAACAAATATAATTCTATCCATTTTAGAATAAGGCTGTAACGTAAGAAAATGTGGAAAAAGTCAAGATGTTCGAATACTTTCCGAATGCACTGTAAGTCGCCTTTTGGAGTGGGTCACGAATCAGCCTCTGCACGCTCTTCACTCACCCGCCATCTGTGGCCCCGGCCCCCCGACTCCCCAATGCTGTTACCTCTGCTCGAGTTTCTCCCTGTCTATCTGGCTCATTTCTCCACACCTTTGTGTCTACCATAGCTATAAATATTTCATAGGCCAATTGCAGTTGAGAAAACAGTCCCAGCAGACTGAATAATAAGCCTAAATCAAATAAGAAAAGAATTTGATGAAAAGTAAGTGGTGAGGTGTTATAAAAGGGACTGTTGCTGATCACATTACACAGCAATGCCACGCTCTCTCTTCTCCCTTTTGACTTTCCGTCTTTATTTCTCTCTCTACCCCACTCTCCTGTTGGTGATGGAGCCCACTTCCCCTCTCACCCTCTCCCCCCTTCTCTCGACTCCTCTCCCCCAGTTCCACCTCTCAGCTCCAAGAGTGCTGCCGCTTCGCACCATAATGAAAGAGACTCTGCTCTCCCAAGCCTCTGAAAACGGGGGCCATTAAAGTGTATTAAAACACAATAAGATTTGTGTCTTTGTATGCCAGGGAGGAAAAGTTGCTACTGCCTCTCAGGACTGAGGCTGATCTCTGTCAGTCGCCACACTGAACCTGCCTGACAAAAAAAAAAAAAAGATTAATATTCCGGGGATGTTGTTTTGATTTATGAATCATATCTTGTTTACCGTCACAAAAGAGGACAAAATAAATCAGTAAATCCCCGGATTACGAAGCATGACTTCCTATCTCAGCAATGTGCCTTTCAAACGTCGAGATCTGAAACCCTACAGACATACACACAAAGAAGGGAACTATAAGATAATGACAACAGATGCTAGGGTTTACTATTTTGTTTAGTGTTTCTGACATATAGTTGTTTTATGACATACAGTGCTAGTCAAAAGTTTAGACACCTACTCATTCCATGGTTTTTCTTTATTTTTACTATTTTCTACATTGATGAATAATAGTGAAGACTTCACAACTATGAAATAACACATACAGTTGAAGTCAGAAGCTTACTTACTTATCTCTTTTTTCAACCACTCCACAAATTTCTTGTTAACACACTATAGTTTTGGCAGGTCAGTTAGGACATCTACTTTGTGCATGACACAAGTCATTTTTCCAGCAATTGTTTAGACAGATTATTTCACTTAATCACAATTCCAGTGGGTCAGACGTTTACATACACTAAGTTGACTGTGCCTTTAAACAGCTTGGAAAATTCCAGGAAATTATGTCATGGCTTTAGAAGCTAATTGATATAATTTGAGTCAATTGGAGGTGTATCTGTGGATGTATTTCAAGGCCTACCTTCTTTGTTTGATATCGTGGGAAAATCAAAAGAAATCAGCCAAGACCTCAGAAAAAAAGTAGACCTCCACAAGTCTGGCTCATCCTTGCTGAAGGTACCACGTTCGTCTGTACAAACAATAGTAGGCAAGTATAAACACCATGGGACCACACAGCCGTCATACCGCTCAGGAAGAAGACGCGTTCTGTCTCCTAGCGATGAACATACTTTGGTGTGAAAAGTGCAAATCAATCCCCGAACAACAGTAAAGGACCTTGTGATGATACTGGAGAAAACAGGTACAAAAGTATCTATATCCACAGTAAAACGAGTCCTATATCGACATAACCTGAAAGGTCGCTCAGCAAGGAAGAAGTCACTGCTCCAAAATCACCATAAAAAAGCCAGACTACGGTTTGCAACTGCACATGGGGACAAAGATCGTACTTTTTGGAGAAATGTCCTCTGGTCTGATGAAACAAAAAAATAACTGTTTGGTCATGATGACCATCGTTATGTTTGGAGGAAAAATGGGGAGGCTTGCAAGCCGATGAACACCATCCCAACCGTGAAGCACGGGGGTGGCAGCATCATGTTGTGGGGTTGTTTTGCTGCAGGAGGGGCTGGTGCACTTCACAAAATAGATGGCATCATGACAAAGGAAAATTATGTGGAAATATTGAAGCAACATCTCAAGACATCAGTCAAGATGCTTGGCTGCAAATGGGTCTTCCAAATGGACAATGACCCCAAGTATACTTCCAAAGTTGTGGCAAAATGGCTTAAGGACAACAAAGTCAAGGTATTGGAGTGGCCATCACAAAGCCCTGACCCCAATCATATAGATAATTTGTGGGCAGAACTGAACAAGCATGTGCAAGCAAGGAGGCCTAGGAACCTGACTCAGTTACACCAGCTCTGTCAGGAGGAATGGGCCAAAATTCACCTAACTTATTGTGGGAAACTTGTGGAAGGCTACCCAAAATGTTTGACCCAAGTTAAACAATTTAAAGGCAATGCTACCAAATACTAATTGAGTGTATGTAAACTTCTGACCTACTAGGAATGTAATGAAATAAATAAAATCAGAAATAAATCACTCTACTATTATTCTGACATTTCACATACTTAAAATAAAGTGGTGATCCTAACTGACCTAAAACACAGAATTTTTTACTAGGATTAAATGTCAGGAATTGTGAAAAACTGAGTTTAAATGTATTTTGCTTAAGTGTATGTAAACTTCGGACTTCAACTATGGAATAATGTAGTAACCCAAAAAGTGTTCAACAAATCAAATATATTTTATATTTGAGATTCTTCAAAGTAGCCACCCTTTGCCTTGATGACAGCTTTGCATACTCTTGGCACTCACTCACTCTCAACCAGCTTCATGAGGTAGTTTCCTGGAATGCATTTCAATTAACAGGTGTGCCTTCTTAAAAATTAATTTGTGAAATGTCTTTCATTCTTAATGCGTTTGAGCCCAACAGTTATGTTGTGACAAGGTAGGGTTGGTATACAGAAGATAACCCTATAGAACTTTGGAAGTTTCTTCAAGTGCAGTTGTAAAAACCATCAAGCGCTATGATGAAATTGGCTCTCATGAGGACCGCCACAGGAAAGGAAGACCCAGAGCTACCTCTGCTGCAGAGGACACGTTCATTAGAGTTAACTGCGCCTCAGAAATTGCAGCTCAAATAAATGCTTCACAGAGTTCAAGTAACAGACACATCTCAACATCAACTTTTCAGAGAAGACTGAGTGAATCAGGCCTTCATGGTCAGATTGCTGCAAAGAAACCACTAGTTAAAGACACCAATAATAAGAAGAGACTTGCTTGGGCCAAGAAACACGAGCAATGGACATCAGACCGGTGGAAATTATTTAGAATTCAAGGCACACTTAGTTAGCATGGCTACCACAGCATTCTGCAGCGAAACACCATCCCATCTGGTTTGCGCTTAGTGGGACTATCATTTGTTTTTCAACAGGACAATGACCCAACACACCTCCAGGCTGTGTAAGGGCTATTTGACCAAGAAGGGGAGTGATGGAATGCTGAAACAGATAACCTGGTCTCCACAATCACCCGACCTGAACCCAATTGAGAGAGTTTGGAATGAGTTGGACCGCAGAGTGAAAGAAAAGCAGCCAACAAGTGCTCAGCATATGTGGGAACTCCTTCAAGACGGTTGGAAAAGCATTCCAGGTGAGCTGGTTGAGAGAAAGCCAAGAGTGTGCAAAGCTGTCATCAAGGCAAAGTGTGGCTATTTGAAGAATCTCAAATCTCAAATATATTTTGATTTGTTGAACACTTTTTTGGTTACTACATTATTCCATATGTGTTATTTCATAGTTGTGATGTCGTCACTATTATTCTGCAATGTAGAAAATAGTAAACATAAAGAAAAACCCTTGAATGACTATGTGTGTCCAAACTTTTGACTGGTACTGTAGGTATTCATCAGTATTTATTTCTAAGCATTGAGATACAAGCGTTGCCTTTCCGTACTTGTGGTTAATGTCACAAACACTGTATGGAAATGTAAATGCTGCTTTGGTTTTTACGTTGCTGACATTGACACGTCGGGGGAATAAAATGTCACACCTCATTGCAAACATTTTTGTCACCTCGTTCACATAACATGTACATCAATTCCTCTTTAAATGCTTTTACCTTCTGGAAGGTGAGCCTTAGCTAGTTTCTCTCATCTCGGGGCACTGTTGCTTTTCACTTCCAGGTGGCCATCATGTCTTTGGGTGTGGTGAATTGAGTTGTAGTCGCATATCCTTTCTTATTGGCACCCAGAAGGGTGAGCTGCAGACATAATAACTGCACTTACTGTAGATATGGAGATAGAGATGTGTCTAGCTGGCTCCCAGGCTGCAGGTGGAGCGTCTCTGAGCTCCTGGCGTGACGGATGGCAAACCGCTGACCTTCAGCTCCACGGGGGGCACCTTCTGAACATGGAGCAATCATCTCTAGCTTTGGGACCCTGGAGTCTTTTTCTCTAAGGCAATAACATATGTGACCTTCTCTCCCAACGTCACAATCAGAATCCCCCAATTCTCATAAGCTTAAGAGGTGAGAGAGGGGTTTGTGTGTGTGTGTATTGGGAGATATTGATGGGTGGGTGGGGGGGGGGGGTGTTATTTAGATTTTGTATCAAGAACTGATACAAAATTCCCCCACCATTGTCCCTCCTGCCCTTCAAGATTCCAACTTTATATTCCGGCAATCCCCCATCTCCCTGGTGATCGAGGGTCGAGGAAGAATTCTAAAGCAGGCTGAGAAAAAAAAACAGACAAAGAAAGAGAGGGAGATATGATGATTTGTTGTTCCATTGAAAATAGTTTTAAAGGTGACTTTTGAATACTGCAGTTTTTCAGTCGTTTGCTGCATGGCTGCCAGGAGATGCAGGGTTGGCAGGCGTAAGGGGACTTGGTTGAAGATGAGGACCTGTCAATGCATCAGCCACATTGTCCTCTCTCTGTTGACCCTGCTTTATTGATCTCTCACACACACACACACACACACACACACACACTGAAACGGGCTATTTTCTTATATCACCTAATTAGTGGAGAGATGTGTGTTTTCTCAGACTCTTTAGATTCCAACAGTATTGACCGCCGGCATCTTAGCTAGCCTCCTAATGGCACTATAATGTCCAGCAACAATTTCTCTTTCAACCATTGTTGGTGATGAGCCTGAGAATGAAGGCAAGGCTAACATTCAGCTCTGTTGATTGACACACGGAGCCACTTTAGAATGACCTTCGGAGGGACTCGATGGCCTCTCAGTTAAAACAGAAACGGTGGCTCTGCGAGGTGCGGGTTCTCAGCATTGAAACCGCAATGTCTTCTTGCTCGTCACCTCCACGTGGCTCATGGCAACTGCATGCATTCAGCAAGGCCTGGGAACATGACACGTGTTGCATTGGTGACAAGAGCCACTCCCATCAGTTATCCTTGATGGACTTCACATGTTCTCTTTGATCATGAGGCTGGAGTTTGCAGGGAGCTTTAGAAAGACCATGTGCATCATGCAGCCCTTAATGCAGCATGATGTTCAGGCCACATGAGGCTTCATCCACTCTATGCACTGCCCCTTTCATGGCCACATCCTCGCTCTCGCTCTCCTTCTCTCTCTTCCCCTCAGTTTGAAGGAAGGGGATAAGAGAGTGAATGCTGATGTAATGGGGGACTCTGGTTGCACGCAGTCAGTCACTCATCAGAGCAGTCTTGCTCAGACCAAAGTTGAAAGGATCAGATCATTAGAGCTCCTAAACCTCTCCCTGGTATTCCCAGATGCAGCGGGGCGAAGCCTCATTCCCTCTGTCTGCGTTCTTTCCCCCACGGGCAAACAATGTTCCTCTTCACTCCGAGTGCGCTGGGCCACTAGTGGCCAAGTCTCTGGGATATACAGCTGTTCTCATCATTTTGAGTCACTCTGACATTAGGGCCATGTGTCTCTTTGAAATATGATCCGATTATTCTCAACATTTTCATTTCCACTCAGAAGCTTATTTTTTAGTGTCATAATTATAGGCTATTTCTTTGTCACCTTACTGCCTCCCCACATTGTCTTGGTGTGTGTTGCTGCTATATTGGAATACTGGCTCGTCATTATTAATTAATTGATTGCTTGTTTTCATCAGGGTGTCAGGTATGAACACAATGAACCTTAGTATTAATGAGCTCATGCCAGAATGAACTTTGCATTAATTTGTTTTCAGGGTTCGGTCGGTTTCAATGACAAAGCAACATTTTGAGTGCCAGGTGAGTTACCACAGTAACGGCAGTCGGAGGATCTGTGAGTGCTGTCTTGTTGGTATGCGGAATCCAGGAGATTTGTGAACGGTTTACGTGGGTGCCTAGTGGATGTAAGTGGATGTCCGTCCAGCTGCGGGAGGAGCACCTGGCGTCTGCTGCCTCTCCTGTCAGAGTAGAGAAGCCCCAGGAGAGGAGTGAAGAGAGAGGGGAGGAGATGTAGAGGAGAGGAGTGTAGAGGAGTAGGGAAGACATTAGGGAAGAGAGGAGAGGAAAGGGGAGGAGTGGGGAGAGCAGGAAAGGAAAGGTAGAGGAGGAGAGGAAGAGGAGAGTTGGGAGGCGTGGGTAGGAGCTGAGGACTGGGATGAGCCTGCAGTCGTCAGGTAGCAGCTAGCTCCACTCCATGGGATGATGTCACTGGTACAGGCAGGTAGGAATTCTGCCGAGTCAACTTTGCAACAGGACAAACAGGATTCCAGCCGGCTGGTCAGATCCTCGGGAAATGGGAACATTAGTGCCAGATAAGTGGGCGTCTTCAATCAGCACCGGCACCCACTCGGCTTTCAATTATTTACATCTCAGGAAACGGGCTGTATTTATCTAGATCTCTCTGCCATCACTGCTCTCCGTCCCCGGCCCGCCACTGGGCCCAAGCAGAATGGGACTCTGTCTCCCTCTCACCACCACCTCAATGATTGATGACACTCCACACAGCCATAAAACAGACATCACAATATCCAGAAACCTGAAAAGAAACAAAATGTGATGCACACGCAGCCTCAAGCATTGTTTGTGGAGTCCTCAATTTATTTTTGTGAAGTTTCACAACAAAGTGACATTTATGCTGTCAAGGTCCAGGAGATGTTTGTGTGTGAATCCTTCTGGGGATACTTGGTGTGGTGTGTGTGTGTGTGTGTGTGTGTGTACACGTGTACGTGTACGTGTACCCATTTAACTATACTTGTGGGGATCAGAAGTCCCCAAAAGAACAGTCAACAGACAATGAACAGAAATGTGACTGGGGAGATTTTGTTAGTCCCCACAAGGTCAAATGCTATTTCTAAGGGGTTTAGGGTTAAGGTTAGAATTAGTGTTATGGTTAGAATTAGGTTTAGGGTTAGGAGCTAGGTGTTAAGGTTAAGTGTTGGGGTTAATGTTAGGTTTAGGATTGTGGTCAGATTTAGGGTTAGGGCAAATAAGATTTTGAATGGGACTGAATTGTGCCCCCCCGACAAGGTTAGTTATACAAGACTGTGTGTGTGTGTGTGTGCACGCGCCTATGTGTTCATTGAATGATGCTTATATGATTTGGTGGGTTTACTGTACATAACTGTCAATGGTTAAAAATGGGTAACTCATAAAAAATGTAGAGTCTAACAGTCTGTGCAGATTGAAGCACAGTAGATGTCTAAACTTATCAAGTATTCCCATACTGTATGCCCTGCTAGGTCACATGCAGACTCAGAGGTCAAGCAGTGTAGTGCAGGAAGTGCTTGTACGACAAGCACAGTGCCACACACCACTGATCTCATTGAATAAGCCACATTCTCTTTGGATTGTGTGCAGTAATGCACACGGTTTATCTCTGCTTGCAGAATCCAATGTAATGAACTCCTTGTTCAAAACTTCACAAAGATATATCACGGATTTTCTAAAGCAGTTTTTCACGTCAGAATCTTTCCTTATATTTTGCTGCTTACAATGCGTCTTGGAAACAATTATAGACTGCAGAGGATGAAAGTATTGCACATTTTGAAGTTGAGTGCTCACAAACTAGCTTGACATGCTAAACTGGAAGTGCACAGCCTTGTAGTGCTTTTTGAATTGTAAGGTGTCATGAGCGTGAGGCTCATTCTAGCCCCAGGCTTGGTCCAGATCCACGCTGCCTGCCTCGGAGGGGCAATGGGCATTTTTTTGACAAGGTTGAGGTTTTCAGAACCGTAACTTGTTTGTTTTCCATTATGAGTTGTGCAATTGGATCATTCACTTGCCTGGGGCCAGGATAGGGGAAAGTTTCTGAACCAAGAATACAAAGAGCACCTTAGTGGACCCAAGTGTCCTATTAGAGCAATCCATGGCTAGCCTGAACTACAACCTTTTCTCAGGTGGCGATTAGGCGGGAAACAAACAAACATATACAGTGGAGCAAAAAAGTATTGATTTCTTCAAACCAAGCTGCTTACCTATTACAGATTCAGTCTTCCCAGCCTGGTGCAGGTCTACAATTTTGTTTCTGGTGTCCTTTGACAGCTCTTTGGTCTTGGCCATAGTGGAGTTTGGAGTGTGACTGTTTGAGGTTGTGGACAGGTGTCTTTTATACTGATAACAAGTTCAAACAGGTGCCATTAATACAGGTAACGAGTGGAGGACAGAGGAGCCTCTTAAAGAAGAAGTCACAGGTCTGTGAGAGCCAGAAATCTTGCTTGTTTGTAGGTGACCAAATACTTATTTTCCACCATAATTTGCAAATAAATTCATTAAAAATCCTACAATGTGATTTTCTGGATTTTTTTCTCATTTTGTCTGTCATAGTTGAAGTGTACCTATGATGAAAATTACAGGCCTCTCATCTTTTTAAGTGGGAGAACTTAAACAATTGGTGGCTGACTAAATACTTTTTTGCCCCACTGTATGTACAGGTAACTGCCAAAATAAAGGAAACACCAACATAGTGTCTTAATAGGGCGGTGGGCTGCCAGAACAGTTTCAATGCACCGTAGCATAGATTCTACAAGTGTCTGGAACTATATTGGAGGGATGCAAGACCATTCTTCCACAATACTTTTTTTTCTGATGGTTTTTGTTGATGGTGGAGGAAAATGCTGTCAATCAGTGGAGGCTCCACAGAGGAGGAAGGGTGAGGACCATACTCCTCAGTGAATTTCATAAAAATAGAAATTGTAAAACATTTAAAAATGTATATATTTTTTTATAAAACTACTAAATATAATCAAATAATTTATTAAAAAACAGTAGGTCATGAAAAAAACAAACATCCTCCCTCATCTTAAACGGCACCTACCGCCACTGTGTCAATTGGGTTGATAATATAATGAAGAAATAAGGCCTGAGAGGGTGTGGTATATGGCCAATATACCACGACTTGGCTAAATGTCCTTTGGGTAGTAGACCATTCTTGATACACATAGGAAACTGTTGAGCGTGAAAAACCCAGCAGCGTTGCAGTTCATGACACAAAGCGGTGCGCCTGGCACTTTAACAAAATACATCAATAAGGGATCATAGCTTTCACCTGGATTCACCTGGTCAGTCTATGTCATGGAAATAGCAGGTGTCCTTAATTTTTCGTACACTCATTGTGTGTGTATGTATATATAATAAAATACAGTATGTCATTAGCGCACACACACACACACATACACACACACACACACACGCCCTTTAAATCCCCTATGCTGGACATTTTTATATATGACCTTAAGCACGATTGGGTTTTGATTGCTTAATTAACTCAGGAACCACTCCTGTGTGGAAGCACCTGCTTTCAATATCCTTTGTATCCCTTATTTACTCAAGTGTTTCCTTTATTTTGGAAGTTACCTGTATGTTTGTAAGGAACCGTTTTGGGACTATCCGGCAGAAAGCAATTCTTTGATCTAATAGACTCAGTCATATGGAAGTCTCCTTAAGATGATGAAGGTGGTCTTTGAATCCTACGTATGGATGTTTAAATTCAGATGCTGCCTAGAGCTTAGCGTTTGCCTGGCCTTCAAGGCCTCTACCTCTCTAGGACTGGATGCAGAGATGAGATATCTCTTTCACATCAGAAACATCATGGTCGCTCCACTAGCTTGCTCTCTTACAGGCTGAAGACGGTCTGTTTTGGGTAAGTAATAATTGATCGTTTTATGATTTTGCCAGAGTAAATATCAACAAAATCCCTGTTGGTTCAGCATCAACTTACTGAATGAATAATATTAGACCGCTGTTCCCTTCGCTGCTTCCAAACTGATTCCAGCCTCATCAAACATGTCAGATGTGCTCTGCGTTGCCCTAGAGTATCAATGTATCAGTAAGCGATGTCACAGCGATGTGGCTGTCTGATGACTAAAGGCTACTGTTCTCCTTGATAATGAGGTTGGGGTAAGGTAGGATAGCATGGCCTGTATCCTCCTATGGGGCATGTGTGAGCCATATAATGAAATGGCCGGACAGAGAGCTTGGTTTGTTCAGCTCTCTCCTGGGGTAACACAGCAACCTGTCTGTCATTATGGCTGCCCCGGCCGCATGCACGCTGACATGGTCGCCAGGTGTACAGTGTTTTCTCCGACACATTGGTGCGGCTGGCTTCCGGGTTAAGTGGGCATTGTGTCAAGAAGCAGTGTGACTTCGCTGCACAGCTCTCGACCTTTGCATCTCCAGAGTCCGTACGGGAGTTGCAGCGATGGGACAAGACTAACTACCAATTGAATACCACGAAATTGGGGAGAAAAAGGGATTAAAAATATATAAAAATATTTATTCCAAAACATGCATCCTGTTTGCAAAAAGGCACTTCCATAATACTGCAAAAAATGTGTTAAAGCATTTAACTTTTTGTCCTGAATAGAATATGTTATGTTTGGGGAAAATCCAATACAACACATTACTGAGTACCACACTCCATATTTTCAAGAATAGTGGTGGCGGCGTCATTTTAGAATCGTTAAGGACTGGGGAGTTTTTCAGGATAAAAAAAATGAACATAATGGAGCTAAGCACAGGAAAAATCCTAGATGAAAACCTGGTTCATTCTGCTTCCCATCAGACATTGGGAGATGGATTCACCTTTCAGCAGGACAATAACCTAAAAAACAAGGCCAAATCTACACTGGAGTTTCTTACCAAGAAGTGTTCCTGCGTGGCAAAGTTACAGTTTTGACTTAAATCTACTTGAAAATCTATCGAAGACCTGAAAATGGTTATCTAGCATAGATCAACAACTAATTTGACAGAGCTTAAAGAATAATGGGCAAATGCTGCACAATCCAGATGTGGAAAGCTCTTAGAGACACCCAGAAAGACTCAGCGGTCCCAGAAAGACTCAGCGGTCTCAGAAAGACTCAGCGGAGAGAAAGTATTGACTCAGCGGTGGGAATACTTATGTAAATGAGATATTTCTGTATTTAATTTTTATTTTACCCCCTTTTCCCCCCCAATTTCGTGATATCCAATTGCAATCTAATTAGGATCTTGTCTCATCGCTGCAACTCCCCAACGGGCTCGGGAGAGGCGAAGGTCGAGTCATGTGTCCTCCGAAACATGACCCGCCAAACCGTGCTTCTTAACACCCGCTCGCTTAACCTGGAAGCCAGCTGCACCAATGTGTTGGAGGAAACACTGTTCAACTGATGACCGAAGTCAGCCTGCAGGTGCCCGGCCCGCCACGAGGAGTAGCTAGAGCGCAATGAGCCAGGTAAAGCCTCTCCGGCCAAACCCTCCCCTAACCCAGACGACGCTGGGCCAATTGTGCACCACTCTATGGGACTCGCAGTCTATGGGACCCTGGATCGAACCCCAGGCTGTAGTGACGCCACAACGCTGTGATGCAGTCATTATGTGGTATTGTGTGTAAATGGATGAGAAAAAACATCTATTTAATCAATTTTGAATTCATGCTGTCAACACAACAAAATGTGGAATAAGTCGAGGGTTATGAATACTTTCTGAAGGCACTGTATTTACTAGGATTGATTGATGCCTGACAGCTACATTACCCTCTCTGATGGATTCTGCTGCGACTTGAAACGCATTAGCTAATTCAGAAATAAATGTCAATTAAAAGACCTCATTTTCACACTTCCCCCTTCGCTCCTCCCTGGTGACGCAACTCGGGGAGAGGGCGGAGCCTGATGAACCTGGGTGTCGATCATTATCCCACATTCAAAATGGACAACGTTCAAATCGCTTTGAAGTTATCCAAGTGTCCCCCCACCCCCTCTTTCATTTGCATATTTTAATGAGCTGAGGGCAGTGGAGCATGTTAGGATTAGGCCTGGTGGAGAAACAATACATCTGATAGTGATCCCCACAGCTTACCAAATGAACTTTTCTGACTGACCGCCAGTCACTTAACCAACCATAGCTCATAGCACACTGCACACAGCCAATGCATCCGTTTACACAGTAGAATGTCAAGCCATTTTGTCACAGATAGCCGAGTTGACAAAGACACTTGTGGTAATTACCAACACATATGTGTCTCATCTCTAAGGTCACATGCATGATTGGGACATGGCTCGTAACACTGTGTCATCCAACTGCTTGTTAGCGCAGTGATCGCCCTCGTCCCATTATGACACATCACGTGATTGGCCTTCATGGCTGCTGTAGAAGAGGGTGAGGATGGGAGGGGTGAGGAGAGAAGCGGATAAGGAAGTGAGAAACCCTTACCAAAATGAATTTTTTGCTGAAAACGAAATAGTGTGCCACAAAATGCTGCTAGAAGTTGGCAAATGTTTGCCACTAGTGGTGAATTTGCAGCAAAACTTTGGCAACAATAATCACATTTATGTATTAATATTTGTAATTTATTTTCCTGGCAAACAATTCCCTCGAGATTCTATTTTAATCTGTGCCAACAATATTTATTGTCACTAGTAGCAAACAGTTTATCAGAAGTTGTTTTTGGTGAACACATGAGTTCCAAGAACAGTAACCATTGATGACCAGTCTGGGGGAGAAGAAAAATGTGTAGCAAATGAAAACCAAGCGATCTAGCTACCTATCCAAAGTTGTCCGGTGAGTGTCTAACCTATTACTTCAACTTCCTAATAAAGGTTCAAATGTTAGCTAATTGTTTAGCAATGTCATGTTTTATGGGATAGAGTGAAACACATGTTGTTGCTATATCAGTTTCAACCTGTCAGTGCCACTGACTGGCTAGCTAGTGACTAGCGCATAGCTAGCTAGCTAACAGCAGCTATCATATTTTGCTAGCTTACTAATGATTTGCCTTATATTTTAAACACATATTTTTAGGTGAAGACTTTGCTGTCTTTTAATACCTATTTACATGTCAATATGCTAGTGTCACTGTTCAGTAGCATGTTAGCTAGCACAACAGCTACCGTAGCAACAATTTCAGCAAATTTGACATCAATGCGAAACAACTTTTGCAGATGGATACTCTTCCCCTACCCAACATCAATCAGTCAAATCAATTTAGATTGGTCACATACATGTGATTAGCAGATGTTATTGTGGGTGTAGCGAAATGCTTGTGCTTCTAGCTCTGACTGTGCAGTCATATCTAACAAGTAATATCTAACAAATTACACAACATATACCCAATTCACACAAATCTAAGTAGGAATGAATTATGACTATATACATATATGGACGAGTGATGTCAGAGCGGAACGGACTAAGATACAGTAGAATAGTATAGAATACAGTGCCTTGCGAAAGTATTCGGCCCCCTTGAACTTTGCGACCTTTTGACACATTTCAGGCTTCAAACATAAAGATATAACTGTATTTTTTTGTGAAGAATCAACAACAAGTGGGACACAATCATGAAGTGGAATGACATTTATTGGATATTTCAAACTTCTTTAACAAATCAAAAACTGAAAAATTGGGCGTGCAAAATTATTCAGCCCCTTTACTTTCAGTGCAGCAAACTCTCTCCAGAAGTTCAGTGAGGATCTCTGAATGATCCAATGTTGACCTAAATGACTAATGATGATAAATACAATCCACCTGTGTGTAATCAAGTCTCCGTATAAATGCACCTGCACTGTGATAGTCTCAGAGGTCCGTTAAAAGTGCAGAGAGCATCATGAAGAACAAGGAACACACCAGGCAGGTCCGAGATACTGTTCAAAAAGATTTCCCAAGCTTTAAACATCCCAAGGAGCACTGTGCAAGCGATAATAGTGAAATGGAAGGAGTATCAGACCACTGCAAATTTACCAAGACCTGGCCGTCCCTCTAAACTTTCAGCTCATACAAGGAGAAGACTGATCAGAGATGCAGCCAAGAGGCTCATGATCACTCTGGATGAACTGCAGAGATCTACAGCTGAGGTGGGAGACTGTCCATAGGACAACAATCAGTCGTATATTGCACAAATCTGGCCTTTATGGAAGAGTGGCAAGAAGAAAGCCATTTCTTAAAGATATCCATAAAAAGTGTTGTTTAAAGTTTGCCACAAGCCACCTGGGAGACACACCAAACATGTGGAAGAAGGTGCTCTGGTCAGATGAAACCAAAATTGAACTTTTTGGCACCAATACAAAACGTTATGTTTGGCGTAAAAGCAACACAGCTGAACACACCATCCCCACTGTCAAACATGGTGGTGGCAGCATCATGGTTTGGGCTTGCTTTTCTTCAGCAGGGACAGGGAAGATGGTTAAAATTGATGGGAAGATGGATGGAGCCAAATACACGACCATTCTGGAAGAAAACCTGATGGAGTCTGCAAAAGACCTGAGACTGGGACAGAGATTTGTCTTCCAACAAGACAATGATCCAAAACATAAAGCAAAATCTACAATGGAATGGTTCAAAAATAAACATATCCAGGTGTTAGAATGGCCAAGTCAAAGTCCAGACCTGAATCCAATCGAGAATCTGTGGAAAGAACTGAAAACTGCTGTTCACAAATGCTCTCCATCCAACCTCACTGAGCTCGAGCTGTTTTGCAAGGAGGAATGGGAAAAAATTTCAGTCTCTCGATGTGCAAAACTGATAGAGACATACCCCAAGCGACTTACAGCTGTAATCGCAGCAAAAGGTGGCGCTTTTCAGTTTTTGATTTGTTAAAAAAGTTTGAAATATCCAATAAATGTCATTCCACTTCATGATTGTGTCCCACTTGTTGTTGATTCTTCACAAAAAAATACAGTTTTATATCTTTATGTTTGAAGCCTGAAATGTGGCAAAAGGTCGCAAAGTTCAAGGGGGCCGAATACTTTCGCAAGGCACTGTACATATGAGATGAGTAATGCAAGATATGTAAACATTATTGACTAAGGTACTGTAGAAAAGCATAGAATACAGTATATACATATGAGATGAGTAATGCAAGATGTGTAAACATTATTAAGTGACTAAAATACCGTAGAATAGTATAGAAAACAGTATATACATATGAGATGAGTAATGCAAGATATGTAAATATTATTAAGTGACTAAGAACCTGTAGAATAGTATAGAAAACAGTATATACATATGAGATGAGTAATGCCAGATATGTAAACATTATTAAAGTGACTAGTGTTCCATTCCTTAAAGTGGCCAGTGACTCCTAGTCTATGCCTATAGGCAGCAGCCTCTAAAGTGCTAGTGATGGCTGTTTAACAGTCTGATGGCCTTGAGATAGAAGCTGTTTTTCAGTCTCTCGGTCCCAGCTTTGATGCACCTGTACTGACCTCGCTTTCTGGGTGATAGCGGGGTGAACAGGCAGTGGCTCAGGTGGTTGATGTCCTTGCCTTCCTGTGACATCGGTGCTGTAGGTGTCCTGGAGGGCAGGTAGTTTTCCCCCGGGAATGCGGGGACACATCTGGAGAGCCTTACGGGAGCGGGCGGTGCAGTTGCCGTACCAGGCAATGATACAGCCCGACAGGATGCGTTCAATTGCGCATCTGTAAAGGTTTGTGAGTGTTTTAGGTGACAATTCAAATTTCTTTAGCCTCCTGAGGTTGAAGAGGCTCTGTTGCGCCTTCTTCACCACACTGTCTGTGTTGGTGGTTCCCCCATTTCAGTTTGTCAGTGATGTGTATGCCAAGGAACTTGAAGCTTTCCACCTTCTCCACTGCAGTCCCATTTATGTAAATAGGGGGGTGCACCCACTGCTGTTTCCTGAAGTCCACAATCATCTCCTTTGTTTTGTTGACGTTGAGAGTCAGAGGTTGTAATGAATGTGTTTAGCCTGTCCGGAAGCAAGACGTCAGTCTCAGCGACGTGGCTGGTTTTCCTTTTGTAGTCCGTGATTGTCTGTAGTCCCTGCCACATACGTCTCGTATCTGAGCCGTTGAGTTGCAACTCAACTTTATCTCTACTGACGTTTAGCTTGTTTGATTGCCTTGCAGAGTGAATAACTACACTCTTTATATTCTGCCATATTCCCAGTCACCTTGCCATGGTTAAATGCGGTGGTTTGCGTGGTGTTGGAAGAGGCTGCTTGGGGAAGAGGATGCGTCACCTTGGAAAGATGGAAAGATGTTTGTGTTGCACTCACTTATAACGCGTTCTTTTATTGATAAATTAGTGTGTCATCTTCAATCTTGATAAGGTCAGTACAGGGGCATCAAAGCTGGGACCAAGAGACTGAAAAACAGATTCTATCTCAAGGCCATCAGACTGTTAAATAGCCATCACGAGCTGGCCTCCACCCAGTACCATGCCCTGAACTTAGTCACTGTCACTAGCAGGCAACCAACCGGTTACTCAACCCTGCACCTTAGAGGCTCTTGCCCTACGTACATAGACATGGAATTACTGGTCACATTAATAATGTTTACAAACTGTTTTACTCAGTTCATATGTATATACTGTATTCTAGTCAATACCATCCTTTTCAGCTATTGCTGTATATATACACTATTCTATCCTACGTATTCTACAGATATACTATATTCTATCCACATACTGTCCATAATGTCAATACATCCCATCACATGTACAGTACCAGTCAAAAGTTTGGACACACCTACTCATTCGAGGGTTTTTCTTAATTTTGACTATTTTATACATTGTAGAATAATAGTGGACATCACAACTATGAAATAACACATATGGAATCATGTAGTAACCAAAAAAGTGTTCAACAAATCTAAATATATTTTATATTTGAGATTCTTCAAAGTAGCCACCCTTTGCCTTGATGACAGCTTTGCACACTCTTGGCATTCTCTCAACCAGCTTCATCTGGAATGCTTTTCCAACAGTCTTGAAGGAGTTCCCACATATGCTGAGCACTTGTTGGCTGCTTTTCCTCCACACTGTGGTCCAATTCATCCCAAACCATCTCAAATTGGGTTGAGGTTGGGTGATTGTGGAGGCCAGGTTATCTGATGCATCACTCCATCACTCCCCTTCTTGGTCAAATAGCCTGGAGGCGTGTTTGGTCATTGTTCTGTTGAAAAACAAATGATAGTCCCACTAAGCGCAAACCAGATGGGATGGGGTATCGCTGCAGAATGCTGTGGTAGCCATTCTGGTTAAGTGTGCCTTGAATTCTAAATAAATCATAGACAGTGTCACCAACAAAGCACCATCACACCTCCTCTTCCTTGCTGTTGCCCCTTTAAACATCCTAAGGTTAACATCCCCATAGTGTTCACATTTTTCTCGTGGGAACCACAAACATCTCCAATTTGGACTCATCAGACCAAAGGACAAATGTCCACAGGTCTAATGTCCATTGCTCGCAAGTAAGTCCCTTCTTATTTGTGTCCTTTAGTAGTGGTTTCTTTGCAGCAAATCAAACACGATGGCCTGATTACACGCAGTCTCCTCTGAACAGATGATGTTGATGGGTCTGCATTTATTTGGGCTGCAATTTCTGATGCTGGTAACTCTAATACATTTATCCTCTGCAGCAGAGGTAACTCTGGGTCTTCCTTTCTTGTGGTGGTCCTCATAAGAGCCAGTTTCATCATAGCGCTTGTTAGTTTTTGAAACTGCACTTGAAGAGACTTTCAAAGTTCTTGAACTTTTCCGGATTTACTGACCTTCATGTGTTAAAGTAATGATGGACTGTTGTTCTATTTGCTTATTTGAGCTGTTCTGGCCATAATATGGACTTGGTCTTTTACCAAATAGGGTTATCTTCTGTATACCAACCCTACCTTGTAACAACACTAACGTATTAAGAAGGAAAGACATTTCACTATTTAACTTTTAACAAGGCACACCTTTTAATTCAAATGCATTCCAGGTGACTACCTCATGAAGCTGGTTGAGTTAATGCTTAGAGTGTGCAAAGCTGTCATCTCGGCAAAGGGTGGCTATTTTGAAAATATAAAATACATTTGGGTTACTACATGATTCCATGTGTTATGTCATAGTTTTGATGTATTCACTATTATTCTACAATGTAGAAAATAGTAAAAAATAAAGAAAAACCCTGGAATGAGTTGGCGTGTCCAAACTTTTGACTGGTACTGTATATATACTCCGGGCTCCGACATTGCTCATCCTAATATTTATAGATTCTTTAATTCCATTATTTTACTTTTAAATGTGTGTGTTGTGGTGAATTGTTAGATATTACTGCACTGTTGGAGCTAGGAATACAAGCATTTCGCTGCACCTGCAATAACATTTGCTGAATATGTGGACACCAAGCGTTTCGCTACACTCGCATTAACATCTGCTAACCATGTGTATCTGACAAATAAATGTGCTTTGATTTGAATATGTGGATGCGACCAATCAAATTTGATTTGAAGGTAAGCAAATGCATGTCTAATTCTCATACATTTAGTCAATTCAATCATTATTTGTAACAATGAGATCTTTCATTGCTTTAAACTAATGGTTACTGTAGCTCAGTAAAAAGAGTGATTGAGGCCTTCAATCGAACTGAGGACAGAATATATGTGCACTTGATTAAGACTTCTTGCATGCATGGCCTTGAGATGTAATTTAACAAGAAGTCATTTTGGAAATATAATATTAATTGCCATTATTAGGCATAACTCAGTTTGATGTTGCTTTTCTTCCACCCAAGCCTTATACACCTGAGTCAGGAAGAAGAGACAACTAGTAGACAACTGTTTCATAATGTTGAAGTCCCCAGTCTAGATTGAATATCATAATTAGTTGATTAGTTTGAATCAGTTGTGTGGAGGATTGGCTGGAGAAACATCTTGCATACAGTGGCTCTAGGTACAGTTGGCCTCCCATTTAAAGGTAGATTTAGTAGGCCTAAATCCCAGTTCATGCTAGCTACATTGTTTGTTTATATAGCATTTATACAGCTTTGTAACAGCTGACTCCGCTTTTCCAACGCCAAACCTTCCCATTAGCCGCCGTCTACCTTTTGAGATGCTAAAAAAAGAACATGTTTTCAGTTTTTGTGTTTTCTGATTGTTTCAGTGCATACGTTCAACAAGCTTTGGACGAAGGACTTCCACAGGGCCGCCATTTCCAAAGTTCACTCAAAAAGGCAATAGTTCTAAACCGGGTTTGATTTTGTTTTGTTGATTTATTATTTAAACGTTGTTCATTCTCTTTTAAATGTCCATTGGTTAAAATCTCATTGCTCAGTTATTACTTGGCTCATGTAAATTCTGTAGTTGCCCCTTTAAACATCCTAAGGTTAACATCCCTATAGTGTTCACATTTTTCTCATGTAAATGTTGTAGAAAAGATTAAATAAGCTATTTATATTCGGTCTTGGCTCTTTTTTTCCATTAGCATGCTGATGATTTCAAGATTACTATTGTGTTACTTACTTACTGACTTTATTGTCCCCATGGGGAAATTTTGTTGCAGTGTCATGCACACATTTAAAGTGGTGTTTTAAATAGAACGCCACACCAAACGTCACACGCTGCAGGTCGCAACAGAGCCGCGCCCCTGTTAGACAGCATATTAACACCGTGCTTGTGGCACTTGGCATAATGTTTTCAGTGTGATAAAGACAAGAAAGCTGTATTGGATTTATTTTGATCTGTTAAGAAATTACAAACATGTTGTTTAGTATATTTTGTAAATGTAGTATGTTTTGTTTAGTTCTCTGTGAGATGCAAGTTAATTTAAAGTTACATGGGATTTGGTTTAAGTAGATAAGCCATTTCAATGTTGTTATACACAAAGTAACTTTAAACCTGATCTAATTTGCATGTTCATAATGTTGAATGTTCGCCACAAGTTTCCCACAATTGTTTGCCAGAAGTTGCCGCAAATTTGCCAAAACCATTTGTCACAAAACTAATTTGCATGAGAAAATACAGTATAAGCCTACCGCAAATTTGCCAAAGATTTGCCACAACAGTTTGCCAGAAGCCTGTTTTTTTCGGTAAGGAAAGGCATGTTGCCAAGCACCGCGAGACACCTTGGCAACAACAACTGCCCAGTGGGTCTGAGGTGGTGCCCTGCTAGTTGGAACGTGTCTGAACCCAAGGTTGCCATGGTGTACTGTTGGCACTCAGTGTGGCCATTTCTGCTCTGTGAGGTGAATGGATACGTGGCCGTAGACATGTCTGGTGGTCTGGCCTGCTCTGTGAGAGACAGTTAGGCTCAACGACAGCAGGAAGAGAATAAGAGGGAGCAGAGGGAGAAGAGCAAAGGCACAAAGGACGTTCAGATGACTCATTCCATTCACCATATTTGACTCTCTCAGAACATAAAACAAAGAAACTTGGAAGAATATGCCATGGGAACTGTGAATTTTATAGAGGCTAGAGCCACTCGTCTAAAGAGTCTATCAACATGAAGATGACATCACCTTAAAAAAGATAAAAGGAAAACGTGTTCAGGATTTGCAATTTAGAGTTGGATAAGCTCTATAATGGTTGATAGACAGCAAAGACAAAAGTTGCAGTCTATACAATAATGTTGTGAGAGAACTTTTAAAACCTTAATTTTCCTTTGTAAGAGCTCATTTTGTTGCGTTGCCAAATGGTGGAATGTGAGTAAAATGGAACTTATGTGTTGGTAAGATGGCACCGTAATTGATGGGTCAACCATGAGCAATCTTTGTTTGTTTGTCACCGCACACACACGCGCCCATACACACCGGTCAAAGGTTTTAGGACATTCAAGGGTTTTTGTATATATATATGTACAGTGGGGCAAAAAAGTAGTAGTCAGCCACCAATTGTGCAAGCTCTCCTACATAAAAAGATGAGAGAGGCCTGTAATTTTCATCATAGGTACACTTCAACTTTGACAGACAAAATGAGAAACAAAAATCCAGAAAATAACATTGTAGGATTTTTTATTTATTTATTTGCAAATTATGGTGGAAAATAAGTATTTGGTCAATAACAAAAGTTTATCTCAATACTTTGTTATATACCCTTTGTTGGCAATGACAAGAGGTCAAACGTTTTCTGTAAGTCTTCACAAGGTTTTCACACACTGTTGCTGGTATTTTGGCCCATTCCTCCATGCAGATATCCTCTAGAGCAGTGATGTTTTGGGGCTGTTGCTGGGCAACACAGACTTTCAACTCCCTCCAAAGATTTTCTATAGGGTTGAGATCTGGAGACTGGCTAGGCCACTCCAGGACCTTGAAATGCTTCTTACGAAGCCACTCCTTGGTTGCCCGGGCGGTGTGTTTGGGATCATTGTCATGCTGAAAGACCCAGCCACGTTTCATCTTCAATGCCCTTGCTGATGGAAGGTTTTCACTTAAAATCTCACGATACATAGCCCCATTCATTCTTTCCTTTACACGGATCAGTCGTCCTGGTCCCTTTGCAGAAAAACAGCCCCAAAGCATGTTTCCACCCCCATGCTTCACAGTAGATATGGTGTTCTTTGGATGCAACTCAGCATTCTTTGTCCTCCAAACACGACGAGTTGAGTTTTTACCAAAAAGTTATATTTTGGTTTCATCTGACCATATGACATTCGCCCAATCTTCTTCTAGATCATCAAAATGCTCTCTAGCAAACTTCAGACGGGCCTGGACATGCACTGGTTTAAGCAGGGGGAGACGTCTGGCACTGTAGGATTTGAGTCCCTGGTGGCGTAGTGTGTTACTGATGGTAGGCTTTGTTACTTTGGTCCCAGCTCTCTGCAGGTCATTCACTAGGTCCCCCCGTGTGGTTCTGGGATTTTTGCTCATCGTTCTTGTGATCATTTTGACCCCACGGGGTGAGATCTTGCGTGGAGCCCCAGATCGAGGGAGATTATCAGTGGTCTTGTATGTCTTCCATTTCCTAATAATTGCTCCCACAGTTGATTTCTTCAAACCAAGCTGCTTACCTATTGCAGATTCAGTCTTCCCAGCCTGGTGCAGGTCTACAATTTTGTTTCTGGTGTCCTTTGACAGCTCTTTGGTCTTGGCCATAGTAGAGTTTGGAGTGTGACTGTTTGAGGTTGTGGACAGGAGTATTTTATACTGATAACAAGTTCAAACAGGTGCCATTAATACAGGTAACGAGTGGAGGACAGAGGAGCCTCTTAAAGAAGAAGTTACAGGTCTGTGAGAGCCAGAAATGTTGCTTGTTTGTAGGTGACTAAATACTTATTTTCTACCATAATTTGCAAATAAATTCATAAAAAATCCTACAATGTGATTTTTTTTTTTCATTTTGTCTGTCATGGTTGAAGTGTACCTATGATGAAAATTACAGGCCTCTCTCATCTTTTTAAGTTGGAGAACCTCCACAATTGGTGGCTGACTAAATACCTTTTTGCCCCACTGTATATATATATATATTTTTTTTTTTGTGTGTGTGTGTGTGTGTGTGTGTGTGTGTGTGTGTGTGTGTGTGTGTGTGTGTGTGTGTGTGTGTGTGTGTATATATGTGTATGTATATATATATATATATATATATATATATATATATACGCGTATATATACCTACGCATTCAAGGGTTTTTCTTTTTTTTTTACATTGTAGAATAATTGTGAAGCCATCAAAACTATTAAATAACACATATGGAATCATGTAGTAACCACAAACCAAAAAGTGTTCAACAAATCAAAAACAGATTTTATATTTGAGATTCTTCAAAAAGTCACCCTTTGCCTTGATTACAGATTTGCACACTCTTGGCATTTTTAACCCTTATTTAACTAGGCAAGTCAGTTAAGAACATATTCTTATTTATACCAATTCATACCAATTCTATATTATGGCAAGAACAGCTCAAATAAGCAAAGAGAAATGAAAGTCCATCATTTAAGACAATATGATGAAACTGGCTCTCATGAGGACCGTCATAGGAATGGAAGCCCCTGAGTTTCCTCTGCAGCAAAGGATAAGTTCATTAGAGTTACCAGTCTCAGAAATTGCAGCCCAAATAAATGCTTCAGAGTTCAAGGAACAGACACATCTCAACATCAACTGTTCAGAGAAGACTGCGTGAATCAGGCCTTTATGTTCGAATTGCTGCAAAGAAACCACTACTAAAGGACACCAATAAGAAGACGAGACTTGCTTGGGCCAAGAAACAGGATGCAATGGACATTAGACAGGTGGAAAGGTGTCCAAATTTGAGATTTTTGGTTCCAACCGCCGTATCTTTGTGTTACGCTGTGTGGGTGAACGGATGATCTCTCCATGTGTATTTCCCACCTTAAGCATGGAGGAGGTGGTGTTATGGTGTTGGGGTGCTTTGCTGGTAACGCTATCTGTGATTTATTTACAATTCAAGGCACACTTAACCAGCATGGCTACCACAGCATTCTGCAGTGATACTCCATCCCATCTGGTTTGGGCTTTAATTTGTATTTCAACAGGACAATGACCCAATACACCGACAGGCTGTGTACGGGCTATTTGACCAATAAGGATATTGATGGAGGGCTGCATCACATGACCTGGCCTCCACAATCCTCCAACCTCATCCAAACTGAGATGGTTTGGGATGAGTCGGACAGCTGAGTGAAGGAAAAGCAGCCAACAAGTGCTCAGCATATGTGGGAACTCCTTCAAGACTGTTGGAAAAGCATTCCAGGTGAAGCTGGTTGAGAGTATGCCAAGAGTGTGCAAAGCTGTCAACAAGGCAAAGGGTGGCTATTTGAAGAATCTCCAATATAAAATATATTTAGATTTGTTTAACACTTTTTTTGGTTACTACATGATTCCTTATGTGTTATTTCATAGTTCTGATATCTTCACTGTTATTCGACGATGTAGAAAATAGCAAAAATAAAGAAAAACCCTTGAATGATTAGGTGTTCTAAAACTTTTGACCGGTAGTGTGTATACCTGTATAGCCTCGTTATTGTTATTTTATTGTTGCTCTTTTATTTAGTAAATATTTTTTTGTAAACTCTGATTTCTCTTGAAACAGCATTGTTTGTTAAGGGCTTGTAAGTAAGTATTTAGTTGTATTCGGCACATGTGACAAATAAAATTTGACTTTGATTCGATACGGGCTATTTTCTAATATCAATTAAATACTGGAGAGATGTGTGCTTGTGAAGTGTCAGAATGATGAAGTGCTTACATTCTTCCCTTCCACTGGGGTAAATGAAGGTCCATGTGAGTGACGACCATCACAGCTTATGCAGCTTTTTAAGTGAGGTAGTAGTGCATTGCGGAGTGGCAAGTGGCTATGGATGTTAAGGAAGCGGTCGACAGATGAGCCTGCTACTGTGCTATGCTCTGTTGTCTTGTAAGACAGCTGGAATTGATTGTTTGGCTGTCTTTAAGTCCAGCTGCTCTAACTGCTGTCACTGGAAGTTCCCTGGCTGCACTAGGGATGAGGGAGCGAAGCAACCAAGGCCATAAGGTGGCATTTTCATGCACTGTAAGTCTTTGGCTGATGCAACTCCTCTGAGGCACTTTGTTGGAAAGAGACAAGCTTACTCGGGATGTAATGAATGATGCGATAATTGTCCGTCATAAGCTATGGCTTACTTTTTTTTTTGTTGCCCCAATACTTTTTTTGCATCTGTGTCTGAGCCTTGAGGCTCCACAGTGTGAGTCTGCTATGTTCCTCTTATTGATATGTTATTGGATCACCCGTGACACCCTCATTTCATTGTCACCTTTTCTTAGATGTGGTTTATCTCTTGGAACCTCAATACAAGCGGACTCATTTAAAAATATATATATTTTAGGCTATCATAGTGGAAGCAGCGAGGTGCTGATTGCTAGGTGCTGTATGTCACAATCAATTCAAATTTTCTTAACCCCCAAGCAAAAAAATTATTGAGTCAACATAGTGTCGTCCTCATAATTTTATTTTACTTAATCAACGTAATCACTTAGTAGCTTAGTTGGTTGAATTTGCAAAATGGCGTCAAAGTACGCAGGTTTTGATCAAACAACGTTGAATTCACCTTTGTTTGCAACTCGGTCAACTATTAACCAAAACCAGTTGGACTGACGTCTTTGTCCAGCAGTGTGAATCCACTATTTTCCCTACAACCATGAACATGTTTTTTCTTTTTCATTTGACTTGTGACAATAACAAACAATCATGTGTTTGCCCAAACGTGTTTAATTCAAGACTAGTCAATGTGTTGTGCCTCATTGCCTAGGAATACATTGGTGTTTTCAAAAGAATGTAGCAAAGTACTAGCAGGGGTCATCCAGCCTGGCCCAGGGCTAGCCTCCTTAGGGGTTACTTTAGTTTCAGGCCTGGCCTAGCCAAAATGCAGATGTTATTACCTGCGTTCTCCTACTCTGAAATGAATTGTCATCTTTCAATTGGTGTATTTGTGTTTCATTCAAGGAACTAAGAGTTTTTTTTTAAGTATAGCGATGTCGTGAGGTGCTGGAAAAACCTTGATAGTTGTGCTTGAATTTTTCTATTTATTTTATGTAACCTTTATTTAACTAGGCAAGCCAGTTAAAACAAATTCTTATTTACAATGACGGCCTACCCCGGCCAAACTCTAACCCAGTGACACTGGGCCAATTGTGCGCCGCCCTATGGGACTCCCAATCACTGCCAGTTGTGAAACAGTCTGGAATTCAACCAGGGTCTGTAGTGACACCTCTAGCACTGAGATGCAGTGCCTTAGACCACTGCGCCACTCGGGAGCCCAATTCTGTAAAAAGTGTAAGAACCCTGATGTGTGTTATTATGTGTGATATCCTGTGTTTGGAGAACAATGGATCAAACTTGGCAGGCAGAGGTGGAGGTGGGGGTAGAGGTGGAGGTAGAGGTAGAAGTGGAGGAAGACCAAGAACAAGGAGAGTAATCTCTGATGAAATTCGGGAGACTGTGTGGTCAACCATGGTTTGACCTTGAGAGGCTGGGCAGAGAGTGCAGCCCAATCTGAGTCGCTTCACCATAGCATCCGTCATTCGGACGTTCAAAAATGAGAATAGGTATGTACTGCAGACATTGATATCTACTACTTCTACGACTTGAAAATAGTACAACATGAAAGCACAATAAATACTGTTGATTCAAATACATACTGAAACAAAGTAAATGTTTAATGTATTACTGTATGTATGAAATTGGGAGCTATACTACTTTCAAACATGTTTATCTTGTATACACTGAATTACCGTAGTTTACTGTACTGTATGCTATTTTGTTTTTGTAATACTGGAAGGCGACCACCACGTGGTGTTAGAACGCGTTTATTTACAGACTAACAGGAGGCTGCCATTGCGCAAATGGTAGGTGAAAATAATGCCATAAGACTGCGGGAAATCCAACAACAGATGACTGAAAACCCTGCCATCTTCCATAATATCAGAGTGAGCTTATCAACCATAGCCCGCATCCTTAAGAAACACCATCCCCAGATTAAGGAAATCTACAAAGTCCCATTTGAAAGGAATTCCCAGAATGAAGGATAAACGGTATGTGCAACTAGGTCATTTACTCTAGAAACATTTGAGACTCACTGATGTCGCCAGTGACCTTTACTATACAGCAATTACAGTATTTACTGTCATTTCAGAGAATCATGGAGTTGGATGCAAGTCCCATCCCCCAGGAACATATTCATAGATGATGCTGGATTAAATTTAGCGAAGATGAGGAGGAGAGGAAGGAACATCATTTCTCAACTTGCCATCATTGAGGTACCTGGCCCCGCGGGGGAAATGTCACCATATGCACATCTATGAACCACAATGGGGCCTTCCACCGCCATGCCACCCTTGGACTACACAACACTGCCCATCTCCTTAATTTCTTGAACACCTTACATGAATATTTTTCAGCCAGAGCAGAGAGGGCCAGGTGGTCCTAAGCAGCAAATGTATGTTCTAATTTGGGACGTGAGTTTCCATCGGGCTGCTCAGGTCCGCAACTGGTTCCATGACCATCCCAGGTTTACAATTCTATATCTCCCACCATATTCCCCATTTCTCAACCACATTGATGAGTTGTTTTCAGCATGGCGGTTAAAGGTGTATGATCCCAAACCCCATGAACATATGGCCCTTCTCCAGGCAAAAGAGGAGGCCTGTGGTGACATTCCAGCAGAGTCCTGTCGGGTGGATGTGTCATGCCAGAATATATTCCCCCCCCCTGTCTGGCCAAGGAGTATCGCCTGTGATGTTGATGAAAATCTGTGGCTGGACCAAAACAAAAGACATTACTGATTTTGTCTTCGTAATAGAGTATTTGTTTCTTGATTTAGGATTTAGATTTTACTGTATTTTGACAGTGTTTTCATGTATTCCGTACAATTGATCTAACGTACAGTAGTACAAATATTTCTTCCTTTGCATATGCTAAATATATTTACTGTATGTTTGTATTTTTACTTTGTGTGCTTACACTATTCTGTTTGACATGTAGAGTCATGCTGAAATATAAAACTTACATCTTTGCATTTGTGTTACTTTCTTGTTTGAGTACACACAAACAATAGAGTATAACAAAATATACAATGAAATAGGTTCAGAAAGTAGTGTTTTGAATATGTCACAGTGTGATCTCGGGTTGTCACAAGGTTAGATTTGTTTGTGTGTGTCTCATTTGCATGAAGAGTTTACTTTTTAGCAGGGAGTACATGCCTTTGATTGCTGTGTTTCATTTTGCAAGATGGCTGTGGGGTTTGGGGAAATCGGGTAACTGTTTTGAGTACCTGAGATGTAGTTTCAATAAACGTGTGTAACAATTGGGAAAAACTGTAATAATAAACACAAATAATTTATTCATGAATTCCTTATTCACTGTAATGAATGAATGAATGAATTTAATAATTTGTGTTTTTAATATACTAGTGACAGCCACTAAGGCAAGCTAGCAATGACTACCATTAGCATTCAGTGTGGTGAATAAGAATGCGCAAAAGTGAGCAAGTGCACGGCCATTTAATGACAATTATGGAAGCAATGTGGGCGGACATGGACGGAGACATATTGCTACTGAGTGGATGGACGTTTCTGGTCATTTCTGGGGATTTTCTGAATTGTTTCTGGACATATACACGTCTGTGTACAAAAGTGGTCCATTTGAGATTTATGGGACATGTGCAGGGCCGAACACTGCTGGACACACACATTTCCAGAAATGGTGAATTTTCGGACTGGAGTGTTTGACTCGTAAATGTGCCTTTTCATGCAGTGAAAGGGAAAGGGGGTAGGGAGTCAACGACCAACTCGACACAACATACCATTCGGGAAGTAGAGTCGTGGAATTAAACTTTATTTGAAAGGAAATGAGAGGCGAGAGAGAGAGGGAGAGAAAGAGAGAAAAAAAATCAAATTCAATACACTTCATATTCAAGATGACCTCAACACTCACCTCTGCTTTTCACATGGGAGCCATTGAGAAGAGATGGCAGAATAAAAGACCTTGCAAGGGTTGGAACGGTTCGGGGAACAGAACCAAAAACCGTAAAAGAACAAAATGATTTGAGGAACAAAACCCAAACCGGAAAAGTTCCGGAACAGAACCGTTATTTTAAAAGCATGGGAACCGGTTAATAACTGCAACAAAGCACCTACGCAAACCCCTTACTCCATAACTCTTATTCCAGTGTCTGCCTGTCTGCCTGCCAGCTGAAAAACTTTTCCAGTGGGTGTGCGTGTGTGTAGGCTACCTGCTCCTCCCCTCTGAAACATAGGTTACTGTAGCCTACTGACAACGTTACAAGCATAAATAAGAAATTAGGGAAAGATTAACTTTTTCAATGCTAGTTAACGATACTAATGATAGTTATCAGGTTTCACATTAGATTTCTTAACGACAAAAAACACAAGACATGTTTTTAATGGCAGTGCTGCTCTGCACACACACGTTTGTTAGCTAGCTAGCTAACGTTAGCTAACATTTACTCTGGTCCAATGTTAAGCCAACTCGGAAGTTCAAAGACATTCAAAGTTTATCCGTAGAAGACGCTCCTCCGTAGGTATAATTCTGTGGGCCTAATTCAGATAGTGCATGTCATCACGTGATGCCCAGCGCTTCAAGGCAAGCTTTCTCCTTCCTCTCTCGCCCTCACCGCACCTGCAAAATGTCAGTTGCATCTCCCACCCTACACTGTTACTGGCAGCACAATGTGTGTGTTTGTCTTTCATTATGACTAAACCATGCTGTTATGGCAAAATACAATTTGATCTTAACAACTTTCCTATAAAAATTAAATCGCTTACCCACTCCACAGCAAGCTGCTCTATCCACACTGATTGGGGAAGTAATTAAATGTGGAGATAAATGTAAAAAAAATATATAATTATTTTAGAGGTTTAAAAAAGAACGGTATAAACTGGTACTTTTTTTTGGTTCGAACCGGTTCAGAGCTTTATCTAGTGGCTACCCAGACTTTTGCATTGCCCCCACCCCCCACGCTGCTGCTACTCTGTTATTATCTATGCATAGCCACTTTAATAACTCTACCTACATGTACATAATTACCTCAATACCGGTGCCCCATCACATTGACACTACTGGTACCCCCTGTATACAGCCTCACTATAGTTATTTACTGATGCTCTTTAATGATTTGTTATTGGTTAAGGGCTTGGAAGTAAGCATTTCATTGTAATACACATGTTGTATTTGGCACATGTGAGAAATACATTTTGATTTGTTGGTCGGAACAAAATTATGGTTCTGTTCAGAACAAAACGAGTGGAAAATAATTTTGGTTCAAATCCCTGGTTTGATTTTGAGCCTTTACCTCCGCTGTATTACTTTTCCTGAACTGTCCTAATGACTTACAGTTAAAACGCAATTACAGAGCCAGGCTGAAGGGGGGAATCAATGCCGCAAGGACTGACGACTCCTCCCAGAAACACAAAGGTATTATTAATAGTTTTTTCTTCTTGTTTGTCTACTAGTTTGGGAAGGTTCTATTGAAGTGAGGGTTTCTCTCGCTTCGGCTGAGTAGTCTTAATAAAGACAACTTTCTTTCTCAGATCTGTGTCTTTCTTTCCCTCGAATGATTCCATCATTGTGTCCATCATGATGGTTCCCTAACGGTTTGATCGGTTTCCATCTTGGCCTAGAACAGAGGATAACAGAGTATAACCATCTCCCAATAAACCATTTTGGTAATACGGCTGGATCAGTATCTTTCACGAGGGTTTGGGACCTGGAGACTTACCTGGCACAGTTCACTTTGCATTACTACAATTTACAGTTTGAGGGGTTAGTAAAATTGATTAAAGAAATAGCTATGTCATTTTTATGAAGTTGTAAAAATCAATGAGGCAGTTACTCCTCAGTCGTGCAAAATGGCAAGGAAATTAATCCACTAGTGTATTCAAGGCTGTCTTGCCCTGGTGAGTTTTCTTTAAGGGAATTTTAGATTTCCATTACTCTTGTTTCTGCCAAATAACGAACCCATTTACTCACCCACGGGAGCAGGTTGTTTGATGTGCTTTTTCTTTTATTTGCTGCTTTCACATTGTTCATTTGAGAAATATTAAACATTCTCTCTATGAAACACTATCCCCATTACATTCACACAAGCGTCATATCCAAGAAGACCCGAGGCTGCAATTGCTGCTAAAGGTGCTTCAACAAAGTACTGAGTAAAGGGTCTGAATACTTATGTAAATCTGATATTTCATTTTTTTTAATGATACATTTGCTAAAATTTCTGCAAACCTGTTTTTGCTTTGCCATTATGGGGAATTGTGTGTAGATTGATGAGAAAAAAACAAGGGGTCTAAAGGGGTCTGAATACTTTCCGAATGCACTGAAAAGAAGGTATTTCTGTTTTTTTATTTGTCATTTAATTTGCAAACATTTCTAAAAACCTGTTTTTGCTTTGTCATTATGGGGTATTGTGTGTAGGTTGATGAGAATGTTTTATTTATTTAATCAATTTTAGAATAAGGCTGTAACATAACAACATTTGGAAAATGGGAAGGGGTCTGAATACTTTCCGAATGCACTACATCTATTGACGACACTAACTTTGCTCATTACTTTCCTGTGTAAACTTTTCAGGTTTCGCCCATTTAACCAGATGACGTTACTTTAATTAACATTGTGCCAAAACTGTAATCCAATTAGGCCAATATCGCCAAGTATAGCCCAGTACTGCAGACTTTTTAAGGTAAAACCTAGGGGATAATATTACTTTGCCGTCTAAAACTTGGGTTTCCTTGTTATTCAACCTTTCTTGGGCTCTATTCACATCGTATTCTGGCAAGATTTGTATTCATATGAATGACAGTATTTATAGTACATTCTCAGTACTATGACAATAAAAAGTCCTTGTTCCATGTGTCCTACCATCCTGTACTTTGAGTTGTCACGGCAACCACTGCCTGTCACATTCCATGCGAGTGGCACCTGTGACCTTAGTTACAGGGAAGCAGAGCACCCAAAGCTCTGAGAGTTGATAGACAAAATACGTCTCTGGAATTCAATAAAACCAGGCACGTCTCTTTTTTAAAGTCTTGACTAAAGGAGATTATTTTGATCTGTGTGCAATCTCCCCGGCTATTCCGATTGAGGTCAGAGCAGTTGCTGTCACCAACATGCTTTCAGAATGCTTATTTTCAAACAGCTGGACCAGGACACTTGAGTGTATATGCATATTATTTAATATGGTGACATATTGCATGGAATTCTACCGGAATGTAGCGGTTAAGAAGCCACAGTGGCCCTAGGCTATCGCATGGGCTACGGTCACTGATGGGACTGATTTATCCCTCTAATATGGACATATATCCATTGGTCAAGACAGCAACCATGCAGTCAGCCAAGTGCAAAAGTTCTGGCCCCTGCTCGCTGTGAATTCCAGATCAGCTCGGTAATAAGATTTGGTACACTGTGATATTTCAATCAAGTAATGCCCCCAGAGCTCGATGTGAACATGTCATGAATATGAACTGCTACTTATGACGCTTCAGAGTTCTGCTTTGAATTTAAAAGCACTATACCCACAGAGGCAGTCTCTCCTCAGAGCAGGTTTAGTAACTGTGTGATTCAACAGACAAGAAGGACGTGTGTAGCCAGATTGATGAATTTAATTGAATTCATCCCCTGTGTTGTGGAGTGTGTGAGTCAGGGGAACTTGGCTGCAGTCAGAGGAACTCTCCGTTTTACCTGTCAGTGTAGCAGGGCCTCAGTGCCTGGCTGTGAGTACAGCACATCGGCCATTTCACAGATCCTTAAGCATGATTTGTATTCAATTCGGCTTCATATCCTGGGTTTCCTCTAAGACCTGTGTCGGGAAAGAAAAGTCATATTCTTGTTTCAAAGCATCCGACAACTGACATTAAGACAAAATTATTTATGGGGGAGGAAAATATGGTAGCCGGGCAAACATTGTCTTCAGATAGCAGAGTGCTCTCACGGAGGTAAGTCACCAGATCAGATGTCATGGCCTACAGTCTTTCATCCTCAGGCAGGGAGGGAGGGCTGAGAGAGGGAGAGAAAAAAAGGGATGCTGTTTTCCTTCTCATGTCAAATACCAGTGTGGGTATTGTCAGAATGCTAGTCTAGAATACTGAAAAAAGACAGATATTAATGTAATGTAAAGTTCACCATGTTCAGATCATGTACCAGTCCTGTCTGGATAACAGAACAAACTAGTCAATTACAGATCAACTAAACCACATAAGTTATACTGGCAGGATAGTGTGAATGTGCACATGAATCTACAGCTTCCTTGCCTGCCTGGCTGGTAGGTATGCTGCTGTTATTGTTGTGCTACTGATCCCTGGGGTCAGCCACACTGCTGGCTAGTGTCATTAAGAGGCTGTTGACCTTTGTGCGTTCCCCTGCCAGACTGCCACTCTGATCATTAAAAACTTCTTAGGGATAGGTGTCCCGTCAACGGAGCGCCGTGTAGCACGATTGCAGATTTTAGGGAAACAACAAATGTCGGTACATATACAGTGTATCACAAAAGTGAGTACACCCCTCACATTTTTGTAAATATTTGAGTATATCTTTTCACGTGACAACACTGAAGAAATGACACTTTGCTACAATGTAAAGTAGTGAGTGTACAGCTTGTATAACAGTGTAAATTTGCTGTCCCCTCAAAATAAATCAACACACAGCCATTAATGTCTAAACCGCTGGCAACAAAAGTGAGTACACCCCTAAGTGAAAATGTACAAATTGGGCCCAAAGTCTCAGGTGTGAATGGGGAGCAGGTGTGTTAAATTTGGTGTCATCGCTCTCACACTCCCTCATACTGACTGGTCACTGGTAGTTCAACATGGCACCTCATGGCAAATAACTCTGAGGATCTGAAAAAAAAATAGTTGCTCTACATAAAAATGGCCTGGGCTATAAGAAGATTGCCAAGACCCTGAAACTGAGCTGCAGCACGGTGGCCAAGACCATACAGCGGTTTAACTGGATAGGTTCCACTCAGAACAGGCCTCGCCATGGTCGACCAAAGAAGTTGAGTGCATGTGCTCAGCGTCATATCCAGAGGTTGTCTTTGGGAAATAGATGTATGAGTGCTGCCAGCATTGCTGCAGAGGTTGAAGGGGTTGAAGTGGTGGGGGGTCAGCCTGTCAGTGCTCATACATTCCACAAACCTCAAAGTGTTTCCTTTTAAATGGTACAAATAATATGTATACCCTTGCTGAGCTACAGGCAGTTAGATTTGGGTATGTCATTTCAGGTGAAAATAGAAAGAAGGGGGCTAATACGTTTTTTAACTACTTCTGCCTGCTGCATCGGGCAGCACACAGCCTCTAACAGAGAGAAAAGGAGTAAAATAGGTAGTGGTATATATGCTACACCCTGAATGATATCAATCGGGCCTTTCAACATACACCTTCTCAGAAAATGTCTCACTGTTTCCCCGAGGGGCAGAGAGATGCTCAAATCAATACACATGGTTAGCAGTTGTTAATGCGAGTGTAGCGAAATGCTTGTGCTTCTAGTTCCGACCGTGCAGTAATATCTAACAAGTAATCTAACCTAACAATTTCACAACAACTACCTTATACACACACAAGTGTAAAGGAATAAATAAGAATATGTACATAAAAAATATGAATGATGGCTGAACGGCATAGGCAAGATGCAGTAGATGTTATAGAGTACAGTATGTACATATGAGATGAGTAATGTAGGGTATGCTTACACTATCAAAAGTGGTTTAAAGTGGTTTAAAGTGGCTAGTGATACATTTATTACATCAAGCTGTTTTTCAGTCTCTCGGTCCCCGGTTTGATGCACCTGTACTGACCTCGCTTTCTGGATGATAGCGGGGTGAACAGGCAGTGGCTCGGGTGGTTGTTGTCCTTGATGATCTTTATGGCCTTCCTGTGACATCGGGTGGTGTAGGTGTCCTGGAGGGCAGGTAGTTTGCCCCTGGAGATGCGTTGTGCAGACCTCACTAGCCTCTGGAGAGCCTTACGGTTGTGGGCGGAGCAAAGTTTGAGGGTTTTATTGCGACTTCTTCACCACACTGTCTGTGTGGGTGGACCATTTCAGTTTGTCAGTGATGTGTACGCCGAGGAACTTAACACTTTCCACCCTTAATGACGAGTTTAGAGGGTACTATGGTGTTAAATGCTGAGCTGTAGTCGATGAACAGCATTCTTACATAGGATCGCATGTGTTGTTGTGTTTTACATTTGCACAACATTCAGGAAATCCTATTCAAGAGCACTGCACTGTTTAGATGTTGCTGCACTCAAAAGCTGTGCTGTGCTTCAGCTTTGAATGCATATTCATTTCATGACATGCTTATGCAGTCATTCCAAATTATAGGCGCAGAATGAGGTGAGGATCATTTTGAATACAGTCTTATTATAGTGGTATTTTAAATATTCAGGCTGATTTGCCAGATTAGGAGGAGCAATTACTGCAATGATAAATCTTGGGTTATAATAGAAAGAATTGCTCCTGCCAAATGTAAAAGAGGCAGTCAAGTACCCATGCAGGCAGTGGTCATATGACGCCATTTACAGTAGAGTGTACTGAAAACAGCATTATAGAAGCTATATAAACTAAACTAAAGCGGGAAGAACCAGTGACTCGCTCGATACGGAAGTGGTCAGATGACGCGGATGCTACACTACAGGACTGTTTTGCTAGCACAGACTGGAATGTGTTCCGGGATTCATCCAATGGCATTGAGGAGTACTCCACCTCAGTCAAAATCAAATCAAATCAAATTTCATTTGTCACATACACATGGTTAGCAGATGTTAATGCGAGTGTAGCGAAATGCTTGTGCTTCTAGTTCCGACAATGCAGTAATAACCAACGAGTAATCTAACCTAACATTTCCACAACTACTACCTTATACACACAAGTGTAAAGGGATAAAGAATATGTACATAAAGATACAAGAATGAGTGATGGTACAGAACGGCATAAACAAGATGCAGTAGATGGTATAGAGTACAGTATATACATATGAGATGAGTAATGTAGGGTATATAAACATAAAGTGGCATAGTTTAACTTGTTATGGCTGCAATCCCGTTAACGGGATAATTGTCATCAACAACCGCTGAATAGCATAGCGCTACATTCAATGAATATTACTAAAAATATTTATATTCATGAAATCACAAGTGCAATATAGGAATACACAGTTTAGCCTTTTGTTAATCCACCTGTCGTGTCAGATTTTGAAAATATGCTTTACAGGGAACGCAATCCAAGCGTTTGTGTAAGTTTATCGATCGCTCGACAAAACATCAAGTACACTTAGCATCAAGTAGCTTGGTCACGAAAATAAGAAAAGCAATCAAATTAATCATTTACCTTTGATCTTCGGATGTTTTCACTCACGAGACTCCCAGTTACACAATAAATGTTCCTTTTGTTCCATAAAGATTGTTTTTATATCCAAAATACCTCCGTTTGTCTGGCGCGTTATATTCAGAAATCCACAGGAAAGAGCGGTCACAACAACGCAGACAAATTCCAAATAGTTTCCGTAATGTCCACAGAAACATGTCAAACGTTTTTTATAATCAATCCTCAGGTTGTTTTTAAATTATATAATCGATAATATATCAACCGCAAATGTCTTTATCAGTAGGAGAGGGAAAAGCAATGGCTGTCCAAACTCTGTTGCGTGAGCAAAACTCATGCGACCACATGACGCGATGTTATCTTTCTTGACTAATTTTTCAAAATAAAAGCCTGAAACTATGTCTGAAGACTTGACACCTTGAGGAAGCAATAGGAAAAGGAATCTGGTTGATATCCCTTTAAATGGAGCAAAGGGAGGCTATGGAACATGGAGTTTTCAAAATAGAAGCCACTTCCATTATTAAAGTAGCTAGAGTTGAGTCAGTATGTTGGCAGCAGCCACTCAATGTTAGTGGTGGCTGTTTAATAGTCTGATTGCCTTGAGATAGAAGCTGTTTTTCAGTCTCTCGGTCCCTGCTTTGATGCACCTGTACTGACCTCGCCTTCTGGATAGCGGGGTAAACAGGCAGTGGCTGGGTGGTTGGTGTCCTTGATGATCTTTATGGCCTTCCTGTGACATCGGGTGGTGTAGGTGTCCTGGAGGGCAGGTAGTTTGCCCTTGGTGATGCGTTGTGCAGTCATCGGCTTCATCAATAAGTGCATCGTCAACGTCGTCCCCACAGTGACTGCGTACATATCCCAACCAGAAACCATGGATTACAGGCAACATCCGCATCGAGCTAAAGGCTAGTGCTGCCGCTTTCAAGGAGCGGGAGACTTATCCGGACGGTTATAATCAATCCCACTATGCCCTCAGACGAACCATCAAATAAGCAACGTGTCAATACAGGATTAAGATTGAATTCTACTACACCGGCTCTGACGCTTGCCGGATGTGGCAGGGATTGAAAACTATTACGTATTACAAAGGGAAACCCAGATGCGAGCTGCCCAGTAACGCAAGCCTACCAGATGAGCTAAACGCCTTTTATGCTCGCTTCGAGGCAAGCAACACTGAAGCATGAACGAGAGCACCAGCTGTTCTGGATGACTGTGTGATAACTCTCTCGGTAGCCGATGTGAACAAAACCTTTAAACAGATCAACATTCACAAAGCCGCTGGGCCAGACGGATTACCAGGACGTGTACTCAAGGCATGCACATTCACTGACATTTTCAACCTCTACCTGACCGAGTCTAATACCTACAGTGCCTTGCGAAAGTATTCGGCCCCCTTGAACTTTGCGACCTTTTGCCACATTTCAGGCTTCAAACATGAAGATATAAAACTGCATATTTTTTTGAAGAATCAACAACAAGTGGGACACAATCATGAAGTGGAACGACATTTATTGGATATTTCAAACTTTTTTAATTAACAAATCAAAAACTGAAAAATTGGGCGTGCAAAATTATTCAGCCCCCTTAAGTTAATACTTTGTAGCGCCACCTTTTGCTGCGATTACAGCTGTAAGTTGCTTGGGGTATGTCTCTATCAGTTTTGCACATCGAGAGACTGAATTTTTTTCCCATTCCTCCTTGCAAAACAGCTCGAGCTCAGTGAGGTTGGATGGAGAGCATTTGTGAACAGCAGTTTTCAGTTCTTTCCACAGATTCTCGATTGGATTCAGGTCTGGACTTTGACTTGGCCATTCTAACACCTGGATATGTTTATTTTTGAACCATTCCATTGTAGATTTTGCTTTATGTTTTGGATCATTGTCTTGTTGGAAGACAAATCTCCGTCCCAGTCTCAGGTCTTTTGCAGACTCCATCAGGTTTTCTTCCAGAATGGTCCTGTATTTGGCTCCATCCATCTTCCCATCAATTTTAACCATCTTCCCTGTCCCTGCTGAAGAAAAGCAGGCCCAAACCATGATGCTGCCACCACTATGTTTGACAGTGGGGATGGTGTGTTCAGGGTGATGAGCTGTGTTGCTTTTACGCCAAACATAACGTTTTGCATTGTTGCCAAAAAGTTAAATTTTGGTTTCATCTGACCAGAGCACCTTCTTCCACATGTTTGGTGTGTCTTCCAGGTGGCTTGTGGCAACATTGTTAAAAAAGTTTTAAATATCCAATAAATGTCGTTCCACTTCATGATTGTGTCCCACTTGTTGTTGATTCTTCACAAAAAAATACAGTTTTATATCTTTATGTTTGAAGCCTGAAATGTGGCAAAAGGTCGCAAAGTTCAAGGGGGCCGAATACTTTCGCAAGGCACTGTACATGTTTCAAGCAGACCGCCATAGTCCCTGTGCCCAATGAAGCGAAGGTAACCTGCCTAAATGTTTACCGCCCTAGGGCCATGAAGTACTTTGAAAGGCTGGTCATGGCTCTCATCAACAGCATCTTCCCGGACACCCTAGACCCACTCCAATTCGCATAACGCCCCAACAGATCCACAGATGATGCAATCGCACTCCACACTGCCCTTTCTCACCTGGACAAAAGGAACACCTATGTGAGAATGCTGTTCATTGACTACAGCTCAGCGTACAACACCATAGTGCCCATGAAGTTCATCACTAATCTAAGGACTCTGGGACTAAACACCTCCCTCCCCAACTGGATCCTGGGCTTTCTGACGGGCCGCCCACAGGTGGAAAGAGTAGATAACAACACGTCTGCCACACTGATCCTTAACACTGGGGCTCCTCAGCGGTGTGTACTCAGTACCCTCCTGTATCCGACTCCAACACGATCAATAAGTTTGCTGACGACAACAGTGGTAGGCCTGATCACCGACAACGATGAGACGGCCTATAGGGAGGTGGTCAGAGAACTGGCTGTGTGATGCCAGGACAACAACCTCTCCCTCGATGTGAGCAAGACAAAGAAGCTGATAGTGGACTACAGGAAAAGGCAGGCTGAACAGGCCCCCATTAACATCGACAGGGCTGTAGTGGAGCGGGACGAGAGTTTCAAGTTCCTTGGTGTCCACATCACCAACGAACTGTCATGGTCCAAACATACCAAGACAGTCATGAAGAGGGAATATGACAAAACCTTTTCTCCCTCAGGAGACTGAAAAGATTTGGCATGGGTCCCCAGATCCTCAAAACCATCGAGAGCATTCTGACTGGGTTGCATCACCGCCTGGTATGGCAACTGCTCGGCATCTGACCATAAGGCGCTACAGAGGGTAGTGCGAACGGCCCAGTATATCACTGGCGACAGGATTCCTGCCATCCAGGACCTATACAATAGGCGGTGTCAGAGGAAATCCCATAAAATTGTCAGAGACTCCAGTCACCCAAGTTATAGACTGTTCTCTCTGCTACCGCACTGCAAGCGGTACCGGAGCGCCAAGTCTAGAACCAAAAGGCTTCTCAACAGCTTTTACCCCCAAGCCATAAGACTGCTGAACAATTAATAAAATCGCCACCGGACAATTTACATTGACCCCTCCCTTTAGTACACTGCTGCTACTCGCTGTTTATTATCTAGCCACTTCATGTACAAATTACCTCAACTAACCTGTACCCCCGCACACTGACTCGGTACCGGTGCCCCCTGTATGTCCCCTCATTATTGTTATTCTTATTGTGTAACTTTTTATTATAACTTTTTATTTTTGTCTACTTGGTAAATATTTTCTTAACTCTTCTTGAACTACACTGATGGTTAAGAGCTTGTAAGTAAGCGCTTCACGGTAAAGTCTACACTCGTATTCGGCGCATGTGACAAATAAAGTTTGATTTGATTTTGATATATGGTAAATGGCTTCTTTTTTATATGATAAAGCTTGTCATGCAGGGATATTAGTATAATTTACTGTCAGACTGTAGTAGACCATGATGGGTTGTGTCTCAAATAGCATTCTATTATCTTTATTGTTCCCTACTTTTGACTAGGGCTCTGGTCAAAAGTAGTGAAATACGTAGGAAATAGGGCACCATTTGGGACATGACCATGGTTTCCAAAGCTTAAGAGCAATACATGTAGGCTATCCAAAAGGTATAGTAGCTAAGAAAGGCAGAGCTACCCTCTGAAGCCTTGGTTGATGAACCACACCACAAATAATCACAGGCTTGACAGCGGGCTGCCCGAATCACTTATTGAGTGAGGCATTCAAAATCACTCAGGTCGACATGAGCGGTGGGCCCCGAACAGTTGTTCTGCCAGTGAGCCCCTTTAACTACTGTAATAAATGTTTTGGGGCAGCAGGGGCAATTGAACTTAAAAGATTAAAGCAAATATTAAATTAGGAAATGCGCCGGTGGAATATGATTTAATGGCGAGGCAGCCAGGAGCCGAGAAGACTTGGATGGATGTGGGAGAGAGGGAGGGAGAGGGACAGAGTGGAGGAAAGAGGTCACCGCTACCACTGAGCACATCCATTTCACAGTGTTTTCCCTTCTCTCCCTCCGGACAGCAGCCTGCCTCCTCCTCCCTTCACATCCACCCACCATAGTATAAATATAGCAGAGAAACTGACTTTAGACATCTACAGTACCGCCAGCCAAAGGTTGTAGCCGAAATCGACGGAAGCGATATAATTTCTGCCACTGCGATTGAAATTGTATTAATACAATCGTCTATTTGTATTGTGAAATATGTGTAACTGTCCTGATGGGTAACGATTTGGAATTTTTTCCAGACCAGAAACTTCCCGCCTCTCTTCCCCCCTGCACAGCCGGCCCAGCCACTCCGCAGGCAATATCGATTTGTCTCAAGTGACCAATCCATTTAAGGTCCAGCAGCTCATTAGACCTCCAAGCAACAACAAACTAATGATTAGTTTAACCCTGTGTGCTACTGCTTGGGGATACGATGAGTTACGCTATTATATGACGTGTGTGTGCGTGCATGAGTAAGTGAGTGAGTGAGGGTATGGAGCATCTTGGTAGGTGATCTCACCAGGGATCCCCCAACCTTTCTGCCCTCCAGTATGTACAGGCTTGATGAAGGGAGGGAGGGAAGGAAGGACCAAGGTGAGTTCACTCAGACTCTCACTGAATAAAACATGACATATGTGTTCTCAGGGGATGAGATTATCTCTTCAGCTTGTCTCCCTGGTCCTGGAAATGGGACTTGCTGTTTAGATGCCTGTGTTCGCAAGCTGCAGAGATAACCAGCAGAATTACGTAGTAACCTGACTGTACAGGCCTTTAGAAAACTTTGAGATGTGTCCGCAGTAAGAGGACTATGTATTCTACCGTTGTATATAAAAGTGTGAAGATGTTATGCAGCCTCAGACTTGTATTCGTAGAACACCTGGACAGAGAAAGAACACAGCAGTAGAGACCTTGCATAGCTTGGCACCGAGGTTATCCTTGCTGTATATCACTTGTTCAATAAACACATGAACAAACTAATAAAAACCATTAGTGTGATAAATAGTACTACAAGCCAGACTACAGTCAATCTGATGCCAAAGAGCATTCTGCATACCGATGTGAACATCAGGGAGGCAAATCAACCTAGCAGAAGGAACGATCAGCTGAAATAACTCCAGCACATGTCAGGAAGTCAAGAGCGTCAAGGGGCATGCATCTCAACTCCTCTGCCTCTCTCAACCCAGGCGGTGTTAACCAGCTTGTACCTCCTACATGGCCTGTCCGTCACGCGCTGTAACCTATCGTCAGACGGCTTCTCCATATTCCGAATGGAGCGAATGGCAGCTTCTGGTAAGGGTTGAGGGGGAAGGGTATGCTTCCTCAAACAATTCCTGGTGTACTGAAGTTGAAAAAATTGAGCTCCTGTTCACCTGACCTGGAGTTTCTGATGCTAAAATGCCGACCCCACTATATGCCGAGGGAATTCACGTATTATAACACCGGTGTACATACCGCAAACACCAAAGCGGCACTCAACAAACTGTACAAGACCATTAGCCAGCAATAATCCTCTCACCCAGAAGCAGTCTTTATTGTTGTGGGTGACTATAACCAAGCCCGTCTATCACCAACATCTATTCTGCCCCACAAGAGGATCCAGCGTGCTTGACCATCTATACGCAAACATCTGTGTCATGTACAAAACCATCCCCCACCCCCATATCGGCCAATCAGATCACATACCTCTGTTCCTACTCCCCTGATTGGAATATGTTCAAAGATTAATTCGCCCCATACTCATTCATCAACATTGAGGAATATACAGTACCTATCAAGGCACAAGGTGAGACCCAAATGCAGACACAGGAGGCAGATGGTTGGAGTCTTACAATGTTTATTAATCCAAAGGGGTAGGCAAGAGAATGGTGGTGGACAGGCAAAAAGGTCAAAACCAGATCAGAGTCCAGGATGTACAGAGTGGCAGACAGGCACGTGGTCAAGGCAGGCAAAATGGTCAGGCAGGCGGGTACAAAGTCCAGAAACAGGCAAGGGTCAAAACCAGGAGGATTAGAAAAAGGAGAATGCAAAAAGCAGGAGAACGGGAAAACCGCTGGTTGACTTGGAAATATGCATGACGAACTGACACAGAGAGACAGGAAACACAGGTATAAATACACTGGGGAAAGTAAGCGACACCCGGAGGGGGTGGAGACAATCACAAGGACAGGTGAAACTGATCAGGGCATGACAGTACCAGTCAAAAGTTTGGACACACCTACTCATTCAGAGAATAATAGAATAATAGTGAAGACATCAAACTATGAAATAACACATATGGAATCATGTAAATGGCGCTGGAGAAGAAGGAAGATGTTTTACGTGCCCCCAACCGATTGGGTTTTTTGTTAGTTTATTTGCATTGTTTGTAACTTGTTTTTTAAACTTATTTTGTACATAAAGTTGCCGCTACCGTCTCTTATGACCGAAAATAACTTTTGGACATCAGGACTGCGATTACTCACCACAGACTGGCAGAAGTGTGACGAGGCCGACGCGAACGATATACCGCTTTCTCGGGAACAGGCCCAGATCCCTGTGATTTCGTAGGCGATCGAATAAACCCCCAATTCAATCCATTCTACTAGCAAACGTGCAATCTTTGGACAATAACATTGATGACCTACGCAGAAGATTAAACTACCAACGGGACATTCAAAACTGTAATATCTTAATTAAGCTTCACGGAGAAATGGCTGAACGACAACACTGCCAACATACGTTGCACCGGCAGGATAGAACAGCGTCGTCTGGTAAGACAAGGGGCGGCAGGCTATGTATTTTTGTAAATAACTGGTGGTGCACGACATCTAAGAAAGTCTCGAGCTATTGCTCGCCTGAGGTAGAGTATCTCATGATAAAATGTAGCCCACATTACCTACCTAGAGTTTTCATCTATATTTTTCGTAGCTGTTTACATACCAGTCAGAGGATGGCACTAAGACACCATTGAATGAGCTATGTTCCGCCATAAGCAAACAAGAAAACGCTCACCCAGAGGTGGCGCTCCTAGTAGCCAGGGACTTTAATGCAGGGAATCTTAAATCAGTTTCTGCCAAATTTCTATCAGCATGTTAAATGTGCAACCAGAGGGAAAAAGCTCTGGACCATCTTTACTCCACACACAGAGACGCATACAAAGCTCTCCCTCACCCTCCATTTGGCAACTCTGACCATAATTCTATCCTTCTGACTCCTGCTTACAAGCTAAAATTAAAGCAGGAAGCACCAATCACTAGATCAATAAAAAAAGTGGTCAGATGAAGCAGATGCTAAGCTCCAGAACTGTTTTGCTAGCACAGACTGGAATATGTTCCTGGATTCCTCCGACCACATCAGTCATTGGCTTCATCAATAAGTGCATCCATGATGTCATTCTCTCAACCAGCTTCACATGGGATGCTTTTCCAACAGTCTTGAAGGAGTTCCCATATATGCTGAGCACTTGTAGGTTGCTTTTCCTTCACTCTGCGGTCCAACTCATCCCAAACCATCTCAATTTAGATGAGGTCCGGGGATTGTGGAGGCCAGGTCATCTGATGCACCACTCCACCACTCTCCTTCTTGGTCAAATAGCCCTTACACAGCCTGGAGGTGTGTTGGGTCATTGTCCTATTGAAAAACAAATGATAGTCCCACTAAGCCCAAACCTGATGGGATGGCGTTTCGCTGCGGTATGCAGCGGTAGCCATGCTGGTTAAGTGTGGCTTGAACTATAAATAAATCACAGACAGCGTCACCAGCAAAGCAGCCCAACACCATCCCACATCTTCCTTCATGCTTCACGGTGGGAACTGCACATGCGGAGATCATCTGTTCACCTACTCTGCGTCTCACAAAGAAGCAGCGGTTTGAATCCAAAAATCGCACATTTTTACTCATCAGACCAAACGAAAGATTTCCACCGGTCTAATGTCCATTGCTCATGCTTCTTGGCTCAAGCAAGTCTCTTTTTATTATTGGTGTCCTTTAGTAGCGATGTGTCTGTTACTTCAACTCTGCAAAGCATTTATTTGGGCTGCAATTTCTGAGGCTGGTAACTCTAATGAACTTATCAGCAGAAATAACTCTGGGTCTTCCTTTCCCGTGGCGGTCCTCATGAGAGCCAGTTTCATCATATTGGTTGATGGTTTTTGCGACTGCACTTGAAGAAACGTTCACAGTTCTTCAAAATGTCTGTATTGACTGACCTCATGTCTTAAAGTAATGATGGACTGTCGTTTCTGTTTGCTTATTTGAGCTGTTCTTGCCATAATACGGACTTGGTATTTTACCAAATAGGGATATCTTCTGTATACCACCCCTACCTTGTCACAACACAACTGATTGGCGCAAATGCATTAAGAAGGAAAGAAATTCCACAAATGAACTTTTAACAAGGCACACCTGTTAATTGAAATGCATTCCAGGTGACTACCTCATGAAGCTGGTTGAGAGAATGGCCAGAGTGTAAAACCTTTCATCAGGGCAAAGGGTTGCTACTTTGAATAATATTTTTTGGTTACTACATGATTCCACATGTATTATTTCATAGTTTTCATGTCTTCCCTATTATTCTACAATGTAGAAAATAGTAAAACATTAAGAAAAACCCTGGAATGAGTAGGTATGTCTTGACTGGTACTGTACATCGTTAGTCACAGACTTCATTAGGAAATGTGTTGATAATGTTGCACCGACATTAACAATCCTGAGAAAACTCAACCAAAAACCGTGGATGAACGGAGATATCCATACATTGCTGAGAGCCCATACTGCAGCATTCAATGTTCGCACAACGAACCCTGATGTCTCGGTGGCGTGCAACCAGGCACCAGGCAACCAGGCAAGCATGTAGGGACGCAAAAAGACAATACAGACTCAAACTTGATTTGATGTTTGACAACTCAGTCTCAAATCACACTGTCACATGCGCCAAATACAACATGTTAACGTGAAACGCTTACTTACTTAAGCCCTTAACCAACAGTGCAGTTCAATAAAGAATTAAGACATGTTTTCTTTTTTACCCCCCAATTTTGTGGTATCCAATTGGTAGTTACAGTCATTGTCTCATCGCTGCAACTCTCGTTCAGACTTGGGAGAGGCAAAGGTCAAGAGCCTTGCGTCCTCCGAAATGCGAGCCAACCATGCTGCGCTGCTTCTTGCCACAATGTCTGCTTAACCCGGAGGCCCGAGTTCCCGAGTTGGAATTCCGAGTTGGATGACCGTTCAAAACTATTTTTCTCAGTTGGACCTTGTTTGTTCTCAAGTTGCCAGTTGTCTTGAACGCACTGAAGTCGGAAGTTGGAGATTTCCCAGTTGTTTTGAAGGCAGCATCAGATTGTTACTTTGGTACCTCAGGGTTGCCAGCTCAAACACCTCGTTACAGGGGGTTTATTTTATATTTATCCCAAACAACTGCCTCTTCCCCTACTGTATTTATTTATTTATTTTGCTCCTTTGCACCCCATTCTTTCTATTTCTACTTCGCACATTCTTCCACTGCAAATCTACCATTCTAGTGTTTTACTTGCTATATTGTATTTACTTCGCCACCATGGCCTTTTTTGCCTTTACCTCCCTTATCTCACCTCATTTGCTCACATCGTATATAGACTTATTTTTCTACTGTATTATTGACTGTATGTTTGTTTTACTCCATGTGTAACTCCATGTGTTGTTGTATGTGTCGACCTGCTTTGCGTTATCTTGGCCAGGTCGCAATTGTAAATGAGAACTTGTTCTCAACTTGCCTACCTGGTTAAATAAAGGTGAATTGTTTATTTATTTTTTAAATACTCTTCTCGTGTTTGCCCCCCATTTATTGATAAATCCCCCATCATAGTAATATTTCCTGCATCATATCCCCACACGATACCTTCCCCCATTTCTACACCCCATGGACTTGAAACCCCCTCACAAATGAAATTAACCATCCCACAAACCCCCCCAAAATGGTTATCCCTGTTTAGCTTACACGCTACGGTTAGGCTAGGCAGTAGGCTTGTATTTGATATGATCTGTGAGGTGAAAACATTTGATTTGCTTTGTGATTTTGTCAAGATCGGTAAACGACTTGTCAAGTCATGTGCTCTGGTTCTTGTATATACTGTAACAAGTACATGGACGATTTGTAATATGCTGAAAGTGGCTAAACTAAGTTAATATTTTTCAGGCAATGAGCGCAGCCATGCATGGCTCCCAGAGAGAACATTATTGCTTTTGGTGCCGTTGATGTCAAAGAGGAAATTATGGGAAATCAGTGGTGTATGAATTGGGGTGTGATGCATGTTGACGGGCAGTGTCCGCCCAGAGTTCTCTTAACTGTATCTTATTACTGTGAGAGTGGATAGGGAGATGACCAGAGGGCAGAGGCTCTCAATCTGGTGTCTAAACCAGAGAAAGCCAGTGGGGGAAAGAGGAGAATCAACAGAGCCTCTCTATCAGGTATCTAAAACTGCCCGGAGAAAACGAGGACTATCAATTTCAGCACTTGAAACACAGGAGGGACCAAGGGATCAAAGAGATTGATGTGTGCCAATCTATACACAGGAGGTCAACACAGGTTTTGCAAACAAGATTTATTGATGGCTTGCTCCCATTGATTGGGAAACCATAAATAAACACCCTGTTACTTTATACAAGGATTTCCCACTCCGATCTTGGACTACTCTGTGTGTTGAACTGCTCTGTGGCTTTCACGTAGAACTAGAATGGCCTATAATAATATCCTGCCTCATGCGCCATCAGATCCTTTGGCAACACTAAGGCATTAAGGTTGCAATTATATAATTTAACTAGGCAAGTCAGTTAAGAACAAATTCTTATTTACAATGAGGGCCTACCCTGGCCAATTGTGTGCCACCCTATGGGACTCTCAAAGTTTGAGGGTTTTATTGCGACTTCTTCACCACACTGTCTGTGTGGGTGGACCATTTCAGTTTGTCAGTGATGCGTACAACAAGGAACTTGAAGCTTTCCACCTTCCACCGCAGTGGAGAAAGTGGGAAGCTTCAAGTTCCTCGGCGTACACATCACTGACAAACTGAAATGGTCCACCCACACAGACAGTGTGGTGAAGAAGGTGCAACAGCGCCTCTTCAAACTCAACACCTAAAACACTCACAAACTTTTACAGATGCACAATTGAGAGCATCCTGTAAAGCTGTATCACCGCCTGGTACGGCAACTGCACCACCCACAACCGCAAAGCTCTCCAGAGGGTGGTGCGGTCTGGTCTGCCCAACGCATCACCAGGGACAACCTTCCCGCCCTCCTGGACACCTACAGCACCCAATGTCATAGGAAGGCCAAAAAGATCATCAAGGACATCAACCACCTGAGCCACTGCCTGTTCACCCCGCTATCATCCAGAAGGCGAGGTCAGTACAGACGCATCAAAGCTGGGACCGAGAGACTGAAAAACAGCTTCTATCTCATGGCCATCAGACTGCTGAACAGCCATCACTAGCACATCAGAGGCGGCAGCCTATAGACATAGATTAGGAATCACTAGCCACTTTAATAATGTTTCCATATCTAGCATTACTCATATCATATGTATAAACTGCACTCCACACTATTCTATGATATCTTATTCACTAAATTGTGTTTACATATTGCATCACCAATTTCACATGCATGTACTGTATTGTATTCTATACTACACCACTGACTGTTAAACAGCCATCTCAAGCACATCAGAGGCTGCTGCCTATATGCATAGATTAGGAATCACTGGCCACTTTAAGTAAATTAAACAACAGCCCCTTTAATAATGTCTCCGTACCTTGCATTGCTCATCTCATATGTATAAACTGTACTCAATATTATTCTACAATATCTTAGTCATTTTAATTGTGTGTAAATATTGCATCACCCATCTCATATGTATATACTGTATTCTATACTATGCCACTGTATCTTAGACCAATGCCGCTCTGACTATACAGTGGGGCAAAAAAGTATTTAGTCTGCCACCAATTGTGCAAGTTCTCCCACTTAAAAAGATGAGAGAGGCCTTAATTTTCATCATAGGTACACTTCAACTATGACAGACAAAATGAGAAAATGAGATTTTTTATGAATTTATTTGCAAATTATGGTGGAAAATAAGTTTTTGGTCACCTACAAACAAGCAAGATTTCTGGCTCTCACAGACCTGTGACTTCTTCTTTAACCTTTCTGGTCTCCCCATCCCGGATCCGGGATCGTGAATACAGACTCAAGCTCATTACCATAACGCAACGTTAACTATTCATGAAAATCGCAAATGAAATGAAATAAATATGCTAGCTCTCAAGCTTAGCCTTTTGTTAACAACACTGTCATCTCAGATTTTCAAAATATGCTTCTCAACCATTGCAAAACAAGCATTTGTGTAACAGTATTGATGGCTAACGTAGCATTTAGCATTAGCATTCAGCTGGCAACATTTACACAAAAAAACAGAAAAGCATTCAAATAAAATCATTTACCTTTGAAGAACTTCAGATGTTTTCAATGAGGAGACTCTCAGATAGCAAATGTTCAGTTTCTCCTGAAAGATTATTTGTTTAGGACAAATCGCTCCGTTTTCTGCGTCACGTTTAGCTATGAAAAAACCCCTGTATCCAGGATTGTGTAAATCTATCAGCAAGCTCATTAGCATAACACAACGTTAACTATTCATGAAAATCGCAAATGAAATGAAATAAATATGCCATCTCTCAAGCTTAGCCTTTTGTAAACAACACTGTCATCTCAGATTTTCAAAATATGCTTCTCAACCATAGGAAAACAATCATTTGTGTAAAAGTAGCTAGCTAGCGTTAGCATTTAGCGTTAGCATTTAGCGTTAGCATTTAGCGTTAGCATTTAGCGTTAGCATTTAGCGTTAGCATTTAGCGTTAGCATTTAGCGTTAGCATCCAGCACGCAACATTTCAACAAAAACATAAAAGCCTTCAAATAAAATCATTTACCTTTGAAGAACTTCTGATGTTTTCAATGAGGATACTCTCAGTTAGATAGCAGATGCTCAGTTTTTCCAAAAAGATTCTTTGTGTATTAGAAATAGCTCCGTTTTATACATCACATTTGGCTACCAAAAAAAATCAGAAAATTCAGTCCTCAAAACGCGAACTTTTTTCCAAATTAACTCCATAATATCGACTGAAAACATGGCAAACATGGCAGAATATGCATAGTCGAGCATCTTTTCGTGACAAAATATCGCGCTTAAAACGGGAACGTTTTTTATCCAAAAATGAAATAGCGCCCCTAGAGATCTAACCGGTTAAGAGGCTCCTCTGTCCTACACTCGTTACCTGTATTAATGGCACCTGTTTGAACTTGTTATCAGTATAAAATACACTTGTCCACAACCTCAAACAGTCACACTCCAAACTCCACTATGGCCAAGACCAAAGAGCTGTCAAAGGACACCAGAAACAAAATTGTAGACCTGCACCAGGCTGGGAAGACTGAATCTGCAATAGGTAAGCAGCTTGGTTTGAAGAAATCAACTGTGGGAGCAATTATTAGGAAATGGAAGACATACAAGACCACTGATAATCTCCCTCGATCTGGGGCTCCACGCAAGATCTCACCCCGTGGGGTCAAAATGATCACAAGAACGGTGAGCAAAAATCCCAGAACCACACGGGGGGACCTAGTGAATGACCTGCAGAGAGCTGGGACCAAAGTAACAAAGCCTACCATCAGCAAGGGCATTGAAGATGAAACGTGGCTAGGTCTTTCAGCATGACAATGATCCCAAACACACCGCCCGGGCAACGAAGGAGTGGCTTCGTAAGAAGCATTTCAAGGTCCTGGAGTGGCCTAGCTAGTCTCCAGATCTCAACCCTATAGAAAATCTTTGGAGGGAGTTGAAAATCCGTGTTGCCCAGCAACAGCCCCAACACATCACTGCTCTAGAAGAGATCTGCATGGAGGAATGAGCCAAAATACCAGCAACAGTGTGTGAAAACCTTGTGAAGACTTACAGAAAACGTTTGACCTCTGTCATTGTCAACAAAGGGTATATAAAAAAGTATTGAGATAAACTTTTGTTATTGACCAAATACTTATTTTCCACCATAATTTGCAAATAAATTAATTAAAAATCCTACAATGTGATTTTCTGGATGTTTTTTCTAATTTTGTCTGTCATAGTTAAAGTGTACCTATGATGAAAATTACAGGCCTCTCTCATATTTTTAAGTGGGAGAACTTGCACAATTGGTGGCTGACTAAATACTTTTTTGCCCCACTGTATATTCTTAATCCATTCCTTACTTAGATTTACGTGTATTTTGGGTATATGTTGTGAAACTGTTAGATATTACTTGTTAGATATTACTACACTGTCGGAGCTAGAAGCACAAGCATTTCGCTACATCCGCAATAACATCTGCTAAACACTTGTATGTGACCAATACATTTGATTAGATTTTAATCATGGTGAGTTTATTTAATTTATTTATTTCACCTTTATTTACCTTTATTTAACCAGGTAAGCTAGTTGAGAACAAGTTCTCATTTATAACTGCGACCTGGCCAAGATAAAGCAAAGCAGTGCGACAGAAACAACAACAGAGTTACACATGGACTAAACAAGCGTACACTCAATAACACAATAGAAAAAAAGAAAGTCTATATACAGTGTGTGCAAAATAACAAATTAGCAAATTAACACTCGAGTGATAGATGATGGTGATGTGCAAGTAGAAATACTGCAAAAGAGCAGAAAAGTAAATAAAAACATGGGGATGAGGTAGGTAGATTGGGTGGGTTATTTATAGATGGGCTATGTACAGCTACAGCGATCGGTTAGCTGTTCAGATAGCAGATGTTTAAAGTTAGTGAGGGAAATATAAGTCTCCAGCTTCAGCGATTTTTGCAATTCGTTTCAGGCATTGGCAGCAGAGAACTGGACGGAAAGGCGGCCAAATGAGGTGTTGGCTTTGGGAATGACCAGTGAAATATACCTGCTGCAGCACGTGCTACGGGTGGGTGCTGTTATCGTGACCAGTGAGCTGAGATAAGGTGGAGCTTTACCTACCTACCGATTCTAGATTTAATTTTGGATTGGAGATATGAGTATGGAAGGAGAGTTTACAGTCTAGCCAGACACCTAGGTATTTGTAGTTGTCCACATGTTCTATGTCAGTACCGTCCAGAGTAGTGATGCTAGTCGGGCGGGCGGGTGCGGGCAGTGAACGGTTGAAAAGTATACATTTGGTTTTGCTAGCGTTTAGGAGCAGTTGGAGGCCACGGAAGGAGTGTTGTATGGCATTGATGCTTGTTTGGAGGTTAAAGAAAGAAGGGCCAGATGTATACAGAATGGTGTCGTCTGCGTAGAGGTGGATCAGGGAATCACCCGCAGCAAGAGCGACCTCGTTGATATATACAGAGAAAAGAGTCGGCCCGAGAATTGAATCATGTGGTACCCACATAGAGACTGTCAGAGTTCTGGATAACAGGCCCTCCGATTTGACACACTGAACTCTATCTGAGAAGTAGTTGGTGAACCAGGCGAGGCAGTCATTTGAGAAGCCAAAGCTATTGAGTCTGCCAATAAGAATACGGTGATTGACAGAGTCTAAAGCCTTGGCCAGGTCGATGAAGACGGCTGCACAGTACTGTCTTTTATCGATGGCGGCTATGATATGGTTCAGTACCTTGAGCGTGCCTGAGGTACACCCGTGAACAGCTCTAAAAACCGGATTGCACAGCGGAGAAGGTACGGTGGGATTCAAAATGGTCAGTGATCTGTTTATTAACTTGGCTTTCGAAGACTTTAGAAAAGCAGGGCAGGATGGATATAGGTACTGTATAACAGTTTGGGTCTAGAGTGTCTCCCACTTTGAATAGGGGGATGACCGCGGCAGCTTTCCAATCTTTGGGGATCTCGGCTGATTCGAAAGAGAGGTTGAACAGACTCGTAATAGGGGTTGCAACAATGCCAGTGGATCATTTTAGAAAGAGAGGGTCCAGATTGTCTAGCCCAGCTGATTTGTATGGGTCCATGTTTTGCAGGTCTTTCAGAACATCTACTACCTGGATTTGGGTGAAGGAGAAGCTGGGAAGGCTTGGGCAAGTAGCTGCGGGGGGTGCGGAGCTGTTGGCCGGGGTCGGGGTAGCCAGGAGGAAAGCATGGCCAGCCGTAGAGAAATGCTTGTTGAAATTCTCGATTATCGTGGATTTATCGGTGGTGACAGTGTTACCTAGCCTCAGTGCAGTGGGCTGCTGGGAGGTGGTGCTCTTATTCTCCATGGACTTTAGTGTCCCAAAACATTTTGGAATTAGTGCTACAGGATACAAATTTCTGTTTGAAAAAGCTATTCTTTGCTTTCCTGACTGACTGCGTGTATTGGTTCCTGACTTCCCTGAAAAGTTGCATATCGCGGGAACTATTCGATGCTAGTGCTGGTCGAGGGCAGTCAGGTCTGGCATGAACCAAGGGCTATATCTGTTCTTAGTTCTCCATTTTTTGAAAGGGGCATGCTGTAACGCTCCGGGTGTCGTGGGTGTGGAGTCAGACGCAGGAAACAGAGAGTGCGATGCTGTGCTCTTTAATGCCCAAAAACGCAACACAGGGTGCTCACAACCAAAATACACGACCAGGAACAAACACGTTCCTCTACTACAAAACAGAAGGCCACAATAATCAATCCCGCACAAAGAACCAGGCAGGCCGGCTGACTAATAAAGCCTCACTAATTATACCCAACTCAAAACAGGTGTACTCAATAAACACATAAGGAGGGGGAGGAAAGAATCAGTGGCAGCTAGTAAGCCAGCGACGACGACCGCCGCCGAGCGCCACCCGAACGGGAAGGGGAGCCACCTTCGGTCATGCTTTTTTAAGATGGTGAGGAAATTACTTATAAAGAACGACCAGGCCTCCTCTACTGACGGGATGAGGTCAATATCCTTCCAGGATACCCAGGCCAGGTCGATTAGAAAGGCCTGCTTGCAGAAGTGTTTTAGGAAGTATTTGACAGTGACCCATAGCGGATGCAGGCAGTGATTGCTGAGATCCCGTTTGAAAACAGCAGAGATGTATTTGGAGGGCAAGTTGGTCAGGATAATATCTATGAGGGTGCTCATTTTTACAGATTTAGGGTTGTACCTGGTGGGTTCCTTGATAATTTGTGTCTAGCTTAGATTGCGTCTTATTTGTTTCTAGCTTAGATTGTAGGACTGCCGGGGTGTTAAGCATTTCCCTGTTTAGGTCACCTAACAGAACGAACTCTGAAGATAGATGGGGGGGGCAATCAATTCACATTGGTGTCCAGGGCACAGCTGGGAGTTGAGGGGGGTCTATAACAGGCGGCAACAGTGAGAGACTTATTTCTGGAGAGATTCATTTTCAAAATTAGATGCTCAAACTGTTTGGTCATAGACCTGGAAAGTATGACAGAACTTTGCAGGCTAACTCCTTCCCCTTTGGCAGTTCTATCTTGACGAAAATGTTGTAGTTGGGTATGGAAATCTCAGAATTTCTGGTGGCCTTCCTAAGCTAGAATTCAGACACGGCAAGGATATCAGGGTTGGCGGAGTGTGCTAAAGCAGTGAGTAAAACAAACTTAGGGAGGAGGCTTCTGATGTTAAAATGCATGAAACCAAGGCTTTTTCGGTTACATAAGTCAACAAATGACAGTGCCTGGGGACATACAGGGCCTGGGTTAACCTCCACATCACCCAAGGAACAGAGAAGTAGGATGAGGGTAAGGCTAAAGGCTATCATAACTGGTCGTCTAGTGCGTTGGGGACAGAGAATAAAAGGAGCAGATTTCTGGGCGTGGTAGAATAGATTCAGGGCATAATGTACAGACGGGTATGGTGGGGTGCGTGTATAGTGTAGGTAAACCAAGACGCTGAGTGATGATAAGAGAGGTTGCATCTCTGGATGGGCTAGTTATGCTGGGTGAGGTCACCGCATGTGTGGGAGGTGGGACAAAGGAGGTGTCTGAGGCATGTTGAGTGGGACTAGGGGCTCCGCAGTAAACTAAAACAATGATAACTATCCTAAACAACAGTATACAAGGCATATTGACATTTGAGAGATACATAAAGCGAGGCATTAAGCAATCACCGGTGTTGATTGGGGAGCTATCTAAGACAACAGCTAATCAGCTAAGACAACAACAACAGGAAAAATGGCGATGAATGGGCAGAGAGGGTCGGTTAACTACACACAGGGCCTGAGTTCGAGGCTGGGGCCAACAGATAAACAAATAATAAACTAAATGTAGTACTGTGATTAATGAACAGTCCAGCAGGCATCAGCTATGTAGACAAGTGATCATAGGGTCCAATGAATAGCAATAGATGGAACAAAGAAACCGTGGGGTAGCTAGCACGCGGGAGACACAGCGTTTAAAGTTACCAGGCCGGGGTAAGTAGAAGCGTCTGCTCCGATGTCCGGTAGAGGCTGGTTGAGGTCACAGCAGATGGAGTTACGCCGGCGGACCAGTCGTGGTGGTACGGCGGGGCGCCGTGTCGACAAAGGGCCCAGGCCAGATGGCTGTAGAGGTATTGTAGTTGTAGTAATTTGGTTTGCTATCCGGGAGATGCGCCTGGCTCGCGGCTAACTGGTGCTAGCTTCGGGGAAGGGGCGTTAGCCACTATAGCCACTCGGTAGCAGCTAGCTAGAAGCTATGAGCTGATGCAAAGGTCCAGAGCATACGGCAAGGTTCCGGTGGAGTAGGGGATTCTAGCCATGTTGGGGTAGAGTCCGGGAGGCATCGGCTGAGTAGCCGAGTGATCACATGGTAGGCCGGGAGTTGGGCCTGGCTCAGGGCTAGCTTCGGGGCTGGGTCACTCGGTGGCAGCTAGCTAGCTGTGATGATCAGGAGTAGTGGTCCAGGGTTTACGGCAGGAATCCGGCATTGTAGTGTAGAAAACAGTCTGATACTGGCAGGCTGGCAAGTATCATCCAGGCAAAAAAAAAAATGTCTGGTGACTGTGCAGAAGGTAAAGGCCGCTAGCAGTGGCTGACAATGACTAAATGACTAGTAGCTAATTAGCTGTTTAGATTCTGATGGAGGTTCTGGCTATAAGGTCTAAAAAATAGCGGATCCATGTCACATTGGGTGAGGTGGGTTACAGGAAGGCATATTTAATTTAAAAATGGAAAAATGTCACCTTATTCCCTATATAAATGGCACCCTATACCCTATATGGTGCAATACCACACAGTACAGGGCGTTTTTGGCTACTGGTAGTAAGCAGCATGCTGTATGATGCCTTCATTCATCATCATCATCACTTCTGTGAAATAAGGGTTATTTTTTTAAAGACGTGGGCTCTGAGCTCAGGAGATCTGAGCCATGAAGGGGAGCAGGCAGCAGTTCCTGGTCTTGGCTGCAGGATTGCATCTTTGGGATTTTTTTACAGTCACATATGGTATAGATTTATAGGAGCGGGAATGCATGGCAATGCTTTACAACCCTGTTTGATGTAACACTGTAAAAGATGCCATTTCAGCTTTATTAGCTAATGCCATTTGTAAAAACCCAGGGCTTTGGAACAAAGATTTCCCAGCGGAATACTGGAAATGCCGTTCCACTGAAATCCTTGGAGTAAAAAAAAAAAGAAAGATGAATGTGTTTGGGTGCCATTAATCATATCAGTGAGTAATATGAAATTCTGATGTGACAAATAACTATTTCGCAAACCAAATCTCCCACACGGCCCAAGTCTACAGTATCTGTAAACAGACCAATATACTTGGGGGTTCGTGGTATATGGCCAATATACCACGGCTAAGGGCTGTATCCAGGCACTCCGCTTTGCGTCGTGCTTATGAACAGCCCTTAGCCGTGGTTTATTGGCCATATACCACACACCCCTTGCCTTATTGCTTAAGTATACTATAGGTCAAAATTTGGAAGAAGTTGTACGGGACAAAATGGAAAGAGGTTGCATTAGCCGTGAGGGGGAAGTGAGAGAAGAGTTATGTAAGTATGAGTGAGGGATGAGTCAAACATCAGTAATGTGTGTGTAATCTCCCCACTCTTACAGCCCAGAATAATTAAAGACATTAATCATGTGGCATATTATATCTTCAGATGGACGCTGGTTGGAGCTGGAGCTTAGCCACAGTATATGCATGAAAATAACAGTTACCTTACCCTGCTAGATAAATATAAGAGTGACAGGCCCTATTCCTATTCATGGGGAGATCTACCCATCTCTTAGTCAGTCTGTCTCTCTGTTTGTCTGTCTGTCCGTCGGTCGGTGACCGTCTGTCCCTCCTTTTCTTCAACCTTCTTTGCCTTATCTTCCCTTCAACTCTTGATTAAGGAGGATCTGAACAATTAGTCTCCTGATCCCCTCCCCTGACTAGGAGTCTCAGAGCTGGAGGGAGATGCCAAGTATGTGTGAATTCTTCCTCTCTTTATGTTCAATTTATTTAGAGAAGAATAGAGCCAATCCCATGTTGACCTTATAAATGAGCTCCATTTAAGGGTAATCTGGCTTACAGTTGACTTTCAACACATACATACACGTATGCACACACACACACAAACACACAGATGTTGGGGGGAGAAGAGGCTGAAGCAAGACTAGCATCAATGCTGGAATCTGTCACTTTGCTTTTAGACAATCCATGTCACCTGTGTCACTAGGCCACTCCTAATCACTGTTTTCACACTGAGTCGCAGTGCACCACAAAACAACTGCTAGGAGAGAGAGCAAGGATGTAGACATGAACAGCTAACCAAGATGGATAGCCAGTGTTAAAGCCAGATCATTTACATTTTAGCAGACACAGAACACAGAGTTAAGTGCCTTGCTCAAGGGCACATTTCTCACCTAGTTGGCTCAGGGAATTGAACCAGTGACCTTTCAGCTTCTGGCCCAATGCCCCTTAACCGCTAGGCTACTTGCCAACACCAGACATGGACTGCGTCTCAAACATCCCAACATCAAGACATGGATTGCGTCTCAATTGGCACCCTATTCCCTATAAAGTGCACTCTTAGAAAAAAGGGTGCTAGAACCTAAAAAAAGTGTTCTTCTGCTGTCCCGATAGGAGAACCATTTCAATAACTATTTTTGGTTCCAGGTGGAACACTTTTGGCTTCCTTGTAGAACCCTTTCCACAGAGGGTTCTACATGGAACCCAAAGGGTTCTACCTGGAACCAAAAAGGGTTATTCTATGGGGACAGCCAAAGAACCCTTTTGGAACCCTTTTTTCCATAGAGAATGGACCCAGCTGGTCAAAAGCAGTGCACTAAGGGAATAGAGTGCCATTTGAGATGCAACCATGACCTTTGGAAGGAGGTAGTCATTGGCAAACAGAGAGGGAATGTAAATTAATAACCAGCGTGTATGTGTGCTCGGGGAGTCTCCACAGATTAATCTGGCTGTAAATCAAATAATGTTGTTTTAAAAGGTCAACCAGTCTTGATCACTGAGGAGTCATAACATGCTATGTTCTGGGGTGATGATGGGGGTGGTGGGTCTCATTTTAATAGCCACATTAGTTAATGTGAACTCACCAGGTCATGAGGCCATTGTCGTGGATGGCAGACGGGGTCAAAGGTCAGAGCATGGTAAAGGTCAAGACTGCCAGACTAGCTCTCCCTTTTCGTTTCCCCACATTCTGTTATACTCAGCATTTGTTACCGCCTAAGATCAAAGGACTAGAATTGAAAAAACTGAACGATAATTCTAATATATAGTAATACTATCTCCATGGAGAAAACACTCAGCCAACATTAGAAAATTCCCTTCGTTCAACCCTGAAAACCTGTATATGGAGGCTACCTGACCTGATGATAATGGTGAACTAGTGTCATAGTCACGTCTCAAATGGCACTCTATTCACAATATAGTGCTGTACTTTTGACCAGATCACACAGGGCTCTCATTGTTATGTGCTGAAATATAAGGAACTCTATCTTTCAAAGACTGCATGTCTTTGGTGTGTTTCCAGCTCACTGACCATTTTAAAGATTTTTTCCCTGTGGCCATAGATGAGGTCAGCCCTACACAGTCCTGCCACACCATTCCCCAGAGATCAATAAAGGCAAGAGTGGAAGCGACCCCATGTGCTGCTACTGCTGCTGCAACACAACCATCATAGAAAGAGAGGTTACTGTAGGCTGGTGCATTGCCAGCACTCTGTAATAGAGGTCATGGTTTGGCTGTGCAGGTTGATCAAAATACTGCTCCCTGATAGGAGAATGTAGTGGCGAGGTTCTCTGTCACTGTGCAGATTTGGTTTAGGGTACTTTTTTAGTGCAATGTTAGTTAATTCTCTTTCATTTTTAATGGCGAGGGAAAATGTTTTTGCATCTGAAAGCAGCTCGTCTTGGGGTCAAACGTAACATCCTTCTAGAATAGTTCTGATCATGATGAAAAATGTAAATCTAGCTGGTATGAAACGTGACAAGTAATTGAACATGTGTGTTTCATTGCAGTGTTGTGTATTTTGTCGATGGTTGCTTGGTGATGAATTCAAAGGATGTATCAATAATATGGATTATGCTCCTACTTTTCAATTACGGCATGGACAGTAAACATATTTCATTGTTGGTCCTGATCTCAGCTATTTTTGCTTAGAGAAAAAAATGTGTTCTACAACTACGGTATATTTTGATTGACCATTTTGTTCAATAAAATCAGTATTGTATGTTTTTTTTTTTACCCGTTTGAGCATGAAGCAACAACACATGCTACTACAAAAAAAATATGGTAAAACCTTACAAACATCGTCGCTCTTATGACGGTGCCGAACCTACATTTCACTATTTAGCCCTCCAGTGAAAACAAAAATGTAAATCTGTAGTTTCAGTTTGACTTTGACATCTCATTCCCTCGCGGAGGTTTTCTCTCCCAAACACCTCTCCTCCTCTCCCTCTCTTGATCTCCCCCTTTTCCCTCCCCCTCTCTTGATCTCCCCCACCCCTCTCTCTCTCTCTGTCAGTAATCCCTAATGGGCAGCTAGCGCTCTGGTTCTGGGCCTCTCTGTGTTGACACTGGGTGGCACCACTGTTAGCGAAAGGCACTGTAAATTATCCTTGTGATGTTAACCTTCCTGTGCTGTTAAACCTGCAAGTGCTGTTAACATGCCTGTTACTGATCTCAATTCAAGATACATTAAATGCAATTAACTAAGGCTAGATGTTTGGCATATGTAAGTACTTTGTATTGTAATAATTCCCCCATTTCATTTGTTGAGTGAGAGCGCCTATCTGGCGCTATTGAAGGTCAGTGCTTGAATTGTCTCTGACAGCGCGGTGTTATGAGGGGGGCCCAGACGTAGTGCAATGCACTCCATAGGCAATGATCTGAATCATAAATAATGTGGAGATCAATCATATTCCTGCGTATATTACTGTGCCACAAGCAGGAGATAGACAACACATACTCAGACAGGAGACACTGACAGCATATGTTAGATGTACAGACCATGCACAAATGTGTATTTTACAAGATTGTGATCGGTAATCCCAGATGAAAACATCTGTACTTTTCAATATATCATGGCAGTTGGTGAAGTCAGATTGTCTATGTATGACGCAGCGTTGACATATGGTCTCTCGCTCTAGCGTATCATGCTAGTGTTGTTTTGACTGACAGCTGAGCCAAGTAGACACAGATGTAGACACAGTGAGGGGTGGAGAAGGCAGGTGACTCCCAATGGCTCAGCTGTGTGTCTGTGTCTGTGTCTGTGTGTGTGTCCGGGTGCGCAAGTGTGCTCTCACGTCTCTGTGTGTGTGTGCACGCATATGTGTACCTGTGAGTGTGTGACTGCTTTCCTGCGAGCATGCCTGTGCGTGTGGACAGTTACAGAGAAGAGGGGCCCCGTGGTAAACACCTAGCTCCATGTAGCCCTGTAGTTAAGAACACGGGTCCTTCCCAGAGTCAGATCAGCTGTTCTGATGCCACATTGGCTCCCGCTGAGTGGTGATTTAGAAGAGAGCCAGTAAACACAATGCCATACTATGCCCACGTTCTGCTTCTTCATCTGCCTGGAGAAAGAAGCGAGAATGGCCTCTAATTAGCAACGCATGTGTCCAAAATGGCACCCTATTCCCTATGTAGCACACTACATGTAAATAGGGAGTAGGGTGCCATGTGGGACATTGCCAAAGGGATTACATTACTGTAACAGCCTACAGCAACACAGCTGGATCTCAACAGAGGAGTGCACTTTGAACATGACCAATCTCTTACTCACTGGCGTAACGCAGTTTCCCTGGACACCCCCGCAAGTTCGGGTTCACCGCCCCAGACAGCCACTCCCAAAGTATAGACTACCGATTGTTGTCCATGGTGCTGAAATTGCCACATGTCTATGCGGCTGCATGCCTATTGAACCGATGATGGGCTTTCTGTGGTGCCAGGGCATACAGTGCCTTGCGAAAGTATTCGGCCCCCTTGAACTTTGCGACCTTTTGCCACATTTCAGGCTTCAAACATAAAGATATAAAACTGTATTTTTTTGTGAAGAATCAACAACAAGTGGGACACAATCATGAAGTGGAACGACATTTATTGGATATTTCAAACTTTTTTAACAAATCAAAAACTGAAAAATTGGGCGTGCAAAATTATTCAGCCCCCTTAAGTTAATACTTTGTAGCGCCACCTTTTGCTGCGATTACAGCTGGGGTCGCTTGGGGTATGTCTCTATCAGTTTTGCACATCGAGAGACTGAAATTTTTTCCCATTCCTCCTTGCAAAACAGCTCGAGCTCAGTGAGGTTGGATGGAGAGCATTTGTGAACAGCAGTTTTCAGTTCTTTCCACAGATTCTCGATTGGATTCAGGTCTGGACTTTGACTTGGCCATTCTAACACCTGGATATGTTTATTTTTGAATCATTCCATTGTAGATTTTGCTTTATGTTTTGGATCATTGTCTTGTTGGAAGACAAATCTCCGTCCCAGTCTCAGGTCTTTTGCAGACTCCATCAGGTTTTCTTCCAGAATGGTCCTGTATTTGGCTCCATCCATCTTCCCATCAATTTTAACCATCTTCCCTGTCCCTGCTGAAGAAAAGCAGGCCCAAACCATGATGCTGCCACCACCATGTTTGACAGTGGGGACGATGTGTTCAGCTGTGTTGCTTTTACGCCAAACATAACGTTTTGCATTGTTGCCAAAAAGTTCAATTTTGGTTTCATCTGACCAGAGCACCTTCTTCCACATGTTTGGTGTGTCTCCCAGGTGGCTTGTGGCAAACTTTAAACAACACTTTTTATGGATATCTTTAAGAAATGGCTTTCTTCTTGCCACTCTTCCATAAAGGCCAGATTTGTGCAATATACGACTGATTGTTGTCCTATGGACAGAGTCTCCCACCTCAGCTGTAGATCTCTGCAGTTCATCCAGAGTGATCATGGGCCTCTTGGCTGCATCTCTGATCAGTCTTCTCCTTGTATGAGCTGAAAGTTTAGAGGGACGGCCAGGTCTTGGTAGATTTGCAGTGGTCTGATACTCCTTCCATTTCAATATTATCGCTTGCACAGTGCTCCTTGGGATGTTTAAAGCTTGGGAAATCTTTTTGTATCCAAATCCGGCTTTAAACTTCTTCACAACAGTATCTCGGACCTGCCTGGTGTGTTCCTTGTTCTTCATGATGCTCTCTGCGCTTTTGACGGACCTCTGAGACTATCACAGTGCAGGTGCATTTATACGGAGACTTGATTACACACAGGTGGATTGTATTTATCATCATTAGTCATTTAGGAGATCCTCACTGAACTTCTGGAGAGAGTTTGCTGCACTGAAAGTAAAGGGGCTGAATAATTTTGCACGCCCAATTTTTCAGTTTTTGATTTGTTAAAAAAGTTTGAAATATCCAATAAATGTCGTTCCACTTCATGATTGTGTCCCACTTGTTGTTGATTCTTCATAAAAAAATACAGTTTTATATCTTTATGTTTGAAGCCTGAAATGTGGCAAAAGGTCGCAAAGTTCAAGGGGGCCGAATACTTTCGCAAGGCACTGTATATGGCTTTGCTTTAGCTAATAGATAAATGTTTATTGGTAGGCCTATTTGGTCGTTTAACATTTCACAAAGCTATACATGATGTTGCAATGCTGCCATTTTCTGACTGCTGGCTTGGTGGCAATAATGCAATTACTTGTTCAGTAATTCAAGTTGAAATTCAAAGTCATCATTTTCCGATGCAATAGCATACTAATCCACTACCAATTGATTTTTTTTTAAATACACAACTGTCCTGTATAGGCTACCTAAACCTGCATGACATGAGTAGGATAGAGTTGTTGTGTGTAAAACCAGTATTAATGCCAATCAGTCCACCCTCAAAACATTCGCTTACTAGGGATTGTTTCATTATGCAGTGTACTATCTATCTATGGAACATGTATATATGTACTGTATTTAAAGGGTATTGAGCTGCTATTCATACACTTAGGAAAATGACACATCAAATAGCCTAACAATGAGAAAAAATGTAGTCGGCTTGAGGACAAATTGAGACACTATTTATTGTTGAACTTAGTGGGTTTTGTCTGGCTAAGAGCCTACACAAATTGGCTGCAATGGTCAATCAAATTAAATCCAACTTGAGAGACTCCCCTGGTCTCCTGAAGTCTTCCTTTTCTATGTGCAAATGTTTTCACCACAGCCTGTAGGTCCAGGTTGTGGGCCCGACTGTTTTCTATACTGAGTTTTGCCAATCCAGTCACGCTTTCCCGAGACATTGTGCATTATATGTCCATTGCGCTGCACAGAATTTAAACGTAGTCTTGAATGATGCTTGCCAAAATATACCAGAGATAAGGGATTGTTGATATTGCAACCACACAACTCAAACGCTGGTTTACCAGTATGAACGACATTGCAAAGCACTTTTTTTGTTCAAGCCCTCAAGAACTGTTATCTGCTAAAGATGATAATCTGTTTGCATCTGACAATTTATTGGCTGTCCAGTATCCAGAAGACCTGTCCCCAGAGCTTCCTATATAGTTCATCTCTTTCTGTAAAGTGTTGTGGCCGGCAATAAAGAAGAATGAGAAGCTCAATTCAAAATGTTGCAGAACTGTTATTTTTAAGCACCCCTCCCTTCTGCCCAGTCTCCCTGATGTTGCTATGGCAATCACTCTGTTTTTACCATCCCTGTAACGGTCAGTTCTGCTGAGAGATCGTTTTCTCAACTAAAAACCATAAAGAATTACCTAAGAAGCATCTCGGGTCTGATATTCCCTATTGAACACATGAGTAAACTCCAGTCATTGCTCTGGCGCCGTCGCAGCCTTGACCACGGCATTTGTACACCGGTATCCCCTGATGAATAACTTTTTTGGAGGGTTACTGTCAAAATGATTTATTCATTTATTTTATTTTTAAATAGACATCGATGACAGACAGATGGGCCCCCATTATTAGACTTAGCTTTGGTTCAAGAAACAACAGTCCTTAAAGGCAAGATTAGGTTGCTGTTAAATATTCTGATTTGTTTCATCCTTCCAACTAAAAGTACCAATAAGACATATCACTTAACATTTGTTTTTGGGGATTTTTGTGTTGTTTTTGTTGCTGGAATGTCGGTAAAGCGCTCAGAAACGTGACATAAAAAGGAGCACTAAACGAGCACGAGTGAAGCTACTGTCCACATCAGACGGTGACCGTATTACCGCCACGTCGGCGGTCACAAGTCATGACTGCAGCCAAATTCCTTGTGACTGCTTAGTCACGGTAACTAGGCTCAAAGCTCTGATGCTGCTGATGGTCATTAGTAGCCTACCAAACTTGCTAACTGCATGGTACTCAGCACTATATTATCCCACTAATCACTCTGACATCAATGCAAATGTTTACAAAAATCCAATCAAACACTTCATGAGAGCCCATGAGCTCATGTTGCGTAGCATTTCTATATGTACGTTTGGAACATGTATTTATTGTACAGAAGGACAAGTTGATCAATAGAATACGTCAATCTTTGTACTATGGGGGATAGTAGATTGACATAGGCTGTTGGCTGACGAAAAGTAGGCTAAATGTGGACAGTTCTTCTAACTTCAATATGCTCCTCGGAATTCAATATGAGGGACACGTGCAGTTGCATCTCCAATGTGTCTGTCTTCACTTGTAGCCTACTTCTTAGCTGCGATGCCTGTTTGAAGAACCCGGTCACGTGACGGTTATTGGCTAATAAGAATTGAGATATCGGAGAGAGCCAGGTGAGTGAGAGGTACTTCGGAGCACGGCAGCTGGGATAAGAGAATAATTATTATTATATTTAACCCAAGAGCACAACGGCCACTTTTAGGGCCACAAAAGGGGATGCCACCTAGAAATTTGAGGCCTGGTGGGAACATTGTCAAGTGCTTGTCAAATTGTGAATGAGAGACTGATGCAGTGTGTGCAGCCTGCACAAGAAACAAATGAGAGCTCATGCCTTTCATGCAACTTTTCAAATCATCATTACACCGTACCCAAACAGGACACGCGCCTGCGCCATCGTGCACAAATTGATTTTGTGCCCCCACACAAACGTGATCACGACACGCAGGTTGAAATATCAAAACAAACTATGAACCAATTAAATTAATTTGGTGTCAGGTAGAAAGGCATTAAACATTTATGGCAATTTAACTAGCTAGCTTGCAGTTGCTAGCTAATTTGTCCTGGGATATAAATGTTGAGTTGTTATTTTACCTGAAATGCACAAGGTCCTCTACCCCGACAATTAATCCACACATAAAACGGTCACCAAATAATTTCTAGTCATCTCTCCTCCTTCCAGGCTTTTTCTTCTTTGGACTTCATATGGTGATCGGCATCTAACTTTTATCGTATTACCACGACGACCGACATACTCAGTTCATCTTTCATTCACCCACGTGGGTATAACCAATGAGGAGATGGCACGTGGGTACCTGCTTCTATAAACTAATGAGGAGATGGGAGAGGCAGAACTTGCACCACATTCAGCGTTACAAATAGAACCGACTTCTATTTTAGCGCTAGGCAACGCAGACGCTCGTAGGCGCGCGCAAGCAGTGTGGGTGCAATGATTGAATAACATGCATGTGTACATTTATTTTGCAACGCTCGCTCACTCGATGCGAGCGGTGTGGTCAGCATGTTAGAGTGGCATCATGCAGCAGACCCTAATGACAAAGCAAAGACGGGTTTGTAGAAAGTGCTGCCAAGTTATTACAAATAAAAACTGAAATATCACATTTACATAAGTATTTAGAACCGTTACTCAGTACTTTGTTGATGCACCTTTGACAGCGATTACAGCCTCGAGTCTTCTTGGGTATGACGCTACAAGCTTGGCACACCTGTATTTGGGAAGTTTCTCCCATTCTTCTCTGCAGATCCTCTCAAGCTCTGTCAGGTTGGATGGGGAGCGCTGCTGCACGGCTATTTTCAGTTCTCTCCAGAGATGTTCGATCGAGTTCAAGTCCGGGCTCTGGCTGGGCCACTCAAGGACATTCAAAGACGTGTCCCGAAGCCACTCCAGTCTGAGGTCCTTAGCACTCTGTAGCAGGTTTTCATCAAGGATCTCTCTGTACTTTGCTCCATTCACATGACTAGCCTCCCAGTCCCTGCCACTGAAAACATCCCCACAGCATGATACTGCAACCACCATGCTTCACCATGAGGATGGTGCCATGCTTCCTCCAGACGTGACGCTTGGCATTCAGGCCAATCGTGGTTTCATCAGACCAGAGAATCTTGTTTCTCATGGTCTGAGAGACTTTAGGTGCCTTTTGGCAAACGCCAAGCGGGTTGTCATGTGCCTTTTACTGAGGAGTGGCTTCCATCTGGCCACGCTACCATAAAGGCCTGATTGGTGGAGTGCTGCAGAGATGGTTTTCCTTCTGGAAGGTTTTCCCATCTCCACAGAGGAACTCTGGAGCTCTGTCAGAGTGACCATCGGGTTCTTGGTCACCTCCCTGACCAAGGCCCTTCTCCCCATTGCTCAGTTTGGCCGGGCGGCTAGCTCTAGGAAGAGTCTTGGTGGTTCCAAACTTGGTCCATTTAAGAATTATGGAGGCCACTGTGTTCTTGGGGATCTTTAATGTTGCAGAAATGTTCTGGTACCCTTCACCAGATCTGTGCCTCGACACAGTCCTGTCTTGGAAGCTCTACGGACAATTCCTTTGAACTCATGAACTTTGACTCCAATCAAGTTGTAGAAACATCTCAAGGATGATCAATGGAAACAGGATGCAATGGAAACAGGATGCAAAGAGGAGCTAAACTTCACATCTCCAAGCAAAAGGTCTGAATACTTATGTAAACAAGGTATTTCTGTTTTGTTTTTCTAATACATTTGCAAACATTTCTAAAAAAACTGTTTTTGCATTGTCCTTATGGGGTATTGTGTGTAGACTGCTGAGGATGTTTTATTGATTTAATCCATTTTAGAATAAGTATATAATGTAACAAAATGTGGAAAAAGTCAAGGGGTCTGAATACTTTCCGAAGGCACTGTAGGAGGACCTGTTTCTTTGTCATTTGGAGAAAATATCCTTTCTATTTTGTTCAGCTATGTTCAATTGCATTCTTCATACTATAAAATAATATAAAATAATGCCACGGAATTCAAAGCAAATCTTTGTCTGCTAAATTAACTAGTGTAGCCCACAGACATATGGCTTAGCCAGATGAGGACCTAACATAAGGACAACTCCTAGTATGCTATTCTGTTATTCTGAAATAGACTACATTTTCTTCAAATCATGTTTCTTTAGATCTGTCTAAAATAAATCATGTATTTATTGTAATAGTGTAGGCTATATTAACTTGCATCAATGGCTTGTAGGCTGTGCGTGGAAGCCAGGAGATGCTAAACATGTTTGTTCATTAACACTCAATTACCGTGAGACTGGCAGTCATTGCCTTGACAATCACCAGCTGCAAAAAAATGTAATGACCGCCACAGCCCTAGACCAAGATCAGCATTTAAAAAAAACACTTATACAGCTTTTAGCGTAGCCTCTTTTACAAACCTGGCTTACTCCTACTAGCATTCTTGAAACATCACTTATTAGAAGTTTGCACATCAGTATTTATTGTATTGTTACACACAATCAAGATACTATAAACCTTTATCCTCATAGTAGATATTGAACTTTTATAACCAAACGTGCTAAAAATGTGTTGTTGGCCGATGGTAGCTATTAGCTAGCAGTAAATCCAAGTATAATTGCAAACAAACACTGACTGCCATGATATCCTGCAAGTTATATCGGACAATAAAGGCATTTCAATATTAATAAAGCCATACCTTGAAATAAACAATTACATTAATCTGATTAGTATTGGCTTATTCCATCCCCAAACACCATGCTAGAGCCTTGTGAGTGGGCCAGTTCGTTTAGCATGATAGATAGGTGAGATAGATAGGTGGCTATCTTCGTCTTTTAGAATCTGCTAGCAACACAACAACACTTTTTGGGCACTTTAGTACCTACCTCCATCACCGAAGACGCCAGCCATCATAGTAACACCGGTGGTGTCAGTAGACTTGGCGCCCACATTGACTGTGGGCACAGTACTAGTTTTTAGCCTCAGCTTCATGGCAAATCCACTCTTCTACTGTTGCGAGCCATCGTAATCGTTTGGGACAAAGTGAGCGCCAGGGGTTCCCCTGACCCAGTCTGCCCACCACATCCTTAAGAAGCAGTCCCACATTCTTCCCATCTTCTCACATTTCAGCCAAAAATGTATACCGGTAAACAGTGGTTGTAGTGCACTGTCGCATTCACCAGGACATTCCCTTCTTGACGCCAAAGCCGCAATGTATTGTTGGTATATGGGTTTTCGATAAATGTAACTACAATTTTGAAAATATAAGTGTATATATAAGTGTTGTTTTTTGAAAACATTTGCATAGTCTACGTTGTTAGATTTGTGGAAATATATCGTGCAACCTGCCCTGTTATCTGGTTTCCATTGAATATATCTTTATGAAGAGTGGGACTGAAGCCTGGTTCTCATAGCAGAGTACAGTTTACCTGCTCATAGTTGGTTAAAATCACACGATGCACACCCTATGATGTCATCAGTGTCTCTGGATCATGTCATGGGAAACACTTATCGTCTATCTTTTGAACTACAACAAATACAGTGCATTCAGAAAGTATTCAGACCCCTCCCCTTTCTACACATTTTGTTACCTTACAGTCTTATTCTAAAATGGATTAAACCTGTTTTTGACAAAGCAAAAACAGGTTTTTATACATTTTTGCAAATGTATAAAATTTATTTTTTTAAATGAAATATCACAAAATTAATTAAATCAATTTTAGAATAAGGCTGGAAAAAATTTGAAAAAGTGAAGGGTTTTTGAATACTTTCCGAATGCACTATACTTTCCCGGCGTTTTCACACATGTTGATGTTGGGGTGGTGCTCGAGATGTTGAAAAACTCTTTAGTTTATTTCAGGTGTATTTGATAAAAGCAGGAAACATGATGTGCTTGAATTTTAAAATGGCTTATTTTTGCACTACTTTGTGTCCACAGTCATGCTTCTTGAGTTCTCCTGGTATTTGTGTATCAGGGTCGGGCTCAATTCGAATAGAAGACAGTCAATTCAGGAAGTGATTTGAATTCCAAATGTAAAAACTTATGGAATAAATGGTTTCTACTTTTCAGTTTATTGAGAAGTCATTGAAAATAAATGCCCTGTTTACTTCCTGAATTGACTGCCTTCAATTCAAATTGAGCCCAATCCTGTTGTGTATGCTATTGCATGAAATCTTGAGAGCCCTCTCCCTATAAGTGATATAATTTAAGCATCAAATTCTGACAAGTTGGCCTTTTTTTCGCCGAGCTGCTGTCTTGCTTGTTTCAAACCACTTAAGCAGAAAACAGTTGGAGAGGACTATGGGGTCAGACAGCCTCTTGAGCGCTGCTCTGGCTACACAGACAAGCGATGCAGCAATCCACCCGTAATAAAGAGGTCCTCTCCATCTATCTTTCTCTCTCTATTTCTCCCTCTCTCTCTCTCTCTCAATTTCAATTCTCTCTCTTTTTCTCTCCGCACATCCTTTCTAACCTTTAAAACAGCTTGTTAGCTGCCCTTGTAATAATCACAGCAACAATGATGAATACTTTGATTAATCAGGACCAAGGCGGGAGATAGATGGGGTGTTGGTGGTAGGTAAATGTGAGATAAATAGACAGAGAAAGAGAGCCCCCCCCTGGGCTTGTCTGTGGCTGTGGACCTCCTGCTGTTCTGTAGGTCAGATTTATTAAAGTCTATTACACACTCACTCAACTACGTCTTCGCTGGCCAGCACTCACCTCCATAGACTGTCACTGGATACAGGACATCTATAGTAGACTGCCCCACTAACCACACTCAACATGTTGATGATGGGCTGGAGGAGATGGAAGTTCTGAATGTATATATATCGGGCTGGAGGAAATGCACGGACACAAACATGCACACACACCCATATAGACATATACTGTATGTACACAAACAAGCAAGCACACACATACACGACACACAAATCCAATGAAATCTCTTGGATAAATTATGTGCTGAAAATAATTGTGAGTATCACATCTATAGAGCCACAGAGATATTTTGAGCCAGGAGCCTGGCTACGGAATTTAGTGCAGTTCTGGGCTGAGGCTTGGAATTCTGGAAGCCAAGGAGTCAGTTAGGATTTTCCACAGATAAGTGCCCTGGCTGCTCTGTACTAGAGTTTGGCCTCATATTCTAGTGGCATCTCCTACAGTATTGGTACTGGAAAGCTTACCCAACAATACATAGTGTTCAAACAAGCCCAAGCTCATGTCAAAATCGCCTTACATACTGAACATACAGTACTTTAATCAAAGTGGAAATCACTGACAATGTCCAATCCACAGCATTACCAGCTTTTGTAACTACAAAGCCATCTAACATGGTAATGATGAAACGTAGCTCAGCTTGAAGGAACCGAAGATATATTTTTTATGTTAGCTTGAAAGCTAATACCGTATTTAGCATGACAGTGTTAGATATGATTTATTTTTCTGTGAGAAGGCAATGGTGTCTCACTGTTTGGTCATTCTATGTGCTTTGATGCTGCTTCTGCTACTGCTGCTATTCCAGAGGAGATAAGCCTATTTCTGTCCACCTTCAGGGTACTGTTATTTCCTTCGACCAACCCCTTCGTTTTGGATGCCCCTTAACACAGCAAATAAAATTAGCAATGCTTTGGCTGGCCACTCTATTAACCTATGGTATATCTTCCATCACCTATATCTCCCTCCGCCTCACTACTCCCACTAAAAAGTATTTCCGAAGTCCAACATGGCTGCATTCTGCATCCTGTATTCTATTCACATCATGTAGCCTGGAAATGTATATAATTTCTGTCTAATCCGGCATTTAACCCTGATGAGCAGCAACTTTGTGTGATGCGCCTGCTAATTAGCTCAATGAGTATGCATTAATTTATGTATGCAAATCAAAACCATCTATACACCCACACGTGTGTGCAGAAACACCGCCACGCAGCAGCATGCTCATAAATGGATCAATCAAAAGCAGTCTTTATTTCCCTCCGGAAGGTCATAGATTGTCCCTTGTAGCACATGATCAGTGTAAACACGGGGCCTGCTATAGTCATGTTTAAATATAGACATGATGAGGAGGGACGCACACACTATATAGTAATTGATGTGTGTGCTGGGTTGGTCTCTCTCTCTCTCACTCTCTCTCTCTCTCTCTCTCTCTACCAAGGTGTATGGTTCAACTTTGATGCACTGAGACACTCAGCACGGTTGTTAATTGAAGCGGCTCATCCATTATTAATGCCAGTCATGAATGTATGCTGGTGCATTGTGCTGCAGTGTTATAGGCTAAGTTCTATGACTGGCCCTGCTAGTGTGTTGTACTAAAAAGGGATATTGAGAGGTGTCAGGCCAGACTGTGTTTGAATATTTGGTGTGAATTGAGCCCTCTCTGACTTCTCCTGCTGGGGCCTCGTCCTCAGGTTCAGACACCCTTTACCTCACTACCTCAGGCAGCTTCTCTCTTTAAAATGCCACAAGGCCCGTGGCTTCTAAGGTCTTTGAAGAAAATGAAAACATGCCAAATGTTTCTGGTGTCTGGATGCTGTGGAACATGGTTATTGCGCCATTGTTACACTGGGACCAGGCTGCTGTAATATCATGGTGTTAGCAACAATTCACACTTTTGTGCCATACAGCTTTTTTGTATTTTTATATAACACGAGGGGAAATCTGAATATACATTGCGTTGCTGACTTATAGATGTTTGAATATACAGTGGTTTCGGAAGTATTCAGACCCTTTGATATGAGGCTCGAAATTGAGCTTAGGTACATCCTGTTTCCATTGATCATCCTTGAGATGTTTCTACAACTTGATTGGAGTCCACCTGTGGGAAGTTCAATTGATTGGACATGATTTGGAAAGGCACACACCTGTCTATATAAGATGCCACAGTTGACGGTGTATGTCAGAGCAAAAACCAAGCCATGACATCAAAGGAATTGTCCGTAGAGCTCCGAGACAGGATTGTGTTGAGGCACAGATCTGGGGAAGGGTAGCAAAACATTTCTGCAGCATTGAAGGTCCCCAAGAACACAGTGGCCTCCATCATTCATAAATGGAATGAGCTGGCCGCCCGGCCAAACTGAGCAATCGGGGGAGAAGGGCCTTTGTCAGGGAGTTGACCAAGAACCCAGAGTTCCTCTGCGGAGATGGGAGAAACTCACCACTCTGCAGCACTCCACCAATCCGGCCTTTATGGTAGAATGGCCAAACAGAAGCCACTCTTCAGTAAAAGGCTATGAAAGCCTGCTTGGAGTTTGCCAAAAGGCACCCAAAGGGCTCTCAGACAATGAGAAACAACATTCTCTGGTCTGATGAAACCAAGATTGAACTCTTTGGCCTGAATGCCAAGTGTCACGTCTGCAGGAAACCTGGCACCATCCCTACGATGATGCATGGTGGTGGCAGCATCATGCTGTGGGGATGTTTTCCAGCGGCAGAGACTGGGAAACTAATCAGGATCGAGGAAAAGATGAACGGAGCAAAGTACAGAGCGATACTTGATAACCTGCTCCAGAGCGCTCAGGACCTCAGACTGGGGCTTACAGCAGGACAACGACCCTAGGCACAAAACCAAGACAACGCAGGGGTGGCTTAGGGAATGTCCTTAAGTGGTCCAGCCAGAGCCCGGACTTGAACATCTCTGGAGAGACCTAAATATAGCCGTGCAGCAGCGCTCCCCATCCAACCTGACAGAGCTTGAGAGGATCTGAAGAGAAGAATGGGAGAAACTTCCCAAATACATGTGTTCCAAGCTTGTAGCGTCATACCCAAGAAGACTCGAGGCTGTAATTGCTGTCAAAGCTGCTTCAATAAAGGGTCTGAAATAAGGAAGTAAATGTGATATTTCCGTTTTTTTTTTAAACGTTTGCAAATATTTCTAAAAACCTGTTTTTGCCCTGTCATTATGGGCTATTGTGTGTAGATTGATGAGGGGGAAAAAAACATTTTAATCAATTTTAGAATAAGGCTGTAACGTAACAAAATATGGAAGAAGTCAAGGGATCTGAATACTTTTACGAATGCACGGTACAAGATCCTTAGGTTCAGAATTATGTAAGTCTTCTGATGGAATTAAGTGTGGCTTCTCTGAACTGCAGAGCAATTGCATACTGTCGAGTTATTTTCAGCTTAGCTACGTCTTCTGTACCCTTGAGCAATAGACTTAAATTGCGCCAATCGTCAAAATGGAAGAGACCTCTTTTAAGCAACTAAATGAATAACCTCAATGTTCTCAACAAATATGAATTGGACTTTTTCGACGATAGGGATCCAGAAAAAGAGCTATCCCTGTCCAGAGAGCTGTGATCCAGCTGGAGCGAGGGACAGTAGTGGGATATATCTATTTTCTCCATTTCACGTCCAGTGAGATGTGTCAGTAATTCTGTTGAGCACGTCTCGGGAAGCTAAACCAATCAGCTATGCAGGGAGATGCATCCTGGGAGAAAATGTGCTCCTGCTCTACGGATTGTAATGTAGGTCATGTGTCCATTTGATTTCATTTTGAATGCTTGTGATTATAAATATCCGCCTGCAAGGAGAGAGATCAACCCAGCCCGGCTACAGATGGAAGCCGGATGTGGATTTGTGGATTTTCACCAACGAGTAATGAACATCAGATCAAATCTGTCCTAAAACAAAAACAACGTTCAATGGTTCATGCAATGTCTACTGTTTCTTGTGGTCATTTTAAAATCATCGGTACATTCAGTTTGAACTGAAGTAAGATTCTGGTACATTTAATTTAAAAAAAATGTAGTGTCCTCAAACAAAATCATGAAATGCCATCACTCCTACATCATTGTGACTTATCTTCTGCCTTTGTCAACAGCACGAATAGCAATGAAATGCAAATGAAAAAAACACAACCCTGAGGTAAACTGACAATCTACCACCAATCAAACAATTGATTTCCTATTCAAATATTTCACCAGTAATATTATGATAGACAATGCCTTTTTGGAGACGTGCGCGTTGGACAGATAACAGAGACGTGCCACAGTCCAGGTATATTCTAACTGGACCTTAAAGCCAGTTCCACTGCTGATTTACATTCTTCCCCTCTAAACAAGGACTGATTTAGACCTGGGACACCAAGTGAGTGCAATTAATTATCAGGTAGAACAGAAAACCAGCAGCACTCCGGACCTCCAGGCTTGGATTTGAATACCCCTGCCATAGCTCCTCCCAATGTGGTCCAGAAGCAGACAGTTGCAGTGGTCAATCCTGAGACTGTCCTGTCTATATGCAAGCTGCACATGAATGCTCACCATCCCTGGCTCTGGCCCAGATGAGCTCTTTCCTAAAGCTGGTTTGGGTGGGAATCAGCCCTTAAGTGTCGGACGCAACATTAGCCCAAGGACAGGAGAGAGCCTGGTTCTAAACAGGGCTACCCTTCATTGCACCTAGACCCATGGCTACCATCAAGCAGCCCCCTGATCCCTAATCACAGCTCACCAGCCAGTGCTATCAATCAACATGATTGGATTTCAAAAAAGGAAACAGAGGTATCCTGTGAAGGTGAATATACACGGGTTCTGCTGTATAAAACCAGCAATTCCTAAATAACCAATCACTACGATCGATTCAAAGCTCAATGGTCATTAAAAACAATCGAAATATGGATCCATTTTATATGTCAAAATCAGGGGTGGAATTTAGTCGTGAGCTGGTGACAGTTCATTGTCAAGCATTTATGGCAGCTCCACACAATTGTAGTCTATTATCATCCTAGAGAACGCCTGTCATGGTCTAAATCCTAATGATTGGACCGAGAGAGGGATTCGCTTTTTAAAGCAGAGAATCTGCCTGAGTGTCACTCACCCCTTCCTCTTTAGTACTAAAGAGGGCGCTTGAGCTCGTCAGAGAGCACAAGGCTTCTAATGCCTTTGTGTTGGTAACACTTGGCCATTTCAATAACAGCTTTAATAATGGATGGTGTCATTGAAGGATAGATGGCTGAGGAGTCTACTCTTAAGCCAATGCCCTGGGATTCTTCTGGAGTGATGTGAAGGGAGCGCTTTTTAAACTTAATTTCCAAACTGCCACTTTGTCGTCCATCAATGGGGCCTGCATTTTCTATTTGAGCTAAGAGATCACAGATCAGTTCGTATTTATTTATTTCAAAAGCCGTTGTCCTTACGAACAGGGTCACATATCCTAAAGGGCTGTCAATCAAGGCTCAAAGATATTTTTGACAATTTGTCAGCCTGCATCAGTGCCTGTCCAGACCCCAGAGTTTTGGTATCATGTCTGAACTAAACACAAGTAATGGTGAACACACAAACTATGACATTATTTGGTTTACATCAATGGGTAATTATTTCTGTAAATAGTACAGTACCTTGCAAAAGTATTCATCCCCCTTGGGGTTGAATAGTTATGCATGCTTATTTCTTGTTTGTTTCATAATTTAAAAAAAAATCATCTTCAAAGTGGTTGGCATGTTGTGTAAATCAAATGATACAAACCCCCCAAAAAATACATTTTATGTCCAGGTTGTAAGGCAACAAAATAGGAAAAATGCAGAGGGGGGTGAATACTTTCACAAGCCACTGTATTAGCTTATCAGCAGGGTAGAAAGACCACTACCTGCCATGTTGACGGCAGTGGTGTCAGTTCAGCTGAAACTAGGGTATGACAAAGTGACGTGTGTAGAAATACCCCCACCAGTGGAAGCTCATAGCGTAGTTCTGCACAATTGCTATTTGTAGAACAGCAAAAACAAACAGAAATCACCACAATATTAGGTTTATATTAGGTTTAAATGTCTGTGGATTGGCGTGTACAATGTACTACTGAACCTCATCATACATACATTGACTCATTTACTTGTGGAAAAGTGCATACAGAGCAACATGAAATAAATCCATAATACATGCTATCAAGTGTCAAGGCCGACTTCAAGTACCGACATCAATGTGAAAATAACCAGAGCATAAAACAGCTGACTGCGAATGCAACTATTCCAGATATATCCTACACATGCATTGAAATAAAAGGCATACATCAAAGGACTTACTTTGGCCGACAATTGACAAGGACGCATGAAGACAAACAAACTCTATCCAAGAATGAAGAAAATCAGGAAATACACAAGGAAAATTGACACTTCAAGGCCGCGCCCATGATTCAGCACCCCTGAATGGACAGTGCCTCGTTACAGGTAGGCATAGTGGAGCTCCTTGGCATGTGGCTGAATGGACGGTGTCTCTGTCTAGAATTATTCAATTTGTGGGCAGTTAGAAATTTCAGGGCACAGTTGAGTAGCCCACAATGCTTGTATGAAAATCATAACTGGCACGCAGATCATTAGAAATGGTAGGATCAATTGTAAATTGAAGCCAATGTCATTGTCTCGTGCACTTCCCACCAAAATTGTTGTTCTGCATTCAGAGATGGTCCTTATAATGTGTGTGCCCAGCTCATTTTTACATATGCCTGTCTGCGTCACTCAGGGAAGGGAAACATTCTGTGAATATTGAAGCATTGCATCAACAAGGTGGCTCTGAGAAAATGTAAACATTGTATCAATGGACGAGGTGTCTCTGAGAATATGAAGAAGGTGACTCCAACAATATTAATATAACAACATAGTAGCCAACGAGGAGGCGGCACGCGCACATATTCCCCCCAGAATAGCTTGTCTCTGTCTGATTATTGTGTTGCCTGGGTGCTAATATTTTTTGGGGTTGAAACGGCGCTACACCCACACTATATCTAAATAACTTAGCAATATTTAATGAAATTTTGCCAGCAAGATTGATCTGTTAGAATATCTAGTTTGAATTCAGGAAGATGGACAGGCAAGACTGATAGGGTGAGAGGTGAAAATGCATTATACCAGAGGCAGGTAGGCTACAGGTAGGGATCAGGGATGCAGGCAGAGGAAAGGAAAGGGAAAAGGGGGATACCTAGTCAGTTGTTACAACTGAATGCATTCAACTGAAATGTGTCTTCCGCATTTAATGAAGCAGGCCTACAGCAAGTTAAATAGTTACCCCAACTTGGTAATCGTTCATTATTTGCATGATCTCCATTATTATTCTGTGACTGCATGACAATGCACATTTGTTCTAGCCTAAAAATGTTATTGTCAACAAAAAAAAGACATGTATTTTGGGGAATGTCTCTAAATAGCAAGTTGTTCTGTTATGTTCATTTTCATACCAATAGGCCGACATGAAATAAAAGTTGCACTAGCCCACTGGGCAAATAAATGAAAATACAACTAGGCTTACGACGCACAGGCTGACTGGCAAGGCAAATGGCACGGTCTCTGCCCTCTGCTTTCTAAAAGTGACAGAGAAGGTGCACAGGCTGGCTGCTCTACGATCAATGCTCCGCATGGTCCTAAACCAGCCAATATGCTAACCAGCCATTGCATTTTAATCGGGATTGGAATGATTTTTATCTACTTTTTGTTGTTGTTGCCTACTTCACATTTTTGGTCTTGAGCTAGAGTATGGTATCAAATCAAATGTATTTATAAAGCCCTTCTTACATCAGCTGATATCTCAAAGTGCTGTACAGAAACCCAGCCTAAAACCCCAAACAGCAAGCAATGCAGGTGTAGAAGCATGGTGGCTAGGAACAACTCCCTAGAAAGGCCAGAACCTAGGAAGAAACCTAGAGAGGAACCAGGCTATGTGGGATGGCCAGTCCTCTTCTGGCTGTGCTGGGTGGAGATTATAACAGAACATGGCCAAGATGTTCAAATGTTCATAAATGACCAGCATGGTCAAGTAATAATAATCAGTGGTTGTCGAGGGTGCAACAGGTCAGCACCTCAGGAGGAAATGTCAGTTGGCTTTTCATAGCCGATCATTCAGCGTATCTCTACCTCTCCTGCTGTCTCTAGAGAGTTGAAAAAGGTCTAGCAGGTCACAGACGCCCCTGGTTTTGTTTCTATAATTGTTCACTGTGAGAAAACACTCTGACACTGGTCACATGATCACAGTAGAGTGTGAGTAGCAGTAGACCTCAGAAGTAGGATCAGGCACGTGTGTGTGCGCGCGTGCGCCTGTGTGTGTTTGCCTCTGTGTGTTTGTGTCTGTCTGTGTCTCTCTCTTTGTGTGTATGCCTCTGTGTTTGTGTGCAATATACGCGCTAATGATGTTTTCTGAGTCTAGATAGCCTACCGCTCTCAGTTTGTCTCCACTGATGGTCTACCCACAATTATCTGTATAAAACTACACTAGAGTATGACTCATGACCAACACAGGAACATGTGTCAAATTGCTACTTGTTTAAACTCTGTCAACATTTGGGTTTTAACAGGCTACACAGTATGCCTCCTAATTTACTCTGCTTTCTATGCCAAAATAAAGGTATCTTTATGCCAAAAGACAAACCAAACAAATGGAAATTAGTGCAGGAACGAAAGATAAGTCAATTGCGAGAGAGAGAAAGAATGCTGTAAGTTTATTTGATCCTCTTATCCTACTTGGGGATGTGTTATGCATACTTAATTTTGTGTTGTCTCTATACCCTGCATATTATTGTGGTGCACTACATGCTGGGTAATGGCTACAGTGGTATTGCCTCACGGGGTGGCAGGTAGCCTAGTGGTTAGAGCGTTGGACTAGTAACCGAAAGGTTGCAAGATCGAATCTCCGAGCTGTCGTTCTACCCCTGAACAAGGCAGTTAACCCACTGTTCCTAGGCTGTCATTGTATTAAGGTCTAGCAAGCTCCCATAGACTCGTTGATTGTTTTCACAGTGCATCTCATAAACCCAGCATAATCTCATTCCCATTCACGCTCATCAGAACATTGTAAATATTGTAGGCATGACTATTTTGAGATTATATTCTCCTTGTCATTTTGCGTTTTTCCTCTGCCTGGCAACGTTTAATTTGATTTGTTTGAAATCAGACCACCTCTGTGTGGGCGACTCATTACTAAACATTCCTACATCTCATCACCAGCTATAGCAGCCATAGTTACCTCTATACACTCACTCAGAATAACATCCAATTAACCTCATTTCTCTGTGTCTTTCACCACAGTGACAAGAGAATCAAGTTCTTAAAAAAACTTTTGTGCTTTTGAGTGAAACTAGAGCTGAAAACCACAGCTTAATGAGGTTGAATAGCAAGAGGAAGGTTTCTGGAAGTCAGGTAAACTTGCGTGAAAAGAAAAAGCCTGCCTTTTCTCTTTTCCTCTCCTCCCGCCTCATGTGCGTGATGTTTCCGCTCCATATTTTTGTCAGGGATGGGAGATAAGTGAAATGAGATTAAGGCATGGCCGGAGTAATAGGACATTTCTGACATCCCAGCTAAAGCGATCCTGTTAGCTCTTGTCTGAGGGCTGTATGCTGTGACTAATCCAATCGCTGGTGGAGGGCTGCTGGGAGCAGTGCTGAGACAAGTTCCTGTGTGCCTATACACCTCTGTCTTGTTGGAAATGTGCACAATAATGCAATTAAAGCCAATCAATAATAGACTTATCAGTGAAGAGCAGAGGTGGAAGTGGGGGGAAGCACCAACCTCCGGGATCCCTGCTCACACCACCCCAGGCAGACCCCCATCTGTCTCCCATGGGCATGGATAGACAGAGCCTTTTTTTTTCTCTCTCTCTCTCTCTCTCTCTCTCTCTCTCTCTCTCTCTCTCTCTCTCTCTCTCTCTCTCTCTCTCTCTCTCTCTCTCTCTCTCTCTCTCTCTCTCTCTCTCTCTCTCTCTCTCTCTCTCTCTCTCTCTCTCTCTCTCTCTCTCTCTCTCTCTCTCTCTCTCTCTCTCTCTCTCTCTCTCTCTCTCTCTCTCTCTCTCTCTCTCTCTCTCTCTCTCTCTCTCTCTCTCTCAACCAGACACAGCTGCCCACACAAACATCTCTCTCCCATTTGTGTATTTGTTTTGAAGACAGCAGTTTAGTGCCCTGAAGTACAATATTGATGGTAATTTTGATACTTCCATAACAGGTGATTTTTATGTTTTAAACACAGTAATATCCGTAATGCAACAATGCATTTACCTTCTGTCTTTATTGGGTTAAACATCTGCTGGCGGCTCACTTTAGCCACCATTATGGTGCAGTGGCCATTTTGTGGCAACAACAAGCAGTTGTTCTAATTTGAATACCTTTTTTCCTGGTGTTGTGTTTACAGGAAAGCAGATAGATGAGTCCAATGTGAGCTTTCCCTCCACAGCGTCTGTGTGCTAAACTCCATTGGCCGTTTAACTATAAATCCCCTGCAGGTCTCCCACTCTCCCTCAATGCTAATTAACCTTTATTGACTGCCTGCCGGGTATAAAATTCCAGCTTTATCTCCTGACATTTAAACGACTGATATAAAGTCAACCTGAAGTGTCGGGGCTGAAGCAACATGCTCAGTACACTATAGCCTTGTGTTCAAATTGGCAGTTTGAAATGACCAAAATCCATTTTTTTTGCATATCTGATTTGAATGTGTTATTTTTCCTGCAGTCTGAACAGCCAAATCTGATTCCTGAAAATGTGATCTGTGTCTGAATGGCCACATTTTAGACTGTTGTTTGGCATATCTTGTTGCTTACTAGCTACTCTGTTGACAGTTTGACAAGAACATGTGGTATTTAACTAGCTTGTTAATTGTATACAAACAAATTAGTGAAGGTGCTAGAGAGCTAAACAGCTACCTAGCTGTCTAGTTGACTGCTGTGGCTAGCCAAAAAGGACTTGTTTTGAGAGTTGGATCGTCTTATCCTTTGAGACTTTAACAGTGTTCTTACACTATGATTTTGAACATTCAAAGCAACTGGGAAACATCCATGCCAGGCATTGTTGTCACCTTAGCTTGCTACATAACCTCTGCATGATAGGACGCAAGCGCATCACCACCAATCAGCTTACAACACTGTGCATACACCCGTCATTACTATGACAACTAGCGTAGCCATGTCTGAAGTGACTGCTGTCTGAACACACACAAATCTGATTTGGTTCCCTGTAACTTTCTGTTTGGACAGTCCGTTTTTCAAAACGGATTTGAAACAAACAAAACAGATATGAGCATTAAGGCCTGCAGTGTGAACAAGGCTTTGTTCCTAACAACCTCACAGGAGGTTGGTGTCACCTAAATTGGGGAGGAAGAGCTCATTGTAATGGCTGCAGCAGAGTCAGTGGAATGGTATCAAATACATCAAACACATGATTTCCATGTGTTTGATGCCATTCGATTAGCTCCGTTCCCGACAATATTATGAGCCGTCCTCCCCTCAGCACCTCCACTGATCAACCTAAAGTCAATTGTTCCTACTTGGTCACATCCTGGCACTATAGAGCAACACCATTGATTGAGGTGACTAGTGGGCCCATTCCCTCCCCCGCCCTCCTTTCGGAAAAGCTGACCACGACTCCATTTTGTTTCTCCCTGCCTACAGACAGAAGCTAAAACAAGAAGCTCCCGCGCTGAGGTCTGTTCAACGCTGGTCCGACCAATCTGATTCCACGCTTAAAGACTGCTTCCATCACGTGGACTGGGATATGTTCCGCATTGCTGCGAACAACAACATTGACGTATACACTGATTCGGTGTGCGAGTTCATTAGAACGTGCATTGAAGATGTCGTTCCCATAGCAACGATTAAAACATTCCCAAACCAGAAGCCGTGGATTGATGGCAGCATTTGTGTGAAACTGAAAGCATGAACCACTGCTTTTAATCAGGGCAAGGTGACCGGAAACATGACCGAATACAAACAGTGCCTTGCGGAGGGAATAGTTACAATCAAACAAGCTAAGCGTCAGTATAGAGACAAAGTAGAGTCGCAATTCATCGGCTCAGACACAAGAGGTATGTGGCAGTGTCTACAGTCAATCACGGATTACAAAAAGAAAACCAGTCCCGTCACGGACCAGGATGTCTTGCTCCCAGGCAGACTAAATTACTTTTTTGCCCGCTTTGAAGACAATACAGTGCCACTGACACGGCCCGCAACCAAAACATGCGGACTCTCCTTCACTGCAGCCGACGTGAGTATAACATTTAAACGTGTTAACCTTCGCAAGGCTGCAGGCCCAGACGCCATCCCCAGCCGCGCCCTCAGAGCATGCGCAGACCAGCTGGCTGGTGTGTTTACGGACATATTCAATCAATCCTTATCCCAGTCTGCTATTCCCACATGCTTCAAGAGGGCCACCATTGTTCCTGTTCCCAAGAAAGCTAAGGTAACTGAGCTAAACGACTTCTGCCCCGTAGCACTCACTTCTGTCATCATGAAGTGCTTTGAAGGACTAGTCAAGGACCATATCACCTCCACCCTACCTGACACCCTAGACCCACTCCAATTTGCTTACCGCCCAAATAGGTCCACAGACGATGCAATCTCAACCACACTGCACACTGCCCTAACCCATCTGGACAAGAGGAATACCTATGTGAGAATGCTGTTCATCGACTACAGCTCAGCATTTAACACCATAGTACCCTCCAAACTCGTCATCAAGCTCGAGACCCTGGGTCTCGACCCCGCCCTGTGCAACTGGGTACTGGCCTTCCTGACGGGCTGCCCCCAGGGGGTGAGGGTAGGTAACCACATCTCCACCCCACTGATCCTCAACACTGGGACCCCACAAGGGTGCATTCTGAGCCCTCTCCTGTACTCCCTGTTCACGCACGACTGCGTGGCCACGCACGCCTCCAACTCAATCATCAAGTTTGCGGACGACACTACAGTGGTAGGCTTGATTACCAACAACAACGAGACGGCCAACAGGGAGGAGGTGAGGGCCCTCGGAGTGTGGTGTCAGGAAAATAACCTCACACTCAACGTCAACAAAACTAAGGAGATGATTGTGGACTCCAGGAAACAGCAGAGGGAGCACCCCCCTATCCACATCGATGGGACAGTAGTGGAGAGGGTAGTAAGTTTTAAGTTCCTCAGCGTACACATCACAGACAAACTGAATTGGTCCACCCACACAGACAGCATCGTGAAGAAGGCGCAGCAGCACCTCTTCAACCTCAGGAGGCTGAAGAAATTCGGCTTGTCACCAAAAACACTCACAAACTTCTACAGATGCACAATTGAGAGCATCCTGTTGGGCTGTATCACTGCCTGGTACTGCAACTGCTCCGCCCACAACCGTAAGGCTCTCCAGAGGGTAGTGAGGTCTGCACAATGCATCACCGGGGGCAAACTACCTGCCCTCCAGGACACCTACACCACCTGATGTCACAGGAAGGCCATAAAGATCATCAAGGACAACAACCACCCGAACCACTGCCTGTTCACCCCGCTATCATCCAGAAGGCGAGGTCAGTACAGGTGCATCAAAGCTGGGACCGAGAGACTGAAAAACAGCTTCTATCTCAAGGCCATCAGACTGTTAAACAGCCACCACTAACATTGAGTGGCTGCTGCCAACACACTGACTCTCCTCCAGCCACTTTAATAATGGGAATTGATGGAAATTGATGTAAAATATGTCACTAGCCACTTTAAACAATGCTACTTAATATAATGTTTACATACCCTACATTATTCATCTCATATGTATATGTATATACTGTACTCGATACCATCTACTGCGTCTTGCCTATGCTGTTCTGTACCATCACTCATTCATATATCTTTATGTACATATTCTTTATCCCTTTACACTTGTGTGTATAAGGTAGTAGTTTTGGAATTGTCAGGTTAGATTACTCGTTGGTTATTTCTGCATTGTCGGAACTAGAAGCACAAGCATTTCGCTACACTCGCATTAACATCTGCTAACCATGTGTATGTGACAAATACATTTGATTTTATTTGATTTTATTGCGGGTGTAACAAAATGCTTGTGTTTATAGCTACAACAGTGCAGTACTATCTAACAATTTCACAAAAATACACATAATACACACAAATCTAAGTAAAGGAATGGAATTAAGAATATATAAATATATGGACGAGCAATGTCAGAGCGGCATAGACTAAGATACAGTAGAATGGAATACAGTATATACATATGAGATGAGTAATGCAAAATATGTACACATTATTAAAGTGACTACTGTTCCATTTATTAAAGTGGCCAGTGATTTCAAGTCTATGTATATAGGCAGCAGCCTCTAATGTCCTAGTGTTGGCTATTTAACAGTCCGATGGCCTTGAGATAGAAGCTGTTTTTCACTCTCATCGCAGCTTTGATGTAACTGTACTGACCTCACCGTCTGGATGATGACGGGGTGTACAGGCAGTGGCTCGGCTGGTTGTTGCCCTTGATCATCTTTTTTGTCCTTCTTGTGACATTGGGTGCTGTAGGTGTCCTGGAGGGCAGGTAGTTTGGGCAGACCGCACCAACCTCTGGAGATCCCTGCGGTTGCGGGCGGTGCAGTTGCCATACCAGACTGTGATACAACCCAACAGGATGCTCTCAATTGTGCACCTGTAAAAGTTTGTGAGGGTTTTAGGTGCCAAGTCAAATTTCTTCAGCCTCCTGAGGTTGTAGAGGCGCTGTTTGGGCCTTCTTCACCACATGGTCTGTGTGGGTGGACCATTTGAGTTTGTCAGTGATATGTACGCTATCCACCTTCTCTAATGCGGACCCATCGATGTGGATAAGGGGATGCTCCCTCAGCTGTTTCCTGAAGTCCACGATCATCTCCTTTGTTTTGTTGACATTTAGTGAGAGGTTATTTTCCAGGCACCACACTCCCAGAGCCCTCACCTCCTCCCTGTAGGCTGTCTCGCCATTGTTGGTAATCAAGCCTATTACTATTGTGTCATCTACAAACTTGATGATTGAACTGGAGGCGTGCATGGCCACACAGTCATGGGTGAACGGGGAGTACAGGAGGAGGCTGAGCATGCACCCTTGTGGGGCCCCAGTGTTGAGGATCAGTGAAGTGGAGGTGTTGTCTCCTACCTTCACCTCCTGAGGGCGGCCCGTCAGGAAGTCCAGGACCCAGTTGCAAAGGTCAGGGTTCAGACCCAGGGCCTCCAGCTTAATGATGAGCTTGGAGGTTACTATGGTCTTGAATGCTGAGCTATTGTCAATGAACAGCATTCTTACGTAGGTATTCCTCTTGTCCAGATGGCATAGGGCCGAGTGCAGTGCGATAAGCAAATTGAAGTGGGTCTAGGGTGTCAGGTAGAGGTGATATGATCATTGACTAGTCTCTCAAAGTACTTCATGATGACAGAGGTGAATGCTACGGGGCGATAGTCATTTAGTTCAGTTACCTTTCTTGGGTACAGGAACAATGGTGGCCATCTTGAAGCATGTGGGGACAGCAGACTGGGATAGGCTGAGATTGAATATGTCGGTAAACACACCAGCCAGCTGGTCTGTGCATGCTCTGAGGACGCGCCTAGGGATGCCGTCTGGGCCGGTAGCGGGCACTGTGTTATCCTCAAAGCGGGCGAAGAAGGTGTGATGTGTACGCCGAGGAACAGTGAATGTTTCCACAGTGTGTTCAATAAAGACATGAAAACGTATAATTGTTTGTGTGTTATTAGTTTAAGCAGACTGTGTTTGTCTATTGTTGTGACCTAGATGAAGATCAGATCAAATTTGATGACCAATTTATGCAGAAATCCAGGTATTTCCAAAGGGTTCACATACTTTTTCTTGCCACTGTAACTTCACTGTTTGTATTATGACATATTCCCAGTCACTTTACCATGGTTAAATGCGGTGGTTCGGGCTTTCAGTTTTGCGCAAATGCAGTCATCTATCCACGGTTTCTGGTTAGGGTAGGTTTTACTAGTCACAGTGGGTACAACATCTCCTATACACTTCCTGATAAACCGTATCAGGAATTGATCAACCGTCACCGTATCAGTATTTTTGTCAATGTTATTTTCGGAGGCTACTCAGAACATATCCCAGTCTGCATGATCAAAACAATCTTGAAGCGTGGCTTCCGATTGGTCAGACCAGCTTAGAATAGTTCTTAGCACAGGTACTTCCTATTTGAGTTTCTGCCTATAGGAAGGGAGGAGCAAAATGGAGTCGTGATCAGATTTGCCGAAGGGAGGCCGGGGGAGGGCCTTGTAGTCATCCCAGAAGTTGGATTAGCAGTGGTCGAGTGTTTTAGCAGTGCGAGTACTGCAGTCAATATGTTGATAGAACTTCGGTAGCTTTTTCCTCAAATTTGCTTAGTTAAATTCCCAATCTACAATAAATGCCGCCACGGGATATGTGGTTTCCAGTTTGCATAAAGTCCAGTGAAGTTCTTTGAGGGCCGTCATGGTATCGGCTTGAGGGGAAATATACATGGCTGTGACTATAACCGAAGATAATTATCTTGGGAGGTAAGACAGTCGGCATTTGATTGTGAGGTATTCTAGGTCGGGTGAACAAAAGGACTTGAGTTCCTGTATGTTATCACAACCACACCATGAGTAGTTAATCATGAAAGCTGATTATCTCTTTCCGTAGAGATATTTATTCCTGTCTGCGTGATGAACTGAGAACCCAACTGGCTGTACGGACTCAGACAGTATATCCCGAGAGACCCATGTTTCCGTGAAACAGACTATTTTACAATCCTCGATGTCTCTCTGGAAGGAAATCCTCTCCCTCAGCTCGTCAACTTTATTATCCAGAGACTGAACATTAGCGAGTAATATACTCAGAAGCGGTGGGGGGTGTGCGCGTCTCTTGAGTCGGACTAGAAGTCCACTCTAAGTACCTCTTCCCCTTCTGGTGATGTTTTGGGTCAGCCCCTGGAATCAGTTCAACTGCCCTGGATGGTACGAACGAAGGATCCGATTCGGGAAAGTCGTATTCCTGGTCGTAATGCTGGTAATGCCGGTGAGTTACCGCCGCTCTGATATCCAAAGTTATTCCCGGCTGTATGTAATAACACCAAAACATTTCTGGCCTAATAATGTAAGAAATAACACATAAAAAACAAAATACTGCAAAGTTGCATAGGGGCTAGAAGCTCTGCTGCCTCTCTTTCGACGCCATTACAAATGTCATTGGCAAGGACTATGGAGTTTTTTTAGGATCAAAATAAACTGAATAGAGCTAAGTGCAGGCAAAATCCTAGAGGAAAACCTGGTTCGGTCAGCTTTCCACCAGACATTGGGAGACACATTCACCTTTCAGCAGGACAATAACCTAAAACACAAGGCTAAATATATACTGGAGTTGCTTACCAAGACGACATTGAATGTTTCTGAGTGGCCTAGCTACAGTTTTGACTTAAATATATGGCAAGATTTTTTAAATGCTGCCTAGCAATGATCAACAACCACCTTGACAGAGCTTGAAGTAATTTTAAAAGAATAATGTGTATTGTACAATCCAGGTGTGCAAAGCTCTTAGAGACTTACCCAGAAGGACTCACAGCTGTAATCGCTGCCAAAGGTGATTCTAACATGTATTGACTCAGGTGTGTGAATACTTATGTAAATGAGATATTTCTGTATTTAATTTTCAATAAATGTGTAGTTAAAGCATTAAGGTTAGGATTAGCCAATAGTTGCTAATTAGCTAAAATGCTAAAGTTGTCCATTACGTAATTTGAACGCCCATCAACTCAGACCAACCTCCCCTTCTATCATTTGTGTCTTAAGTAATCTACTGTCTTTATCTGTGATTGAAATGCACTGTATACAAAATCGTGAACTGCACTTTTTCGTGTGCCTGTCACATTTCCAATATTCACAAGAATCTATGATACTATGATTTGTGGTTCATAGGTGAAGCACTTGAGTGCAGGGTGGGCACCAGACCTCGGCGCTCTGTGTGCTTGTCCTCTGAATGAGAGTGCAGAGGGAGAGGGAGGGGTAGGAGAGAGAGAGAGTTTATATTGGTTATGCAGATCAGCCTAGAGAAGTGAGCGCGGGGATCAGAGCGGCCGCTGAGGCATTGACGGTGTAATTTGCTGCCGGAGCTCTGGGAGCGGTGTTGTTTAGCGGTAGGAGGCTGATAAGTAGTCCAGCTAGGAGGGGGTGGGGAGTGAGAGGAAGCGATATTGGACTGAAGACAACTCAGTGAAATCACCCCAACCCATCCCATCCCACACAGGGCAGATAGGAAGGAGGCCCACCAGTGGGACCCTGCCCCTCCGGCCTCCTGGCCCGACTGGAGCTCCCTGACTTCTCCTCCTCTTGGCAGGGGCTCCTCTCATCATCTGGCCCCTGGGACAGGGCCATGGTGCTAATTGGCTAACGATAGCCTGTCTCCACCAGCCCCTCCTATTGTGCCCCGGTAGCTTGCCCCAATGATTGGCTCACTGCTCGGCTGACTTTTGTCTCTGGATCATGAGCCCAGCGAGCCGTGACAGTAAATGGAGACCATAGGGGATTCTGAGTGGGGTCATAATCTGGCGCGCAAAATTATAGAGTCAGAATTCTGATCAAGTCATAATTACACAGATTTGGGGCTGTGATAGATGGGAGCTGCAGTAGTTTGAAGTCAAACAGTTTGAAAGTCTCTGTGTAGATGATAATAAGTGCAGGCTGCTTCATTATCTCAGTAAATCCCTATAATACAGGACAATGTGAACTAGGGAGGAACACTTCTCTTTTTGACTGAGCTTCAGTACAAAGGATTAAGGCACCTTTTTATTGACATTTTACTGAGCTTCTATACAGAGGATTACAGCAACTTTTGTTTAGCATTGAATGCATTGAATGATCTCTAATATTACTACGAGATGCTACACTACTCTGCATCCTTTCTGTTACTGCTGAATGATAGATAGCACTAGTCAAAATGACTGTTGTTGATATCAGAGACCCAGCCAAGTTAATGGGAAAGCACTTTTCATGAATCCTGTTTTTTAAAAACATTATTTTTCATTTAGAATCAACTTGAGCAGAGAAACTATAGAATCACATATACGACTTAAAGACAAGGAAATAAAAGCAGACGCTGATTTAACAATGCTGAAAATAAACTTTGCGCTAGTCGTTAAAAGCAAATGTCTGTTTTTTCCCCTCACAGAACTTATTATTAATGCAGTTTAATGGAGCTTAAACAGCAGAGGATTTGCACCAGGATTATAAAGCCATCAAATTGAGCAGGGAGGAAAGGAAATTAATACATTGGGAATCGGCACAGCATATGCATTTCTTACCATTCCGTATGCGTCCATCCCAACAAATGTTCTGAGTGCTTTCTGCATTGCTCATCCTTGAGCAAGTCTAAAAGCATTCTTTCAAAATGAGAGAGACAGTTCGGAGTTGACATGCAAATAAAAAAAGCCCAGAATAGATCACCTTCTCTCGTTCCTCATCTCCATAGCAGATGGGACTAGTAGTCATTTCCTCCTGTGTCTATGATATGGGTGTTGCATCCCAAATGGCAACCTATTCCCTACCTAGTGCATTACTTCTCACTAGGGCCCATAGGGATAGGGTGCCATTTGGGATTCAGCCCTGTTCTGGCCTAATCAGTGATGTAGCTATTTATTTCTGTACCAGGGGTCCATTGAGATCCATTAACTCACCATGCAGGTTCCCATTCACTAGATACTCACAATTATTCTTGACAGGCACATAACCTCGCGTCTCCTCATAGAACCTCTTTCATCATTTCATTTGTCAGCCACTTTAAACCCACACCCCTCAAGACTCTCCCTCTTCCTCCAACACACTTCCTCTCTCACTCCTGCCTTTTTTTTATTCCCTTTCATCATATACCCTCCCACATTGTATTCATGGTGATCAGATGATCTGTTGCATTTCTGTTGCATGGTCATTATTTGGTGCCTCCTACTAATTTGCCACGACACTTCACACACAGCCCTCTACTCAGTCCACAGCCCTCTACACCTCACACCCCTTCTCACCTGTTCCCTCGACCTCCTTTTAGTCTCCATTCCCTCTGCTCTCCTGCTCTCTCTGGGTGCTATTCCATCCCCAAGACCTCTTCTGGGGCCGGCTCCCTACCATTGCCGTGCTGCCAGTTTGGTTGTCCCATTTGCTTGAAAGCGGTAATGCCCGGGAACAGGGTAAATGAGGCACATTCACACTCAATCTCCCAGCCGAGGCCCTGTAGAGGCCTGATTGGAGAAAAGTGGCGCTCTCCGTGGTGCTGAAAAAGAAATGTCCTGCACATCTAGCACTGCAGCTCAGCCATTCACTCGTAAGAAAGCCTACTTTGTTTTTTTGGGAGGCAGGCAGGTTTTCATCGCCCACACTTTTGTTGCCGGTATCAGGGGTTCAGTTAAGACATAAATAACTGAATACGTACATGGAAAATGAATAGGTGATTAAGCGGTAGTCAGCCCTGATTCTCTCCTGTGGAGAGATGATAGAAGACAATGGGCCTCTCAGACACCACTGAGCAGGGGGAGGGACCTCACAGCAGCTCAGCACACAGATGAGACAGGCTGGAAAAGGACTGCTAAGTGCTGCAATACATTTATTAACTCTTTAATAGCAGAGAATGTTAAGCACGTTTGGCACCCTTGCAGAGGAGGCCTGGTTTTTACTGCCTGGACCAGACCCCGGTGTATCCTGTTGACTGATCATAATTGTTCATTTAACTGATTAACACAAATCCATATCCCCCTGCAGCCTCTGACAATCAATAGCATAGCGAGACAGGGCCAAAGAGTGTTGATTGTACCTATCCCGAGACTGCTTTACCAATGTTTTGTGTAGCTGTGTTGTAGTAATGGTATCCCTAGGGCAGTGACCCGATGACTCTAACCCTTAGAAATATAATTCATATACTCTAACCCCCATTTCGCCATTGCGACTCATCTCCCTTCCTCCCTCCCTTCCCATGACAATTTCTCTCTGTCTTTGTTGTTTCCCTGGTGCTTGGATATCTACCCCATTTCCAACGGCAACTTGTCCTGCTGCAAAAGCCTACAGCACGGCCCGTTGTCTATTTCATTATTCACACACGGCCATTTCCTTTTTTCTTTCTCTCCAAGCTCTCTTATTATTCACGGGTGAGACCAGACTGTCACAGAGACTGGCCTCCACTGATGACAGCATTGGGGAGGGCCCTACCCCCTTATCTTGCCTTGTCTACATCTCTCTCAGGGTCAGAGTTCAACTTGAGAGGCAATGGTGCCCATTACAGTAAATGCAGTGTTGAAACGGAACACTTTGATTCTTTCATTAAGTCTTTACTCACGTTTTGTATTATCATTGAGTCTATCTACCTCTGACAACTGATTCTTATTGAACCGTGCTATGCAACCTAAACCCCTTCGCTAGGGCTCATCTTGTAGACCGAGGTACAGCATGCGAAGAGGGAGCTTCGGGTTGATTTCCACCCAAAATCCCCTTTCTGAAGCAAAACACACCTGCTTCTTATGTATGCCTGGCCTAGCTGTGTGTGTTTCTGCATGTTGCGCTCTTAATACCTCCTATTGTTCAGAACCGTTAATTATGCAGAACTCAGAACCCTCTCAGCTCCATGGACACAAAGACCAGCCCATGATTTATTTACAAGTTGATTTAATTATACAGTTTAGAATTAGCTGTTCTTCTAATGGGAAAAAAACAGAAGGTAAACACAGCACATTGTCTCTCTGTAAGAGGAGCACACCATCACAAGCTGTTTAGCGTTGATTGTGGATTGCGACTGCCTGTGTGTGTGTGTGTGTGTGTGTGTGTGTGTGTGTGTGTGTGTTCGTGTGTGTGTGTGTTGTGGCAGGTGTGGGTGTGAAATAAATGTTTGTCTTTACAGGCAGTATTGTATCAGCTCATGACTGACAAGCAGCTCAGTTGACCAATGTCTTCATTTATGTGCCTGTTATGCAACATTGATATCAGGTGTAATGGCACTTGAATGTTTTACCTAGTTATTTTCAGATGATGTCATTTTGCTATTTTGTACCTTTGTCAACTATGAGTGGGTTTTCTGTACCTGTTCGCTTCTCTCCCTGTAGGCTTTACAGACCCCTTGCCTGAAACCCTTCTAATTTAGTGTACCCTGCGTGCACATCCCATTCTGGAATTCAGTGTTTGGAACTGCTGATCTGAGTTTAATTCTACTTCAGTCTCTAGACTTTTTGGCCCTGACGGAGACATGGATCACCCCAGAGAACACTGCTACTCCAGCTGCTCTCTCTTCATCTGACTACGTGTTCTCTCATAGTCTGAGAGCATGTGGTCGTCGCGGTGGTGGCACAGGGCTACTCATACTCAAGCGGAGATTTTATATTTTCTCCCTCACTCACCTGTTGTCACAACTTCCGCCGAAGTCGGTCCCTCTCCTTGTTCGGCGGACCTTCCAGCCATCACTGATCCATTTATCATTTTCCATTGGTTTTGTCTTGTCTTCCTTCACACCTGGTTCCAATCCCATCAATTAAATGTTTTGTATTTAACCTTTCTGATCTCCCCATCCCGGATCCGGGTTCGTGAATACAGACTCAAGCTCATTACCATAACGCAACGTTAACTATTCATGAAAATCGCAAATGAAATGAAATAAATATGCTAGCTCTCAAGCTTAGCCTTTTGTTAACAACACTGTCATCTCAGATTTTCAAAATATGCTTCTCAACCATTGCAAAACAATCATTTGTGTAACAGTATTGATGGCTAACGTAGCATTTAGCATTAGCATTCAGCTGGCAACATTTACACAAAAAAACAGAAAAGCATTCAAAAAAATCATTTACCTTTGAAGAACTTCAGATGTTTTCATTGAGGAGACTCTCAGATAGCAAATGTTCAGTTTTTCCTGAAAGATTATTTGTTTAGGACAAATCGCTCCGTTTTCTGCGTCACGTTTAGCTATGAAAAAACCCCTGTATCCAGGATTGTGTAAATCTATCAGCAAGCTCATTAGCATAACACAACGTTAACTATTTATGAAAATCGCAAATGAAATGAAATAAATATGCCATCTCTCAAGCTTAGCCTTTTGTAAACAACACTGTCATCTCAGATTTTCAAAATATGCTTCTCAACCATAGGAAAACAATCATTTGTGTAAAAGTAGCTAGCTAGAGTTAGCATTTCGCGTTAGCATTAGCGTTAGCATCCAGCACGCAACATTAACAAAAACATAAAAGCCTTCAAATAAAATAATTTACCTTTGAAGAACTTCTGATGTTTTCAATGAGGATACTCTCAGTTAGATAGCAGATGCTCAGTTTTTCCAAAAAGATTCCTTGTGTATTAGAAATAGCTCCGTTTTATACATCACATTTGGCTACCAAAAAAAATCCATAAATTCAGTCCTCAAAACGCAAACTTTTTTCCAAATTAACTCCATAATATCGACTGAAAACATGGCAAACGTTGTTTAGAATCAATCCTCAAGGTGTTTTTCACATATCTCTTCATTGATACATCGTTCTTGGAAACATGCTTTCTCTCCTGAATCCCAGGAGAAAATGCCTGCACCTGAAGATTACGCACAAATTTAGACAAAGGACACCGGGCGGACCTCTGGAAAATGTAGTCTCTTATGGCCAATCTTCCAATGATATGCCTACAAATACGTCACAATGCTGCTAAGACCTTGGGCGAACGACAGAAAGTGTAGGCTCATTCCTTGCGCAATCACAGCCATATAAGGAGAGAATGGAAAACAGAGCTTCAGAAATTCTGCTAATTCCTGGTTGATGCATCATCTTGGTTTCGCCTGTAGAATGAGTTCTGGGGCACTTACAGACAAAATCTTTGCAGATTCTGAAACTTCAGAGTGTTTTCTTTCCAAAACTGTCAAGAATATGCATAGTCGAGCATCTTTTCGTGACAAAATATCGGGAACGTTTTTTATCCAAAAATGAAATAGCGCCCCTAGAGCTCTAAGAGGTTAACCCTCTGTTTCCCCTCATGTCCTTGTTGGAGATTGTTTTATTGTATGTTATGTGAAGGTCATGTGTCAGTGTGTGACAGGTTTTGTACACACATATTATTTTTTGTATATTTTGGTTTTTGGAGTTTTATGAGCATTTATTAAACGACTCTGTTCATACCAAGTTCGTTTTCCTGCGCCTGACTTCCCTGCCACCGACACGCACCCATTACACCTTTCTTTCTCCTAATTTGAATTCCATGCTGTCACTGTCACTTGTTCACCTCCCTTCTCCAGACCAATATCTGGAGACGTCCTCTCATTCCTCACTTCCTTCATCAACTCATCCATGACCACTTGCTGCGTCCCCTCTGACATCAAAAATGACCGGTCCCCTCGTCAAGAAACCAACACTACCAGGTGACATGGAGAGGATCTGTTGCTGCATCACATGCTCTCATTACTGGTGTCACCCAGAGCTGCTCTTACTCCCGGGGAAGGCCTGCCCGTTCCAAGAATTTCAAGTGCATTTGCAAAAACAATCCAGCCCTATGATGAAACTGTTACCTCTGCTGCAAAGGATAAGTTCATTAGAGTTATCAGCCTCAGAAATTGCAGCCCATATAAATGCTTCATGGAGTTCAAGTAACAGACACATCTCAACAAATGAATCAATTAACGTTCAGAAGACACTCCGTGAATCAGGCATTTTGTTGAGTTGTTGCAAAGAAACCACTACTAAAGGACACCAATAAGAATAAAATACTTGCTTAGGCCAAGAAACATGAGCAATGGACATTAGACTGGTGGAAATCTGACCTTTGGTCTGATGAGTCTAAATTTGAGATTTTTAGTTCCAACCGCCGTGTCTTTTTGAGACGCAGAATAGGTGAATGGATGGTTCCCACCGTGAAGCATGGAGGAGGAAGTGTGATGGTGTGGGGATGCTTTGCTGGTGACACTGTCTGGGATTTATTTAGAATTCAAGACACACTTAACCAACATGGCTACCACAGCATTCCTCAGCGATACGCCATTCCATCTGGTTGGCGCTTAGTGGGTCTATCATTTGTTTTTCAACAGGACAATGACCCAACACACCTCCAGGCTGTGTATGGGCTATTTGACCAAGAAAGAGAGTGATGGAGTGCTGGGATGACCTGGCCTGCACAATCACCTAACCTCAATGCAATGGCGATGGTTTTGGATGAGTTGGACAGCAGAGTCAAGGAAAAGCAGACAACAAGTGCTCGGCATATGTGGGTACTCCTTTAAGACAGTTGGGAAATCATTCCAGGTGAAGCTGGTTGAGAGTATGGTATATGTACAGCAATAGTTAAATAGGATAGGCCTTGACTAGAATACAGTATATACATATGAAGTGGGTAAAAAAGTATGTAAACATTATTCAAGTGAACAGGGTTCCATTATTGAAGTGACTAGTGCTCCATGTCTATGTACATTGGCAGCAGCCTCTAAGGTTCCGGGTTGAGTAACTGGGTGGTAGCCGGCTAGTGACAGTGACTAAAGTTCAGGGCAGGGTACTGGGCGGAGGCCGGCAAGTGATGACTATTGAACAGTCTGATGGCCTTGAGATAGAAGCTGTTTTTCAGTCTCTTGGGCCCCAGCTTTGATGCACCTGTACTGACCTCGCCTTCTGTATTGTAGCGGGTGAACAAGCCGTGGCTCGGTTGGCTGAGGTCCTTGATGATCTTTTTGGCCTTCCGGTGAAATTGGGTGCTGTAGATGTCCTGAAGGGCAGGAAGTGTGCCCTCGCTGATGCGTTGGGCAGAACGCACCATCCTCTGGAGTTGCAGTACGAGGCGGTGATACAGCCTGACAGGACGCTCTCAGTGGTGCATTTGTAAAGATTTGTAAGGGTCACAGGAGCCAAGCCAAATTTCTTAAGCCTCCTGAGGTTGAAGAGGTACTGTTCACGACATTGTCTGTGTGGGTTGACCATTTCAGATTGTCAGTAATGTGTACGCAGAGGAGCTTTTCACCTTCTCCACTGCGACCTCGTCGATATGGATAGGGGCTTGTTCCCACTGCTGTCTCCCAAAGTACACAATCAGCTCCTTCTCTTTGTTGATGGAGAGGTTATTTTCCTGGCACTACTCCACCAGGGCCCTCACCTCCTCCTTGTAGACTGTCTAGTTGTTGTTGGTAATCAGGCCTACCACTGTTGTGTCATCTGCAATCTGGATGATTGAGTTGGAGATGTGCGTGGCCACTCAATGGGTGAACAGGGAGTCCAGGAGGGGGCTGAGCATGCACCCTTGGGGGATCCCTATGTTGAGGATCAGCATAGTGGTGGTGTTGTTGCCTACCTTCCCCACCTTGGGGAGGCCCGTCAGGAAGTCAAGGACCCATTTGCACAGGGTGGGGCTCAGACCCAGGGCCCCGAGCTTAATGATGAGCTTGGACGGTACTATGGTGTTGAAGTCTGAGCTGTAGTCAATTAACAGCATTTCTACATAGGTATTCCTCTTGTCCAGATGGCATAGGGCAGTGTGCTGTGCGATGGTGATTGCGTCATCCGTGTTGGGTAAGGTGGTGGTGAAATTATCCTTAACTAGCCTCTCATAGCATTTCATGATGACAGGAGTGAGTGCTACAGGGTGATAGTAATTTAGTCCAGTTACCTTCACTTTCTTGAGTACAGGAACAATGGTGGGCATCTTGAAGCAAGTGGGGACAGCAGACTGAGATAGGGAGATATTGAATATGTCTGTAAACACTCCAGCCAGCTGGTCTGTGCGTGCTTTGAGTAAGCGGCTAGGGATGCTATCTGGAAAGGCAGCCTTGCGAGGGTTAACCTCTCTGATCTCCCAAACCCGGATCCGGTATCGTGACTACAGCCTCAAGCTCATTACCATAACGCAACGTTAACTATTCATGAAAATCGCAAATGAAATGAAATAAATATGCCATCTCTCAAGCTTAGCCTTTTGTAAACAACACTGTCATCTCAGATTTTCAAAATATGCTTCTCAACCATAGGAAAACAATAATTTGTGTAAAAGTAGCTAGCTAGCGTAGCATTTAGCATTAGCGTTAGCATTCAGCACGCAACATTTCAACAAAAACATAAAAGCCTTCAAATAAAATAATTTACCTTTGAAGAACTTCTGATGTTTTCAATGAGGATACTCTCAGATAGCAGATGCTCAGTTTTTCCCAAAAGATTATTTGTGTATTAGAAATAGCTCCGTTTTATACATCACATTTGGCTACCAAAAAAAAACGAAAATTCAGTCCTCAAAACGCGAACTTTTTTCCAAATTAACTCCATAATATCGACTGAAAACATGGCAAACGTTGTTTAGAATCAATCCTCAAGGTGTTTTTCACATATCTCTTCAATGATATATCGTTCATGGAAGCATGGTTTCTCCCCTCAATCAAATGGAAAAGTACAAGCAGCTGGCAATTGCGCACCGAATTCCACGCAGGACACCAGGCGGACACTTGGAAAATGTAGTCTCTTATGGTCAATCTTCCAATGATATGCCTACAAATACGTCACAATGCTGCTAACACCTTGGGGGAACGACAGAAAGTGTAGGCTCATTCCTTGCGCAATCACAGCCATATAAGGAGACAATGGAAAACAGAGCTTCAGAAATTCTGCTCATTTCCTGGTTGACGCATCATCTTGGTTTCGCCTGTAGAATGAGTTCTGGGGCACTTACAGACAATATCTTTGCAGATTCTGAAACTTCAGAGTGTTTTCTTTCAAAAACTGTCAAGAATATGCATAGTCGAGCATCTTTTCGTGACAAAATATCGCGCTTAAAACGGAAACGTTTTTTATCCAAAAATGAAATAGCTCCCCTAGAGATCAAAGAGGTTAACACTCTTAAATGTCTTACTCACATCAGCCACAGAGAATGAGAGCTCACAGTCCTATGGCGTGGCAGTGGCCCACGTCGGTGGCACTGTGTTTTCCTCGAAGCTGTCAAAGAAGGTGTTTAGCTTGTTCGGTATTAAGACGTCGGTGTCCGCGACGTGTCTGAACCGTTGAATTGCGACTCCACTTTGTCTCTGTACTGACATTTTTCCTGTTTGATTGCCTAACAGAGGGCATATCTTGACTGTTTGTATACGACCATATTATCAGTCACCTTGTCACGGTTATATGCGGTGGTTTGCGCTTTCAGTTTTGCAAAAATGCTGCCATCTATCCACTTTTTGGGGTTTGGATAGGTTTTGGTCATCACGGTGGGAACAACATCCCCTTTACACTTACTGATGAAATCAGTCACCGTGTCAGTGTATACGTCAACGTTATTCTCAGAGGCGACCCAGAACATATCCCAGTCCGCATGATTAAAGCAATCTTGAAGCATGGATTCCGATTGGTCAGATCAGTGAACCAGTACTTCCTGTTTGAGTTTCTGCCTATAGGAAGGGAGGAGCAGGATGGAGGTGGGATCTGATTTGCCTAAGGGAAGGCGGGAGAAGGCCTTGTAGCTGTCCCCGATGGGAGAGTAGCAATGGTCGAGAGTTTTCGATGCGCAAGTAGTGCAGGCAGTGTTGGTAAAACTTTGGTACTGATTTCCTCTAACTCACGAGAAGAGTCTTGCACTGTGGAGGACAAGGACACTTGAAGAGTAGCACATGGCCCCTCAGAACACCACTCTTCAGAAATATGGCCTTAAAGGAACAGCATAATTTAACACTACAAATTCCTTAACCGTCCTGCAACATGCCGTAGGAAGTAATGGACTGCCATGGGTGTTTATTTTTTTATTTGAATCCGAATTAGTAGGTGTGTTCAAGTTGGTTGAGAGAATGCCCAGAGTGTGCAAAGCTTTCATCAAAGCAAAGGGTGGCTACTTTGAAGAATCTCAAATATAAAATATATTTTGATTGGTTTAACACTACTACATGATTACTACATGATTTCATGTGTTATTTCATAGTTTGGATGTCTAGACTATTATTATCCAATGTAGAAAAAAAAAATAAGTATGTGTGTCCAAACGTTTGACTGGTACTGTATATATATATAGAAATAATAATATGTGTGTTAGTGTGTTTGTTTCTGTGTGTGTCCCCTCACATGTCCCCGCCGTTCCATGAAATGTTGTTTAATCTTTTTCTTTTTGCTGTTTGATTGAGTAATTGGAGATGGAAGGGAGTTCCATGCGATCATGGCTCTGTGAAGAGACCCCTGGTGGTAATTCTTGTGGGGTATGTGTGGGTGTCTGAGCGGAATGTTATTTGATTATGCAGACGATCTGAAGTTTTCAATACAGTAATCTTTCTCGGAAAAACTAGAAGAGAAGCAGTTCATCTCTCGTCAACCCTCAACCAGGAAAGACTGGCATGCATGCTGTTGATGTTAGTTCTGTATGTGCAGTTAAGGGCAAGGCGTGCTGCTCTGTTTTGAGCCGGCTGCAGCTGTTTGCTGCACTTGGACCATATTACTGGACAGTTATCAAGATGGGACAACACCAGAGCCTGAACAACTAGTACAGTTGATTTTTTTGTATAAAAAAACTCAGAACATATTTTAATAACAGACATACCCCTCCCCATCGTCACAATAACTTTGTCGATATGACTTGACCATGACAACTGACCATCCAATATTATACCTAGGAGTTTAGCTTCTGCAACTTGCTCAATTGTCACACCTTTTATACACAACTCCAGATGAGGTTTAGGTCTTAGAATGTCTTGAACCAAATACAATGCTTTTAGATGTAGATGTATTTAAGGCCCATACCCATTCTGATACTGATTTGTAACTTCTTATTTAGAATTTCAGTGAGTTCTCTGGCTTTGGGTGCTGACATGTACAGTGTGGAATCATCCACATAAATAGTCTTTGTAGCTTTTTGTAAAACCAATGGCAAATCATTTGTAAAAATAGAGAAGAGTAACGGCCCAAGGCAGCTGCCCCGGAGGGCCATATCTGACGTTAAGAGAAGCTTCCCTTGACGAACACTTTCTGGGTTCTATTTGATAAATAACTCTCAATCATCGGATGGTAGGTGATGTAAAGCCATAACAAGTGAGTTTCTTCAATAACAATTTATGATCAATAACATCAAAGGCTGCACTGAAATCTAACAATACAGTTCCTACTATCATTTTATTATCCATTTCTTTTAACCAATCGTCTGCCACATGAGTCAGTGCAGTACAAGTTGAGTGCCCTTATCTATATGCATGCGGAAAGTCAGTAGTTATATTGTTCTCTGAAAAACAGCGTTGCATTTGGTCAAACACAATTCTCTCCATCAGTTTACTAAGAACAGACAGAAAACTGATTGGGTGGCTTTTAGAGGCAGCAAAGGGTGCTTTACTATTTTTAGGCAGTGGGATTACTTTAGATTCCTTCCACGCCTGTGGACACACATACTCCTTTAAACTTTGGTTAAAGATATAGCAAATAGGGGTGGCAATACAGTCTGCTACTATTCTCAATAGTTTCCCATTATCACGTTTTAAAGAAGACCCAGATGCAGACAGTGTCAAAGTAACAAAAGTTTATAACTAGAACAGGGGGTTGGCAAAACGACAGGTCAAGGGGCAGGCAGAGGACAGCAATCCAGATAACTTAACCAAATTCAAAACAGCAATCCTGCTCTTTCAAAAAAAAAATGATGGTTCATTGTAAAATGTTGTCATTTAACTCTTGAGTTTTTCCACTTTACCAGTGAAGTAGTCATTGAAATGATTGGCAATATCAAAAGGTTTCGTTATAAAGACCCATCCAACTTCAATAAGTCTTTTTCCATTTTGTTTTATGTCATTTTTCTTGGTTTGGAAATAACATTTCTTATTTTTGTTAAGTTTAGTCACCAAATGTCTTAATTTACACCATGTCAACCAATCAGCTGAGCAACCTGATTTGTTTGCCACATCTTTTACCTAATTTCTTTGAACCATGCCATTTTCAATTTATCATCAATCCAGAAGGCTGTAACAGTTCTCACAGTTAATTTATTAACAGGTGCATGCTTGTCAACAATTGGCAGGAACACTTTTACGAATACTTCCAGTGCTTCATTTGGATTCACTTTCTCATACACAGACTAGGGTTGCACAATAATCAAATTCAGATCAAAATTGTGAGATTGACGTTCAATAACCATATCGCAAGAGGCTGCGATTTTCTCCTTTCTTTGAAACTCCGTTAATACAACAAAAACTAACTACGGAGATGCGCTAGATACTGTTCATTCACTCCACAGTACATGCACAGAGGATGCTGACCAATCACAAGTGGACCCTCTCACTCTCTGCATGGCATGAACATGCTGGCCAATCACAAGCAAAAAATAATATGGAAGTATATTTTCTGGGTGATTTAAATATTGACTGGCTCTCATCAAACTGCCCACTTAATAAAAAGCTTCTAACTGTAACCAGTGCCTGCAACCTGGTTCAGGTTGTCAGTCAACCTACCAGGGTAGTTACAAACAGCACAGGAATTACATCTCAACGTGTATTGGTCACATCTTTACTAATGCTGCAGAAATTTGCTTTAAAGCAGTATCCAAATCCATAGGATGTAGTGATCACAATATGATAGCCATATCTAGGAAAACCCAAAGTTCCAAAGACTGGGCCTAATATAGTGTATAAGAGGTCATACAATAAGTTTTGTAGTCATTCGTATGTTGATGATGTAAAGAATATTGGCTGGTCTGTGGTGGATGAGGCAAAAGGTATGGCAAATAAGTCGGGCAGCTCAAATAATAAGAAATCATGTGACTAAGCTAAAAAAAAAAGAAGTGTTTTAAATACTATGAAACATAGATAAATTATATAAAAAATAAAAAGATTTGGAGCACCTTAAATGTAATTTTTGTAAAAAAAAAAAGCCAACTCGGCTCCATCATTCATTGAATCAGATGGCTCATTTATCACAAAACCCACTGATACTGCCACTGACTTTAATGACTTTTTCATTGGCAAGATAAGCAAACTTAGGGATGACATGCCAGCAACAAATGATGACACTAGACATCCAAGTATATCTGATCAAATTATTAAAGACAAGAATTGTACTTCTGAATTCCGTAAAGTCCGTGTGGAAGAGGTGAAAAAATTATTGTTGTCTATCAACAATGACAAGACACCTGGTTCTGACAATCGGGATGGAAAATTACTGAGGATAATAGCGGACAATATTGACACTTCTATTTGCCATCTTCAATTTAAGCCTACTAGAAAGTGTGTGCCCTCAGGCCTGGAGGGAAGCTAAAGTCATTCTGCTACCCAAGAATAGTAAAAACCCCTTTACAAGCTCAAATAGCTTGGGACCAACCCTTAGTAAACTTCTGGAAAAAATAGTGTTTGACCAGATACAATGCTGTTTCCCTGAAAGACAACAGTCTTTCGGCAGGCATATAGGGAAGGACACTCAACAAGCACAGCACTTACACAAATGACTGATGATTGGCTGATGATAAAATGATTGTGGGGGATGGTTAGACTTCATTGCAGCTTTTGACATTATCGATCATAGTCTGCTGCTGGAAAAAACGTATGTGTTATGGTTTTACACCCCCTGCTATAATGTGGATAAAGAGTTACTTGTCTAACAGAACACAGAAGGTGTTCTTTAATGGACGACATGTCCCTGGCTTTGAGTTAGGCCAGTGTGTCTATGTATGAGGATGACTCAACACTATACACGTCAGCTACTACAGCAACTGAAATGACTGCAACACTTAACAAAGAGCTGCAGTTCGTTTCGGAATGGGTAACAAGGAATAAGTTAGTCCTAAATATTTCCAAAACTAAAAGCATTGTATTTGGGACAAAACTAAACCCTAAACCTCAACTACATCTCGTAATTAATAATGTGGTAATTGAGCAAGTTGAGGTGACTAAACTGCTTGGAGTAACCCTGGATTGTAAACCGTCATGGTCAAAATATATTGATTAGCTAAGATGGGGAGAAATCTGTCCATAATAAAGCGCTGCTCTGCCTTCTTAACAACACTATCAACAAGGCGGGCCCTGGTTTTGTCGCACGTAGACTACTCTTCAGTAGTGTGGTCAGGTGCCACAAAGAGGAACCTGGGAAAATTGCAGTTGGCTCAGAACAGGGTAGCATGGCTGACCCTTAAAAGTACACGGAGAGCTAACGTTAATGACATGCATGTCAATTTCTCATGGCTCAAAGTGGAAGAGAGATTGCCTTCATCATTACTTGGTTTTGTAAGAGGTGTTGACAAGCTGAATGTACAGAGCTGTCTGTTTAAAATACTAGCACACAGCTCGGACACCCATGCATACCCCACAAGACATGCCACCAGAGGTCTCTTCACAGTCCCCAAGTCCAGAACAGACTATGGGAGGTGCACAGTACGACATAGAGCCATAACTACAGTGCTTTGCAAAAGTGTTCATCCCCTTTACCGTTTTTCCTATTTTGTTGCATTACAACCTGTAATTTAAATTGTTTTTTGGGGGGATTTCATGTAATGGATATACATAAAAATAGTCAGAATTGGTGAAGTGAAATGAAAGAAATTAAAATTAAAATTATACGGAAAAGTGGTGCGTGCATATGTATTCACCCACTTTGCTATGAATCCCCTAAATAAGATCTGGTGCAACCAATTACCTTCATAAATCACATAATTAGTTAGACTACACACAGTTGGACTTTATTTGTCCGGTCCTCTGGCAGTCTCTATGGGGGTGCCACAGGGTTCAATTCTCGGGCCGACTATTTTCTCTGTATATATCAATGATGTTGCTCTTGCTGCGGGCGATTCCCTGATCCACCTCTACGCAGACGACACCATTCTGCATACTTCTGGCCCTTCCTTGGACACTGTGCTAGCTAACCTCCAAACGAGCTTCAATGCCATACAACACTCCTTCCGTGGCCTCCAACTGCTCTTAAACGCTAGTAAAACCAAATGCATGCTTTTCAACCATTCGCTGCCTGCACCAGCACGCCCGACTAGCATCACCACCCTGGATGGTTCCGACCTAAAATATGTGGACATCTATAAGTACCTAAGTGTCTGGCTAGACTGTAAACTCTACTTCCAGACTCATATCAAACATCTCCAATCTAAAATCAAATCTAGAGTCGGCTTTCTATTCTGCAACAAAGCCTCCTTCACTCACACTTACCCTAGTAAAACTGACTATCCTACCGATCCTCGACTTCGGCGATGTCATCTACAAAATAGCTTCCAATACTCTACTCAGCAAACTGGATGCAGTTTATCACAGTGCCATCCGTTTTGTTACTAAAGCACCTTATACCTGATCTCACTGATCATCCCTAAAGCCAACACCTCATTTGGCCGCCTTTCCTTCCAGTACTCTGCTGCCTGTGACTGGAACGAATTGCAAAAATCGCTGAAGTTGGAGACTTTTATCTCCCTCACCAACTTTAAACATCTGCTATCTGAGCAGCTAACCGATCGCTGCAGCTGTACATAGTCCATCGGTAAATAGCCCACCCAATTTACCTACCTCATCCCCATACTGTTTTTATTTATTTACTTTTCTGCTCTTTTGCACACCAGTATCTCTACCTGCACATGACCATCTGATCATTTATCACTCCAGTGTTAATCTGCAAAATTGTAATTATTCGCCTACCTCCTCATGCCTTTTGCACACAATGTATATAGACTCTTTTTTTCATTTTTTTTACTGTGTTATTGACTTGTTTATTGTTTACTCCATGTGTAACTCTGTTTTGTTGTCTGTTCACACTGCTATGCTTTATCTTGGCCAGGTCGCAGTTGTAAATGAGAACTTGTTCTCAACTAGCCTACCTGGTTAAATAAAGGTGAAATAAAAAAATAAAATAAAAAATTTATTTATCACATGATCTCAGTATATATACACCTGTTCTGAAAAGCCCCAGAGTCTGCAACACCACTAAGCAAGGGGCACCACCAAGCAAACGGCACCATGAATACCAAGGAGCTCTCTAAGTAGGTCATGGACAAAGTTATAAAAAACTATCCGAAACTTTGAACATCCCTGGAGCACCATTAAATCCATTATTACATTTTTTTAAGAATATGGCACCACAACAAACCTGCCAAGAGAGGACCGCCTACCAAAGAGGACCACCTACCTACTCACAGACCAGGCAAGGAAGGCATTAATCAGAGGCAACAAAGAGACCAAAGATAACCATGAAGGATCTGCAAAGCTCCACAGTGGAGATTGGAGTATCTGTCCATATGACCACTTCAAGCAGTACATTCCACAGAGCTGGGCTTTACGGAAAAGTGGCCAGAGAAAAAGCAATTTCTTAAAGAAAAAAATAAGCAAACACTTTTGATGTTCGCCAAAAGGCATGCGGGAGACTCCCCAAACATTTGGAAGAAGGTACTCTGGTCAGATGAGACTAAAATGTAGCTTTTTGGCCATCAGGGAAAATGTTATGTCTGGCGCAAACCCAACACCTCTCATCACCCCGAGAACACCATCCATACAGTGACGCATGGTGGTGGCAGCATCATGCTGTGGGCATGTTTTTCATCAGCAGGGAATGGGAAACTGGTCAGAATTGAAGGAATGATGGATGGCGCTAAATACAGGGAGATTATTGAGGGAAACCTGTTTCAGTCTTCCAGAGTTTTGAGACTGGGACGGAGGTTCACCTTCCAGCAGGACAATGACCCTAAGCATACTGCTAAAGCAACACTTGAGTGGTTTAAGGGGAAACATTTAAATGTCTTGGAATGGCCTAGTCAAAGCCCAGACCTCAATACCCCAAGAGACTTGCAGCTGTAATTGCTGCAAAAGGTGACTCTACAAAGTATTGACTTTAGGGGGTGAATAGTTATGCACGCTCAAGATCAGTTTTTTTTGTCTTATTTTTGTTTGTTTCACAATAAAAAATATTTTGCATCTTCAAAGTGGTAGGCATGTTGTGTACATCAAATGATACAAACCCCCCCGAAAATCCATTTTAATTCGCGTTTGTAAATTTTTTTTTTATTTTATTTATTTTACCTTTATTTAACCAGGTAGGCAAGTTGAGAACAAGTTCTCATTTACAATTGCGACCTGGCCAAGATAAAGCAAAGCAGTTCGACAGATACAACAACACAGAGTTACACATGGAGTAAAACAAACATACAGTCAATAATAAAGTATAAACAAGTCTATATACAATGTGAGCAAATGAGGTGAGAAGGGAGGTAAAGGCAAAAAAAGGCCTTGGTGGCAAGGTAAATACAATATAGCAAGTAAAACACTGGAATGGTAGTTTTGCAATGGAAGAATGTGCAAAGTAGAAATAAAAATAATGGGGTGCAAAGGAGCAAAATAAATAAATAAATTAAATACAGTTGGGAAAGAGGTAGTTGATAGGGCTAAATTATATGTGGGCTATGTACAGGTGCAGTAATCTGTGAGCTGCTCTGACAGTTGGTGTTTAAAGCTAGTGAGGGAGATAAGTGTTTCCAGTTTTAGAGATTTTTGTAGTTCGTTCCAGTCATTGGCAGCAGAGAACTGGAAAGAGAGACGGCCAAAGAAAGAATTGGTTTTGGGGGTGACTAGAGAGATATACCTGCTGGAGCGTGTGCTACAGGTGGGAGATGCTATGGTGACCAGCGAGCTGAGATGAGGGGGGACTTTACCTAGCAGGGTCTTGTAGATGACATGGAGCCAGTGGGTTTGGCGACGAGTATGAAGCGAGGGCCAGCCAACGAGAGCGTACAGGTCGCAATGGTGGGTAGTATATGGGGCTTTGGTGACAAAACAGATTGCACTGTGATAGACTGCATCCAGTTTGTTAAGTAGGGTATTGGAGGCTATTTTGTAAATTACATCGCCAAAGTCGAGGATTGGTAGGATGGTCAGTTTTACAAGGGTATGTTTGGCAGCATGAGTGAAGGATGCTTTGTTGCGAAATAGGAAGCCAATTCTAGATTTAACTTTGGATTGGAGATGTTTGATATGGGTCTGGAAGGAGAGTTTACAGTCTAACCAGACACCTAAGTATTTGTAGTTGTCCACGTATTCTAAGTCAGAGCCGTCCAGAGTAGTGATGTTGGACAGGCGGGTAGGTGCAGGTAGTGATCGGTTGAAGAGCATGCATTTAGTTTTACTTGTATTTAAGAGCAGTTGGAGGCCACGGAAGGAGAGTTGTATGGCATTGAAGCTTGCCTGGAGGGTTGTTAACACAGTGTCCAAAGAAGGGCCGGAAGTATACAGAATGGTGTCGTCTGCGTAGAGGTGGATCAGAGACTCACCAGCAGCAAGAGCGACCTCATTGATGTATACAGAGAAGAGAGTCGGTCCAAGAATTGAACCCTGTGGCACCCCCATAGAGACTGCCAGAGGTCCGGACAACAGACCCTCAGATTTGACACACTGAACTCTATCAGAGAAGTAGTTGGTGAACCAGGCGAGGCAATCATTTGAGAAACCAAGGCTGTTGAGTCTGCCGATGAGGATGTGGTGATTGACAGAGTCGAAAGCCTTGGCCAGATCAATGAATACGGCTGCACAGTAATGTTTCTTATCGATGGCGGTTAAGATATCGTTTAGGACCTTGAGCGTGGCTGAGGTGCACCCATGACCAGCTCTGAAACCAGATTGCATAGCAGAGAAGGTATGGTGAGATTCAAAATGGTCGGTAATCTGTTTGTTGACTTGGCTTTCGAAGACCTTAGAAAGGCATGGTAGGATAGATATAGGTCTGTAGCAGTTTGGGTCAAGAGTGTCCCCCCCTTTGAAGAGGGGGATGACCGCAGCTGCTTTCCAATCTTTGGGAATCTCAGACGACACGAAAGAGAGGTTGAACAGGCTAGTAATAGGGGTGGCAACAATTTCGGCAGATAATTTTAGAAAGAAAGGGTCCAGATTGTCTAGCCCGGCTGATTTGTAGGGGTCCAGATTTTGCAGCTCTTTCAGAACATCAGCTGAATGGATTTGGGAGAAGGAGAAATGGGGAAGGCTTGGGCGAGTTGCTGTTGGGGGTGCAGTGCTGTTGACAGGGGTAGGAGTAGCCAGGTGGAAAGCATGGCCAGCAGTAGAAAAATGCTTATTGAAATTTTCAATTATGGTTAAATTAAAATTAATTAAAATTAACAAAATAGAAACAATACCAAGGGGGGTGAATACTTTCGCAAGCCACTGTACATGGAACTCTATTCCACATCAGGTAACTGACGCAAGCAGTAGAATCAGATTTAAAAAGCAGGTCAAAATACAGCGGGACTGTGAAGCAACACAAACATAGGCACAGACACATGCATCCACACAAGCACTACACATACACGTACACATACATACACGATACCATACGTACTATACACACGCGTACACATGGATTTTGCATTGTAGATATGTGGTAGTGGAGTATGGACCTGAGGGCACACACTTGGTGTGTTGTAAATTCTGTAATGAATGGATTGTAATGTTTTGGCCAGCAGCTAATGGGGATCCATAATAAATACAAATACAAGCGCCTGTGCATCTTTAGTGGTGTGGCAGCATTTTGGCTACATGCAAACCGATGTCAACCAAATGCAAGTGTTGTGCAAAAAGTGCCTCAGAGTTGTCACAACAACAAGAGGCAGCACGACACATTTATTCAATCATTTGAACCATCCCCTACTTTACGATGATTGCATGGTGGATAAAGTGCCTGACAGCAGCAAAGCCCCTCAGACGCAGCCAGTCACCTATGTTAAGCAGGCACTGATTGCCTATGCGTTTTCAAGTGCCTCATGTCTACCAAATGCATCAGACTCTTTGCGTTCTGGCGGAAGTCATTAATTGTCAATGGAGCAGTCCGCAACGCTAGGTTGGGGAAGCTGCACTAGGCTGCTGTGCTTTCTGTGTACCGTATGTGTTCAGTATGTTCAAATTGTGCGTCGCTTTACCGTGTGGTGGTACAAACGGAAGTACACACAGGCTCCAACAAGCTAGGTTTTAGTTAGTTGAAAAGTAAGGCACATGTCAGTTAAGTATGGACAATGCGGGTTAGACATCTGGCAAAACAAAACAAATATACATCTGGTGGACATCGGGCATAACACCCTATGACAAAACATGCCGCAGGTACATAGAAGTCAGCGAGGCTATCACCTATCTATCGCATGATTCCTATTTATACAGTCAGCAAAGATGGCTTCAAGAAGATGATAATAAACAAGCTGGACAGAAGATAAAAGATTCCACCCCGCACATATTTCTCCTAAGTCGCCATCCTAACACTTTATAACAAAACTAAGGGAGAAGTTGAAACAGAACTCAAACTTAACATGTGTAAATATTTGTATGAACATAACAAGATTCAACAACTGAGACATGAACTGAACAAGATCCACAGACATGTGACTAACAGAAATGGAATAATGTGTCCCTGAACAAAGGAGGGGGGGGGGGGGGGTCAAAATCAAAAGTAACAGTCAGACTGGTGTGACCAACAGCTGCATTAAGTACTGCAGTGCCTCCTCATGGACTGCACCAGACGTGCCAGTCCTTGCTGTGAGAGGTTACCCCACTCTTCCACCAAGGCACCTGCAAGTTCCCAGACATTTCTGGGGGGAATGGCCTTAGCCCTCACTCTCCCATCCAACAGGTCTCAGACATGCTCAATGGGATTGAGATCCGAGCTCTTCGCTGGCCATGGCAGAATACTGACATTCCTGTCTTGCAGGAAATCACGCACAGAACAAGCAGTATGGCTGGTGGCATTGTCATGCTGGAGGGTCATGTCAGGATGAGCCTGCAGGAAGGGTACTACATGAGGGAGGAGGATGTCTTCCCATAATGCACAGCATTGTGATTGCCTGCAATGACAACAAGCTCAGTCCGATGATGCTGTGACACACCACCCCAGACCATGACGGACCCTCCACCTCCAAATCGATCCCGCTCCAGAGTACAGGCCTCGGAGCAACGCTCGTTCCTTCGACGATAAATGTGAATCCTACCATCACCCCTGGTGAGACAAAACCCTACAACAGGCCTACAAGCCCTCAGTCCTGCCTCTCTCAGCCTATTGCGGACAGTCTGAGCACTGATGGAGAGAATGTGCATTCCTGGGCAGTTGCGATGACGATCAGCTGTCCGTTCTGTCTCCCTGTAGTGCTGTCTTAGGCGTCTCACAGTACGGACATTGCAATTTATTGCCCTAGCCACATCTACAGTCCTCATGCCTCCTTGCAGCATGCCTAAGGCATGTTCACAGTGATGAGTAGGGACCCTGGGCATCTTTCTTTTGGTGTTTTTCAGAGTCAGTAGAAAGGCCTCGTTAGTGTCCTAAGGTTTCATAACTGTGACCTTAATTGCCTACCGTCTTTAAGCTGTTAGTGTCTTAACAACCGTTCCACAGGTGCATGTTCATTAATTGTTAATGGTTCATTGAACAAGCATGGGAAACAGTGTTTAAACCCTTTACAATGAAGATCTGTGAAATTATTTTTATTTTTATGAATTATCTTTGAAAAACAGTCACCTGAAAAAGGGAAGCTTATTTTTTTGCTGAGTTTACATGTTGCTTGTTACGCAACTACAACAGACCTTTGGTTAAGTAGAACAACTGAGCCCTACATTCGTTTGACAGTACACTTTATTGATGAGGAGTTTCAACTGAAAGGTCGGTGCTTGCAAAAATCATAGGTTACTTCCCCAGAGATCACACAGGAAGACAAAAATGCTCTGGGGTTGAGAGAACCTTTAGCCATCTGGGTCCTGAATGAGGAGCAGCAACTTGCAAGTGTACATAACGAAATACTGCGTAAACGTGGTAAAGGCCATCGCGTTGAATAACTGGACCTTACTCCAATGTTTTGGGCACAGGCTGCACCTTGCAATTGGTAGGCTGTGTTCCATGTTTTTAAGGCACTTTGACTTAATTGAGCCTACTTATACATAAATACATAATCATACGTTTCCTATTCCATCTGCAGCCCATGGCTGCCTGAATAAATAATTTATTTAAGAATTTATTCAAGAACTCATAATGATAAAATCGGAAATAGGAATTGATAATGCTATTAAAGAATGAATGAATAAGTGCTGCGCTTATAGCACACTATATTTTGATGATCATGTTATTAGAATGTTATTATCATGTTATTTGTTTTTAGAAACATAGTTCCCCATGGAGTGGAAATTAGTCCACCGGTTAAAAATGTATGTTTGTTCGTATTTAGGTGTAATAATCCTATCTATTATCAAATGTATAACAATGTTATAAAAATTAAACATGAACAATGTTGTAAAAATTATTCATATGATCTCATTTTGGAAGCAATGTTCTCTACCCAGACACTTGTTTTAACCATGTCTGATGTCCAACCTTTCACCAAGTGTTTGAAAATCGCATTTCATATTCGCAATTGCAATATCTGGCCCAAAAATAGCAATTCGGTATTTTTGTCCAAATCGTGTAGCCCTACATAAACACAATTTTCTTCAACATGATCTCTTAGGCATATGTCACTTTAGGCTCAACCTAAAGTTGATAGGAATCTATCAGGCAAGGTGTTGAGTCCTAACATGGATGGATTATTTGTGTTTGTGTACACACTTGTACGTGCCAGTTGGAGGCTTTTTGTGGTTTTCTTTGGAAACAATTGAAACCACCAAAGTCAATTGAATTTTTTAATTGAAATAACAAGAAATTGATGACAACATGACCGAACATCATAGCACTTGTCAACTTTTCCTGCATGACTCCATTGTGCATCTGATCTCCACATCAGCTCTCTATACAATCTTCTCCATCATCCTTTATGCTAATTGCTTTTCAACCCATGCTTTTCATGTCACTCCATCACACAGCCCTCGTCAGTGATGAATTATCAGTAGAAACTATAGATTTAAAAGCACAAGTCTGTGGAAAGAGAGCAAGAAGAAGCTCAGTGAGTCAAAGAAGAGGTAAGCATTCTTGGAGAGCTGTGTAAACCCATTTACTCTGTGGGATAACACAATACACTAAACCTTTCAGCTTTTTTCACTACCACTACCACACTACCATCAGTTCCTCCCTATAGAAATCAGCTTGAGTTTTCTGGTTGCAAGGTGGCTACGTGAAGTGAAACAACATTTAGACTTAAGACGGGGAGAAAAGTGCTTGGCATTTCTGCAGAGTGTTTTGGCTTCCGTGAGGAGAATATTTTTCTACCTGCCTTTGTTCCAGTTGTAGCTGGGTCATACAGGTGCTGCAGCGAATTGAACAAACAACAAGACAGAAACATAGAAACAAACTTATCAAACCAATGTATTCCATCAAAATTAATCAGGCTACTGTATGTATCCCTCTCTTTCTTCAACTAACAGAAAGCCGACCAAGGCACGTTATTAGAAATCTCAACAAGACTCATCCATTCTATACCAGAAAGAAGCATGGAGTTAAGTCTTCACAACTGTTGTCACGATACCATATTTGACTGACTAAATAAAATTAGGTTGTGAATGAAGTCCAAGTTTCTCCAGTTGTGTAGGTGGGTATGGGCTAGTGGGTGGTCGGGTGCAAGCATTGGTTTGGTTGACTCTACATCAACTCCAACTGGTGTGCTAACTCCAGCACGGTGGAAGTATCAACCCACTGTTCATCTGCCTTGGAATACCTGAGGGTCAAATGCTGATCATTCTACCTCCCGAGGGAGTTTTCAGCAGTTACGTGACTTTTGTAAAAATTCCACCTCAGGAAAAGAAAAATAACAAGCTGGCACTTAACAAACTGTACAAGGCTATAAACAAGCAAGAACACCTACGTCCAGAGGCTGTTTTTCTGAATGCCGGTGATTTTTAATTCCACTTCACTAAGACAAGGCCCTCCCTTGTCTGCCAGTCGGCAAATCAGATCAGGACTCCGTACTCCGTACTCCTGCTTCCCGTATTGAAACAGAAAATCAAACAGGAAGCACCCGTGACTCTCTCCGTTGAGAAATGGACACCAGAATCAGAGATTATGCTACAGGAATGATTTTCTTGCGCTAATTGGAATATGTTTCAAGACTCCGCCAATAACATAGAGGAGATAACCACCTCTGTCCCTGGATTCATGAGAAAATGTATTGGAGACGTTGTCCCTACGGTTAGGGTTCCCCTATCAAAAGCCCTGGACTAACACAGAGGTTGGAGCTAAACGGACAGGGCTGCCTCACACAGAGCTATTGTAGACAACTCTGAGGCTACGGCCAAGGACAGGAATAAGGACAATAAGTCCCGCTATGACCTCCGCAGAGTCATCAAACGAGCAAAAGGGCAATATAGGAATAAGGTTGAATCATACTGCACTGCCTGTGTAGGTGCTTAGTCCACTCCTGCACTCGACTGCATGGCCACGCACGACTCCAACACCATTATCACGTTTTGCTGACGTAACAAAGGTGGTAGGCCTGATCACCGGTGACGACGAGGCAGCCTACAGGGAAGAGGTCAGTGACCTGCCATTGTGGTCCCAGAACAACAACCAGTCCCTCAACGTTAGCAAGATCAAGGAGCTGATCGTGGACTACAGGAAATGGGGGGGCGATTACGTACCCATCCACATCGACAGGGCTGCAGTGGATTAGGCACACAGCCAAGACAAAGCAGGAATTGCTTCGGGCAAGTCTCTGAATGTCCTTGAGTAGCCCATTGTTATTGATAATTGCATTGTTGCATTTTGAGTTTGCAAGAAAGGCATTTCACTGTACTTGTGCATTTTTGAAAATGTCACCTTTAATTTTCAAGGTAGGTCAGTTGAGAACAAGTTCTCATTTACAACTGCGACCTGGCCAAGATAAAGCAAAGCAGTGCAACACAAACAACAACACAAAGTTACACATGGAATAAACAGTCAATAACACAATAGAAAAAAAATGTGACATTCAAACTTTTAAATATAGTACCCACGTCCGATTTGTACTAAATGTTTTCCTACCAATGAGTAACTGATTTGATTTCAAGGAGGACTGGCTTGAATTGTGAGGATGACCACACAACTTATTTTCATCATGAGCCAAATTGATTGGTTTTCTACCCGAAGTTGCAAAAGAAATGTTGTGATCCATTTAATAAATGCAAAAGACCAGCAAAATTGAAAAAAGAAATGTGGCAGTATAGCAGCAACAGTGGCATCTAGTTGTCAAAAATGGGTACTTTCGCACAATTTATGGTAAATAATGCAAGCGACTTAATCATTTCTCTGAACAGGGGAGAAAAACAATCACCAGATTCACAGGGAATACATTACATATTATGGAGAAGCAATAATCCAAGCAACAGCTTCATACTACTTGTCAAACATAGAGAATTGATACTGGTTGTTGGGGTGGGATTAGCCTGGTGTGTGGAGTCCGTTGGTGGCTTTTAACCCCCCCCCAAAAAATTTTTCCTCATGTCTTTCTCATTGATAGGAAGAAGTTTGGTGCAAATTGTATGTTGAGTACTACATTTATTGAACATTATCTGAAACTTGTCAAATAAAATTGCCAATTTGGGTGCAATCAATTAGCTTAATTTTTTGCCAAGATCAAATAAAATGTAAACAAAAGAATATTTCAGGAATTCCAATTGTACCTGTTTATAACTACAGAAAACAATTCTGAACAATCTGACATGGTGGGTGTCATGGCTTGCGGAAATGACATGGAACAACTAATTTGCCTGCTGCTGTTTCTTCTGTGACATTACTGATTATGCTATGAAGGTGAGGATAGTAGAGTTCTTGGAATGGTCTGTCAAAACACAGATGTCTAAAATTATCATAGTTATGCAAGTTGTGTGAACTTGTTACCTTATTAGTCCTTATTGGTTGAAAGCCGTATTTAGTTGACTTTTTTAAAACATATTTTGTGATTTATTGAAATATGTCTCTTGAATTTTGGATTGAAAACATCAAACACCTCTCAGCTTGGACATATGCTGTGAATCATACCTTTTAGAGTCAGGCATACCACAAAAACATTCTAACCACTTCAACGTAATAATTGGTTTGACAAAAATAATAATGTAAATGACCATGTAATTTGGCCCCAGCCCCATCCCTGCTTGAGAATTCTCTGTCAGAACCACCAGCATGCTACAGCCCTAATTCAGAATCCAAGTCAGTCAGTTGGCCCGGTATTACAATACTTAAGTATTTAGCTCTGAGTGACCGGGTCATGGTTTTTAATTAGCGCCAATGGTTTCATCCTCGAATCAGAAAGCAGGACCATGACAGGTGTATTGTGACTGCAGCCTTTACCTCATGAATATTAATGAGGGATGCCATCGCAGCATCCGCAAATAGACCTCCGACTGGCTGTACAAATTGTACTGACGGAGTTGTCTGAAGTGATTTCACTGCATACAATCTGTCGCTGAAAATAGAAGACGAGGGGAGTGGGACATGCCTGTGGAATGTTGATGGCCGAGGGACGACTTTTGCAGGGTAATGAAAGGATGCTGATGTAAAGTGTGATTTTACTACTGCCTCCTCTGCCCTGCCTTAAAGAGCCACTGAACACTCCGATTGGCAAGTGTTTTTCTGTTGCTCATTAGAAATACGAGATTTCAGTCCTGGAGGTGTGTTTCCTGACCGATTCTGTGTTTGGATAATGATGTTTGTTTATGATGAGACACTGTAGATGCGGAAACCTACATTAGTTCCTCAAAATCACCAAAATGAATCTAACTCTGTAATAAATGTTGACGTTTTTGATGAAGATGTTTTAGTGACGCAATTTTACATCTAACTAAAGTGTTTGGTGTAGTATTTCTTAAGTAAAAGATATGCACAATGTGTTGTCTCATGTAAACATAGTTGGAGCTACTGGTTAAGTCTGTGTCACTGCCTATGCTATTGGATAGAGAGCAATCACAGCAGCCCATTTGCCCATGTTAGTGGACATTGTACAAAAATATACACCTTAATTTCCCTGTTGTGACGCATGGATGTCCAAATTCCGTTTTAGACGAGACTGACTTTATGACTAAAATTATCCTATTACACTTTGTAGTCAATTTTGACACGAGAATAACTGTTTGACTCACATCAATGCCACATAGGCTGTTTTCAAAGGGATTTGTTGCTTTTTAAAGGCAGTTGCTTTTTAACTGGGAAGGGCTTACAGAGAATCCATAAACACACAGAGAATCCATAAACACACAGAGAATCCATAAACACACAGCATAATGAATGGATCCTAGAGAGCATCTGATTAAAGAAATCTGGGACTCCACCTTTGATTTTGATGACAAACGTTGCCGTTTTCAGTCCGTCCTCTAAGAAATGGGTTTAACTTATTTGGTAATTGACCATGAATTAACATAAACACGTTTGGCCTCTCCAGGCCTCCACGCATACATTCCAAAGGTGATGCGCACCTTTGGAATGTCAACATTTAAAAAAAAGACATTATTTATTTTAGACAGGTCTAAAAAAACATGATTATGAAGAAAATATATTTCTGAAGAACAGAATAGCATATTCTGCGTTGGCCTAATGTATGTTATCTGGCTATTGCCCATGCCCGTGGCAACCTTAGGCTGTAGCCTAGTTCATTTAGCATATGAGATATGATTATAAATCCCGTGCCATTATTTTATATTATATGATTTTATAGTAAGAAGAATATAATTGAACTTAGCAGAATAAACAAGAAATAATATTTGTCCCATTCCCGAGCGAATGTGCATATGCTTTATCCTGTTTACGATATTGGTTCCCAATTGGGAATCAACCCTCCCACGTGCAGCTGAAACGGTGGCGCATGGAACGCAAAAATATTCTTAAAAATATTTAACCTCCACACATTAACAAGTCCAATAGCTCAAATGAAAGATAAACATCTTGTTCATCTAGCCAGCAAGTCAGATTTCTAAAATGTTTTACGGCGAAAACATAGCACTTATATATGTAAAACCACCACCAGACACAGCTCATTTCAATAGCCAAAACATGCAATCAACAAACGCAGGATTAAAAAATAAATCGCTCACTAACCTTTTGAAAATCTTCATCAGATGACAGTAATATGACATATTACACAGTACATATTTTTTTTTTTCAATAATATGCCATTTATATCCATAAATGTCCATTTACAGTGAGTTCACCTTCAGAAATTACTCAAAAATGCCCTCAGGAAATCTATGTAGCGCGGCAAGATAACGTAAATAGACATCATAAACTTTGACTAAATATACATGTTCTACATATAGTTAGAAAGATACACTGCTTCTTTATGCAACCGCTGTGTTAGATTTATTTTTAACGTTACAGAAATCGCACACTATTCCATATTGTGAGACAGCGCTCAGTTCCAGGCTACATTTCCACGTAATGTTGGAGTCAACAGAAACACAGATTTAAGCATAAATATTCCCTTACCTTCGATGGTCTTCGTTCAGAATGTTCTGGAAGGCTTCATACTTACCCAATACATCGTTTGGTTTCAAGTCTTGCGTCTTTGTATTAGCTACTGCTAATAACATCAGCTGAAATGCACCCAAAACGTCCTCTGGTCCGGATAAGTTGCGCATCAAAACTTCAAAATTACACATTATATGTCGACTAAACAGGTCAAACTAAGTGCAGAAGCAAGCTTTATGATGTTTTAGACGTGCAAAACAAACTTCAATTCAATCGGCCATCGTCTGCCCTTCTCTTGAGTGCTGGAAACAAAGGAATGGCTGTGACCAATTCGCGCCCATACGCACAGCCTATTCTCTCGTGGCACGCACTAATTTCACTCCCATAGGGTCAATTCTCGCGCGATTTGAACGGTTTGAAGCTCTAATGAAAGAGGACATCTAGCGGAAGAGATAGAAAGTGTCCGCAGAATCATAGCTGGTTGGGAAGGGTGGGGGCCATGACGTCAAAGTTGCTCCAACTTTCATGGCCACAAAAACTAGTTTGGAAGAATGCCTGCCCTGTGAGTTCTGCTATACTTACAGACATAATTCCAACGGTTTTAGAATCTTTAGAGTGTTTTCTATCCAATAATAATTTTTATTTGCATATATTAACAATTTTTGACAGATTTTTTTTCCAGTTTACTAGGGGTACCCAATCTCTCCAAAGGGGGCGTATGTCTGCCATATCCTCAACAGGATTTATGTTGAGCATAAAAGTGACCATTTGACACAGGTCCTATACGCTAGATTTAGAGTTATTTGGCAACTTTATTTGTGAATGATACACACCTTGGAATGTCTTAGAAATCAAACATATGTGTGGTAGTCTAGGGACATGTTCTTATAGTTCTGAAAACTACAAACTGTCACAAATGACAGATATGTTTTAATCACAGAGAATGCTTTATAAAGTAAACACGGACAAAACCGTATTCAAAGATTCCGTTACATTTTTTTCTAATTCCATGGAGAGGCATGAGAGATAAAAACACTAAAGCTCAGCTTGATTGTTTTCTAAAGAGATTGTCAATATACTGGCAAGGGCGCCGGCAGGGATTTTGGGCCCCATGAAAAGATATCACATTGGGCCTCACCACCACAGGCCACACCAACCCTGCGCAATTGCTGTAACCACACACCTCCAGGTCCCAATCGACCCATTCAAAGCTTTAAGTAACTCTACCTTTGCAGGCTTGCAATTCTCTTGTAGTCCAATATTTACTGTAGGATATTTACTGACAGTGAGCTGTGATAATATAACACTGTGCAGACATGCATGCAACATTCTGCATACAGTGGAAATCACTATTTGATGCAAGACTGATACCCTCTATAAGAAATGTGCTGAAGGCCATGTTTTACAGACTAAATGTAATTTGAATGGTAAAATTCTTGAATGGAAAATTCTCTCAACATTAATGAGTAATTAAAATTAAATACAACTTAAATATATGTTAACCTCTTCAATTAAATTAACATTATCATCTATAGAATAATATAACAAACAAAATGATTCATTCAGCAGCCGATTTTTGAACTAAGTATAGATACCAACTGGAAATGGTAATGAAAAGGCCTGATGTTGGCGCTAGAAGAAATCACTAGGTTTCTTCCACTTGGGCCTTGATTGTGCACAACCAATTTTATGGCAATCCAGCCATTACTTTGAGATATATCTTGTTCTCAGTCTGTTCTCACTCTTGTTCTCAGCCTGTGGGAATCATGCATGTCGTGATCCAATATCCATACCATTTAACAGTTATCACTGGGCCTTGCTCAGCCTTACTCACCAAGAGCCCAGCGCCGAGCCTTCTTGCTAGCAAAGTCACTGATCAAATCTTTGAAGTCTAGCTTTCTAGCTAACTGACTTTCAATGGACAGCATGGCAAGACTGCAAAGCCTGTCCTGGGACATAGTGGACCTCAAATAGTTGTTTAATCAGTTTTAGCTTACTGGAAGCTCTCTCACCACTAGCAACAGTTCACAGGCAGTGTGTAAAATATATGTAAAGCAATACACACTTCTCCAAAAATGCTTTGCAGCTGCGTCTTACAGATTGCATTCAGGAGCCCAAGAAGGGACAAGTTAGGGGGGAAAGTGACAGCATATACGGTGTTCAGGTGCCTTACTTAATTTTGAAACTCAGGTGTAAGATCTCTGGAATACTTCACGATCAGAGGTTGGCACACAGAAGTGACTTTATCCTCACTAATCTGCCAACTTTCAGAACAGCAGAAAATGATTCTACAATTTTTGCAGTGGTGTGGAACCTAGTGTCCAGGTCACTTATGATGTTTTCCATAGCAGTAAAAACACTGTGTTCCGAAACACCGTGGCTGCACTGTCCTGAGCTGTCTCTTCTTGAGAGGTCTCATCATGGAATCTCTTCCTTTTCCTCTGGCGGCTGTGTTCCTTGTTAAATTGAGGTGCAACATCCATTTATGTAGCAATCAGTGTTGCCTCAGACAGGAGAGACTCCCATCCATCTCGAAGAGCCTGCATCTCTTCCTTTAAGGCTCTGATATTGGCTGCCTTTGTGTCATGTGAGATTTTTCCTGACTGGAGAATCACAATTCTGTCCTCAATGCATTGCAGTACCTGCAATTATGCCAACTGACATGTCATTCAACACAATGCCTCTTACCTACTCCTTCAGTTGGGAGTAGGGCTGGTTCAGGGGTATGGGGATGGGGAGACAGGGCTGCTGAGCCGGAAGCTGCATCTGTTGGGCCTGGCACCAGGCAGGGACAGGGACAACTGATTTAGTATGAATAGCTTGCTAAACGTTGGCCTGCAATGATTAAATGTCAGCTAAAAGAGGAGTGAAATGTAAATACTCAGAATTTTCTGTGAAGATATTAAATAACTAATGTTAGGGGAGCAAAAGTAGCCTATTTCACTATGGACTAAGCTAACAGGTTCATTTCCACTACTCACGGACTACACCCACCTTCCTTTGTGAAAAATTGAGTGACATACTGCCAACATCTATTTTTCTTTCCTTTTGTTTTTGGAAGCCAGATTGTTCTTTAGGAAGCTTGATGACATGATGCTCCACCGGCACTCCTCACTCGCAATTCACTGCTAGCATGTACAGTTTGTGTACATGCTAGGGGGCAGGACCGGACCGTTTCATGTTATTAGAGGGGTGGGGGGGGGGGGGGGGGCAATACAGAGGCTGTCTGGATGTTTACTTTTTGCCAAAAAACAGAAAAGAAAAAGAAACCGTTATTAGTTTTATTAGTACATTGTAAATAAAATATTATATTAATGATGATAGGACAATTTAAATAATTGTTTTTTAGGGCCCCTGTCAGTCACATGCCCTCAGAATCATCCTAACATCCATACGACGCTCCTGGGTACTGGAATGAGTTGCCAATGTCTCCATTGCCAGGAGGAACAATCTTCTGAGATTGAGAGATGAGATGAGGAGCAATCTTCTTCTGAGAGATGAGATGGAATTTGTTTGTCATATAGGCAAAGTAAAAACAATACAAATACTCACAACATTACAAGACAATCACACGAAACACAAATATAACTGTAGAGGGGCAAGTAAAATAGTACAGTACTAGTGTGCAAAAGCAAATAAAGTGACTGGTTAGTGTCATGTGTTGACTGCGAACCTGGTGTAGTTGAAGGTCCGGATGGCAGTGGGCAAGAAGGATTTAATTCATATTAAAATGAATGCATTTGACTCTCTCTCTCTCTCTCTGACAAACAAACACAGAAATCTCTAACACACAAAAACACAAACTACTAGGTCATCAATCTTACCTTAGCTGAGTGTTCTCCATGGTGGCGGCCACCTTA